>NC_090937.1:1261015134-1261639884 GCF_040938575.1 Ambystoma mexicanum | reverse complement strand
TGAGTTCAGCACAGCCGGTGAGTTGGAGAAACTGATACCAGACCGGACTGTGTAAGGTTGCAAGCAGCAACATTATAAGAAGAAAGAGAACTGGTATACAATTGAACTCTGTGAAACCGAGATAGGTACCAGATACAGAGTAGTCCAGCGCCACATGGGTGCTCACTCGAAGGTCTCTGTTTGGTGCTCCCCCCTTGAGCTGGGAGGAATTATTGAAGTGTGAAATCGTAGTGGTCCTGCAGTGGGTTACGTTGAATCCTGTGCACATTCGAAAGTCTTTGATTGTTTGCAAACTGACATTGGTCTGAGCACGGCTGAGGGGGACTAATTGTACAAAAGGAGTCTGAGCCAGTAAGAGGGGGATCCTGGGAGAACAGTAACACACCCGAGAAGATTGTTGTGGCAAATGTGAACCCGACTAAGGGATGCTTACAAATTGCTGTTGGTTTGAACTCTACTGAGGGAGGCTAATGGTGAAAGAAGCATCGGAGCCCGGCTGAGGGGGATCCAGGGTGAAGAGTAAATCGCCCGACATGCATCTAGAGAACGGAACTTTTCTTTATTGTTTTGGTACATCAGGTCCTCTGAGGCAAGAGCCTTTGCATAAAATAGACTTGGGAACAGAAAGCCCTGATGTTGGTGAAAGGAATTGTGACCTCGTGCCAAAGAATATATCAGTAAAAAGGAAAAAACTCCTTCTTCACTTGTTACGCAGTGCCACAGTAAATCATGCAAACACTAATTGTGGTTTATCTCAATGAGTCCTAATATTTATTAAGTAAGTTATCATAGTCCTTAATGATATGTTCTGGTTGCCCTTTGTGAGACACGTGTTTCGGCAAATTTTATGCCTTTTACAATCAGGGCCAGTCACGATTTCATTTCCAATGGTTTTGGTAAAGGTAAATTTCTCAAACAAATTACGGGTTGAATCCCACCTGTAGATTCAAGTGTCAGACTCCTCGCGTCAGACGAAAAAAGGTAAAGTGGGGCAATTTAGATTGCACTAAAAGTTATTTACTTTGCCCTCTCCCAGTGTTTCCAGGAATCTCTCCTAGTTTCAGTTTACGCAATTCAGGTCTCCTGACTTTATCAGTTTGGTTCAATCTCGTAAAAGTTACAAATAAAAAAAAGGTTTTTCAAGTCAAATATGACTATTTTGGAAACATTTTTTCCATAAATGAATTCACACATTAAATTCACAATTTCATAAGTCAGTATAAAATACAAAAATAGGTTTTTCCTCAGGTATATAGCATGAAATATCCTTTTTTGGCTTCCAAAAAAGCCAATTCTATCAGTGGTCATAGATGGGGGGATATTTCTTTAATCTTCCTCCACCAACTACTTGGGTCTGTCCCCACAATATTCCAGTCTTGATTGTTTATGATTTTCCCTTGGGATGATTCCTTACTTGTTTTATAGTGCCCTCCCGGCTCCCTTGGTGCACTTGTTCCCAGTGTCTCACTTGATTCATAGGGGTATGTGTATCTGTGTATCTCCCCATCCCCATATGTATGTTTTTCTTGTTTTTTGTACGTGGCTTTGAGCCGTTTAGCTGATTCCATGTCTCGGGTTAATAGGGCTCCTGTAACCTGTGTCCGTCTCCCTCTCTGGACCTGGTTGCCCCTTGTAGTGATCTAGATTCTTTGTTCTTTCTCCAGTTCTCACAGGGTTGGTCTCTGTGCTCTTCTCCACTGCAAGCAACCTGTGTACCTTCTCTGTAGCAGGTCCTGCTCCAACGAGGTGGCTTCGACCCAGTGACGCTGGTGTTCTCCCCAGCTCCAGGGCATCCTCTCCGGAAGGCCAGCTGGAGTGTTTCTTCTCTCGCTGCTATTTTGCTCTCTCTGGTTCCACATAGTGCTAGCAGGGGACCTGTTGCTCTCCTGTTCGCCTAATTTGGAGTTCGTCATCCATGTGGTCACGCCTTCCCTCAAGGCCAGCTCCGCTCGACCTTGCCGGCTCTACACAGCGCTGAGCCTCGTCGGCCATGTTTCTCGTTCTCTTGGGCTTCTCTTCTGGTTCTGCTCTGGACCACTTTCTGGACCATTCTCCCCGCCACAGCTTGCTCTGCTCGGCAGTGAGGCTCTGCCTTCCAATGACATCAGTACATCGAATGCTCGTCTCTGTGTATCACTTATCACCCTCCATTCAAGGGGGAAAGTCCTTTTATTCTTGTTACTAGACACCAAAAGGGTGTGTTTAACTCTCAAGCCCATTGAGAGGCCACCATTGCCTTGAGCCAACTGATCCAATGCACTTTTTATGGTATTTGGAGTTACACAGCTGACAGTCGGATCCACTTCTGGTATTTGCATGTATGCAGACAATGTCTCAGTTGTAGGGAGTTCCTATCCGGAATGGGAATGCATGTCCCGTGGTGGAGAGTCTCTTCCAGTAAGGTCCTGCTTTGCCAAACCCTTAGGAAGGGTTTTGCTTAGCGGGTTCACCTACCTAGCATCAAAGGGGGTGGCTCCCCCAAGGAAGAAGGGACGAAACCTCCACATTCATCATACCACCCACCTTACCACAGATCTCTGGTTTCTTTGGAACTCTAAGAGATATAGCTTGTCCCTGAATTAAGTCAGACTATCATCCCAATTAATACAGGGTTACTTGGTGGCTTCCCCAGTTCCAGATCTTGGTAAGGGGAAAATCCTCTGTACGGGAGAAAAACCCACAAAATGAAGGGGAGTCGAAGATGGGGTCAGCTAGGATCCCAGGAGTGTAAGAATGACGGCAGCTCCAACCAGCAGATAAAATGAGACCAGGCTCTCCACGAGGACCCAAGAGGCAGAGAGAAAGGCAGAAAGGCTCATGGAAAACAGATGAAAGATTCAGGAACAAGGCGGAAGACAGTGTAACGCTCACCTGGTTCCCACGGAGGCGCGGCGTCGAAGGCGCAGAACTCTGAAGATGGACAGGAAGGGCCCCTCTATTCTGGCTTCCCTGGCTCGTTGGATACCCTCCTTGGGGTTTGGAAGGATGAGCTCTCCATCCTGCTTCTGATGCAGGGGCGCGTTGAAACCCAGTTACTTCACTGGATTGAGGATTGATGAGAGTTCAGGTAAGCTTGACTGTTCAGGTAAGGCGCTGTAAAAGTTCTGTTCAAAAGTTCAAGCTTAATAATAATGTTCGTTGTCTAATTGCAGCAAGCGCTAATGCTTATGTCTTTTTCCCCTTAGGGGCCGGGGTTCGGAGTGCCGGAGATATGGCGCCGACCCGAAGTGAAACAGTTCTGGATGAGCGCTCAGGTAATGTCTTTGCATTCGCTCATTCAATGTCTTTGTCTTTTTTCCCCATAGGGTCCGGAGATGCCAGGAAGCGGCAGGACCCGAAATGCAGTGGGAATAATCCAACAGGTAAGACTTAAAAGGAAACTGAGCTTTCCTTATTCCTTTTCTCCCTCTCACCTTTGTTCTTGTCTTTTTTCCTCTAGGCGCCGGGGCGTAGCTGAATCCGGAAGATCGCTGCTGAAGACGGAAGCGCCTTGCAAAGGTGAGTAAAATGCAGCATTGCAGCGATCGAAACAAAATGCCTTTAAAATGATGTCTTCCTTTTCAGGGCCGTTGGAGAAATGACTCCGGGATGCAGATTTAGCAGGTAAGGGCTTTTCTTCTCCTATTCTCTTCCTCTCTCCCCTTGCAGGTGTTCCAGGGTGCTGGCAGGCGTGGCTGAAGTCAGGATGCAGGAGCTGACACGGTGAGCGTCCAGCTGCTAGGTGCAGAACAACGCGAAGCATGTGTGGCTGTTTGGGTGGGGTTTAAATAGCCTTGGAAGAAGTTCCTGGTATGTATCCTTCCACCAATCAGATATGTATCCTTCCCCGACCACACCCGGGTGGTGAAGTAGTCCTACAGGTAAAGTAGTCCCATTCAGGCCTCAAGAGGGCCTGGATGAAGCAGCAAGGTCTGCATCAGGTAAGTGTGCACCCAAGCACTTAAACACATATCCTCTCCTATGAGCCTTGCGCCTAAGGCGCCAGGACTGGGGTCCGCTATGAGCCTGGCGCCTAAGGCGCCAGGACTGAGTCCAAAGGGCCCCGACTTGGGCCCGCTGAGACTTCCCTGGGGAAAATGATGTCTGCCTCTGGGGTTGCTGGGCCCGGCCTGGCTCCTTGGAGGTAGGCATCATGACAGACAGAGAATGCAAGGAAACTCATAAATCAGCTCCAGCAGGAAATGTAGCGACGTGACGAGTGCCGCTCTCACCGAAGATATGAAGTGGCGCCTGCCATCTTTGATGACATTGCACTGTAGTGCACGTCGGAGGAACAACTAGACAGCTAACGCCATCTAAGTGAAACGGCATACTAGTTTCACAGGAAGCTATGCAAGTGTGATCCGATAACTGGAGTCCTCGGATGGACAATGATGCTCGGATTACTTACCATTAATCTTCATTACTCCTAGTTCTACTCTTCCTCTTCACAGTATTTACCTCATGAGGCCCCTGCCTCCGACACAGGACCTTCTTTTATTTCTACTATCCTCTATAACTCCTCCCCTCCAACCATGTCACCCAGTTTACATAACCAAGCCGGAGCATGTGACCTTCCGGCAGGGAGGGAGAGGAGGGTCGTCAGTACTGTGATGAGGAAGAGTAGGACTGGGAGTAATGAAGATTACCAGTAAGTAATCAGAGCATTACCTCCACGTCCACTCTTCCTCATCCCAGTACTTACCTCATGAGGTATACCAAAGCAGCAAAGGGGGAAAAGTCTCAATGAGACACAGAGCCAAAAACAGTGTACAGATCTTTAATAACTCTAAATTCACATCCCCACTGACAAAACTCCAACCCCGAAGGAACCAACCCCCGAGTGGGAGACATTCAACCTATAGTGGTTGATTAAAGTGCTTTGATCTGCCCAGGTGGCAGCCCTACACATCTCCTGTAGAGAAACCCCCCTTGGATCGGCCCAGGAAGCCGCCAAACCCCTAGTGGACCGCCCCTGAGGTCTTGCATCCAGCACCAGCCGGGCCAAAATTAATCAGTAGAATATCAGATTGGCAGAAAGGGGCAGTCATAGCCAACTACTTCAACACCGCCCGCAGCACATCAATGGTATACCAGGCGGCCACCTCAGGAGTTTGAGGATCATGAAAAAAAGCAGGGAGAACCAGATCTTGAGAGGTGTGAAAACGAGACACAACTTTAGGGAGAAACTTCGGATCACACCTCAACACCACTGAGTCAGGCAGCACCCTCAGGAAATGGGGGTGACATAATAGAGCCCCAATCTGCCCTAGCCTACGGGCAGAAGTGATGGCGATAAGAAAAGCAGGTTTCAGCGTAAGATGTTTAATGTCAATCTCGGAAATGGGCTCAAAAGGAGGCCCTTGAAGGAACCGTAAGACGAGAGGGAGATCCCAGGCCCTTTTTAAGTACAAGGACAGGAAGAAGAAAACCCCTGGAGCAACTTCCCCACCAACACCTCCCCATCCAGGTGACCATCAGAGTCCCCAAGAGGAATTTAATGGAGGCCTATTGAAAGCGAAGCGCGGAAACCACCAGGCCCTTGTCAAACCCCTTTTGGAAGAACTGGAGGATAGTGGGGAGGTCAGAACGCAGGGGACGGATCCCAGACTGCCCAAACCAGTCCCGGAAATGGCCCCAATTCCTGCCATACACCTTCAGAGTAGAGGGTCTAAGAGCATTCATGACAGACTCTACCACAGGACCCGAAAACCCCTGAGACATCAACCTAGCCCATGCAATAGCCATACTGCCCATTGATCTGTCGGAATCCCAACCTCAAATCCCCCTGAAGGGGACACGGCCAATTCGGGACCAGCCAAGGATCCCAGGACTGAAGCTCCAACAGAGAGGGGAACCAACTCTGGCGGAGGTCAGAACAGAGCCACCAACAAGACAGTCACCCTGGACACTCTGATGCGCTGAACCACCCGGGGCAGAAGGGGAAGAGGTTGTAGGGCATAGAGGAGATCCCGAGGCCATTGTACCGAGAGGGCGTCCACCTCCCAGGCCCCTTTGGCCTGAAACCGAGAGCAGAAGAGGGGAACCTTTGCCGAGGCTGGAGATGCAAACAGATCTAGAACCGGGGTCCCGAATCGGAAACAGATCTCCACAAAGACCTGGTCCGATAGAACCAGTTTCGCAGAGGAGGGAAACCAGCGTGTGTTAGACAGAAACCTGTGCAGTTCCCTCTGGGACCACTGCAAAAGATTTAAGACTACAGGTGTTTGGCAGTAAACCCACTTGGTAGCAGTCTGTACCACCCAGATTTACCTGGTAGCTGTGGCTGAGCAGTCAGACTTCCCTCAAGAAGAGTTAGGCAGTATACAGAGCATACATAATAGGTACAGAGGCACAGTAGTACAAGCAAACACTGACCAGAGCTAGGTCTAAAAGTATATAATTATTTATTTAAAAGACACACTCATAAATTACATTAGCACAGAAAAGGTAAGTAAGTCAAAACACAGTCACTATTACTTATATGTACATCCCTAGTTATTTGTTGGACAAGTCTAAGTTAACACCACTTATTTCCAAACAGAGGTGAGCGCTTAACGTTAGATGGCACTCCAACAAGTTAGTTAAAAAGGGAGGGAAAAGGCAGAAGTAATGAAAACAGCAAGGCAAAACACTTTTCAGAGATCCACAGTGAGTTTAGAAAGGCAGTCTATTGAGGAGCAAGGAAGTTCGGTTGCCAGGCCCACTCTAGGGAAAGCCAGGAGAAAAGATGCCCAAGATCACACAATGTCACAAGTCTTTACAGGTGAGTAGAAAAGGTTTTACTAAGTTTAGAAAAGTTTAGTTAGGGTGTCCCAGGCTTACCCAGGGTCGAGAGCCGAGGGCTAAATCTACCCCGTACAATCGGCGGCAAGGGAAGCCGGGCGGAACACGGTACCTTTAAAATGGAAAGGATCCTCCAGCGGTGGCAGTTGCGGCGTAGTCCAGAGGAGGAGAAGATCTCGACGTGGAGGAAAGCTGAAGGTCGTTGCACTACCAGGTAAGAAACCAGCCGTGGAGTTTTTCCGGTTAAAAGGATGTTACCCCTCTTTCGCGGTTGAGGTAAAAAGTCGTATCCCGGTTGCCGGGGTGCTTGGCACAGGCAAGGCGGCCACGAGATGCTTCAAGGCAGCGAAAAGAAGGCAGAAACTGGTTGTCCCCACCAGTCAAGGGAAGAAGACTCTCCAGGCGGGAGATCTCCTCTGTCGTTGGGAAAAGTGGTGAGACGGTTCCGCAGGGCTCCACCGGTGGTATCGTCTTGGCAGGTCGGCTCGGCTTCTCCCTCGTCGGCTTCTTAGGTCCTGTGGCGACTTCTGAAGAACCAGTCCCAAAAACCCTGCTTTTATGCAGCAAACCCCCATTCATACAGCCTAGCTGTCACTCAAACATGCTAAGTGGTGAGCGGGGTGGCTCACCACTTGGGCCAATCACACCAGAGTGCGACATGAGTTGGCAAGGCAACTCAGTCCAGGGTGCCTAAACCCCCTCCCACACCCCCTGTGGTACCCAGACAGAATGGCACCACTTTGGAGGGCTTCTGTGCAGAAGCCCGCCAAAAGTGGAACAAAGGCTCGACTCGGGTTCAGGGTTACTGAAGTGAACCTAGACGCCATTTTGGCGGCGAGTTCTGGCAAAAAATCCCAACCGGTGAATTTATATTAAATAAATAAACCGGCGGTATCTTTAACATTGCACCAAAAAGTGGTGCATTAAAATCAATGGGAAATCCCATTGGGAAATATTCCGGTGGAATATTTCCGTGGTATCCACTGCCACCAGCCAGAAACTCGGCGAGGGGGGACGGGACAGTACCCCCTCGACAACAGACCCAGGGGCAATCTAATTGAACCTACCAGTACTTCCACAGTATGATGGTTTGTACTGGTTAAGTTCCTAAGTTAAGACTAGTAAAGTCAATGGTGACTTTACAGACCCAGGGAGACAGTAGTCAGTCCCAGGGTGTGGAGTCTATGTTTGGGGGTCTCTATGACACCCCTGTGTTACTGCACTGAGGGTGCTGTGTAACACACATTCAAAAACCAATGATAGCCTATGGGGAAAAAATACCCCATAGCCCATAAGCACATAGCAAGTCACAGAAACACTCTCAAGTCATGCCCAAGAGTGAGGGTAAAAGAGTCTCACTCTTGGCAGGAGAAAAAAATAAACCCAAAAAATCCAGCAAAGCTGCTGGGGGACTCACTAGGTTAGGAAATTCAGCCTAAACAGAGAATTCTCCCTAACAGCGTGTCATGCGCTTTCCCCTTTGGAGAAAATGGGACCAAAGGAGATTACGCCGCCATCAGAATGTTCCGTTTTTCCTACTTTCTCTTCTTGCTTTAACGGTCTAGTCTTTTGCAAAATGGCCGCCGCCGGGAGCTCTTAGCCCTCCCACTCCCGGAGGCCGCCGCGTTGCAACTGTGTTTGTTTCCCTTTTGTTGCTGTACGCTCGGATCATTTCCCTTTCTGGCATTTCGCTGCCTTTCCTAGCTCCTGCCCTTCGGCTGCCTTTCCGTTCAGTTCTCTCACGAACTCCTCTCCGTCTGTCACTTTCCTCGCTTCAGTTTTCTCTGTCTTTTTCTATATTTTTTTACTGCGTCTGCCTTGTTTCTTTTTCTCTGTGCTACCGGATCTCCTGGTTTCCCTTCCTCTGTTCCCTCTCTCTCCGTGGCCAAGCTTTCTGCTCTGGTCCTCTTTCAGTTCCCCCTGACTTCAGTGTTCCTTTTGCCTCCCTTGTTATTCGCTCTTACCTCCAGTGGCAGATCCTGCTTCCTTGCATGCCGCTGCCTCCTTCCACAATCAACTGGAGCATTACATCCTGCCTCCAACTCCCTCAGGGTCAGTCGCTTCTCCAAGCAACGAGTTGGTGGTAGATCTCTTTCCCCGGCTGAAGCCTCACTCTGGAACAGCTTCCCTCCCTCCCTGAAACTTGAGGAGAATCATCTCCGGTTCCGGAAGCACCTCAAAACCTTTGTCTTTGCTTCTGCTTTTTCTCCTGCTCTCCCCTGCAGACTTCCTGAATGAAACTGAAACTGCACTGGTTACCTGGCCAACCCCTGATCTCTGGCCCAGGCCCCCCCACCCCACCAGTCACACACCTGCACTGCCTTCCTGGCAACCCCCGCACTTAGGGACTGTTTCTGTATCCCTACAGTTCCACTACCAGCACTTGACACCTGATGTCTGCACTTACCTTTGCCACCAGCTGGCCGTACTTTACTTATTGTTTATTATTCTTTATCCCGTGTACTGCACTTTCTCCCCTCCCCCTTCTCATGCACTTGCGCAATCTGAATGACACCTGGTCTAGTAGGATTGTTGTCTGTCTTCCCTCTGTTCCCCCTCCCTTGCCGCATCACGCCTTGAAACACTTGTGTATAAGCGCGTTATAAAGGAAATATCATATCATATCCTTTACTTCCTACACCTGGAAAGAAGACATTCACTTCCTTTGCGGAATTTGTACTTACCTATTGGATTAGTGGGCTCCTATTCTGCTCCGGATCTATAACTTGGCTGCATTCCTCATGGACCATCTTCAAGGGGTTTTTTTGTGCATGGAACAGCTTTTTTCCCCTTTTGGCTGCTGTGGGACCGGGCCATTGGTCGTCCTGCTGACAACAGACCACTGTGGCGTCATCCAGCGGTAGACCATATCTCTACAAAAAGAAAACAGAATCCAAAGGCAAAGGAAGTAGGAAACTGCAGGTACGACTCTCCAACACTTCAGGTGAGGATTCAGATTTAAGCCCTGAGTCTGAGAGTGAACAAGACACGGCGGCTGAGAAGATCCGCTTGAACATTGTCCACCCGCCTGACATGTGAGGCCACCAGGGACACCAGATCCAATTCCCTCAAGAACCTATAGGAGCAGCCAGAGCATTCAAGGAGCGTCTGGAATCTCCTTGGCGGCCAAGGCTGTTGTATTGTCTGTCTGGACCAAAACCGCCCGGCCTTCCAGAAACCTCTTGAAGTACACCAGAGCCCGGAGAATGGCACACAACACCCTCCAATTGGATGACTGACGGCTCTCCTCCAAATCCCACAACCCTTGATCTGAGAGGACTCCCAATGTTGCCCCCAAACTCTTCCGCTGGCGTCAGTAGTAAGAGTGGTCACCAGAGGAAGGACCAGGGACATCCCTGCCTGAAGATTCAGAACCCCCAACCACCATAGCAGGGAGCCCTTCAGTGTAGGGGACACCGGTATCAAAGCCTTGTAAGCTTGAGATGTCGGGAGCCAGTGGGAGAGAAGATAAGACATCAGTGGACGTAAATGAAGACAGGCCCAAGGCACCAGAAACACAGAAGAAGCCATGTGCCCCTGCAATTGGAGCCATAGGTGAGCCGAGCCATACTGTCTCCTGAGAACCCTGCCCAGAAGAGCCAGCAATCGATGGACCCTCTCCTGAGACAAGAACACCCTTCCCATCCTGGTGCAAATCTGTGCCCCGATGAAAAGTAGATCCTGAGAAGGCTCCAGCTGAGACTTCTGCGAGTTCACCGTGAAACCCCAGTCCTGTAATGCCTGGCAGAACAATTGGAGATGAGTCAGGACTGTCTGTCGGCAGGATGCCTTGATCAACCAATCGTCTAGGTAGGGACAATTCTGAATGCCTCTCAGATGCAAATGCGCCATCAGGGGAGCCACCAGCTTGGTGAACACTCTGGGAGCTGATCAAAACCCGAACGGGAGCACTCTGAATTGAAAATGTCAGGACCCAACTGCAAACCGGAAGAACATCATGTTCCCGGATCGGAGAGCCACGTGGTAATATGCATCCAGGAGATCTAGAGAAGCCATCCAATCCCCTCTGTGCAACATTGGGAGAATGTTCTGCAAAGTCTCCATTTTGAAGTGTTCCTTCCGGATGAAACAGTTCAGGGCCTTGAGGTCCAGAATTAGGCGATACTTCCCTGATGATTTGGGGACCAGGAACACCTATGAGTAGAAACCCTGACCCCGAACAGGGAGAGGGACGGGCATGATGGCTGCCTTCAACAACAATTCGGAGAGAGCGGTTTCCATAGGCAACCTCTTGGTCCGAGACCTGGGAACCACAGTCCGAACCATGCAACCCTGGACAGGAGGAGACAGGAAAAACACTTGATAATCCCTCTGAACTGTGTCCAGAACCCAGGAATACGAGCACCACTGGTCCCATGCCGGAAAAAACTGCCAGAGCCGCCCGCCTACCGTCACGTCCAAACTGTCAGGACTTCTGTAACAGACCAGGATGTGAGCAGCATGGAGGACCCCGCCCCCCACTCCTTGATCTCCGTAAAGAAGGTGTTGAGGAGCCAGGGAAAACCTTGCCGGTCAAAGCATCAGCCCCAGAGGATGACTTCTTGGTCCTCGAAGCAGGCATGCGCCGCAATTTGTCAGCCCTAAACACTTTATGCACTTTATCCTCAAGTGAATCCCCAAAAAGTTTGGATCCTTCAAAAGGAAGTTTCAGGGCAGCCGCCTTCTGCAAACCTTCTGTCTTCCAATCCCGCAGATGCACATGCCTCCGGGCAGACACACCAGCCCCCATGGCAATGGCAGAGGCGGGCACTCCATCAAAAGTCAGGTCGGACAACAGTTCAACCTGTCTCTGCATTTCAGATAGTAAAGGGCACAATCAGAACCCCCAAAGACAGCCTTTTTCAATTTCCTGAACCGCACGCTTTTTGAAAGTAGCGCTGTTGGCTGTGAGGCTACGCTGCTTGGAGTCCCTGTTTACACGTGGAGCGCTCAGCAACGATACGAATATAACATTCATCTACTATAAGGCACTTCCAGACCATTGAAGATACTTATGCTGGACATATGCTGGACTTATACAGTGATTTAGTATAATGGACACCATTTAAATACTGTTTCTTTGGTTATAAGTAATACGGCTGGGAGCCCCGCCCCTTCTAACGCAGAACTCTACAAAAAACAAGGTTTGTGCGCTTTTTGGCACGCGTGCTTTTTGGCAGTAGCTTTTTTAAGTAGCTCTGTTGGCTGTTTGCTGCTTCGCGTACTGCGAACGGGTTCTTTTTTGTTTTCCCTGCATTGAATGTTCGATTTATGGTAAGCCGTCATGAATGGTTGACACAAGTGTCTGTTTAAGATATGTCTTGTGACACAAGTTTAGATAGTTAACCTGGGCTGTGTTTTGTGACAACTGTGAAAGCGCATGGGAAGTACGGTCTTTCACTGTTCAATCCACTAAGCTTGTTTGCCTCTTACAGGCCAGGAAAGGAGGACACGCACACGGGGTACTGGAACAACCTTTATTCACTCTCGTAACATCAATACTGGCGCCTTGCGCGTCTTACCCAGAAAACCCTTTTCCTCCCTCAGTCCCCGTAACATGGCTCTGCCTCCCCAACGGTGGGGGCCGCACTCCTTAACCCGTGAGTGCTTGGCAACATCACCCCCGAACAATATATTCAAACACCGAAATCAACATTCTTCAACAAGTCTCCTAGGTTTCCTTACAACTCTCCGTGGTCTCTCATCTTGGTCACCTGGCTCTTGCGATTCCGTGGTTCTCACTTCCCAGCTTGTCCCTCCTGGGTCTCCTCCCGGAAGGATCCACAGGTCATCCCGCGACTCATGCGGTTCTGGAGAGGTCGACCGCTGGAGCGGTTCCGTTCCCTCTCGTCTGATGTAGTGTCTGAATTGTTGACAGTTCCTGGTGACAGCTCTGTTCTGATCCTCGGCCGTCACCATCGTGCCTTTCACTGTGGTTACCCTCATGGGGCTTGGAGCAAACCGCGGATCTGTCTTCCTGGGCGTTGGTTGTTGGACGAGTACTTCGTCCCCTATGTGAAAATCTTGTATCACCGCATGGCGGCGAGCATCTGTCTCTCGTCTTGCTCTCTCTTTGGCTTCTGCGTCCCTTCGAAGTACGTCCATGTCAGGCAGCTCTTCATCGGACAGATTGCGCGGTATGCGGGTTTGCACTTTGTAGCGAAGCATTAGCTCGGCAGGTGTCTTGTTGGTAGCTTCATGAGGAGTGTTTCTGTAGTCCCGTAGGAGTCGGCACAGTGCCTGGTGCGGATCGACTGCTTCTACTCTGGCTCTTTGTCTTGTCTTCTTGATCGACGCCATGAATCGTTCGGCCATCCCATTCGCTTGTGGGTGGCGAGGAGTTATCTTCATGTGTTCAAACCTTAGGTGTTCCGAACTCATGTCCACTGAACGGGGGTCCGTTGGCAGATTTGACTGTTTTGGGGATCCCTCACTCGCTGAATACCTCCTCTATTGCCGCTGCTACTTGAGGAAATGCGGTGGTGGTGACTGTTTTGACGATCGGGAATCGTGAATGTTCGTCTATTAGGAGCATGAGGTAGTCACCCGCCTCCGTGGGACCATAGAAGTCCATGGCTACACGCTCCCACGGCCGATCGGGTATCTGTGTGTGTTGGAGCGGGGGTGGATGTTCCGCAGGAGCCGTGCACTGGCAGGCATGGCAGTTCTTCACCCATTCTTCTACTGCCGCGTCTAGAAACGGGAACCAGACATGGCACCTCAGCTGTCTTTTGGTGTTCTCCGCTCCTCTATGTCCCTCGTGGGCCGTACTGACTACTTCGTTCCTGAGCGTGGCGGGGATGACAATCCTGCACCCTCTGAGGAGGATGTTGTTGTCCTTGACGGCCAGTTCGTTATGTACCCTGGCCAGCCTTTCAATTTCTTGTCTGCACACCCCTGGGTGTGCCAGCATTGCTCTGTGATGGTCCCTCCATTTGTTGGTCAACGTGAGGCTGATGGCAAGTGCCGTGGTAGGGTCAGCAGCTGATGCGGCGGCAACTCTCTCCAGGGACAGCGCCGGTGGTAGCGAGTTGGACGCTATGTATTGTACATAAGCGATGTCTCCTTTCCGGGTCAGCGGGGTTGAGGTCACCCCTGGGTCGATGCAGGATGTCATAGTCATATTCTTGGAGGCGGATTCCCCACCGCTCGATTCTAGGGGGCATCTTGGTGTGCGGGTTGCCAAAAAGCGATAACAAGGCCTGGTGGTCCGTGATTAAAGTGAACTTTTTTCCAATGACGAAGTCATGGAAGTGTTCGCACGCCCAGACGGCAGCTAGACTCTCCTTCTCCGCCTGGGAGTAAGCCAGTTCCGGGGTGGACAGAGCCCTGCTCGCATAGGCGACCACATGTCTCGGGTGGACATCCGCGCTGCTGGTTTGGGCTAAGATGGCACCAAGGCCCACCGGGCTTGCGTCCACCACGATTTCAGTGTGCCATGAAGGATTGAAATATGCCAGGCGGTGTGCTTCCATCAGGGCACGCTTGATGTCAGAGAATGCCTGGCGGCACGCAGGGGTCCGCTCGAACATAGTTTCTTTTTGGAGAAGCTTCCTTAGTGGTCGGTAAGGGACGCATAGTGTGGTATGTACCTCGCACAGTAGCCAGCCATGCCGAGAAATGAGTGAACGTCTGCAACCTGCCGCGGTTCACCCAGGTTGGTGATTGTGTCAACCTTGTCGGGATCCGGCATCATCCCTTCGCTGGAAAAGATGTGTCCAAAAAATTTCAGCTTTATCTTGCTGAAGCGGCACTTGGCAATATTGAGAGTGAGGCCTGCTTCCTGGAGTGCTGCACACGCGGCGAGTAGGGCCTTGTCATGAGACTCTTTTGATGATCCAAAGACGAGGATGTCGTCACTGTAGTTCAGTGTCCCCTTGATGGGTCTGATCACTTGCCGAATGGCCTCCTGAAAGATTTCCGCGGCGGATGAGATCCCGAAGTTCAAACGCCGATACCTGTAGAGACCGTCGTGAGTCGCAAACGTCGTGATGGGTCTGGATTCCGGATGTAGCTCCAGCTGATGGTATCCTTGGATGAGGTCGAGTTTGGAGAACATCCGTGCGTTGTTCAGTTGCACGATCATGTCCTCAATGCACGGTCCCGGATGCCTCTCGCGCTGAATAGCAGTGTTTGCCACCCTCATGTCCACGCACAAACGGATCTTTCCTCCCTCCTTGGGTACAACCATGAGTGGGGATACCCATGGTGTCGGACATGTGGCTGGTTCGATGATGCCATCGGACAGCAGTTGTTGGAGTGCATCTGATACTGCTGCTTGCAGGTGAAAACCTACTCTCCGGGGATGTTGCGGTACCGGCCTCACCGATGGGTCGATGTGGAGTCGGATGGGAGGAGCCTTGGGTTTGCCCAGCCCCGTGAAAAGGTTGGGGAAATCCCTTGTGATGCCAGCCTGTGTGACCAGGTTTTGCGACTGGTAGCATGCTATGGTGCCAACTGTGTCTCTCATGTTTGTGTTATTGGAGGTCGCTGTGATGGAGTCTCCCGGCTTCACGTGTATTTCAATCAAACCCAGGCGGGATGCCGTGTGGTAGCTGAGTAGGCATCGGCTTCTGGCAAGTGACCGGATAATGTGTATTGTTGTGTCAACTTTCCGGCCATTCAGGAGGAGGCGTTGTGTGAAGCATCCTACCGTCGGTAGGGGGGTGGTAGCTCCCCACTGAAATATCCTTGAGCGAGATTGTTCGAGTGCCGGTGGGTTCGGTAGTTTGGCATAGTCCTGCTCGCCCATTATGTTGACAGTAGCGCCTGAGTCAATCATGAATTGAAATTGGCTGTTTCCCATTTTGATGGGGATTTTGGGGGCTTCTCTGGCCTCTTCAGTGTCAAGTATGAGATTGACAAACTCGTCCTGGTCATATGGCATGTCGTATGCAGCTTCCTGCTCGTCCCGGTAGAGAGTCTCAGGCCTGTATTCCTCTGGTGGATGGTCATATTCGTCCATGAAATATTTGGTCCGATCTGCCTGGTCTGGCTGCAGTGGGTACCCCTGCGTTTGGTATTCGTCGATGGCCCTGACATATCGCCTCTGTCCCTGGCCTTGTTGGTAGTATCTAGGTTGGATATATTGTGGAGGTGGCGAATGGAAGAATGGCCTGACAGGCGTTTGGGGCCTCCCCGGGGGAAATGGTATGCCTTCTCGGCACACCGAGTGAAAATGTCCTTCTCTTCCGCAGTTCGTGCACCGTTGTGATAAGGCTGGGCATGAGCCTGCATGTGGAAAGGACATCCCACACCGATAGCACTGTCTCTGTTGGCGAGGAGCTTACGTGGTTTGTGTTCTATATGATTGTGACCCTCTGTCACCTGGACGAGATGGCTGTATGGTTGCGACAAGTTCAGCTGTGTCTTGCTTGGGGTTGCTCGGATTGCCCATGGATGTAGCTTGGGCATCAACCCTCTCGTGTATGCGAGCGAGCTCGCTCACTTCCTGGATGGTGAGGGGTTTCTTCAGGAGCTGTTTTTTGAAAGCAGGGGATAGGCAGCCTTCAATGACCCTCAATCTTATTGCTTCATCCAACGAGAATGCGTCGAATTGGCAGTTTGCGCCTTTTACTCTTGGGGGTTATGAATTCGTCGAATGTCTCTTGTGGCATTTGGGTGCACTTGTTGAATAGGTAACGTTCATAGTCACGATTAACTTCTATGATGAGAAGTCTATCTAGAGCCTTGATCAAATCCTTGAAAGTATTCTGTTCAGCTGCAGGGATGGTCTTGACCACAAGCTTTATCTCAACCCCTACCAGATTGAGGAAAATGTCCCTAATATTGGGGGAGTTACCATCACCAGACCCCCTCACGTAATGCTGGAAATCTTCCATCCAGTCAGTCCATCTGGGCCCCTTCGTGGCTTGTGGAGTCATGGTGAAAGGCGGGGGAAGTCGCAGCTGAATCGGCTGTACAATATGAGCTGGTGTAGGTGACCCAGGGTTGGACCCTGAGGTGGAGCCCGGTCTGCTCATGATGCCAGGAGGTGGGGACCTGTGGGTGTGTGCTCGGCCCTTGCGGATGCCTTGGTTGGGCTGGCGGTGCGTCACCCACCTGGGAGGTCAAATGCCACGGATGGGCATGCAGCGTCACAGACGTTGTAGGGAGGGATGGCACTCAGCACTGCTGGGGATTCGCGGCGAACGCTGGCGATATGGGGACATGCCAAGCGTCCTTGTTGGGCCTCTGGAGGGCGTGGGCAGGCTCACCGGCACGCGATGTAGGGGGGGACCACAGCGGATGGCCAGGGCCCAGCTGCACACTCCCTGGTGCTCTCGTTGCCACGTGGGGACCAGGCGGACTGCCAGGGTCCAAAGTCGTGTCTCCCAATGCAGTGTGGGAGAGAGAGAGAGGAGGCGCAGCGTGTTCGTATGCGGCCAGCAGCTGCCGCCCCTGTAGGAGGAGGAGGGGCGGGAGGAGGCCCAGTCGCAGCCGGAGCGAGGAACTGGCGGATTGCCAGCAGGGACGGCCTCGAACGCGCACACAGCGTGGAATTGGCGGAAAGCCACGGAGGAATGGCGGACTGCCGAAAGGAGGACTCCGTGGGCGCACGGAATGGCCTCGTCACCAGTGGTTGCCTCTTACAGGCCAGGAAAGGAGGACGCACACACGGTGGTACTGGAACAACCTTTATTCACTCTCGTAACATCAATACTGGCGCCTTGCGCGCCTTACCCAGAAAACCCTTTTCCTCCCTCAGTCCCCGTAACATGGCTCCGCCTCCGTAACGGTGGGGGCCGCGCTCCTTAACCCGTGAGTGCTTGGCAACAAAGCTATCCAGCAAATCATGTGATAGTAAAATGAAGCACAATTCAGGTGCGCTGCCTGCCGAAATAGACGAAGAGGGCTAGTAGAATGTGCAAACGAAATGTCATATCCACTCCCGGTTTGCTGCCCGAAGGGAAGCTTGCCAAGATTACTACTTTTTTTTAAAAACAAAATTGAGCGTTCAACTTGTGTATTACCAACACAGTCTGGTGAAGAGGAGAATACAAGGAATCAGCTGGTGGACGATCTAACACTCAGAATTCCTTGTATAGGCGCTAAGCTTCCGTCGTTGGTGCTACAAGGGCCAAGCGAAACTTCTACCTTAAAAGTTGAAAGGGCTATTACCAACAAAAACACTGTAGCGGGTGAGAATGAATGCCGTGAGATTACAATACGTGAAAGGCACAACATACTAGATTCAATGCCTAATTATGACCCAGTGTGTGACAGTGTGACCTGCGATATGCAGAGGATAATTGTAAAACCAAAACACATCGTAAAACAGAGTGTGCTAGAGAAGAAAGTAGCTACTCTCCCTCCACTTATACAGATTGATGCCACAGGTGACAAAGAGAAAGCCATAATACCTTATCTATCGAATGATGTGTCTGTGAATAATCGGTCTGATAGATTTGTTGTGATCCAGTTGGACTGATATTATGCACTGATGAGTGCACTGCTGCTGGTGAGGTTTTAGACACCTCGCAAACTCCGACTTTACCTAGTAATAAAATGAATGCGAACACCACTGCTGCCTCGAATAATGTAAGTTTTACTATTATGAATACAGAAGAACTATTCGAGGCGTTAGAGAATGTCTTAACTAATCTAGTTGATAAATGTGAAAATATTGAACGTAAACTAGATGTTCACTCGGTGCTCCTACATAAAAGCATCAATATAGGTAGAAAGACGCTTCGAGATGTAGGTGTCAACACTGAAGTAGTGATAGCTTATATCTGCCTTACCTCAACTGCAGAGATTTTGGGGGTAATTCATGGAATTATTGTGCGCTGAAATCTCTAGCGCAAGCGTGAGAAACACAGCGCACGCATGCGCCCGTTTACCGATTCATGGAAGGCACTGCGCATGGCTTACCTGGGACCTGCGCTGAATCCGCACGTGGTGCTCACGTCATTCACGTCGTTCCAGGACCTGGCAGCCACGATAGAGAAGGCACGGCCTCCAGTCCTAGACAGCCTGATACGGGGCACCGATAGTAGGAGAGCTGACTGAGAAAGGAGGGCACGAGGGGGTACATATTGGGAGAACTTTTCCTGGAGGTATTCAGTTCCTTGTTTGTAAAAGGCACGGTGGACAATGCACAGTGATTTAAACAGAATGCGCTTCTCCACAGGGAGCCAGGGAAGTTCTCTGAGCACAGGTGATATGTGAGTACGAGGAGGACGGGAAACTGCTCTGGCGGCAGCATTTTGAAGCAGCTGGAGTCTATTTATAATATAGGCAGGTTGGCCCAGGTACAGTGAGTTGCAGTAATCAACTGTGCTCAAAACTAGGGCTGCAACCACTGGGGCGTGGAGTTGGGCTGGTATATAAGGGAGAACTTTCCTCAATACACAGAGTTTAAAATGGCCAGATTTACTGACAGCGGCAACTTGATCAGCCATGGACAAAGAGGAGGAGAGCTTAACCCCAAGGTTTTTCACAAAGTGGACGGAAGGGGAAACGTGCCAAGAGAGGAGGGCCAGAAATCTGGGGTTCAGAAGGAAAGGGGACTATTAGTGCCCACCACCAAGACCTCTGTCTTGTTCCTGTTAAGCTTAAGTGAGTTTAATGCCATCCATGCCCCCAAATCCTCCAGACAGCTCCTAAGTCGGGCAGCAGTGTTGGAACGAGTGAGATCAAGACGAACCAACAGCTGGGTGTCATCGGCATAGGATTAGAATCTGAAACCATGGAAACGGATGAGAAGGAGGAGGCATCTGGGGGGCGTGGCTACGAGAGCCATGTGAGGAGTCGTGCTCTGGGAGAGCTCCTGCGATCCGGAATATGATCCTGACCGAACGTGCATATATGCATGCACATATGCCCTGAAAATTTGCGTGCCCGCTTATGAATGCGGTGCACATGTTCACTGCAATCCTGGAGCCTGTGCGAAGTAAGGGGACGGCGCTGCGAGCATTGTTGAGCCCGCGTATTCCGGAGCAGCGACCCAAAATGGCGGATGGGAGGAACGAACAAAGGAGCCTGCTGGCAGTGTGAGGACAGAGACGGAACTGTGGTGGAAAGAGACGGACGTGGGGAACGGCGCATTGGAGCCCCTGCACTGCCCGCTGTGGCACTGACGAGCAGAACCTGGGAGCGAAAAAGTGGATGCAAACGCGAGGGTCCCCAAATCGGATCGCTCCCGAGGCTGCCTGCAGCAGGACATGGCTGCCTACCGACGCTGGAGTGGTCGCAGGTCTGGATGCGCTGAGCAGAGGAGACCTAACAGGGTTTGCACGGCCCCAGCACTAGCGCTGGATAACACTAAAGTAACACTCTCGCAGGCAGTGGAATGGCCCGAAGAGGAGGCGGATGCGTTTGGAGCACCTGAGAGCCCCGTCCAGGAGAACGCTGGGACGCCCGAGGGGCAGGGGAATAAGGACGGCCCAAACACTCCTGTGCTAGAAGGAGCCACGGTGGGCACAGCAGGCGGGCGCACCCACGGCTAAACAACCTGGCTGGGGGCATGAGCGCCAAACAGTGTGGCAAGACCCAAGCGGTCCGGACAGGCGCACGTCCCACCTAAGCGCTGCAAACGGACCTAAAACACATGCCTGTGGCACCCAACGCGGGTGGGGCGGCAGGCACACCCTGGGGAGCCATCAACTATACACAAAGGCGGCCCGCCCGGAGGAGGCTCGCCGCGGTGACACGGCTGCGCCGCATACGCAGGGGTGAGAGCGGCACCCGGGGCAAAGTGGACGCAACTTGGTAAGATGCGTACACGCATCTGTGGCTGCCACGGGCGATGCCCGGTGGCCCCCGACAGCGCCATACAGCGGGGCACCGGTGCGGCACATAAGGCCAGAGGAGCGCATGCACAACCAGGCCCAAACACTGACCTTGGGCCGCCAAAGCACATGAACGCCGGTGGTGGCTGGAGGAACGGCCCTGTGTGCGGTAATTGTGCCGCGGGCACGGGCTAGAATTGACTGGTATGGGGGACCGGCAGGGATGTGCCGTCCATGATAACGGGCCACATGTGGAGGACATAGGTGCTGGGCAAAGACAACATATGGCCCATGCAAGAGTCGGAAAGAGGGGAGGAGTGAGGCGCACCCAGGGGAGAGCACCGCAAAATACCACACACATGAGCAGGCTGCACCTGTGACCAGACAGCACTCATGGCTGAAGAACGCTGAGCCCGCAACAACACCCAGAAAGGCCCACAAGCACTTGGGGGCGCAGCCACAAACCTGGACCAGCAGGAGTTGGGGCACACAGAGGGAAAAAAGAATTGCCAGTGCACAATTACATGGGAGGATACAATCCACTCCAGGCACAGACTCAGCAGCATAAGGAAACCCCCAATTTAGACCACCCGGGTCCCGTTGCCAACCGGGGACCAATTCGACGGAAGCCAAAGACCAAACGCTGTGGGGCTCGTACACACAAGCCCAGAAACATTAAGATGGCCAATAAACTGCCTAAAACAAAGGGCAAACAACCCACACTTGATGAATATGCCAGAACACTGCTGGTGGCAGAGGGGGCCAGGAGCAAGGAGAGAACCCCCACCGTGGGCATAGATGCCACGAGCAAAGACCAGGAGATCCTTGCAGCAATCGCAGACCTGAAAGTGGCTTGGGAAACCAAATTGGAATCGTCCATGGTCGAACTGAAGGCGGCACTGGAGCTCAAAGTTGGGGCAGTACTGGAGGAGGTGAATCTCCTCCGGCAAGACGTCAGAGCGCTAGCAGAACGTACAGGCGACTTAGAGAAGGAAGTGGCCCCGAACACAGCTCTATGTGCATCCCACAAATCTGAGCTCCATGTCCTAGAACAACGCGTGGGCAACCTGGAAAGTAGGGCGGAGGAGGCGGAGGGACGCACCCGGAGGAACAATATACACATTGTAGGATTGCCTGAAGGAGCCGAGGGACCCAACCCCACGGAGTACATCGAAACAATGCTGCTGCAAGAGATAACAGGAGGAGTGCTGACCCAGGGTTTCACAGTGGAACAAGCGCACATGGCCCTGACGAGGAAGCCACCACCGGGAACCCCCCCTAGGCCGGTAATTGCTAAGATCCTGAACTCGAGACCGGGAAAAAAATCCTAGAGCATTTCCAGAAGGGAGGAACGATACAAAGAGCGTCGGCAAACATAACGGCATACCCGGATTACACCCTGCAGGTACAACGCCGACGCATGAACTTTGGTGCAGTGAAGAGAAGATTGCGAGAAGCAGGCTACAAGTACATAATGATCTACCCTGCAAAACTGAAAGTTTTTTACAAAAAACAGAACACTGCTTTTCGATACCCCGGAGGATGCAACAGAATGGCTGGATATGCAGAGCTGTCCCCAGGAATCGGGTATCCAGAAGGAATATGGCGCAGATAAGTAGCATGGAGACTGCGGTACCTAGGGTGTTGCAGTCTCAGACACTGGGACTAGAATATAGGACAGGATACAGTCTGTCGGAGTAGAGCGACCAGGGCTGTATACATATGATCCTTGAGCACGGGAACTTAGTGAAAGGAACCAGCCCTCACCCCCCCACGAATAGACCAGTTAGGTTACCAGTAGACCGGTGACACCCTGCTGGGTTCCTGATCTCGGCATCCCGAGCCAGGACCAAAAGCGAGGGATCCTGAGATCCAGAGATGGAGCTGGGAACCAGTTGGGGACGGTTAGGGAGGGGGGAGGTAAGGAGTTGTGTGCAGTGTATTATAGTTGAGGAAGGAGGGAAGAGGGGGTTAGTTGGGGAGTTTATGTTGGAAGAGGGAGGGGTACAAGCCCAATTTCATGTCAAACTAGACTGGAGACGAAACCCGGGAGGGGAGGAAGAGGGACAAACCACGCACGGGAAAGGGTAACCTTAGAATTGTAACCTGGAACGTGAGAGGCCTCAACAGTTATCTGAAGAGGAATAAAGTAATGATGTATTTGAGAAGGCTGAAAGTTGACATAGCATTACTACAGGAAACCCACCTTACTAAGGAGAAACTGGAGGTGGTTAAGAGAAAGTGGAGAGGGACCACCACAGGAGCCACATACTCTGCTTATGCAAGGGGGATGGTCACGTGGGTGGCACCTCATGTACCATTTCAGTTGCTTCAGTCCACAGTAGACCCAGATGGTAGAATGATAGTGGTGCGGGGGATGCTGGAAAACAGGAAAGTGAGCATTATAAACTCATACGCCCATAACCAAGACACAGCGGCCTATTTTAGGGCCCTATACGGCAAAATTAGCCCCCTACTGGCAGGTGCGATTATATGGGGAGGGGATTTTAACTGTACATTACACCTCAAAATGGATAGGTCAGACAGTAAACTAGATAGACCCACCCCGGCTGCAAGAGCATTACAGGCCCTACTGAGACTCTCTGGACTAGAAGATATCTGGAGACAGCTACACCCGGAAGACAGGCAGTACTTACATTACGTGGCCCCACACAACCTGCACACGAGACTGGATTATATGTTTGTTGCCTCAGAGTTGGTAGGAGAAATGATAAGCTCGGAATACAAGGCCAGAGTACTTTCGGACCACTCCCCCTTGGTCTTGTAGTGGAGGCACCAGCCCCCTAGAGTGAGAATCCCAACATGGAAGCTCAGAGCTGAGGCCCTGCAGGACTCAGGATTCCGTGAGGACTTAAGGGAGGCGATTATTGAGTACTTTGATAGAGGGAGTGTGCAGTCAGAAGGAACCTTATGGGAGACGTTCAAAGTGGTGGTACGTGGTGCAGCCATATCCAAATCCAGAGGGCTCCAAGGGGGCATAGAGCGGGAGCTACAGGAGACAGAGAAGGAACTGGAAGGAATAATGCAGAGGGGGAGCACCTCACAGGAGGATGCCGAACGGGCGAAGCTGTTACAACAAACTAGCAGGGAGCACTGGGACAGATTATGTAAACTGAACTATAAAAAATATATATCGAAAGGCAACACGCAGGGTGAGACAAACCGGGAAGGCTGCTGGCATGGTTATACAAAAATGAAACACCACGACCAGTGCTCAGGGAGATAAAGGGGGAAGAAGGCCAGACCTGGGATACCCAGGAGGGAGTCAATGAGGGGTTCCTCAGATTCTATAAACGCCTTTATGAGGACACGGGGGAGGAGATGGGTCGAGAGATTCAGGAAACTTTGGAAGACATAGGATTGCCCAAATTAAACGATCAGGAACGGGAGAAACTGGATGCCCCAATCACATTAGAAGAATTAGAGACAGTGGGCCTCATTACGACCCTGGCGTTAAGGGTTTAACGGCGCCGTAAAAGGTGTCGGCGCCGTTAAACCCTTAACGCCTGATTACGAGGTGCCTTTGCAGGACCCAACCTTAATGGCTGGTTTTTCTGGCCGTTAAAGTAGGGTGCCGCAAAGGGACCTTGGTGCTAAGTACGGTGCCGCAATTTGCGGCATCGTACTCACCGCTTTCCCCATTCCCATTGAGCCCTATGGGGCAAAAATGGGAATGGGGAAGGGCCCATGGTGAATGGGGAATTACCGCGCCGCCAACCTTGGAATGGGGCGGTAATTCCACCATTCACCATGGCGGACCCCGGCATTTAGCGCCGGGGTCGTAATGAGGCCCAGTGATTCAGCACCTACCCACGTGTAAGGCTCAGGGGTCGGACGGGCTCCCAAGTGAATTTTATAAGACATACAAGCAGGAGGTACTCCTCCCGCTACTTCCCATGCTAAATGAGGCGTTTGAACGAGGGAGGCTGCCAGAGTCCCTGAGGGAGGCGGTGGTCATTCCGCTCCTAAAACCGGGCAAGTGTGACGCTCACCTGACTCCCACGGAGGCGCTGGCCTGGTTCGCGCTGCTGTAACCTCTTCTAAGGTGATGCGCAGGGTTCGGAAGACGGACTGGACCGGGCCCCCAAATCTGGCTTGTCTGGCTCGCAGAAGTATCCTTCTGTAGGCGAAAATAGGGGATTAACTGTCTGCGGGATAATGCAATCAGCCTCCCACTTTCCCCTCTCACCCTCCTCGCAACCCTTCTGTGATTTCTCGTAGCGTCTCACCTTAGGGTCTGGAAGGACGAGCTCTCCATCCTGCTTCTGATGCAGGGGCGCGTTGGTATCCAGTTACTTCACTGGATTTTCGGATTGGTGAGAACCAAACTTGCTTGGCTTCCAGGTAAGTTTTTTGATAAGAGGTTCCCCTTGTGTCCATGCATTAATTTACTAATGCTAGTATCTTTTTCCCCTTAGGGGCCGGGGTACGGAATGCCGGGGAACAGGCACCGACCCGAGATGAGAGGTGAAATCCTTGTCGAAATCAGGTAAGTCTTTAATGAGCGTTTTTTGGTAATGTCTTTTCATTCGCTCATTAACGCTGATGTCTCTTTTTCCCCTTAGGGGCCGGGGTCCGGAAATGCCAGGATGCGGCGCGGACCCGAAATGAAGAGGGAATGAATCAACAGGTAAGTCTTAACATGGAGATTTAGCTTTCCTTATTCCCTTCTTTCTCTCACCTTTTGTTCTGGTCTTTTTCTCCCTAGGCGCTGGGGCGTGACTGCGAATCCGGATGATCGCTGCTGAACATGGAGGCGCCCTGTAAAGGTGAGTGGAATGCGGCGCTGCAGCGATCGACGCGATGAGCTTTTAAATAAAAGTCTTCCTTTTCAGGATTGTCGGCGAGATGTCTCCGGGATGCAGATTTAGCAGGTAAAGACTTTTCCTTCTTCTGTTCTCTTCTTCTCCTCCTTTGCAGGTGATCCAGGATGCTGGCAGGCGTGGCAGAAGTCAGGATGCAGGAGCAGACACGGTGAGCGTCCAGCTGCTAGATGCAGAACAACGCGAAGCACGTGTGGCTGTTCGGGTGGGGTTTAAATAGCCTTGGAAGAAGTTCCAGGTATGTATCCTTCCTTCAATCAGGTATGTATCCTTCCCCGACCACGCCCGGATGGTAAATTAGTCCCACAGGTAAAGTAGTTCCTTTCAGGCCTCAAGGAGGCCGGGATCCTGCAGCATGGTCTGCATCAGGTAAGTGCACCCAAGCACTTCCATAATGAGCCTGGCGCCTATGGCGCCAGGACTGATGTCTTTTATGAGCCTGGCGCCATAGGCGCCAGGACACTGTCCAAAGGGCCCCTATATGGGGTTGCTGGGTCCTTCCTTGGGGACTGGATGTCCGCTTTCGGGGACGCAGGGCTTGAACCGGCTCCCCGGGAGCGGGCATCATGACAGCAAGCCAAGCACGGATTGGGGGTCATATAGACCCCTATCGATGCTCAACCAAGACAGCAAAATCCTCACAGCTACGCTGGCAAACAGGCTCAAATTAGTTATTGGCAAACTGATACACCCCGATCAAACAGGCTACGTTCCAGGCAGTAATATAACTGACAATCATAGGCGACTCTACCACATTATTGAGCAGACATGGAAGGACCCCGGCGAAATGGTAATAGTCTTGTTGGATGCCATTAAGGCCTTGGACTCTGTGAGGTGGCCGTGGTTGCCAGCGGCTCTGAAAGAATATGCGATGGGGCCGGGGTACCTGAGGTGGGTCAAAATGGTATATAGCTCCGCAATCGCCAGGGTTAAAACTGGCACAATAATCTCAGACAAATGGCAACTTAGTAGGGGCACTAGACAGGGCTGCCCCTGGCCGCCCATGCTGTACATTTTTGCTCTGGAACCACTGGCAATCTGCCTCAGACAACAGTATGGGGAGATAGGGATCCTCACGAAGGGAGGATCGCAGCTCATATCATTGTGCGCCGATGACATATTGCTAAACTTGCGCTTCCCAGAAGAAAACCTACAGTATGTCCTGGAGGTGATGGAACATTATGCCACCCTCTCGGGCATAGCGGTAAACCCCAAGAAATCAAGCATGTTCCCTTTGGGGAGATACAGGTGGGCCCCGCATAGGAACCTACCGGTCTTGCCGATACCATGGCAGACCAGGACATTCCGATACTTGGGAATCGACTGTCAAAACCAGACAATCTTTATCACAACCCCCTCTTTGCCTGAAGCCAATTTGCAGCCAAACTTTCCTCAAAAGAGCACAGTCTGTAGGAGTATGAGAAAGCACCCAACAGACTAGGGGCTTGAGTGAAAAGGCAGGAGCAGCAGCAACAGAGCTAGAGGAAACAATAACAGCTGTTTACTACTTTGATCAAAAGTACCAACCGTATCCGATACCACCCCCTATTTCCCACTCTTACCTGCTCCGTGAAGAACAAGACCCGAAACCTACTTGGCCACAACGGAGGAAATGGAATGAAGAACCAGATAAAGAAGGTCCAGGAAAAGTCCCGTAATCCCAACAGAAAAGGATTGACAACAGTTTGTGTCGTGTTGCAGAGCGTCCCGGTATTTAGTGAAAAGAGTGACCAAAGAAGAAAACAGGAGAGCGTCCACAACAGTCACTCTTGTGTCCAAATGAAACAATCCTCGTAATTCAGCAGAGCGTCCCAGGGTGCAGGTAAATGAGTCAGTGTATGGAGGTATGGAGGAGGGGGCAAAATAAACAAGGATAGAAGGAGTGAAGGAATGGAAATGAAAGAGAGGAAAATACAGGTAAGCAGCGGGTCCAAGCGGGAGGTACTTAACCAGGTTTCAGAAGCAATAATGCTGAGTTGCAGAGTTCCGGGGTTGCGACGTAACAAAACGGTAGGCAGTGGAAATCCAGGTAACGTATGCCGTGTCAGGGGTAACAGGAATCAATCCGAAGGAGCCGAATACCAGAAATCAGGGACAGTTCAGAATGGGCAATCTGTTCTGACTTGAGTGTCGTGTAGACCGATGAGACCTCCGTCCCCAAGCGACGCACAGGGGAACAAAATAGAAACCCGCTGTGCGACCCTTGAGGCCACAGGTGAGAGATGTCTTCCCAGATCCACGGAGCCTCTGGAACACCGATGCTGCTGTCAAGAAGGAATGAGGTTAAGCACCAGGCAATCACAATACAGGCAGGTAAACAAAAGAATCTAAAGTGTCTTACCTATCTGGTGTAAGGGAGACCCAGGTAACCTAGTAGGGAGGTTCGAGGCTCAAAAAGATACAGCGGTCCCTGGAGTGGTAGAACCGCAGGTAAGCGTGGATACAGGTAGGCCACCTGTAAGATAGGGCTTGACTTGGGCGTAGAAGTACAGCAAGATATTCAGGGATGATCCAAAGACAAGTCGATATGCAGTCCAAAAATCCGGCAACAGGTAAACAGTTCCAAGCAAAGGTACAAAGGGGTGTCCAAGAGAGTCCAAGATAGAGTTCCGTGGTCGAGGTAGCAAGGAGCAAGTAATAACGCCAAACAGGGTCCGAAGCCAGCTGAGAAGCAATGATCGTCCTGCCTCTCAGTTCTTTATACTGTGTGTCCCTGGGTCATGTGACGTCTCTGGGCCATGTGACGTCCACCAAGATCACGTGAGGAACGCCACACTGTATCACGTGACCGACGTGATGACGTAACGCCGTCCCTTCTGCGATACATCCTCCAAGGCAGTTGCCAATGCAGGAAAGGTTGTAAACGAGCCCGTACACCAAAGAAGGTACGGTGTTTTCGGTTCTGTGGGTTCACCGAATCCCTTGAGCCTCGAAGCTGGGGTGGAGATGTTTGGGGAATGTGAGCAGTGTTCTGATGTGGGGAGGCCTGATGTGCTGAGGATCGCCTAACATAGCCCCTCCCCAACGGCCCACGACCCCGTGGGCAGGATGGATTGTCTAAATGGAAACGGGCTACCAAGCGAGGGGCGTTCAGGTCAGAGGCGGAAACCCATGAACGGTCCTCCGGGCCGTAACCCTTCCAATCCACCAGATACTGGATCCCTCCCCTAAACCACCTGGAGCCCAAAATGGCCGACACCTCGAAAACATCAGGAGAGGACAAGGACACCGGCGCAACAGGGGTACGAAGACGGACAGAGTCGGGACAAGGTTTGAGGAGGGAGACATGAAACACAGGATGGATGCGCCAAGAGCTGGGAAGCACTAGACGGAAAGCCACCGGATTAACAACCTTTGATATCACATAAGGACCGACAAAGCGAGGTAGCAACTTCCGACAACCCATTAGGCGAAGATGACGGGAAGACAACCAGACCCTGGAACCCACCACCAGAGGGGGAGCAGCCCGACGTTTGCCATCCACACGGGCCTTCATAGCAGCCTTTGCTTCAGTGAGATGAACCACTGTACTAGCGTGTAAGGCAGAAAGATCCCTAAGACATGTCGTGGCCGCAGGGTTCGCAGAATCAGAAGCATCAGGGACCGGCAAGACCTTGGGATGTTGGCCATAGAGGGCGTAAAAAGGAGAATAACCAGTGGCTGAATGAGCCGCATTATTATATGCGAACTCCGCAAGCCGTAAAGCGGCCAACCAAGAGGTCTGATGTTGCAATATAAGGCAACGAAGGTATTGTTCCATAGATTGATTCGTCCTTTCGGTCTGTCCATCGGTCTCAGGATGATAGGCCGAAGAATACCTGGTATCAATGCCCAATAGCTTCGTCAGGGATCTCCAAAACCGAGAGGTGAACTGTGACCCTCGATCAGATATAATGACCGAAGGAAGGCCGAATAGCATGAACACATGTTCAAAAAACAAATCCGCTAATACAGGAGCCGAAGGGATACCTTTGCAGGGAACAAAACGGGCCATTTTAGTGAACGTGTCCACCACCACCCAGATGGAGTCGAAGCCCTTCGACTTGGGGAGATCAGTAACGAAATCCATCGTCAACGTATGCCAGGGCCTGGGAGGTACCGGAAGCGGAAGCAACAACCCAATTGGTCGACCCCTTTGATGTTTAGCCTGAGCACATACTGCGCATGATCTAACATAACATTCTACATCGCGCTTCATAGAAGGCCACCAACGCTTGAGAAGATCTAAAGTGCGCTCTTGTCCGGGGTGAGCGTTAAAGGGAGCGTCATGAGACCACTCAAGGGCCAGATTACGTGTGTCAGGTGTGGGAAGGAACAGGCGTTCATGTACGAACGGTAATCCATCAGAAAACACTGGGTCCCATTCTCGCAACTGGTCAGAATGATCGCTAGTCCAGGATCGAACCGAGTCTATCAGTGACAATGAGGGAGTACAGAGACAAATCACATGACTCTTTCCGAGAACAGTGTCGGGGAATGTAGGCAATTGGACCCCCCCCGGGGAACGTGACAAGGCATCCGCCTTCCCATGTGCCGTTCCGGGACGGTGCATAATACGGAAGTCAAAAGAGGAAAAGAAAAGATGCCATCGGACCTGTCTGCTATTAATGCATTTCAGAGAGGCCAAATCCTGTAGATTCCGATGATCGGAGTATACTGTGATAGGATGTTTAGCCCCCAGAAGATGATGACGCCAAACACGGAAAGCGTCCATGACAGCCAAGAGTTCTTTTTCCGTAACGGTATAATGAGACTCAGTACTGGAAAACTTACGGGAGTGGTATGCCACTGGATGTAATTTGCCTGTATTAGGACATGTTTGTGACAGTACCGCCCCGAGGGCAAAGGAAGAGGCATCTGCCTCGACTATGAACGGAAGATCAGGATTGGGATGTTGGAGTACCGGTGCGGTAGTAAAGGCGGTTTTCAAAGTCTCAAAAGCCTCCTGCTGTTCTCTCTGCCACTGATATGGTACCCGAGGACTAGTCAGGGCCGTGAGTGGGGCTACAATCGTGGAAAAGGAAGAAATGAAACGCCTATAAAAGTTGGCGAATCCTAAAAAGGCCTGCAAGGACTTGAGTGTTTGAGGTACTGGCCAATCTAAGACTGCTTTGACCTTAGACTCGTTCATGGATAACGCCCCAGGGGTGATGTGGAAACCCAAAAACTCAACAGAGGTCTTATGGAACTGACATTTCTCAGGTTTGGCAAATAAGGAATGTTTGCTTAAACGGGTTAATACTTCTCGGACGTGTTTTACATGGTCATCAAGATCACGAGAGAAGATCAGGATGTCGTCCAAATACACAACCATGTACACATCCAGAATATCCCTGAAAATGTCATTCATGAATCGTTGGAACGTGGCCGGGGCGTTACATAAGCCAAAGGGCATGACAAGGTATTCGTACAAGCCGTAACGAGTACAGAAAGCAGATTTCACTCGTCTCCCTCGCGAACGCGTACCAAATTGTATGCGCCGCGTAGATCAAGTTTGGTAAAAATGGAAGCATGTGTTAAATGATCTAAGAGTGGAGTGATTAACGGGATGGGATATCTATCCTTCTTGGTGATCGCGTTAAGACGCCGATAATCTACACAAGGACGTAAATCCCCCTCCTTCTTGGGTACAAAGAAGATAGGACTTGCCGCTGGTGAAGTGGAGGGGCGGATGTGTCCTAAACGCAGGGCGTTCTGTACATATTCTTTTAACACCAGTTCCTCCGAAGGAGACAAAGAGTAGATCCTGCCCGAAGGAACAGTGGAATCAGGAAGCAATTCGATTGGGCAGTCATAAGTTCTATGTGGAGGAAGTACCTCAGACGAGCCTCGATCGAAAACTGATTCGAAAGCCCGATATTCTGGCGGAATCCCAGACACCAACCCCCCAACAGTATGGGACTGTATGACTTCTGGATCGTCAACTGTCAGTGTGAGTTGTGCTAAGGCTCCCAAGAACCGAGAGGGTGTGTCCGGGGCTTGATGGATCGGGAGACAATAATTCTGACAAATATCGGACTCAAAGAGTACAGTGCCTGCTTGCCAATTGATCAGTGGATTATGTTCACGTAACCAGGGAATCCCTAGTATGATACCGAATTGAGGTGCGGTGATCAAATCAAAACATAAGGTTTCTGTGTGTATGTCTTGTATGTTCAACAAGAGGGGTGCAGTTTGATGTCTAACAGGACCAGAAACCAATGCGGAGCCGTCTACGGCTTGGACATGTTCCGGTCGTGTTTTTACCACTAAGGGTAGATTGAGGGAATGGGCCAAATCAATATCTATGTAATTACCAGTGGCACCGGAATCAATAATGATATTGACTGCATGAAGAAGGCCAGTAGAGGGACATAGAGTAGCCTTTACGGAGATGGGTTGAACACGAGCAAAGGCAAGAGGGGTTCCCGGAGAAGATGATGGGACACTCGACCTGGTCTCCGGTTCTAAGGCCGAGCCATCCGAAAAACCTGACTCTTCTTGGGACGTCGAGGACACTCTTTCACGAAATGTCCAGTGGTGCCACAGTAAAAGCACGCATTATCTACCCTTCTACGTTCCCTCTCAGATGTTGTAATAGGACTGCGTACCCCTCCCACTTGCATAGGTTCTTCAGTACCGGAAGCGGGAGTATTAACAAGAGTAGGAGAGGAAGAGGCCCCCAATTCAGCTCTACGCTCCGATCGGCGTGCATCTACCTGCAGGACGAGATCAACCAATTCCTGATACTGAGTAGGCATAGAAGGGATCACTGCTAAAGCGTCTTTCATGGTGTTACTCAACCCCCTATAAAAGATCACCGCCCGCTTGTTTTCTGGCCATGATGTTTCCGCAACTAGCTGATTGAACCGGGTGATGTAATCTATCAGAGTTCTTTTGCCCTGAGTCAATTCCAACAACTCCAAATCCCTAGACTGTGCCTTGTGTCGAGTATCGAATACTCGGGACATTTCTAGGACCAACAAATCAAAGTCATAAAGAACTGGGCTATTGTTTTCTAACAGGGGATTAGCCCAAGCGGCAGCTGTTCCAGCTAAATGGGAAAGGGCGAAGGCGGCCTTAGCAGTGGACGTGGGAAAAGCCAAAGGCCTGCATAAGAAATGTAACTTGCACTGGTTAACAAAGGTTCTGAATTTCTTGGGATCACCCTGGTAACGTTCAGGAGCAGCCAGGGGGGAAGGAGTTGGGAGGATTATTGGAGTCGGGACTGTAGAAGTAGCCAAGGGAGGGGCTGTAGTGGAGGAGCTGCCATCTCCAAACTCAGGGTCTGTAGGAAGGGAATGCTGAACGCTCTGTATGGTATCCAACCTTTGATGGATCACTGTGTTCGCGGCGGCCATATCTGCCCTTAATATTGTAATTGCCTGAATTAGAGCAGTTATGGGTTCGTCCGTGGATCCCTGCATCGTCTAACACGACTATACGGCTTCTCAGTCTGTTCTGACTTGAGTGTCGTGTAGACCGATGAGACCTCCGTCCCCAAGCGACGCACAGGGGAACAAAATAGAAACCCGCTGTGCGACCCTTGAGGCCACAGGTGAGAGATGTCTTCCCAGATCCACGGAGCCTCTGGAACACCGATGCTGCTGTCAAGAAGGAATGAGGTTAAGCACCAGGCAATCACAATACAGGCAGGTAAACAAAAGAATCTAAAGTGTCTTACCTATCTGGTGTAAGGGAGACCCAGGTAACCTAGTAGGGAGGTTCGAGGCTCAAAAAGATACAGCGGTCCCTGGAGTGGTAGAACCGCAGGTAAGCGTGGATACAGGTAGGCCACCTGTAAGATAGGGCTTGACTTGGGCGTAGAAGTACAGCAAGATATTCAGGGATGATCCAAAGACAAGTCGATATGCAGTCCAAAAATCCGGCAACAGGTAAACAGTTCCAAGCAAAGGTACAAAGGGGTGTCCAAGAGAGTCCAAGATAGAGTTCCGTGGTCGAGGTAGCAAGGAGCAAGTAATAACGCCAAACAGGGTCCGAAGCCAGCTGAGAAGCAATGATCGTCCTGCCTCTCAGTTCTTTATACTGTGTGTCCCTGGGTCATGTGACGTCTCTGGGCCATGTGACGTCCACCAAGATCACGTGAGGAACGCCACACTGTATCACGTGACCGACGTGATGACGTAACGCCGTCCCTTCTGCGATACATCCTCCAAGGCAGTTGCCAATGCAGGAAAGGTTGTAAACGAGCCCGTACACCAAAGAAGGTACGGTGTTTTCGGTTCTGTGGGTTCACCGAATCCCTTGAGCCTCGAAGCTGGGGTGGAGATGTTTGGGGAATGTGAGCAGTGTTCTGATGTGGGGAGGCCTGATGTGCTGAGGATCGCCTAACACAATCCGTAATAACAGGCCAAGGAGTCAAAACAGGTTCAAGAAACAAGATTGCAGAAAGCGTATACTACAAAACTGGCTGTAGAACTCAGTTAAGGAGCACAATTCCGTGTGCGCAGCAAGAATAAGTAGTACTCGCATACAGACGCGAATGATGGTCCGTGCGTATCACGTGACCGTAGCGCCTGACTCGAGTACTAACACGGAATGCTGGATGCTGCAGTCCACACAGAACCGCCGTGTTTTTGGCGTTGAGCCAAACGCCAAAGAATCTTCCAAGTGATTGGAGGGGCAATCGCAAGTCTTCGTGACTTTAAATAGGGTCGATTCACGACATCAACATATATCACACGGCGGAGGAGGAACACAAATACAACCCGGAAAGGGCAGTGGAAGGCATTAAGAATAGCATGGGGTTTTGGTCCAGGCTACCCCTGGCCATGGTGGGTAGGGCGGCTTTGATCAAGATGCTGGTCCTGCCGAAATTGCTACATTTTGTTACGAACATCCCGTATATGCTCCACAAACGTTTTTTTGCGATACTCCACAGCTTATGCAGGGGCTTCATATGGCATAACTCCAGGAATAGGGTGGCCCTTTGGAAGTTACAAAACTTGTGTGACAGAGGGGTATACACCTACCGAACTTCGAGTTATACTACCTGGCGGGACAGCTCCAGTATGTGGCCAGGTGGTTGTCAGAAGAAGAGACGGCCGAAGCCAGGCTATTGTACAAGGACACCGCCCCCTTGTTTCCAAGAGAGGTGGTGTGGTTGCCTAAATCAAAGTTGCAAGGAAGGGCGAGACTGTTGGTACTGGGCTGGGAAATATGGAGCAAAGCATGGCAAATAGTGGGAAACCTGACTCCATGCTCCCTGCAGGTGCCGCTAGTGGCGCTATGTGGGGAGGACTTGCAAATGATTAAAGGGATCCACAGATACTGGGAACCGATGGGCCTTGCGACCCTCGGAGATGTATGGCAGGAGGGGGAGGCACTAGACTTCCAGAGATTAATGGAGGACACCGGGGAATCATCAGACGGGTGCGAGAAAGGTGGCCTGAGGCCGTGCTAGCGGAGCAACCTGATGCGGTTATTGAGACGATGTACGATATCTCGGAGGGCGGGCACGAAATATCCTGCATATACGAACTATTGATGACTAGGGTGGGCAAGGAGTTGCTCCAACTGAGGCGGGACTGGGAGGAGGAGGTGGGAGAACCTATGCTGGTTGGACAATGGGATAGGGCTCAAAGGTACCACAATCATAGGGCATATATGACTCCTAGCAAAATTGCCAGGTTTGACACAGAAATGCCCAAGTTGCAGGTGGGTGGAAGCTGGGATGATACACATGTTTTGGGCTTGCCCGGAGGTGGGTAGATTCTGGACAGAGGTTGAGCTACGCCTAGCCGAAAAAGGGATCACACTTGAGGTGGAGTCAATTTGGGCATGCGTGCTGGGGGTTTTTGCCAGACCACGCAACCTGAAGCACAGTAGTAAGATGAAAGACCTGGCCTACATCCTGGCCAAACGGAGAATCGCAATGGGCTGGAAGGCAGCCCAACAACCCAAAATAGAGATGTGGTGGGCTGACCTCCTGAAGTGGGCAGATACAGAAACGGCAGCTTGGTATGAAGCAATCAGTAGGGGAGGGGAGGAGGAAGCGGGACCCCTGATAGCATGGAGAGAACTGGTGGCCACGATGGTGGGACCCTCGCAGGCCGAACTTAGTGAAGACGATATGAGGGAGATTAATGAGGAAGACAAGCCCGGAGATATGCAAGCTGGTGGCATTGAAGCAGGGGCTCGAGTTAAGGGGGCGGGAGGGGGGAGGTCTGTGATGCACAACATGTGAATTTAATGATGTGAAGCTCATATGCGAATGTCCTCAATGTTTGTAATGTGTGGAGTGTTGTTAATAAAAATAATAAAAATTGTTTAAAAAATAAATAAAAGGAGGAGGCATCTGATATATATATTAAAAAGTATAGGGGGAAGTGCAGATCCTTGCGGAACCCCACAATTGAGCCCTACCGGTTCAGAACAGAAGGGGGATAGGGAGACGGACTGAGAGCGATCGGCCAAAAAGGCAGAAAACCAATTAAGAACCTTGTCAGATATCCAGACTTCCGACAAACGGGAAATAAGTATGGTATGATCAACCGTGTCGAAAGCCACAGATAAATCTAGCAGGTATGGCAGGGTTGGACAGGGAAGTGTGCATGTACACAGGAAAGGGGAACAGGACATTGCAGTAGTCCACCAGCTGCAGGGTGGTGGAGAGGCAAGGAAGCATGCCCGTGAGGAGGAGCAGCTTGCAGGGTGACCTCACATAGCTGTCAGTCATGTGACGACATAGGCTGAGTGTTGGTTGGAACTACACCACAGGCTATATGCAAACTTGTCAGTGAGCCTGTACATGGACAGGAGAGGCTGCCGAGTGACTTGCATGTAAGTAGGGTGCATGTGTGATGATGAGGACTGCCCCCGTGTGCAGCACATGTCCTGCATACAGACTGCATGATGACAAGCACGCATCAGTAAAGCATTGCATGTGTCACACATGTCACTCATTAATACATGGCAAAAACAAAGAGGTGATGGCCGGAAGGTTTAGACTGAATCTTAACCACTGGCATTGCTCTGGGCAACCCTCCAGACCATCGTTCTTCGCCTGCCAAGCCATTACAGAAGGGGAAAGACCATATGCAGGCTTGGTCCCACCCCAAAAGAGGCAGTCCAGCCCGAACTGCTAGGTCACATCCCTTCTGCACGAGATCACAAGCATCCCCAAACATCGTTCGGCCTTGTTGGGCCTCATCAGTGAGGAGTAGCTTGGGTCTCTAGGCCCAGCAGGCACGGGACCCACGTCTGGGCATACCCGTCTCACTCGGAGGGACAAAAAGCAAAAACAAACAGGTGATGGCTGGAAGGTTTAGACTGAATCTTAACCACTGGAATTGCTCTGGGCAACCCTCCAGACCATCGTTCTTCGCCTGCCAAGCCATTACAGAAGGGGAAAGACCATATGCAAATCAGGCTTGGTCCCACCCCAAAAGGGGCAGTCCAGCCCAAACTGCTAGGTCACATCCCTTCTGCATGAGACCACAAGCATCCCCAAACATGTTTTGGCCTTGTTGGGCCTCATCAGTGAGGAGTAGCTTGGGTCTCTAAGGGGTTGCCATGTCGGACCAAACACCATCCGGGGCCAGTGGCAACCCCCTGGCAGACAGGCAGAGGGCTGTCAGCTTCACTGCAAATGAAGTTGGCATCCTGGTGGAGCAAGTCCTGGGCCTTATGATGCCCTCTTCTCAACAACATTGCGCCTCGACAAGGAAGGACGGAGGAGGATCTGGTTGGACATCGTGGATGCCATCAATGCGGAGAGGGTGGCATCCCGCGACTACAAGCACGTCCTGAAGCGCTGGGAGCACTTCAGGTCCAGGACCCACAGCAAGGCCAGGCGCCTCGTTACAGCTCGTGGAGAAGTGGGGCGCCGGGACCAGTTGAGCAACATCCAGATGTGGGTCCCGGAGCGCACACGCCCAGTGCTTCACTACCAGGTCCTCGAGTTGCAGACCCGTATGGAGTCGAGTGGTAAATGACCATTTATACTTGTCCAGCGTAGTGCATGTTGAGGTTTGTCAGGTTTGTGCACCTTAGACGTATGTCTGGCATGCCCCATGTATGGATGTCTGTGTGCAGGGACATGACAGTGAAGCATGTGAGTCCGGTCAAGCGTGTGCAACAACAATGGTGTGTGTGTTGCTATGCATGATGTGCACCTGCATGTGACAATGCACACATGATTGCATGTCTGTGTCTGTGCCTGGCCATGTCTGTTGTGTGATTCATGGAGGCTGATATCACCCTCATGGACATGCATGGTGTACATGTGCGTGTTACTGAGTGGTGAGTGTGTGACTGGGAAATGCCATGAATGCATGACACATGCACATGTCGATGCGTGCATTGACTGTTGTGGCCTAGCTGTCCATGATTGCACTGTGATGGGAGGTGGACACGGACGGATGCATGACTGTGCGGTGGTGTATGTGCATGTGTGTTGCTTGCAAGGATCCGTGTGTTGTGGAAGGTGATGATGGCTATGACATACGACAGTGCCACTCATGTTCATTTGCTTTGTGTCTAGTAGACTTACATTCAGTACCCTGATGCTTGTGTTCAATATCTCCCTTTCCACAGCAGCGAGTGAAGAAGAGGGCGGAGACGGCACTGTGGAGCAGAGCGGCGGGGATGCCTCCACCGGCCGGAGACGCAAGGCCCAGTCACCCTCCCAGGTTATGGCATCTTCCGGGAGCGAGGGGACTGGTGCCGCATACATGGCTGGGCAAGCCGAGGGGATGCCTAAGAGGCAGAGGTTGGAAGTGGGCTCCTCGGCAGCGGTATGGGCAGGTGAGCCCCCACAGGGGCTGTCCACAGCGGAACACGTTGCGGAGGCATCCAGGTTAGTGGTGGGTGAGGAGGAGGAGGCCACATCAGACCCACACATGGGGCCTAGTGGGGGTCATTCCACTGGTGCAAGTTGTGCAGTCCAGGGGCAGGGGCAGGAGGCAGCACAGTTCACCACGGAGGGGCCTGTGCCTAATCCTGTCCCTGAGACTGCATCACCATGCACCAGCAGGGATGCCCCGTCCCAGGTCCGTACGCAGGTAGGGGGGAGGTCCACGTCAACTGACACTCCTCTACCTGTGGACATGGCGATCCATGACAGGGTTGAGCCCATCCTAGTCGGTATCGCGTTGCGCACACGCACAATTCGTGATGATGTGCGTGCTTCCTGGGGGGACCACGCACATCATCATGATCAGGTGTGTGCCAACATGAACGGGTTAGGAGGGTTTATTGGCGGGGGTTTCCAGCATGTGGTAGGCGCTCTTAGGACCCTCTCCTCCTCTTTATACACTATGTGCCAGTCGTACTCCATGCCGTCTTCTGTCCCACATGCCACCAGGGCCCCCTGTGGACCTGCCCAAGCCAGCACGGCCAGGCTGGTGGAGATCCCATCCCTGCCACAGTCGGGAGTCGGAGGTCCAGCAGAGGTGGTCACTCAAGCAACTGGACCCCTGGCAACGGAGGTTGTGCAGGCACCATCAAGCAGGACACGTGCACAATGACCCCGGGTGTTGCCATCTTCCCAGAGGCAGTCGTGGTGGCACAGGCAGATGTCATCAAGGCAGCAGGCTCGACGTGGAAGGCATCATGACCCGGGGCAGACTACATCATGGGGGCAGGCATCGGCCGAAGGGCAGGCGGACCCTGGACAAAGAGTGTCTTCCGTGTGGCAGCGGTTGGGCCAGCAGATAGGTGCAGAGCGGCGGCAGGCAGAGAGGGCACGGCTCACCATGATCAGGGTGGAGAACTGCATGCGGCGAGTCTTGAGGCGGGCAGAGTTCCTTGTGGAGACTCGCAGGGAGCTGGAGGAGAGCATGGCGGCGTCCCTGCGAGACCTCAGGGATAGAGCGCAGTCTCACCTCTGGGCCATAGACTCGGAGTTCAATGATGCCCTGGCCAAGACTTTTGGGAAGAACAGTGAGCCATAGGACTAGCCCGCCGCCATTGTATATAGTTTATTAGGCTTCAGTTTCCTTTAGTTTTAGTTTTATTTTGGAGTTGATGGACATTGCTGCACTTCTTGTACATAGTTGTATTTTTGTAGGGTTTTTACTAGGTTTCATTTGGTTTTGGGATCATGGACCCTAACAACTTTCATTATCAATAGTGCTGAAAGTGCAGATTTTTTCTATTATGTTTTTCACACCCATGATGGAATGCTTTTCTTTTATTTAACCTCTGGGTTCTGATTTTTTGTATCTGGACATGGACCACTTTCAGTATTTGCTTTTTTTTTGGATCTCACTTTTTATGGATTTTGCATTTCATTTATGTTCACATTCATTTATTCTTCCTTGGCATGGTTGCTTTTCGTTTGGTTTATTTTTTTTAAAATACATTTTCATCAGTTCACATATTTGTGTTGTCTGCTCTCATTAGTTTGGTGCATGTGTCAGTCGTCATTGCCTCAGTCATGTGTCGCTGGTGTGTGGCCATGTTGGCCATGTCTTTGGGTGCATGCATGTGTGCTTCTGTGAATGACATGCCATGGGGCCTGTACTGGGAAGTGGGGACAATGGATGGGTGTGGAGTTGCACTGTGGGGAGTCAGCGTGCAGTGAGATTTGGGTGGACATTTGCTACATGCATGTATGTTGTAACAATGTTGGTTGGGTGGACATGAGTCAGGGCCGGCTGGCAAGTGCCCATCACTGGTGGGGGGACATGAGTCAGGGCCTGCTGGCAGGTGCCCGTCACTGGTGGGGGGACATGAGTCGGGCCTACTGGTAGGTGACCGTCACTGGTGGGGGGACATGAGTCAGGGCCTGCTGGCAGGTGCTCGTCACTGGTGGGGGGACATGAGTCGGGGCCTGCTGGCAGGTGACCGTCACTGGTGGGGGGACAGGAGTCAGGGCCTGCTGGCAGGTGCCCATCACTGGTGGGGGGACATGAGTCGGGGTCTGCTGGCAGGTGCCCCTCACTGGTGGGGGGACATGAGTCAGGGCCTGCTGGCAGGTGCCCATAACTGGTGGGGGGGGCATAAGTCGGGCCTGCTGGCAGGTGCCCATCACTAGTGGGGGACATGAGTTGGGGCTCGCAGGTGCATGGTGCCAGGTGGGCTGCCTGTGGGGCATGGTCAGGGGTCATGGGATGCCTGCGGGGCATGGTCAGGGGTCATGGGGTGTCCCCTGTATTGTGAGCTTGCCTGCGGGCCATGGTAAGCGGTGATGTGGGGTCCCCTGTGGTGTGGGTTGCCTGCGGGGCATGGTCAAGGGTGATGGGCTGCCTGCGGGGCATGGTCAGGGGTGATGGAGGTGTCCCCTGTGGTGTGGGCTGCCTGCGGGGCATGGTCATGAGTGTAGGGGGTTCCCCTGTGGTGTAGGCTGCCTGCGGGGCATGGTCAGGGGTGATGGGCTGTCTGTGGGGCATGGTCAGGGGTGTTGGGTGGTCCCATAAACCGACTCCATTGACCAAAGAGCCTAACTTTGTGAGTGTTCATACAGTGGCAATTCATGCCCAATTTGAAAAATGTACATAAAAGAATAAACTAGAGAAAGCACTGAAACCTCGAATTAGACCTGATATGGCTAATGCCATGCCTTTACATCGCCTCCAACATTAGATAGCTGGCTGGGGGTGACTAAAAGGAAAATATATGGCAAGAAAACCAGAGAGAAAGTCTGTGGTATACCAAATGCAGTTCTGATAGATATGCAAAAATTATTTGGTGAGGCAGACACAGAGAAGCTGGACAATAGTAAACCAAATATAAGACCAGAGGAATCTGTGCTAAATAATAATGGCGACAACCTGAAGAACAAATCCGTGAGATTTGAAGATATGACGGCGTCAGATAATGACATCCCGAACTATAAAAAAGATCCAAAGAATTTTATTAGAGCATTACAATTTCAGTCCATTAATACAACAGGAAAACTGGAGGTACTGAACAGATCTATTATCATAGATATTAGATCTATGTGCATCCATTGTTCCATTGCGTATGGTGTCATCTAAAGACTTACAGATTGTAGATCAACTAGTCACACCAAGGATGGTGACCAGGAATGAGTGGTGTGCTGACACTGTTACCTTGGAGTATATCCTTAAACACTGTGACTTGTTTGATAAATTGGGTTATACGGGTAAGGAAGCATCAATGCGCAAAGTTAAGAATCAGATGCTACCTATTGTTCCTAAACTAAATAATGACTACCGGCCTGTGTTAGTAGATAACCATTGAATGGCCAAGGTCCACTTGATATCAAATATATCTAAGATCAAGCACACGACGGAACCAATAGATGGTCCAATGGCTGATGGCTATTGGCAATGGCTACCAATGGCATTTAAGCTCCTCTTTGAACAACAACCCTGATGACATCGACGTGATCCTATCATTGAACACTAGGGGCAATCGGCATTACATAGGAGATGATGGGTTGTTAGCTAATCTCCATTGCTTTTGCATGATTGCACTCCAAGAAACTTGGCTCTACAAATAGTGTGACTTAGATGGGTGGTATACAATACAAGGTTTGGCGACAAAGGGACAAAGAGGGCGCCTTAAAGGGGGCCTGCTAACTGCTATCAGGCATCCATGGATAGGCCATAATACTATTTGGTCCACTGAGATGGTATTGGTTGCGCTTGTTGAGACTAACCTACCTGATTTTACCTCCTTGTTGCTATTTAACATATACAACCCTCCCAATGGGGCCTGTAACAAAAATGATCTCGCCACAGTTGTCAGAATCTTTGAGGAAACTGACTCTGATATGCCTATTACGTTGGTTGGTGATTTTAACGCTAAGATAGTGTTGCCTGACATTTAAGAGATAGGTGGGCAGTGTTCTGAGCCAATAGAGCATGGCTTTTCTAATACTTATGGAAGACCCTGGGCCTCCTTGAGTCTTAAATATCATTTGAAAATGTTGAATGGGAACACAATGGGTGATGTCAATCGTAGTGCAACTCGTTTTGAGAGTGCTAGTTTATCTACAATTGACTATATGGTGGTGAATGATAGAGCCAATACCCTTGTGATTGATATGGCGGTGGGTTGTAGAGAAGAAAGCAACCATCTTCCCCTATATTTGCTGATGTCCTACACTAAAGTTTTTCAAAAAAGGTAGCAGGCGCTCCTCTCCAGAAAGAGCATGGTATGATAACCTGTTCTGAGATGAGAGTTTGCAGCACACGCTTTTTGCTCACTGTACCTTTCACAGATGGGAAATATCCATTTGCATATCAGTCTTTGTCCCGCCCACATGGGCAGTTCAGCACCGAAATGCTATGGCAATTCCTCTCTGAACAACAGTACCAAAAGCAACCCCATACACGTGTTTCAGCCTTGTTGGGCCTCATCAGTGAGGTGAAGCTTTGTCTCTCTGAGCACAGTGAGCAGGGAGTCCACGTCTGGTTGCCCTCAGGTAACTCAGGGTGACCAACCCCAAGTTCCTTTCAAATATTTCAAAAAAGGTAGCAGGCGCTCCTCTCCAGAAAGAACATGGCATGATAACCTGTTCTGAGATGAGAGTTTGCAGCACACGCTTTTTGCTACACTAAAGAAAAGATTATACATCAACTTAATGGCAACATAGGTATTAATAATGCAGCCAATCGGATTACATGGAACCCTAAAAAATTAGAAAATGCCAAAGAGGTTGCTGAATATGAAGTAACAGCCTCTATTGATCAGCTGGGTAATATAGCTGATGAGTGCACCAATGGAATTATAACAAAGTTTGAATATTTGGTAAATAAGATTAAAGAACTATCAATCCAGAAACGAAAGTATGTTAGTACCAGTGAAAGATGGAATCTTTCCCATGGAAAAAAGAATCCTTTCGACTGGACCATACATAAAGCTAAACAACAACTCAGACAATCAATTAAAGATATTTTTTAATTTTTTTTATTACTTGTGTATAGCCATGTGTAGGCTTTTGAAAATGTCAAGACGGAATGTAATGGTGTGACTCGTGGTTTTGACTTTCTTTGTTAAGTTTACAGTGCTTGGCTTTTCTCAAGTGCTAAATTTAAAATCTTTGCTGTCGCAATTGTCCATCTGGTGTTTTCTCCGCTTATAAGGCGGGCCCACCATGCTTCTTCTTCGCGTAAGTTCTGGTCTGAAAATAGAGGGTCTAGGTACGCGGTTCTTGCCTTGCGTGTTGCACGACAAAACATCAGTAGGTGTCGTACCGTTTCCAGATGGTTTTCTTCAGGACATAGTCGGCATTCGTTTGAGGTTGACAGATATCTTATTTTCAGTATTTCACGCGTTGGGAGGAGATTTAATCTAGCTCTTATGAATGTCTCTCTTAGTTTTTTGTCTGGAAAATTTGAGATTTAAAGATATAAAAAATGCACAAAACACTGATGCTACCACGCAGATAAGATTGTTAAAAAAACCTTATAGAGGTTGGTTGCATCACTACCAGTTACATAAGGCTGAAGAGACATGGCGTGCTATCGCCGATTGTGCTCAGAAAAACAATCACCAGGGTATGTGGGCTGTTATGAAGGCCAAGATGAGAACCCTACCCATTGATAGTGTTGCAGAAAGCGAATGGATCGCCCATGTAAAAAGACACTTGGTACACAGGTGATAAGTGTAGAGTCGTTTGAAATAGATGAGTCGAGATGGCATGGTAGCTATACTGTCGCTAGCTTAAAGAAACTGATAGAACAGCTACATACCTCCAGAGCGACTGGCCCTGATGGGACTTGCAATGCGCTGCTGCGGATGGCCCCTGAGAAATGGGCAAATGTGCTGTGTATTCTGTATCGCTGGATAGGAATATTTGGTATAATACCTGAATCTTGCTGTGAGAGCATAATTCTGCTGATACATAAGAAAAGCAAATGGAAAGATCCCAAAAATTACAGAATGCTTGCCATGTTAGAAATTCCTGCTAAATTATTCACAAACGTCCTGCTGACTGAACTAAACGAGTTGATAACAGATGATAGAACAAGTGTAGGGTGGGAGGCACAACAGTATCGTGGTATGTACTCAAGTAAGTTTGGTCAAACTTAGTTATAAGAATATGTGTTATTCATTCCAATAGGATTTCAGGTGCAGTAGGGAGAATCTCGAGGCCACTCGGGATTCAAAAGACAAAAGCACAAGACACATATCCGCTGTTACCAGCTGGTAGCCCTAAGCTGCACTCCTATTGGGACTTAGTCCCCAATGTTTTTTTGGAACCTCGTAAACCCAATACAACTCCCAAAGGGAAGTGTTAAGACCCATGATGGTCGCTTCAGTGATTTGTTTTAATGCAATCAGCTTCTCATGATTTCCATAGCATTCAATAAATCAACAATGTATATTGAGCTCTGTCTATCTGCTTGTCTACAGACAAGAACCACAGGGCTGAGACAAGCCAGATGTTAGGCAGATAATGTATTTTATATTTTGCAAAAAAGTAAAACCAAACCACACTATTACATTATAGGTTGGGATACCATTTCAACAAAATTATATATTCACAAATTCTGAAGCAATAACAGTAATCCAGTTGAGCTGAAAAACAGCACTTACAAAAACCGAAAAGTATACAGAAGTTTATACACAACATAACATATTAATTAAAGAAAGGATTAATTTGTAGCTGAAATAGGACCATAATAGCATAGTTGTCCTTCTGGGCAGTGTAATTCTCTCTGCTCAGAGCTTCCTAAACACACTCCTATAAAACCATGTGTGCCGATGGGTTTCGGATTTAATCAAAATCCATCTTCAGGGCAGGGTGTGTTACAGTTTCAACAGTGTTCAATATCAATTCCTAAAACGAATAAGGATAAAATAATTAGACCTCTATGATATCAGGGAGATTTAACAAGTAGCTCTCATGTGAATCGAAGCACACTAACCTTGATTTCTGTGTACGTAGAATATACGGGCAACTACCTGTGTGGTAAATGTAAAATAGTATAGATTGTGAGTGTTCATTCCAAGGCAAGAGTCATACTCTCAAGCGATACATATGATGTCTATTCAACTTACCCGGATGGAAGACCAATACCTCTCCCCGGGTAATGTAAAGGTGACAGGCTGTGATTTCCAGTGAAAAATGGCTGAAGGGAGATCCACCAGGGGGCGCCGAGATGTGTTGAAGCATCTCCGCTCGTCTCCCCACCAGGGCGCGGTTCGAGGGACCCGAGCCCCCCCCCCGACACCCCCGGAGCGAGACACCGACACCCCCCCCAGTACGAAGGTGCCGGGCACCCCTGGCCCAAATCACGGCCCCCAACACAACGGTGGGGGAAAAAAAAAAAAAAAATAAAGAAAAACGGAGAGAACCGGTGAAAGTGAATCCACCGCCCACGACAAGTGAACTGCCTGGGGCTTCAGCCCCCCCACAACCTCCTCCCCGCCCCTGGCCGCAGAGCTACCAAGGGCCCCCGCACCCCCTAGGACGCAAAGGAGACAAGCAGGCCCCGGTGGCCACAATCATTTGGGGGCAGACACCGGGGAGCAAGAGTGCCCAGGGAAGGCCTATGACCTGGAGGGAAACTCTGCAGAGGTTTTGGCGCCCGTCCCTTGAGCCCCAAACAACCCCTGAAATGGCCGCCCAAACGCAGCAAGAAGCGGCAGACGCAATCTCGGTCTCCAGGGGAATGGCGGCCCTGTTGGATGAAATTAGAGGATTCCGCGCAGACATCACCCTTAGGCTGGACACCCTAGACAAAAAGGTTGAAAACATAGAAGACAGGGTGCAGTCACTGGAGAACATCACCCCTTCGAGTGACATTCTCGAATCGCATTTTGACATGCGCCTGTCTGAACTAGAGAGAAGAGAAGAAAAATGCTCATTGAAAATGGATGACTTGGAAAACAGAGAAAGGCGCTGCAACCTATGTTTTCTGGGCTTCCCGGAACAGGACGGGGAAACCCAGGCAGACATTGTCAAGGCAGTCAACGCGGTGGTGAGAGTGCTTTTCGACGGATCTAACACCAACAAACCCACCATCGACAGGGCCCACAGAGCAGGGGCAGCCTCCAGAGGCCCCAGATCCGTCTTAGTTCGCTTCCACTACTTCTCTGAGAAAAGCAGGATCCTCGAACTAGCTCGCAAGAAGGGCCCGGTGGAATGTGATGGGGCCCAGATCTCAGTATACCAAGATTTGTCGGCCTTCACTTTGGCGAGACGCCGTCTGTGTTCCCCTCTGACGAAAATGCTCCAAGCCAAGGGAGTCCGATACAGATGGGGATATCCTTTTTCACTTTCTTTCGAGCTCGAGGGATACAAGTATACCCTGATCACCGAAGACGACATCCAACGAGTGACAGGCGAACTCCTAGATAACTCGGATCTTGAACCGGGAGACCGCGATCGCGAGCGCTCCCCGAAGGGCCCAAAAAAGATCAACGCTCCGAAGGAGAGGCGCAGAGTACGAGGCCAAAGGAAATTCAGGAGAGTGGCACCAGCGTCGCCGGACCCACAGAATAGCTGAAACAAACTACTAGAATCGGATGTAAACTTTCTCCACTCGACGTTGCACAGGGGGGATGTTGTTACATTTCAAATCCTTGCACCAAGCCTGAAGGGGCAGGGGGGGCTCGAATGGGTGTTTATAATGAGGTAACGAGCCCGGAGGGGGGAGACATGGTTGGCCGGTTGTGTGACTTTGGGACGATGCCTCAACACGACCAGGCGATCTGGGGGGAGGGGGGTGGGGGGAGTGAAGAGGGGATGTTGGAATGTTGGGGAATTTGTTATAATACGCCAAAGTTTGGGGTCTTGATCGCACCCTGGGGGCAGTTCCTAACCCTCAGCGAGGTGCTGAAACATAGAGGGAGTAATGACGCTTGCATCCTTGAAATTGGAGTTAGGTGCTTCATAACGCATCCTAATGGATGATTCACTCCAATCCTTGTCAGTGGGGTCTCTGAATGTTCGGGGGCTCAACTCACCCACCAAGAGGTCACTACTCATGCGGGAATTTACGAGGACGAAACTACAGTTTCTCTTTGTGCAAGAGACCCACTGGGTTCGGGGGAAGGAACCCAAGCTCAAAGCTAAATATATAGACCAGGTATTCTCAGCCTCTACCCAGTCCAAGAAGAGGGGAGTAGCTCTGCTGGTGTCCCCCGGGGCTCACTTTGGGTTTAAGGTGGCACAGGCCGACCCCGAGGGTCGGTATCTCATGGTAAAAGGGGATGTGCGGGGACGCCTGTTCACCTTGGTTTGCATATACGCCCCAAACGAATCACAGGACGTTTTCTGGGAAAGCATGAAGGGGACAATAATGTCATTTGCGGAGGGGACCCTCCTGGTGGGAGGGGACTTTAATATGGTACTCTGCCCCGAAAGGGACAGAAAATCTGTGAACCCTTGCCCCAACATCCGCCTCCACAAAAAATTGGCATCAACCTTCCAGGCAGTGAATGGGGAATTGGGGTTGTGTGACACGAGTACACCCAAGAAAGGTCTGAACCCCGACTACACTTTTTACTCTAAGCCTCACGATGCCTTCTCGCGTATAGACTACATTTTGATAGATTCAGCAATGCAGGGTGAGATCACCAGCGCTGGGGTGGAAACCGTCCCCTGGACGGACCATGACATGGTGAAGATCAGGATCGGCCTCCCCCCTACCCCTGTAGCTAACTCCCGATGGAGTTGTAACGACCTCCTACTACATGACAGGGAGACGCGCCAAACCCTTCTTACAGCCATAGAAGATTATTTCTCCCTGAACGACAACGGGGAGGTAGGCACTATGGGAGTATGGGAGGCTTTTAAGGCAACCATCAGGGGCACCCTAATTGGCATAGGGGCGGGGAAAAAAAGAGAGAGGGACCGGGAAGAGAAAGACCTGAAAACCAAGATGGAGGCCATACAACCGGGTGGTAAACTGAAAACACAGATGTTCCCTGGGCAGTGGGAGGAATTGCAGAAGCTGCGCACTAGATTGGCTCACCTCCAGGTAGGGCAAACGGAAAGGAAGCTCTCGTTTCTGAAACAAAAATATATGGAAAAAGGGGAAAAGGCCGACAAGATACTGGCCTGGAGACTCCGCGAACTTAGGAACAGCAGGAGAGTGAACTCAATCCGCTCTGTGGACGGTAACTCGACCGCAAGGGACTCCAAAATAGCGGAACAATTCAGGCTATACTATGAAAAATTATACTGCTCAGAATACAAGGGGGACGGGATAGAAGTTGATAGGTTCCTGGATTCCCTCCCTGTCCCGGGCCTGCTACCAGACAAGGCCGACACTCTGGAAATCCCCATTTCCCCGGAAGAGGTAATTGACACTATCTCCTCCTTAAAAAGTGGCACGGCCCCGGGGGACGACGGCTTCTCAGTCAAATTTTATAAGACCTATAGATCTACACTCGCCCCCTTCCTGGCCAAGCTATTTAACTGTGCACTAAGCCATGGGTCCCTCCCTCCCACAATGATGTCAGCCTTAATAGTGGTCCTACCGAAAGACGGCAAAGACCCAGCTCTATGCCAGTCATATCGCCCCATATCGCTCCTAAACACTGACGTCAAAATACTGGCGAAACTCCTGGCGAACAGACTGGCAAAATTCCTCCCCACCCTGGTACATGGTGATCAAGTGGGCTTTATCCCGGGGCGCCAGGGGTCAGATAACATTAGAAAAACCCTCAACCTTATGCATGAGGCTACCGAACAGGGAGTGGAGGGGTACCTCCTTTCACTCGACTCTGAAAAAGCCTTCGACCGGGTCGAATGGCCCTATATGATCAAGGTTCTTAGGAAAATGGGACTGGGAGATAATTTCTGTAGGTGGGTCGCAGCTCTATATAACTCGCCCTCGGCGAGAGTATCAGTTAATGGGGGCACTTCCGAACCCTTTTCCCTTTCCCGAGGCACCCGGCAAGGCTGTCCCCTGTCACCCCTCCTATATGCCCTGGCCATGGAGCCCCTGGCTATAGCGGTTAGGAACGACCCGGAGATTAGGGGTATACGATGTGGGGAGTGCGAGTTTAAGCTCTCTCTGTTCGCTGATGACATACTGGGCTATCTGACCAGCATTCACACTTCCCTACCGAGGCTGTTTGATCTCATAAATCTTTTCGGCTCCTTTTCGGGGCTGAGAATAAACGCATCCAAATCAAGTATTATGCCAATGGGCCCAGGGGAACAAGATATTGAGAACAAAACCGACATTCAAGGGGTTAGAATCGAGCGAACATCCACAAGGTATCTGGGCATCATCATCCCCAGAGATCTGTCTCATCTATACCAAGGGAATTTCCCTGGAATCCTCGCCCAGGTCAGTAGCGATCTCAAAAGATGGGCCCCCCTCACGCTCTCCTGGCTTGGACGCATGGTCTCGGTTAAGATGAACATCTTACCTCGCCTTCTCTATCTCTTCTCAGCTCTCCCTGTCGTGATACCTGAGGCCTTTTTCGAGGTGCTCCAGTCTCATGTCCTTCACTTCATTTGGAACGGCAAAAGGCCCAGGGTTAAAACTTCTACTCTGACCCTCCCAAAGTCTCATGGTGGCTTCGGACTCCCCGATTTTAGGCTCTATTATAAAGCAGCTCAGCTCAGGGTGATGTTGGAGCACATGCGGGACGACATGCGTACATTCTGGACGTATGTCGAAGACATCCACGCACATCCGAAGAAGGTCAGGGACTATCTATGGGCCTCTCCCAGGTCACTCCCCCCACAACTCAAGGCACATCCTACCTTAGCAGTCCTTTGGTCACTGTGGAAACCCAGCAAAGCTAATAATTTGATATCTACATGGCCTTCGCCTCTGTCATCTCTATGGGGCCCGCCCATCGATCTGGACGTGAGGGGCTTTCGGGACACCCAGGCATGGTCTGACAAGGGACTGGAAAGAGTCTCCCAGCTTACACGAGAAGAGGGCTTCATTGAATACGACAGCTTGGCAGAGGCTCTGGTGGACAGGCCCCCCACGGTTTTTGAATTCCTGCGGCTGAAAGGGATACTTACCCAACCGCGGTGGTCCAACCAGCTTAGTCGCCCCCTCACCCCATTCGAACTAATACTGGCCAAAAGTAAATCCCGCAAAGGTTTGCTATCTAAGTTTTATAGTGTGCTGATTACAGCCGACCTAGAAGGCAGACAACGCATATGGGAAGAGAGGATGGGGATGCCAATAGAGGACCACACCTGGAGGGCTGTTTTCAAGTGCATCTTCACAGGCTCCCTATACACAGCAGCTATGGAACATAACTTTAAAATCCTCCATTCATGGCATCGCCCCCCGGCGCTATTGTCTAGAATGTTCCGGGATGTTTCCCCCCTTTGCCCCAGGGGATGCCATCAACGGGGAACCTGGTTTCATATGTGGTGGAGTTGCCCGTCCATACAGGTATACTGGACGGAGCTTCTAAGCTGGATCAAAGATATCGAGGGTTACGGCCCATCTTTGCACCCGCTGGAAATCCTACTGGGCTCCCCCATGCCGGATTCGGAGGTGAATGCCTTCCCCAAGGTCATATGCGCCATGTTGCGGGCAGGGAGACTGGCGCTTGCGCAAAAATGGAAAAGTGTCCGGGCCCCCTCTAAAGAGGAATGGCTCTGCAAGCTCAGAGCGATATTCAGCTACGAAAAACTCTCGGCGATAGCAAACAATACTATGTCTGATTTTGTCCAAGAATGGACGGCAGTGCTGCTGCACGATGATTGTATTACTATGCGATTGTAGAGGGGCGATTGAACAAATGTTTAAATCAATGGTTACTATGCGCTGGTCCCCATGCACCTCAGAGGGTTGGTCTTGCCCTGGCCTAAGCACCACATGGTCGTACCCCACTGTTTCAAGGATCACATTTCTCTATCGCCGCGCTATGCAAGTGTGCTTCCCTATGCTTAATATAGTTGCATTTTCCCTAAAGTTGGCGTAACAATTGTTTTGGGGGAGGGTTCGGGAGGGGGGAAGGGGGGTTGGGAGTTAACCAGAAAACGTTACTGACAATGTGTCTTTCCTTTTTTTTTTGCATCTATTGCGGGTGGAAAAGGCCAGTAGGCCCACCCTGTCGTGTATGTTGTCAATAAAAATAAATTAAAAAAAAAAAAATAGAAAAATGGCTGAAGGCAAGAAGAGAGGTAAACGGTATTCAGTTCCTTTTAAATGAATATACCTCATAGCAGTTGGTGAGGCATCTAAAATAATAAAGTTAATAACTGAATGGGATTCTACCAAGAATTATTCTTATACTCGTGTGGAGAGAAAATTGAGCTTAATACTCTATGGGCCTCATTCCGAGTCGGGCGGTAAGGGTTAACGGTCACCGGTAACGAGACCGGTGCCGTTAAACCCTTACCGCCCTATTCCGAGTTCCCTTTGCGGGTTGGAACTTAACACCTGCTTTTTGCAGGCGTTAAAAAACCAACCCGCAAAGGGACCTTGGAGCTAATTACGGCACCGTAATTTTTGGTGCCGTAATTAGCACCTTCCCCATTCCCATTGAGCCCTATGGGGCAAAAATGGGAATGGGGAAGGGCCCATGGTGAATGGGGAATTACCGACCCCGCCAACCTTGGAATGGGGCGGTAATTCCGCCATTCACCATGGCGGAGTCGGAATGATAACGGCGTCAACCAAGGCGCTAATAGCGCCTCGGTTAACGCCAGGGTCGGAATGAGGCCCTATGTATACATGTAGAGAAAACACTCCAGAGTAACTGGTGGGTCATATACATCATAGCGGTCAGTGACTTGCTAGAATCACTGTACTCGTGCCAGGTGACTTAAACCAATAAAGTCAATGACTAAATCAAATCATTGTACTCGTGCGGGGTGAACAGTAGACAACAGCATACTCCTAGTGAGGTCTGCTGCAGAGAGGCATATGGAGAAATACTAACTAATTTCCCCCATATAGACGTAATTCTGCACTCTGTTACCGTCTCTGAGAGAGCAGAACAGTCAACGCTTAGGGTATCTCCAAAAAGACACTCACCTTTGCGGACCACGTAAGACCCAGGAAGAACGAGCAGCCCGTCGCCAAGACGCGCTGCTCGTCTCTGACTTGTATACATGGTATTCATGGAGGTGGCACGCATGCGCGTCCTGGCTCCTGACTCCATATTGGTATGGGACTAAACGTCTGCAACATGATGTTTGCAGCACGAACGTCATTGAATTATACTCTCTTCATTATGTCCGAGTACTGAAAGGGTACAGGACCCAAGGGGACCAAATGTTAAAATATCTAAGGCAACCACAGTAGCAGGGGTACTGGAGTCGATCTTATTGTTACGCGCATGCTCGTCAATACTCTGGAGCTGCACGTAGATGTGCGCGTGTCCATAAGTTCAGCGGAAAGTGCGGTGCGGATCTGCGTGTCCTTTGAGACGCAGCTGTATCTGCTTATCAGTGTTATTGGCCTGGGGAAAATACTGTCTGGTCTTAAACTTTGGCATATTAGTGTGAGAGATAGCGGTCTCTCCTAATCACAGGTGAGTAATAATCCAGGGGCTCTTGAGGAAGGTTAAGGCCGGGAGGAGGGGCACCAGAGCAGTGTACAACTGCGTGTTGCCCCTACCTTCCGCGGGCCCTTGAAGCTTAGTCACTGGGTGTTTGTCACCTGAGTGAAAAGAAAGAGGAATAATTAATGACAATCAATGAAGGTTAAAGGCGGGAGGAGGGGCGCCAAGGCAGTAATATACTGCGTGGAGCCCCTCACTTCCGCTAGGTTGATATGATAACCATCAGGCGAGAGTGGGGTGGTCAGAGGACCAAGTCACCCCTCTCTCCCCGAGGGTTACTCCATTGATGGTGTGATGTCGAAACCAAATGCATCAAGATTGGTTTCTCAGGGGCCTCAGTGAGACCGCTGGACCTAACCAGTAGATACATGTAAATTATGTCAATCTCACAGTATAACCGTTCACAATCTGATCAGTAGATAACCAGCTACCTGTTTCAAGACTCAAATTTTGACCATAATTAGATCTCCCGGTGTCCAAGCCGTTCACAATCTGGAGTGTCACAGTGAGACCTGACAGCCAAATACTGTTCAGATAGGTTGCCTTAAAAACATGTAATCACAAGTATCAATTGAACTCAATTTTGACTGTGACTCTTGCTCAAGATATACCCTCAAGCATTCTGTACTCGGTGGTTTGAGGTGCACTGTTAAAAACACTAAAATAACACTCTACAAAAATACTCTACAAGCACCAATTACAAAAAACACATTAACCAAAAACATTAACCAAATACACTACAGAAAGCACATAAGGTCACATTCACAATTCATTCCTCCTGGGGTCAAACAATCCAATAGATCATTCCAAGCAATCTCCCTCTGGAGTAGTCTCTTTTGGACATCCCCCCCCTCTTGGTCCCAACTTTACTTGTTCCAAAATCATACACTTTAGTTGGGAAATTGAATGCCTTGCTTCTAAAAAGTACATTGATACTGGGGATCTGAGACTTTTTGTCAGGATGTTGGACTTATGCTCAGTCCAACGCGGTTTCGCCTTTCTCATGGTAATCCCGACATAATAGAAACCACAGGGGCATTTAAGAGCATAGACAACATTTGTGGAATCACAAGTAAACAAATGTTTTAGTGTAATGGGCTTTCCAGTGTGTGGGTGTGAGATTGTGTTCCCTAGAAGAATGTTGCTGCAATGCTGGCAGTTATGGCAGGGTTGTGTCCCCTTGTGTGTTGTCAGTGTCCCTTGGAGCAAGGGCAAGTCTGCTATAACCAGACTATTTCTTAGGGCATTGCTATTTCTGTAGGCGAAAATTGGCAGTTGTTGAAAGAGTGGTTGTGTTAGAGGGTCCATTTGCAGCATTGGCCAATTTCTTTGGATAATGCTCCTGATTTTTACTCTGAGCGGAGTATGTAGTAACATACACCATTGAGACATCTTTGTTCCGTTCTTTGGGTTTGAGTAGAGTATCCCTCTCAACGGTTGCCACTTTCTCCTCGATCTGGGTTAAGGTGGTTGGGTTGTAGCTTCTTTCCCTGAACTTGTGACGTAGTGATGCTGATTGTCTCACAAATTCAGTATCTTCTCAGATGTTCCTCCGATAGCGTGAAAATTGGCTTAGGGGGGCGCTGTCAATTGTCCTGCGAGGATGAAAACTCATTGCCAGTAGGAGGCTGTTTCTGTCGGTGGCTTTAGCGAAGATCCGTGTCTCTAGATTATCCCCTTTGACATAGACTTCAACGTCCAGGAAATTGATCGTGGCTTTGCTCGTTTCAGTAGTAAACTTGATCCTCGGGTGCATTTCATTCATCATGCAAAAGAATTCCTGTAATTCCTCGTCCGGCCCGACCAAATGCCAAACACGTCATCTATGTATCTTACAAAGATGGTCAGGTGACGTAACCATCTTGCCGATGTCAGGACATGTTCCATTTCCAGATGATACATATAGGTGTTCGCATACGCTGGGGCCATTGCAGCCCCCATGCTGGTTCCTGATACTTGTAGGTAAAATCTATCTTGAAATCTAAAGAAATTGTTCATTAGCACCAATTTGATCAATGTTAACACAAATATCTTGTCACCCTGGAAGTTGTCACAATTTAGTAGTAGCCATTCAACAGCCTCAAGGCCAGCCTCATGTGCGATATTGGTGTAGAGAGAGGTTACGTCCATAGTGAACAGAGTATCCCTATCTTCGACAAACTCAATCTCCTTTAGTTTTTTCAAAAAGTGGGTAGTGTCCTTGATATATGTCGGGGTTTCCTGTATGAGGGGTTGTAAGATTTTGCCGAAGTATTTTGCCAATGGTTCCTCGATCTGGGTTAAGGTGGTTGGGTTGTAGCCTCTTTCCCTGAACTTGTGACAAGTGATGCTGATTGTCTCACAAATTCAGTATCTTCTGAGATGTTCCTCCGATAGCATAAAAATTGGCTTAGGGGGGCGCTGTCAATTGACCTGCGAGGATGAAAACTCGTTGCCAGTAGGAGGCTGTTTCTGTCGGTGGCTTTAGTGAAGATCTGGGTCTCTAGATTATCCCCTTTGACATAGACTTCAACGTCCAGGAAATTGATCATCACATTCTACCAATCAATCAATCTGGTTTTAGAGCCCAATCCTCTACTATCCACAACATAATGAATTTAGTGTCTGCAGTTGAGTTTTCTTGGGCTGTCCGGAAAATTACCTGTATATGCTATATTTATAGACTTTACCGGGGGGTAGGGGTATGGGGGTAGAGGTAGGGAAGGAGAGTCGGGGGGGTGGAGAAGAAGGGCTTTCAGGGAGGAGCATAAAAATGGGTAGGTGGGGTGGGGTGGAGCGGATGGAGAGAGTTAGGGTCTTCCAGTGGAGAGGGGCCAAGAGTTGGAAGGAGCGGAAGCGTGAGGAGGCACAAGGGGGTGGGGGTACAGTGAGAAGGTAGAGATCAGCTGAGCGGAGAGAGCGGGAGATAGAGTAGAATGAGAGGAGGGAGGAAAGATAGGGGGGGCAAGGTCATGGAGAGATTTAAAGACAAGGCAGAGGAATTGAAATTTCAATTGTGAGAAGAAGGGGAGCCAGCCGAGTTGAGAGAGTGAGGTAGAAATAGAGTCCCGAGGGCCGAGAAGACATAGAGTGCGGATAGAGGAGTGGTAGATGGATTTTAGGGGAGTCAGGTGAGAGACAGGGAGTCCAAAGAGAAGAGAGGAGCAGTAGAAGAGACGGGAGAAAATAAGGGAGGAGATTAGGAGTTTAGAAGCGTAGAAGGTAAGGGAGGGGCGGGTCTATCGGATGTTGAAGAGGTGGTGTTGACAGGCAAGAGAGGGTAGAGAGGTGTGGTTGGAGAAGGAGAGAGAGGAGTCAATATGGAGGCCAAGGCTGCGTGCATGGGTCGAGATGGGGAGATTGGAAGGGGGAAAGTGGATGAAGGGAGGAGGAGAAGGTGAGAGAGCATTAGGAGGGAAGAAAAGTACTTCGGTCTTGTCAGTATTGAGAGAAAGAAAATGGGATGACAACCAATTTTTTATGGTCGTAAAGCAGGAAGAGAGAGTGTGGTGGAGGTCAGAGGTGAAGAAAGAGAAGGAGAGAACGAGTTGGGTGTCATCCGCGTAGAAGTGGTGGGAGATGCCGAAAGAAGAGATGACGGGGGTGAGAAGGGAGGTATAGAGAGAGAAAAGGAAAGGTCCGAGTACAGAGCCCTGGGGAACGCCAAAGTTCAGGGGGAAGTTGGAGGAGGTGTGGCTGCCCCAGGAGACAGTAAAGGATCGATTGGAGAGGTAAGAGGAGTGTTTTACACTGACACGTCTGTCAGAATCCGCTTAGATGGGGAAGGTAAACTATCAGAAGCGATCCCCACACTGCGTGGAGTCAAGGAGGGTTGTACATTAGCAGCGACCTTATTTATCTCATATCTTGCTGACTTCTCTGAAGAGCTATGTTCCATCTCTACCAATGGCATAAGGATTGCCAATTTAAAGCTAGGACGATTGGGCTATGCCGATGATCTTGTGCTGCTTGATTACACTCCTGGTGGTCTACAATATAAATTGAATGCCTTGGTGTAATTTGCAACAAAGCATGGTTTAGAAATAAATATTGGTAAAACCAAGGTGATGGCATTCCTAGGCAAAGTCAAACACTCTCGATCCAACAACTACAAATATTTTGTTAACAAAAACAGATTGAACTTGTTGAATGCTATAAATACCTAGGTGTTATCATAGTCCATAAACGGGAGCACTTAGACATTTTATTGGAAGACAGCATGGTTTTCTGTCAATACTGTTTAATTGTTGTACTCTTCTAAAATTGTATCTTGTCTTTTATATGCGGCTGAGATCTGGGGAATGAAATTTAAAAATGATTTTAATAAGTTTGAAGGGAATATATTAAGACAGCTTTTTAGACTGCCAGCACTTTTATCCTGCGAGTATATTTTATTAGAATGTAATCTAAGGAATGCAAGTGATATGTTAGAATATAAATCAGCAATATAAATCAGCTACGCTATTTGTGAAATTGAGCTCTCTTAATAATAATAATAATACATTTATAGTGGAATTGATGGAAGTATTCAATGAGGTTGACAATTATAACAAGAGCGATTAATTCACTATGTTTCATATATGTCAGATGGACCAAAGCGAACTATTACACATGGCTGCATTATTCTCATTCTAAAGTTAAACGTCTACTTAAAATGTCGATTTATAACTGTGCTAAAGAACGAGACTTGATTAATTTAGCTACTAAGACAAATAGTGGTCTATTTTTGGAACATTGGTCCACTGATCTAAAAAAAACAAATATCAAAACGCGTTTCCTCATTGTACTATTGTTAGGTCCTATTTTCTTTTTAAATTTAACAAGCAAGATACGATGCAAATCCTAGATGCAAAACTCGGGATTGCAAGAAATTTGAGACTGTGTAGACTGTGTGGTACTGAGAATATTGAATCTGCCAAACATCTCATGTGCCACTGTGAGAGTCTCAATCAGTTGCATTATAATTATGTGAAAAGGTACAATAACCTCAGCACTATGAAAAATATAGAAGCGCTATAGCAAATCTTGCTACAAGGTAATAAAATGAATCTTAGCTTCCATATGATGAAATTTTATGAGCTCATTTTTACTATTTTAAAAGAATTGTCCTCTGGAATTATAGTTTTATAAATGGCATATTTTATGTGATTTTAGACATTGAACTATGTATGATTTTGTAAGATTTGTATTTTTGTAATATGTAAAGCTGTTGTTGGCTAAATGCATATTAAATAAATACATTTCCTGAACCCATTGAGCACAGTTTCAGCTATGTAGGAACCGTCGATATTTGCCCTAAGGGCCAGATGTGCCCCCGCATGAACCATTTTAAGGCTGGAATTAACCCTGCGGTCCACTGTGTCCTGGACCGCCGCCTCCTCGTCCGACATAGAGGAGCGACCCACCAGGCTGGGCAGGATATCGTCAACCTCAACTGGATCAGACAGTAAAAGTGTCACCCCTTTTCAATGGGTAAAGTCTGGTCATAAAGCGAGGCATTGCAATCTTCTCTGGGTCTCGCCATTCCCGAAGGATTTTATCACGGATATCAGATACCAATGGCAACCCCCTCCTAAGGGTATGCCTATACTGGCGAATAGAAGGGTCAGCTCCCTCCACCGGTGCCAGAGGCTCTGAAAACCCATGCACTCCGAAACCTGAGCAAGCACCTCCTCTACCCCTTTCCCTGTCCACATATTTTCCTTCTGCATCAGCCGATGAGGAACAGGAAGAGGCCGAGGACTCAGTGCCAGAAGAAGTGGATGATGAGGAAGACAGACGCCGGTGCTTGTGGCCATGCACATGACTGTGACCCCCTCCATGATGTTTAAGCAGCTTCTTCAACTCATTTCGGTTCAGAGAAAAATGTTTTGCCTTCTTCTTTCTTCTCCTGTACAACTCAGATGAAGAGGAAGATGAAGAAGGGGACACGACAAGATGCCTGCGTTTTGCAGAATGTTTACCCATTGCGAGTATCCTGACATACAGTGAACAAAGGAAGCCTGTTTCACCACTGCAGTCCTCTGTACTGTGGGAACATAGACAACAAACAGAATGCTGCTAGCCGCCATTTAAAAAGAGGCCAGAAGCTATAACCAATAGGAAACCCCAAACATCAGTCTCCTAGGTAACCTGCTCCTCGCCTCCGGAGCAATGTCGGGTGAAAAATACAAGAGATCTGGAAGCTGCCTGGGCAGACAAACAGGAAATTCACTTTGGAACTCACCATGCCGTTCCCGGTGGGCCCATGCTTTACACTGTTGAGCAATTGGGACGCCCATGCCTCCAGCTCCTTACCTCACCCCGGGCCTGTTGGACCCGGGCCATGATGCCCCGCGCCGGCCTACGGCCCTGCAATAAGACTGGATTAATACCCACAGATATACCAGCTGCTGCAAGGGACAAGATAGGACTGAACTTTATAGGGCCACTAGACATCATGCAGCAAAATCACAAATATGGGATAGTATTAGTAGATTACCGGTTGAAACTGACGGACGTAATATTTGCATCAGATAGCACAACAAGAACAGTAATTGATTATCTAAAGTCATCATTCCGAAGAGAAGGCTTACCAAATGAGATGGTAACGGAAAACATAGTCCAAACCACGTCAGTTGAGAGGCAAAGATGTTTGCAACTGTACAACATTAAACAAGTTACAGCCGCATTGTTCCACCCCCACGTACAATAGTTTGGTCGAGAGAGCCAGTCAATTAATCAATGGGGTAATCCAACTCGCCACAGCATCAGGAATGGGTACTCATGATACAAAAATGTAAGCAAATGTAGCACACAGAGTTACATGTAATGCAGCATTGGGCATATCTCCCTTTCACATGACAAGGGAAAGGAAGGCTGCATCCACTCTGGTACCACCATGGTTGCCAAAAATAAGGGACGAGGAAGAGATAGATATGGAATAAGTGGTGTGGAGAATGAAGAAGAATGAAAACCGAATGAGAACATGGTATAATTAGTGCAGGGCAGAGTGAAGGACACTTGTGGAAGAAGGTGAATGTTGTGTGGGGGTCTAGTGTTTTGTCGATGTGAGCGCCGTGACTGTGTCATGACGCTCACGTGCTTATTTAATAAAAGGGGCTCTGCTGGCGCTGTGAGGGCAGAGCAGCTGAGCCCCAGGAAGTGGCAACTCGTGTCTGTGTATGTGTGCGTGTGTACAGGTTGTGGGCCTGCCACGTGTTCGTGGCCATGTGTGCGGCACGGCCTGAGTGCCCTCGGAGCCGCGACTGCTGGAGTCTGGGGTTGGCACCCCCGCACTGTGGAGCCTGCGCCCGGAGACACCGGGCGCCGTAGGGTGCTACCCTACACGAGACACGCCGGTTGTCCACCGGCATGCCTACGCTGTCAGGTGATCCCGACAGCATCTGTGGGCTGCCCCGGGGACTGGAGGCAGCCCCCAACACTGTCAACGAGGTCGCGCCCACCAGCTGGTGGTGGGCGGAAGAGCGGACCCGCGCACACGCCTGCAATCGGCGGCCGTGTAGGCGAGGCACGTGGTGGCCGCAAGATTGCGGGTGGCCCCGGGACCTGTTGCGGTCCTCCTGCGCTGGTCGCCTGGTGCCCGCTGGAGGGGGCCCGGACCGCGGACAAAGAAAGGGGACGTGGCTTGGAGCTCCAGCCCGCGACTCGCTTGTGAGCCTCATCTGAAGGCCTGTTTTCTTCCCCCAGGCACCAACGGGGAAGAGCGGGAAGGGGCGTGGCCTGCCGGTGAGCCCCGCACACAAAGGAAAGGGGGCAGGGCCAGGCCCCTGCTTCACCTGCAGAGCCTGAAAGGGGGATCCCCACGCCCGGGCCGCCGTGGTGAACGGCCCAACCGCAAGTAAAGGAAAGCCCCTCCACATATGGGCCCACAAAAAAAAAAAAAACATTTCAAGTGTGGGCATCGTGACTGGCTGGGCTGCCCCAGGGAGGGAGAAAACTTGGAACGGCCCAGGAAACGGACATTGCCCCTCCACAAGCCGCATTTGTGCCAAGCCCTGGGGGTTGCGGCTCCATCTGGAGTGCTCGTGCGCCCCTGGGCAGGAAGAACGGGGGCTTCCAGGGTGGTGAACAGTGCAGTGAGGACACCCTGTGCGGCCTCAGCAGCGGGCCCCGAAGGAGGAGCGCGGTCTTGGGTGCATCTGGGTGCCGTCAAAGGTGCTCCCCACCAAGGATCAAGATACCTGAAGCCCAGTAACAGCAGGCATACATCAACACCGGTGACGGCATACGGCATCCGGCATCCGGCATCCCCAACTGCAGTCAGCATGGCGGATGACGAGGGGATATGTCGGGGTCAGCTGGCACCAATACCCAACTTCGATGTCCTGGGTGCGCCTGCAAGTCTGGGACCCCGGTGGACAGCCTGGGTGGAAAACCTGGAGCTGTACTTTGAGGCCATGGAAATCAAAGATGCAGCAAAGCGCCCGACACTCCTGTACTCGGCCGGGCTAGCTGTCCAGAGGCTGTTCAAGACATTAAGGCCCAGAGATCAGTCTTACGATGCAGCCATCGCAGTCCTGAACAAGTACTTCAGGCCTATGGTCAACAAGTACTATGAACGGTTCAGGATGAGGTGTGCGAGGCAAGAGGAAGGGGAAAGCCTCAATGCATTCCACGGGAAGCTGCGCGGAATTGCACTCTCCTGTGACCTGGGGAATTTCGAGGAGGATGAGATCCGGGCGCAGATCATCTATGGCTGCAGCTCCACCAAACTGCGCAGGCAGGTTCTGAGGGACCCAGCGCTGACCCTCGATCGAATATTGGAGCTTGGCTGGGCCCAGGAACTGGCGGAGGTGCGAGCCTCGGTCATGGACTCCTCTAGACACCACCTAAAGATGGAGGTCCCCATGCTGCGAGTGAAGATTGAGGAGGTGGCGGCTGTCGGCAGGTGGCCAGGAGGAAGAGTGATGAGGAGGGGAGACTGGCCGAAGAGAGACCCCAATGCTACCATATGTCATCAGTGTGGGTGGGATCTTCCACACCCGCAGGACTGCCCGGCGATGGGACAGATCTGTGGAAGGTGCGGGAAAGGAGATCACTTCGCACAAGTGTGACTCGCTCCCGCCCCAGCTGGCATGGTGGGGGCATCAGGAGGGAGTGAGGTGAAGGGGAGAAAGACCCCCAAGGTGGCGGCGGGCCAGGTGGCCGAGAGTCCCCGAGAAGCACTGTATGATATAGGGGAGGAGGAGTATGAAGAGAATGTATTCTTCTTGTCCTGCAGCGGCGCCGGGGGCCAGTTTGATCCCGGGATTTTCTGAGTTGGAGGAGCCCGTCATAGAGCCCCGTGGTGTGAGGACTGGAACACACTTGTTGTTTTGCAGTGTCAAAAATGTTTGAGTTTTAGTAGCCTTTAGGTGGTGCGCGGACTGGAATGCACCAAATGTTTTCAGTGGGTTTTTGGTTGATTTTGTTTGCTTATAATAAAGGAGGGATGTTGTGTGGGGGTCTAGTGTTTTGTCGAAGTGAGCACTGTGACTGTGTCATGACGCTCATGTGCTTATTTAATAAAAGGGGCTCTGCTGGCGCTGCGAGGGCAGAGCAGCAGAGCCCTAGGAAGTGGCAACTTGTGTCTGTGTATGTGTGCGTGTGTACAGGTTGTGGGCCTGCCACGTGGTCGTGGCCTTGTGTGCGGCGCGGCCTGAGTGCCCTCTGAGCCGCGACCGCTGGAGTCTGGGGTTGGCACCCCCGCACTGTGGAGCCCGCGCCCGGAGTTACCGGGCGCCGTAGGGTGCTTCCCTACACGAGACATGCCGGTTGTCCACCGGCGTGCCTACGCTGTCGGGTGATCCCGACAGCATCTGTGGGCTGCCCCGGGGACCGGAGGCAGCCCCCAACAGTGACTTGGTAAAGATAAAGATGCCCTAAAAAGATACGGTCATAGGGTCTAGGTACAGTCAACTGCAAACAGTGACAAAAAAAGACAAATCATGTGTGTACCAAAGATGGCAAGAAGTGGAATTTGGAGAGAGTGACCACATTTGCTAAGAATGCTGAAAGAGCACGAAGGTGCAATGAACCTCTGTCGAGAGACTATATAGTGCAGATCTGAAGGAGACCTTAGAGCCAAGACCCATGGAGCAGACAAATACTCTAGGAGTATAGATGAGAATATTTTAAATAGGGGTGCAGGAGGCGGACACATCCCTACAACACTGTAAAGAAAACCAACCAATGATGATGGAGAAAGGAGACAGACTTAGAAGGGCAAGAGCATTAGTGAACTGGGAGGACACTAGAAGCCTTCACGCTACAAGGACTTTGCCAAGGAGTGAACCTCAGCATTCTTCTCAAGAAAAGGAGGTCTGTGGAGATGCGTCTAGTGAGACAGGACCTGCCTGCTCTTGCAGGAACAGAGGAGCGCAAGACACGCTGAATAGGTTATTCATTATGTGGGGAGCAAGGAGTAGCGAGGACTGCTCGCTTCACACTCCAGGACATTAAGTGGCATATATGGGCTGGGAGGATAGCTCAGGGACAACGTGTTTGTCTTGAAAACAAGACAACAGAGCACACAGGATCGAATCCCGGTCCCACACTTAGTCTCTGGTATTTAGTGCGTTATAAAAGATTCATTATTTAAATTAATTAATATTAAATTAGCTGCCTTTTATTGATGACAATAAACATCAAGTTATTGCCGCATCTGTGAGTCCCCACATCCACCGCAACAGGCATAAGAAACAGAGACAAGCATTGGCAATGCCAAGAATTTGGGCTTTTGTGTAGATATGGGAAATGTATTTGCCAGGAAATGCCATAATGGTGCTAGTTGGCCATTAATAGTAGAAGCTTGAAAATGGTGCTGTACCTGGGCATATGATAGCAGTGCCTGGTAAATGCCTGTCTAAGATGTGTACACAAGCCGAAACTATTGGCTTTGCTGAGGATTATTTTCAACAGGACTTCAGTGAAGGACACACAAACTGCTTATAAGTCAAGTGGTTAAAGGCACACCTGGTAAAGACATTTGCATTACAACAGTAGCTCGTTTTACAGCACCAACTAAACCATTAGCTCTCAGAAGACTGCTTTACAAAAACAGGGGCAGGCACTTTTAAGTGCAAAGTTTGTGTTATGATGTACTTGTTATGTATGCATGCTTGCATGGAATGCTGATGTGAGGCAGTGGAATGTTTGGTGATGAATGCATTCCCAAGGTTCTACCCTGTGTCAGTGAGCCTGGATGATGGGGCCCAGTGGTTCCTATACTTAACAGCTTAATGTAACCTGTAATAAAGTATATGTGAATAAGCTAAAGAAGACTGCGGAAGGTACTTTATTTCACTGGTGATGAGGATTACTGAAATAAAGAACCTGCGCAAAGAAGAAGAAGAATGCTGAGGGGGGAGCAGCGGAAGAAGAAGAGGAACCACTGCCCCCCAGAGAACAAGAAGTAAGTCCCATCATCCAGGGGTGCAGAGCGCAGGGGGTTGAGAAGAAAGCCTGTACGCAGGCCCCAGCGGGCAGTCTGAAGAAGAGAAGCATCTGCGCAGAGACTTGGGGTAAAACTGTAAAGTAAAAGCAGAAGCAAAGTGAAGGGGGAAGTAAAGTGAAACCCTGGTGTTGTGAACTCGACCGAGGGATGTCCACAGTGAACTGTTTGGCAAAAGTCGTCAAGAGTGAACCCGGCAGAGGGAGACCGACGGAAAGGGGCAAAGGCTGAAGAATTGTTTAAAAAGACATTAAGATTCGTGAACCAGGCAAAAGCCATCGAGAACCCGAAGGCGGGAGGCTGAAAATTGAGAAGTGTCTGCGCCCAGAAAATGGGAACCCAGGTTTGAGTCATTAGCAGCCTAACTACTGTATAAAAGAAACTTTTTTGTTTGTTATTTTCCGACCCTAGAAGGCAAGAGACTTTTTGCAGGAAAAGAGACTTGGCCATCGAGGTTCTTGAAGGTTAAGAGTAGAACTGTAGTCTTGTGCTGGGGAAGCCCGAGAAGTGTGCAGTGATCAGAGGTTACACCTTATCCCTTGATATGCAGGCTGTTAAGAGGAGTGAAAATGTCCCGACCTCCCAGAGAAAAATACAATCAACTATGGGATGCTGACACAGTATTGAAATTATTCTCATCATCGCCGGACAAATTGGATTTATCCATGAAAGCCATTTCAGTCAAACTATCCATGCTTCTATGTCTGTTGCCATGTAAGAGATCTCGGACTTTAGAGCAATGGAGATCAACAGGAAAAGTATATTGCCGGATGGGGTGACATTCTTAATTGCGCGAAGGACTAAGACAGGATTGAAATCTATATCATATGATTCTTTTCCAGGGCAACCCAAGTTATGCCCAATTAGATGTTTGAAAGCATATGAAGATATTACGAGGGAACTGAAATGCTCAGGGGTATACCAGCTGTTCATAGCATTATGCAAGCCATACAAGGATGTAACACCAGCGACAATAGCCAGATGGCTGAAATGGGTGATGGCTCAGGCAGGCATTGACATGGTGAGTTACAGCGCTCACTCTGTGAGAGGAGCGATGGCCTACAAGGCTTTCAACATAGGAGACTGGAGGACATCGTGAGATCAGCAGATTGGTCGAATGAATCAACTTTTAAGACCTTCCATTTGGAACCAATGGAAAGTATGGCATCGTTGGTGGTGAGTAAGCTTTGAACAAGCATATTGCGAGCCTCCGGTCTTGCCATAGAATTCAGATTTTCAACACATTAGTTCCAGAAAGTCATAATTCTATTAAAGACACAGACGTAAATGATTATCCCATCCTTACAATCGTATGAAAAATGTTATAATTTTGAACATGTTATGTATCTGATATAAATGAAATCATGCTGAATTATTGGTATTTTGCAGTTCGCCCACCCTCCTTTGACTTACATTCACTGAAAATATTTTGTCATACTAGGTACGATGGTGGACTCCAAACCATCTGGGAGTTGAGGAGCGAGACTGATCATGCAACAGGATTGTGGTTACCGGTGGACACAATTTCGATCAAGCAAAGAAAGAAGAAGTGATGGAAGATGTTCAGTGTGTTTTTGGACATTTACTGGGTTGATTGACTATGGTGGTCATGTAGTCAATTCAGAGACAATAATATTGGGACTACCAAAGACTCTATTTTAAGTGGAAGTTGTAGTTTGATCTATGTTACTGTGCATATTATTGGTTTTCATTGCTGCTCGAGTAGTAAAACTGAAAGAGAAGCATACTCCGAGCCTCCGGTCTTGACATAGAATTCCTGCTCAGCACGGTCATTGTCCTGGCAGCAGGACACCTTACCCTTTCTAAATGGGAAGAGGTGTCCCGCTGCCAGGACAATATCCCAAGGAGCTCCTGGCAGCAGCAGAGGGGCTCTCAAGTTGCTCTGTGTCCACAGAGAATTTCAATGTGAGCAATTAGGCACTGATGGGAAGGAGAGGGACTTTGTCCCTTTAGAAATGTGCATGGGAGGGGGGAGTGGTCAGCAGTGAGAAGGGTGCATAATGCTGCAGGCTTTATGAAATAATGATTATGGCTTTACCCAAGGGGGATTTGTTAGGCTAACCTTAATCTGCATGATGCTATTGTGACTTTGCATGCAGAATAGGGAGAATAAAACTAAAGCCATCCTCTTGTTGCTCAATGTATTTCTATGATGATATATATAGTGTCAAGTTAATTATGAAAGGGTAGTTTCTTGTGTTATATGCTTTGCTTCCAAGGCATTGCTCTAAAGTATTATTTAAGCATATGAAATGCAAAGGGAAACCTCAATAAATATCATAACTCAACCTGTGAAGATGTGCTCAGTTGCTTAAATTGTCCACATCCCGGTTTCACCATTTATCCAAAGTGTGTGATCCTGGGCAGATCATTTAATCATATTGTGTCCTATCTGCAGCTACGTGATTCACTTCAGAGCTTATGTTAATATATCATGCTGTTATTTCAAAAATGCCTGACTATAGAGTTGTTCCATATATAACAATTGCGCAATTTAGGTATTTTGCACCACAAAGTTATTTGCCACTTTGCTTACTTATGGCAACTTATTCTAAAGTTACTTCCATGGTGCCTCCAAGTATCAAAGACTGATGATGCTCCTTGTGATGTCCTTTTCTGTGAAGTCATTTCTGTTGGTGCAGCCTGAACAGAGCTCTAATAGATGGATTGCCTGCATCTGTAATGATTCTGCAGTTTTATTTCTTTTGTTAAGTGTTAAAATACCATCTACCACTGTTTTCAAAAAAGTAGATTGAGGCAGGGGTGGGCGGTTTGTGGGCGCAAATAAGACCATATGTAATTGCATGCACTGCATTTGGGGGAAAGTGGCAGGACTTTTTTCGTGGCTCGACCCCCGCCCCTTGCAATGCTGGATACTCCCCTGTATGGTACCTCATAAGAAATGAGAAGCAGAAGAATGAGTGGGGATAATGATAGGAGCTCCGCTCTGTGCAACTAATTTACAGAGAACAGAACATACCACACAGGATTTCGAGTCAACTGCTAAAAATAAATCACTACTCGCATTGACGGGGTTCTGTTAAATATTTCTAAAAGCCAGAGATCAAAGTGGTTGGGAACTAAAGGGTACGACGTTCCCTTACTTCTCAGGGAAATCGGCCACAGTTCTCTTACTTTATGTGACTTGGAGTACCGTAGGAAAGGCAAATGAAAAAAATAAAATAATAATAACTGTTCCCCAGTGCTCAGGTCGAGGGTACAAGCGGGTGGACTGAGTCTGCCCACTTTTTTCAGAAGTTCCCCCATTCTTTTCAGAATGCACCTTGAAATTCTGATTTCTGGGGATGCCATATTCAATTGGTATGTTAATGAGTTCCCCCACTGTTTTTTTTAGGACTTGACCCCTGCTGTTCCCCTGCTGGGGATTTTCACTAGGCGCTGTGTTAATAATCCTGTGTCTAATGTCATTGTGCTACTTCTCAAGTGCTGGCTAAACTTTGTTTATTTAAAGGGACTGTTTGTGAATGAAGCCTATTCCAAGGCAGTCACGAAGCAATCTGGGAATTGCTGTAGGCGCAGGGGTGCTTGTGTAGGCACAGAGGTGTTTGCAGGTAATACACAGGCTTATCAGTGGCTATAGTCATGGTCATATCCCTTCAGAGGTGTAAATGGGGGGTGAAGGGAAGGGGAGGCTACATAAAGCTGTATGCTGTGGGGGACAATGACACACTAATAGTGGTCATTTTCCTGAATGTTCTTTCACCACGTTTTCTTTAGTCTTACAAGAACGTTTGTAAAGCACAGCTTTGTGGGGTGTGTGATGGATTAATCAGCCCCCGGGACCCCCGTGGTAAGTCCTTGCGTCCAGCTCCTCAAATAAGACACATGGACTCGGTACTCTTCTCATCGGGCTCCCGGCGCGCACTGGCGTGTCGCGGGATCACTCCCTTTATTTAAACACACGCATGACGGCAGAACATTGCTGTCGCGCCACGTGACAGTATCACATTCCTCCTTTTTCATAATAAAAATTAAACATCACTTTTCAGCAACAATCATTGTCAACATGACAGACTTTAACATGATAACGTACCAAACAGTGGTAGGCCCAACGCGGGCAATAGTGGGGGACTCTGTCCTTTCAGATCTGGTCGCCAATTATGTAGTCTTTGAATCGCACTGGACATTTCTGTCTTTCTCTGTGGGGTATCTCTCTCCAGCCGCTTTCTCCCTGGCCTCTCCTTCCGCATCACCTGGTGTGGGTTCTGAATCTCCCGCACTCTCTTCAGGTGTTTTCTCTGTGATGGCTGTCCGGGTCGGAGACACTTCCACCTGTCGATCTCTCAGCTTTTCTCTCTCCTCCTCCCACCTTCTGAAAAAAAACTGAAGTTCCTAGTCACAGTTCCTCGTTGGTCAGCGGCAGTCACCACTGAGCCCTTCACCCGGACAACTCCCATGGAAGAGGGTTGATAAATGAGGGACAGCTTCCCTTTAGGATGACAGTTTCGTACCAGGACAGTGTCACCCACCTCAATATCCGGTGGTTTGAGATGTAGTCAGATGTTTTCACCCTTATTGTGAGCTCTTCGGTCCTCCAACGTCATGTTGTCATCAATGATGCCCGGCAGCCAACCTTCCACCTCGTGGTCATCTCCTGAAGAGTGCTTCAGTCGGCGGCACCCATGTGGATTGGTGAGGGGTGATTCTGTACTCTCTTAGAAACTGGTAAAGAGTTCTCCTCAGCTCGTTCCCCTGGCCTTGGGCTATGCACAACACTTTATTGAGCGTCCTTGTGAAGCGTTCAGCCTTCCCATTGGCCCTAGGCCATCCTGGTGTCACCCTCCTGTGTGTTATGCCACAGTCCGCCATGATCTTTGCAAAGTTTCCCCCATGAAATGGCGGTCCATTGTCCGAGCAGATGATTCAGGGAAAGCCGTGCGTAGCAAATACCTTCTCCATTATTTGTATGATCTGCTCTCAAGAGGTGGACTCTACCAGCTTGACCTCTGGGTACCTGGACCACTGGTCTATCATTACGAGGAAATACATCCCTCTTCCTGTTGACCCAAAGTCCACGTGTACAATATCCCATGGTTCGTTACTCCTGAGCATGGATTCAATTCTTGGCTCTCTGTTGACTGGGGCAGTCACTTGGCACCAGACACATTTGCCCACGTGTTCATCTACTTTTGCTTCCAAACCCGGGAACCAGACCTTAGGTCGCAGTCTCGCTTTGGTTTTTACTGTTCGTTGGTAGTCACAGTGTGCCAACCCCAGCACCCTTTCAACCAGTGCCTGCAGAGTCACTATCTGGCGGTCTCGTAGTAGTAATCTGTTGCCCATTGCTGACAGTTCATGTCGGACTCGCCACAGTTGTTCCAGATCTTGTTGCATCTCTCGGTTTCTGTGAGCGGTATTGGATAGTACCATTCTCCACTCACCGCTGACCACGGCTTCCTGGATTACTCAAAAATACTCATCCTCTTTCGAGGCCTCTGCCACTTCTTCGAGGGTATGAGCCACAGGCTTTGCTGCTGCTACCACCAGACGAACCTGCTCATCAATGTTCACCAGTGTTGTTTCCTCTTGTTCCCCACCGCACCTGGGGTACCACGATAAGTAGGATTGTGGGCTCCCGGTTTGTAGGTCAGTACAACCCCATACTCCATTAGGGCCAGCATCCACCGGTCAATCCTCAGGGGTGGTTTTGATGATGACCCCGCCATGATAGGGAGTAATGGTTTGTGATCAGTTATCCCTGTGACAGGTTTTCCTAGAATGTATATGCGGAAATGCCGGCATCCCCATAATACCACCATTGACTCTCTCTCTCTATCTGTGGGTATCGTTGTTCCGTGCTGGTGAGTGCTTTGCTGGCATATGCATTCGGCTTCATCTGCCTTTGGGCATCTGGCTGTGAGAGTACTGCTCCTAGTCCTAGTGCTCTAGACAGGACTGGCGTGAACAATAATTTCCGATTCTTTCCCCGAGTCAAAGAAAGCCATTGATTCCTTCCCTGTGAGTGCTTTTTTGATGGTATCAAAATCTCTTTGTTCATTGTCAGACCACACCCAGGCCGTGCCTTTCCTTGTCAGCATCTGGAGGGGTTCGGAGAGGGTCGCCAGATTGGGTATGACCCTACCACAGTAGGTCACCATTCCTAAGAAGCTTCTCACCTCAGACACGTTTTCTGGTGGTTTCGCCTCCTGTATGTCTCTGACTTTTTGCATGTCAGTGAAATCCCTTTGGCGTGAAAGACAAAACCAAAGAATTCAATACTGTCCTTTAGGAATTCGCAATTTTCACAGTGCAGAGTCAGTCCTAGATTCTGAATTCTAGGCTTCGTGGAATGTGGCTAGAGTAGAACTTGAAGGTGGAATGGGGAAAGGAAAGGAAGGGCAGTTGATATGTATGAATAAAGAAGAGTAGACGTGCAGATCCTCTTATGTCGTTATTTAAGGATGGCACTATACTTATAGTTGTGTAATGGAAGTACACAACACTTGGCGACGAGGGGAGACGAGTAACCCATGGCAGTGGGCGGTACAGATAGCCCGCAGGTGAAGCCGAAGACAGCGTAAGGAGGTGGCTGCGCTGAAGCATAAGTGGCCGAGAGTGCAGGATAAGAAGGAAACAAAGTAAACAAAAGGGACAGATGAATGACCAGAGAGGTCGTAATGCGGAAACAAGGAGCAGGAAGGAAATCGAAATGAAAGCACAGAAACGCTGCCGGAAAGGAGGCAAGGTTTGGTAATAGTGGTAAGCCGCACAGCGCAGCCATTATTTGGATGATCAAAACTTTGGAACTCACTAAGGAAAAATGTGGGTTAAAATATAGGTTAAGGAACTATGGAGGAAAGCATTTTTTGAAAGAGGAATGAAACTGCAACTTACTAAAGCAAAGCGCGAGCCAAAGCAGTCCAAGTAACAAAGCCGCCTCGTAATATGGAAGGTTAAAGAAAAGGACCTAATAATGTGAAAAAACGTGCAGCCATATTTGCTGTGACCGGAGTGAATTATAAAGTTGTCATAGCAACGTGGTGAAAGCAAGCAAGTCGGCACTCAAACAAAAGTCATTCCTAGTATTACTTTGTAATGTTAGCAGCATTGAGACCAAAATAAGAAAAGGAATTGAAAGAGATTGTTACAATGACATACAGTAATCAAAATGCAAATATGTGAATCACGCTGTCAGCCGTGAGAGGAAAGGAATCATAGCGAAGTGCTGCATTGAAAAGAAAAGAGCATTTGTGACACGAGGAGGTCTCATGAAGCATATAACATGAACAAGAAGAGGTAATAATATTATGGTATTTGATCGGGAGTAAGAAAGACATTGCATAACTGAAGTGAAAGGCAAAGTAGTCAAGCAGCGCAAATGAAGCTGAAAGAGCTGAACTGGTGCAATTGAACAGCAAGAACAATAAAATACTATAACTCGGCAGCTGATTTCACTGAGCACTCAATTGGATAGTGTCATCCAGTGTGGCAATTGTTACCTAGGGATCTAGGCCTAATGAAGGACGCACACACAGAGAGATTGGAGGAACGTCTTTATTCCTTTTCCAACAACGTAGTAACTGGCGCTTCCCGCGCACATTCCCCAGAACCCCTTTCTTCCTCGTCAGGCTCCGCCTCCCCAACGGCGGGGGCCCGAGAGTATTAACTCCTTAAACCCCGGGTAACACTACCCCCGAACAATATGTCCAAACATCAACTTAACACTCTGTGTCCAAACAGCAACTTAACACTCTTCAACAAGTCTCGTCGGTTTCCTGATGATTCGTCGCGGCCTCTCAACTTGAGCACCGGGCTCTGGAACCTCTTGAGTTTCCACTCTCTGACTCGTCCCTCCAGGATCTCCCTCTGGAGGGATCCACAGGTCGTCCCGCTGCATCCGTGGTTCTGGGGAGACGGACCTCTGTGGTATTTCTGCGCCTTCTCTTTTAACATAATGGGCCTCATTACACGGTAGGCGGTGAGCCATGGCGCTATTAGCGCCATGGCTCATGCCGGTAAAATACCGGCACCGCCTTGGCGGAAAGGGGATTTACCGCCCCATTCCAAGGTTGGAGGGGCGGTAAATCCCCTTTCCGCCATTGCCCTTCCCCATTCCCATTTCTGCCCCATAGGGCTCTATGGAAATGGGGAAGGCGCTAATTACGGCACCGCAATTTTGCGGTGCCGTAATTAGCTCCGAGGTCCCTTAGCGGGTTGGATTTTAACGCCTGCAAGAAGCAGGCGTTAAATCCTCCAACCCGCAAAGGGACCTCGTAGTACGGCGGTAAGGGTTAACGGTCACCGTTGCCATTAACGGTGACCGTTAACCCTTACCGCCGTCCGTGTAATGAGGCCCAATGTCTGAATTGTTGACAGTTCCTGGTGACAGCTCTATTCTGATCTTCAGCTGTCACCATCGTGCCTTTCACTGCGACTATCCTCATGGGACTTGGGGCAAATTGCGGATCTGTCTTCCTGGTTGTTGGCTGTTGTACTAGGACTTCATCTCCTACGTGGAATTCTTGTGTCACCGCTCCGCGCATCAGTACTGCGCCTCGCATCCTCTTTTGCCTCAGCATCCCTTTGGAGCAGGTCCTTGTCACTCGGCTCTGCACTTGACGGGTTTCACGGAATGCGGGTTCGCACCTCGTAGCGGAACATGAGCTCGGCAGGCGTCTTGTTTGTAGCCTCATGAGGAGTGTTCCTGTAGTCTCTTAAGAGGCGACATAATGCCTGATGCGTGTTGACTGCTTCAAGCCGTGCTCTCTGTATTGTCTTCTTAATCGACGCCATGAAGCGCTCAGCCATTCCGTTCGCTTGAGGGTGTCGAGGAGTTATCTTCATATGTCTGAAACCCAGGTGCTCCGCCAGTGTCCCGAACTCGTGCCCACAGAACGGTGGTCCATTATCAGACTTGACACATTTGGGGATCCCCCACTCGCTAAATACTTCCTCTATCGCCGCCGCTACCTGGGGAAACGCTGTGGTGGTGGCTACTTTGACTATAGGAAATCTCGAATGTTCATCTATAAAGAGTAGGAGGTAATCACCTACTTCTGTAGGCCCATAGAAATCCATGGCTATTCGTTCCCAGGGGCGATCAGGTATCTGAGTGTGTTGTAGTGGGGGCGGACGTTCAGCAGGGGCTGTACACTGACAGGCATGGCAGTTCCTTTCCCACTCATCGACGGCGGCATCCAGGAAGGGGAACCACACATGGCACCTGAGCTGTTTCTTCGTGTTTTCAGCCCCTCTGTGGCCTTCATGGGCGATGCTGACCACCTCGCTCCTGAGCGTGGCGGGAATGACGATCCTGCACCCCCTTAGCAGAATGTTGTTGTCTTTCACGGCAAGTTCACTCTCCACCCTAGCTAGCCGCTCAATCTCCTGTTTGTTCACTCCTGGATGGGCTAACATGGCTCTGTGATGATCCTTCCATTTGCTGGTCGTCGTTAGGCTGATCGCCAGGGCTGTCGTTGGGTCAGCTGCAGACGCGGCGGCAACCCTTTCGAGGGATAACACCGGTGGCAGTGAGTGAGATGCCACATATTGTACATAGGCAACATCGCCCTTCCGGGCGAGCGGGGCTCCAACAGGGTGTCGTGACAAGTAGTCAGCGGGATTGAGGTCGCCTCCAGGTCGGTGTACGATGTCATAATCGTATTCTTGGAGGCGGATGCCCCACCGTTCGATCCTCGGTGGCATCTTGGTGTGCGGGTTGCCAAATAGGGATAGAAGCGCCTGGTGGTCGGTGATCAGAGTGAACCTCTTCCCGATGATAAAGTTGTGAAAGTGTTCACACGCCCAGACCGCCGCCAAGCTCTCCTTCTCGGCTTGGGAATAGGCTAGCTCTGGCGTTGACAGCGCCCTGCTTGCATAGGCGACCACGTGCCTGGGGTTGACGTCCGCGCCACTGGTTTGTGCCAAGATGGCTCCAAGGCCGACCGGGCTGGCATCCACCACCACCTCGGTGTGCCACGATGGGTTGAAGTATGCAAGGCGGTGGGCTTCCGTGAGGGCCTGCTTGATGTTTGTGAAGGCTTGTTGACATGCCGGGGTCCATTCGAAAGACGACTCCTTCTGCAGCAACTTTCTCAGAGGGTCTGTAAGGGAGGCGTAGTGGGGTATATACCTCGCACAGTAGCCCGCCATGCCGAGAAAGGAGCGGATGTCCGCGACCTGTAGGGGTTCGCTGAGGTTGGTAATCGTGTCGACCTTGTCAGGATCAGGCATCATGCCTTCCCTGGAGAAGATATGTCCGAAGAATTTGAGCTTCGTTTTGCTAAAACGGCCTTTGGAGATATTGAGTGTGAGGCCTGCCTTTTGAAGGGCTTCACAGGTGTCGTGCAGTGCCGTGTCGTGGGCCTCCTTGGACGATCCATTAACGAGTATATCGTCGCTGTAATTCAGAGCTCCTTTTATAGGTCTGATTATCTGACGTATCGCTTCCTGGAAGATCTCTGCGGCGGACGAAATTCCGAAGTTTAGTCTCCGGTACCTGAAAAGACCGTCGTGCGTTGCGAACGTCGTGATGGCTCTGGAGTCGGGATGGAGCTCCAGCTGATGGTATCCTTGGATCAGGTCTAGCTTGGAGAACATCTGGGCGCTGTTTAACTGCACAATCATGTCTTCAATACATGGTCCCGGGTGTCTCTCCCGTTGTATCGCTATGTTGGCCACCCTCATGTCCACACACAGCCAGATCTTTCCCCCTTCTTTGGGTACCACCACAAGGGGGGGAAACCCTTGGAGTCGGCCCCGTCGCCGGTTCTATGATGCCGTCGCGGAGCAGTTGTTGGAGCGCCTCTGATACTGCCTCCTGAAGGTGGAACCCGACTCTTCTGGGGTGTTGCGGCACTGGACGCACCTGAGGGTCGATGTGCAGCTTGATGGGGGGGCCGTGAAGTTTCCCTAGCCCCGTGCACAGCTTGGGGAATCTTCTCGCGATGTCCTGTGAGACGAGCGTCTGAGGCTGGTGGAATGCTATCGACCCTGTGGTGTTCCTCGGGTCCAGGTTGTTCGAGGTTGTGGTGATCATGTCACCAGCGTTCACGTGAATCTCAATCAATCCCAGGCGCGAAGCTGTGTGGTAGCTGAGCAGGCATCTGCTCCTGGCGAGTGACCGGATGACGTGAATGGTTGTGTTCACTTGCCGCCCATTTAGGAGGAAGCATTGAGCAAACTGTCCCACTGTCTGTAACGGGGTGGCAGCCCCCCATTGAAAAATTCTGGATCGGGATGGGTCAAGCGGCGGCGGGTGTGGCATCCTGTCATAGTCCTGCTCACCCATAATGTTCACTGTAGCACCTGAGTCGATCATAAACTGAAATTGGCAATTCCCCATCTTGATCGGGATTTTCGGGGCCTCCCTGGCTTCTTTGTTGTCAATTATGAGGTTGACGAACTCGTCCTGGTCATATTGATTATACGGTGCGTAGTAGGCTGTCGTCTGATCATCCTGGTAAAGTGTCTCAGGCCTGTAGTCCGCTGGAGGGTTATCATATTCATCCGTGAAGTATCTGGACTGTTCTGCCTGGTCGTACTGTGGTGTATATCCTGATGATTGGTATTCATCGATTGCCCTGACGTAGCGCCTCTGCCCCAGCCCTTGTTGGTAAGGTCTTGGTTGATTGTACTGCTGAGGCGGTGGCCGGAAAAGCATCCTGGCGGCCACTTGGGGTCGCATCGGGGAAAATGGTACGCCCTCTCTGCAGACGGAGTGAAAGTGTCCCTCTCTCCCACAATTTGTGCACCGTTGGGATAGGGCCGGGCATGACCCCGAGTGGGGGAACGACATTCCGCAGCGGTAGCACTGTCTTTGTTGGCGTGGGGCGGGAGTCGCGGGAGTCGCTGGTGCTCTGTACGGCTGTGGTCCCCTGTCGCCTTGGCGAGGCGGTTGTATGGCAGCTATGAGCTCACTTGTGTCCTGTTTAGGGTTGCCGGAGTGTCCCATGGATGAGGCTTGCGCATCCACCCTCTCATGAATGCGAACAAGTTCACTCACTTCAGGTATGGTGAGTGGTTTTTTTAATAGCTGCTTCTTGAGTGCGGGGGAGAGGCAACCTTCGATCACCCTCAGCCTTATGGCTTCCTCTAGCGAGAACGCGTCGAACTGGCAGTTTGCCCCTTTCACTCTTAGACGTGTTATGAACTCATCAACAGTCTCTTGTGGCAATTGGGTGCATTGGTTGAACAAATATCTTTTGTAGTCCCGATTGACCTCAATGATCAGCAGTTTGTCTAAAGCAGCAATCAGGTTGGGGAAGGTGTTTTGTTCAGCTGTCGGAATCGTTTTTACTACGGTCTTGATTTCCCCCCCTACGAGGTTAAGGAAGATGTCTCTTATGTTGGGGGAGTCACCGTCACCGGATCCCCTCACGAAGTGATGAAAATCATCCATCCAGTCGGTCCACCTGGGGCCTTTGGTGGCTTGGGGTGTCATGGTGAATGGCGGGGGAAACCGCAACTGTATTGACTTCGCCGTCCGCGGCGGTTGAGGAGATCCCTGGTTGGAACCAGGGTTGGAGTGTGGGTTGCTCATGGTGCCTGAAAGGTGGGGCCTGCGGGTGCGTAGCCAGCACGTGGGGCAAGGGTACTAGGCCTCGAGCGTGTCCACGTGCGCCCACACGCTCACCTGGGTGTCCGATGGTAGGGGCGAAACTATGGGGCCTCTTCTCCAGTGAGGTGGCTTCCGTGGCAAAGGCCTGTGGTCCAGGAGGGAGGGCGTGGGCGGGATCGCCGGCACGCGTGTCTTTGCTGGGGCCCTGCAGCCTTATGGGGCTTGCTGCACACTCCCCACGTTGTCGTCGCAGCAGGTTGGCGTCGGCCGGGGGCAGGCGCAGGCGTGCCTGTGTAGGTGTGGAGGAGGAGGCTCAGCGGGTCAGCAACCGCCTGAGCGAATCCAGCGGATTGCCGTGTTGCGCGCTGGAGGAGGAGGAGCAGGAGGAGGAGGCTTGCTGGGTCTCCCGCAGCACGAGCGTGGATGCGGCGGATTGCTACTGGAGGAGGGCTCCGGTGTGCGGGAGAAATCCTCGTCGCCAAATGTTACCTAGGGATCTAGGCCTAATGAAGGACGCACACACGGAGAGATTGGAAGAACGTCTTTATTCCTTTACCAAAAACGTAGTAACTGGCGCTTCCCGCGCACATTCCCCAGAACCCGTTTCTTCCTCGTCAGGCTCTGCCTCCCCAACGGCGGGGGCCCGAGAGTATTAACTCCTTAAACCCCGGGTAACAGCAATTAGCAAATAAAGCTCAAAACAATTAAATGTCCACAATTAATAAAGGAAAAATGAATTGTCAAGTAAACATTGTACTGTATAGAATGAGAGCACAAGGAAAACACATGGACGACAAGTGCTCAATATTCCAACAAACGGTTGCATAAAGCATACAAAGTTCAGAGCAGTAAAATATAAACAAGCATGTCACTCGATGTTGCAAGTGGGGACGTAAACCCATCTCAAGGCATGTCTGGAGCATCCATATCCACAAACCCGGTCAGTTATCTACGACGCCCACACCCATTCAGCCTTGAGCCGCATGATGACCAGGGATTACGCTGGCAAAAATGGGTGGAGCAATTTGAGGAATTTCTAAGAGCAGTGGGGAGTGAAAATGTTCCAAACAAATTAGACATATTTATAAATCTAGTAGGAAAAGAAATGAAGAATGTCATCAAGGTCATAACATATGAAGAGAGAACATCATACCAGCTTCTTATTGCTGCCATAAGTGAACGATTAATATCTCCTCCTAATAGAGATTATGAACGCGACGCATTTAATCAGTGCACACAAGGACCACAGGAGACAATTGCACAGTTTGTGTTGCCATTGCAAGAAAAAGCAACGTATTGTGAATTTGCAAACTTTAGTAATGAAGAGGCAATTAGGCTAAGAATAATTGAGAGTTGCACATCGTCAGAATTCCGGAAACATTTTTTAAGCGTGCCCCTCTCGTTGAAAGACATTCTGGAGTTAGCAAGAATGTATGAAAGAATTGAGAAACTAGCGGCCAATATGGAAAACAAGAGGGAGCTGGATATAATAGCTTACATCAGAGCTAACGTACAAATGGAGTCCCGACACTCAAGAGTGGTACTTTAGCTCGTGGAATGGTATCAGCAGAAGTAGGCTGTGAAGATTGTGTTATAGATGTGGATTTGGGTTTCCACACAAAGGGCGGTGTCCGGCTATTGGTCGAAGGTGTGTGAGGAGTGGTCTGGGAGATCACTTCTGGGTCATGTGTAGAGAGAGAGCTTCTCTATAACCAACCTACAGATCCAATGGACAGTCAATATCCAATGGAGGGCAGTGCATGACCACGGAACACTTTGAGAGCAGGGAGGTGAGCCGGAGGAATTTGAAGAGACTAATGAGAGAGCAATGTGATGTGGCCGTAACTGGTCAAGGACCAATGTCTGGAAGAAGAAGTTGGTCGCCACGGGAAGAGCCGCAGGACAATACACAAATCCTAAAAAGTTATCGGAGGATTCCCCATGATGTGACGGGGTGTGCTCCCAGTGAAAGTGTCATGAACTTCAGATCACGCCCCTTTTGGACCTCCTGGTCCTTGTCTCAACGGGGCTTACATTCCGTACTACTTCCAACATGGCCGTTCAGAGCTGTAGCCCTTGCTCGCTCCATGCGCTGAGTGCGGCGTCATCTATTTATAGACTATGCCTTCCCCGGCTCTGCGCGTCTCAATGCTATTGCAGAGTAGCCCAGACGTGTGTTCGTAGCTCGCGGTATTGTTTCCTTTGTCCAGTGCTATTACCCACTACTGTCCCTTTCCCCCTTCCTGGTTCCGGGCATTTCTAGCCTTTCCCAGTCTCCCGGATTCCTGGACTCTGCGATTCCGGAACTAAATGCAACCTGGAACCAGACGAGACGCGAGCGGCGCTGTTCAAGACCAGGAGCGTTCGCAAGAAGGCAGCGATCGAAGACACCGGCAAACACCGGACCCAGGTGAGAAGGGGGGAACTCCTTGACAGTTTGAGACGCCACCCGATCGAACCTAAAAACGAGATGGAAGCCGCCGTGCAGGACTTAATGCGACGCATGAAAGAATTATCAACCGAGGTTCAAAATCTTAAGGTGGAAAACGCAGCGCTCAAACAATTGGTCTTGCCCTGGGATTCTTCTACAAAGGAGGGTGCCCTGTTGGGCAGTATTGTTGACAAGTATGATGGTTCGGCAAAAACACTTTGCGGATTCCTGGATTCATGCCTGGTCCACTTTACCTTTAAGCCCTATTATTTCTCGACTCCTAGGGCTAAGGTGGGTTTCATCATATCCCACCTTTCCAGCAACGCCTTAACTTGGGCAACACCCCTTGTTAACTCCGGCGATGCCCTCCTAGACGACTACGATGGGTTCATACAGGCCCTTAAAGGCATGTTTCACCGTCCAGAGCGGGTCTATGCTGCCCAAGAACGCTTGCTGGATTTTCAACAGGGCTCCCAAGATATGCTCACTTATGTGACCAGATTTAAACAATTGGCTAAGGAAGCAGACTGGTCCTCTGAGGCTAGTTTTACCCTGTTCAGGAGAGGCCTAAACGATGAGATCAAGGATGAACTGGCCAGGGTGGCCAGACCAAATTAATTCCAAGCACTAATGGACCTGGCCTTGTAAATAGACTTTTGCATCCAGGAAAGGAAGGCTGAAAGGAAGAAATCCAAGGGAAACCCACCCAAGACGTCCTTTGAGAGCACAGCCAGAACGGACGCAAACCCAAGTCCAGTCCCAGAACCTGAACCCATGCAAATTGGAGCCTTTCGTGGACCCATATCACCTCAAGAAAGATTGAGAAGGATCCATACGGGTTTGTGTATGTATTGTGCTTCAGACAAACATTTGGTCAGGGAATGTCCTCTGGCACCTCCTCAGCGTTCGGGAAACGCCAGCTCCCGATCTTAAATGGAGCAGAGATTCGGGGGAGAGATGTTTGCTGCACATCAATTCCATCCTTGAACTCTGCTGGACAAAACAGTTTGGTGATACTACAGGCCTTCCTGTCGCCCTCCAAAGACAAGACCTATCCCATTCTGGCCATGGTGGACTGCAGAGCTATGGGAATTTTCATTGATCAAGACTGGGTTGTTAGTCATCATATTCCATATGAGACACAAAACACCATGCAGCCGGTGGAAGCAATTGACGGAAGACCCTTCTGTTCAGGACCCATAAGCCTGCAGACTAAAGAGATCCAACTTTCCATAAACCATCATCAAGAGCGGATTACATTCGACATCATTAAGTCAGCCCATTACCCCATGGTTTTGGGTATGCCCTGGTTACAAAAGCACAATCCGTTTATCAATTGGACAGCAGGATCATTATTCCTGGGCTCAGAGTTCTGTATGTCCCACTGTCTATCCCTGGATCCCTCCTCGGTAACACCTAAAGAACTACCAAGAGACCAAGAAACACCACTCATGGTTTCCAATGTCATACAAGTTCCAGAGGTCTATCAGGGATATGCTGATGTATTTTCTACTGCCATAGTCCAGGCCTTACCTCCTCACAGGCCCGAAGACTGTGCCATAGATACGGATCCCTCAGCTGTAATTCCTTTCGGCAGAATGTTCATTCTTTCGGAACTCGAGAAAAAGGCCCTTTGGGAATACCTAGACACTAATCTTGAAAACGGCACCATAAAACCCTTGAAATCTCCAGCGGGTGCTTCATTGTTCTTCGTTCCCAAGAAGGATACCAAGGAACTCAGACCTTGCCTCGACTATAGAGGCTTAAATCAATGCACCCCCAAGGATCGGTACCCACTGCCCCTGATCTCGGATATCCTGGAAGCTGTGAGAGGAGCCATAATATTCACCAAATTGGATCTCAGGGGCGCCTACCATTTGATCCGTATCCGGGAAAGAGACGAGTGGAAGACCGCCTTTAGAACACCCTTTGGCAGAGGTCGAAGTGGGCGGGAGCGGTCGGGAGCGGTGCTCCTATACTTTTTTATTTTTAAGTTTCTCTGTTCCTATACTTTTGTTTTAAAAAGAAACCGTTCTGGAACAGTTTAGTTTTAAAATAAAAGTGTAGGAAGAAGTGGAAGCTTGCACTTCAGTGCACTGCACAGAACATTCCCTTAAATAACAGGTGTGTTTGTTTGGGGGTTTGGATTGTGTGTGGGAGGGGCGCAGCAATATGGTTTGTGGAGAGCGGGGCACACCGGCAGGGAACATAGCTCCACTACTTCTTTATGTACACTTCGACCACTGCCCTTTGGTCACTACGAGTACCTAGTCATGCCCTTTGGACTAGCCAATGCCCCAGCAGTATTCCAACGTTTTATGGATAGGGTGTTCTCTGATATGTTGTTTCTCTTCGTCATTGTCTATCTGGACGACATATTGATTTTTTCCAACGACCCTCTGAAGCATGAAGGACATGTTAAGGCGTTCTAGAAAGACTCCAGGAACATAACCTCTTAGCCAAGGCTGTCATGTTGGACATCAGTCCTGGCGCCATAGGCGCCAGGCTCATAAAAGAGGGTGTTTGGTGCACTTACCTGATGCAGACCATGCTGCATGAAGCCTCAAGCCAAATGAGGCTTAGGAGGGACTATTTTATCAAAGGAACTATTTTACTTGGGTGGGGACCGTGGAAGAATACTTACCTGGAACTTCTTCCAGGGCTATTTAAACCACGCCCGGACTGCCACACGTGCTTCGCGTTGCTCTGCATCTAGCAGCTGAACGCTCACCGTGCCTGCTCCTGCATCTTGCCTCCAGCCACGCCCGCCTCGATCTTGGGATACCTGAAAGGAAGGAAGGGAAGAGAAAAGGTGAAATCCAAGAACTTAATCTAACTTCCTACCTGTGTCCGGGACCATCACGCCAGCGATCCTGAAGATAGACATTCTTTAAAAGCATCGCGCTACTTGTTGCAGCGCCGCGCATCACTCACCTGCTTCGTGGGCTCTTCACTATCCACCGCGACCTTCTGGGCATTCCGCCACATCTCTGCACCTGCAGGGGAGAAGAAGAGACAAGAGGTGAGCAGGAGGAACAAATGAGGAAAGCCTGATTTTCCGTCACAAGGCTTACCTGGCCATATTTAACGGAACCACTTCTCATTTCGGGTCGGTGCCACTTCTTGGCCTGGTACCGCACCCCGGCCCCTAAGGGGAAAAAAGAAAGACATTACTAAAGGGATTCAAAGACATTTAAAGGGATCATTTTATCACAAACTCACCTGAGTTTATCTCCGGCAATATCCCTCGAAGCATCACTTCCACTCTGCACCTGAAAATAAGGACAGATCGCAGGTTAAGAAAAGCAAACAAAGAGAAGACTCTACTCTGGAACTTTTTAAACTGCATACTTACGGCATTTCGCCTTCCGAAACCAGTGAAGTAACTGGTCAAATATGCGCCCCTGCACCAGAAGCAGGATGGAGAGCTCATCCATTCAAACATTAAGGTGAGCCTTGATTGGGGATTTCGGAGGTGGTCAGAGAAGAGCAAAGGGGAGGTGGGAAGCAATCACAATACTCTGCAGACAGTTAATCCCCTTTCTCCACCTACAGAAAGATTTTTCTATGGGCCAGACAAGCCAGATTTGGGGGTCCAGTTCAGTCGGTGTTTCGAATCCTGCGCATCACGCTTGAAGAGGTCACAGCAATCCAGACCAGGTCAGCGCCTCCGTGGGAGCCAGGTGAGCGTTACAGAACGCGAAGCCTTCCTACAAATTCCCACCCAGGCGCTATGGAAACTTCTGAGACTGATATGTTGGCCCAATTACTGGGGGAATTACGGGCCGAAGTACATGCCACTCGTCAAGAGACTAATGCCCTCAGGAGGGAAATAATCGTATCTAAGGAACGAACTGATGACCTGGCTAGGCAGGTATTGCAAGGTCAAGCTGGGCAAACCCCTCTACCTGGTTCTGGGGGGGATTCTGTTCCTGTGGCTTCAAGTAACCCTGTGCAAATCAATCTACCTGGAAATATGCCGCTGGCCCCACCTGAACGCTTTGCTGGGGACCCCAAACGGTTCGCCGTATTCATGAATCAATGTCGTTTGCACTTCCTATGCATACCTGGGGCCTTCCCTAATGACCAGACCAAGGTAGCTTTTGTGTTGTCATACCTTAGCGGCTGTGCTGCCGATTGGTCAGTACCACTGGTTACTCAAGATGACCCAATCCTCCGGGATTTCCAAGGATTTCAAGCAAGCATGGAGAGATTATTTGCTCGACATTCTCAGGGACAAGCTCTGGATGATGAACTTCTATCCCTGCGACAGGGCAACCAAGACCTCCTCTCCTACATAGCAACCTTTAACAGACTAATCGTGGAAACTGGGTGGCCAGAGGATAAAAGAATCACATTATTCTATCGGGGTCTACGCGGAGAACTTAAAGATGTCTTGGCCCAAGTTGTAAATCCGCCCCAAGAATGCACAGAATATATAGACTTAGTGGTTCAATTGGATCACAGGCTCCAAAACCGAAAAGCGGATCGGTCCAAGTTTGAAACCCGGGTGTTGGTCAAGACCCACGTCACTCCCAAGGGTGCCGATGTCTCAGAGCCTATGCCAATTGGAGGGGTTAGAGGACCTTTAACCCAAAAGGAACGTGAAAGGAGGCGGCAGTTAAAATTATGTCTTTATTGTGGGAACTCTGGACACTTTCTACGAGATTGCCCGGCAAAACCGCCCAAGAAGGTGGTAGGAGCCGCTGATAAAAACCATGAAGACTCTGTTTCGGGAAACGACTCCGCCCGACAAGCATAGGGGTCCGCTTGCCGAGCTTGAAAACTAACTTTCAGACCTCGCATTTCATTGTGCCAATGGTTCTCGTAGATCCGGAACAGCCTAAGCGGTTGCATGCAATAAAGGCATACATCGATAGTGGGGCTATAAGAAACTATGTGGATCGGGAATTGGTCTCTAGGATTAACCTCCCTCTGCGTCCAAAAACCAGCAAAGATGTCATCACCACAGTCGATGGAACTGAAATTGCCTCAGGACCGGTAACACATTCCACTACTGAGGTGACTCTTATTGGTCCGGATGGCCATCGGGAAGCAGTTGTGTTTGACGTAATCAAGGCCCCACAGTTTCAGGTTATTCTTGGAATTCCTTGGTTAGAGACACGTAATCCTCGAATTGATTGGTGAGCAAAGAGAATAACCTTCCCGGATTGTGCACAAACCTGCTACCCAGAAAATCTGAAGATTAGTCTAGCATCTGTAACCTCTGTCTCCATGCAACTACCTCCGGAATACCAAGACTTTCAGGACGTCTTCCAAAAGGAACAGGCCAACACGTTACCCCCCCACAGATCGTACGATTGCCAAATCGATCTGGTGCCCGGTGCACAACCCCCTTGTAGCAGGATTTATGCCCTTACTGAACCTGAGAACCGGCATTTGAGACAATATTTAGATCAATACCTAGCCAATGGTTTCATTCGCCCGTCAAAGTCCCCGGCATCCTCGGCTTTGTTCTTCGTGCCCAAAAAAGAAGGCAACCTTAGAACCTGTATCGACTACCGCGCATTGAACCAGATAACGGTTAAAAACCGTTACCCTCTGCCCTTGATCCCTGAACTCCTTGACCAGGTGAAGGACGCTTGCGTATACACCAAGTTAGATCTCCGGGGGGCTTATCATCTGGTGCGAGTAAAAGAAGGCGACGAATGGAAAACGGCCTTCCGTACAAAATATGGTTTATTCGAATACCAGGTGATGCCTTTTGGGTTGTGCAACGCGCCTGCTGCCTTCCAATTCTTCATGAACGATGTCCTTCGGGAACTTATCGATGTTTGTGTTGTCGTATATATCGATGACATTCTTGTGTACTCCTCTTCGGAATCTGATCACAGAAAGTATGTCCGGGCCCCTGATCTCGGATATCCTGGAAGCTGTGAGAGGAGCCATAATATTCACCAAATTGGATCTCAGGGGCGCCTACCATTTGATCCGTATCCGGGAAAGAGACGAGTGGAAGACCGCCTTTAGAACATCCTTTGGCAGAGGTCGAAGTGGGCGGGAGCGGTCGGGAGCGGTGCTCCTATACTTTTTTATTTTTAAGTTTCTCTGTTCCTATACTTTTGTTTTAAAAAGAAACCGTTCTGGAACAGTTTAGTTTTAAAATAAAAGTGTAGGAAGAAGTGGAAGCTTGCACTTCAGTGCACTGCACAGAACATTCCCTTAAATAACAGGTGTGTTTGTTTGGGGGTTTGGATTGTGTGTGGGAGGGGCACAGCAATATGGTTTGTGGAGAGCGGGGCACACCGGCAGGGAACATAGCTCCACTACTTCTTTATGTACACTTCGACCACTGCCCTTTGGTCACTACGAGTACCTAGTCATGCCCTTTGGACTAGCCAATGCCCCAGCAGTATTCCAACGTTTTATGGATAGGGTGTTCTCTGATATGTTGTTTCTCTTCGTCATTGTCTATCTGGACGACATATTGATTTTTTCCAAAGACCCTCTGAAGCATGAAGGACATGTTAAGGCAGTTCTAGAAAGACTCCAGGAACATAACCTCTTAGCCAAGGCTGTCATGTTGGACATCAGTCCTGGCGCCATAGGCGCAAGGCTCATAAAAGAGGGTGTTTGGTGCACTTACCTGACGCAGACCATGCTGCATGAAGCCTCAAGCCAAATGAGCCTTAGGAGGGACTATTTTATCAAAGGAACTATTTTACTTGGGTGGGGACCGTGGAAGAATACTTACCTGGAACTTCTTCCAGGGCTATTTAAACCACGCCCGGACTGCCACACGTGCTTCGCGTTGCTCTGCATCGAGCAGCTGAATGCTCACCGTGCCTGCTCCTGCATCTTGCCTCCAGCCACGCCCGCCTCGATCTTGGGATACCTGAAAGGAAGGAAGGGAAGAGAAAAGGTGAAAACCAAGAACTTAATCTAACTTCCTATCTGTGTCCGGAACCATCACGCCAGCGATCCTGAAGATAGACATTCTTTAAAAGCATCGCGCTACTTGTTGCAGCGCCGCGCATCACTCACCTGCTTCGTGGGCTCTTCACTATCCACCGCGACCTTCTGGGCATTCCGCCACATCTCTGCACCTGCAGGGGAGAAGAAGAGACAAAAGGTGAGCAGGAGGAACAAATGAGGAAAGCCTGATTTTCCGTCACAAGGCTTACCTGGCCATATTTAACGGAACCACTTCTCATTTCGGGTCGGCGCCACTTCTTGGCCTGGTACCGCACCCCGGCCCCTAAGGGGAAAAAAAAAAGACATTACTAGAGGGATTCAAAGACATTTAAAGGGATCATTTTATCACGAACTCACCTGAGTTTATCTCCGGCAATATCCCTCGAAGCATCACTTCCACTCTGCACCTGAAAATAAGGACAGATCGCAGGTTAAGAAAAGCAAACAAAGAGAAGACTCTACTCTGGAACTTTTTAAACTGCATACTTACGGCATTTCGCCTTCCGAAACCAGTGAAGTAACTGGTCAAATACGCGCCCCTGCACCAGAAGCAGGATGGAGAGCTCATCCATTCAAACATTAAGGTGAGCCTTGATTGGGGATTTCGGAGGTGGTCAGAGAAGAGCAAAGGGGAGGTGGGAAGCAATCACAATACTCTGCAGACAGTTAATCCCCTTTCTCCACCTACAGAAAGATTTTTCTATGGGCCAGACAAGCCAGATTTGGGGGTCCAGTTCAGTCGGTGTTTCGAATCCTGCGCATCACGCTTGAAGAGGTCACAGCAATCCAGACCAGGTCAGCGCCTCCGTGGGAGCCAGGTGAGCGTTACAGAACGCGAAGCCTTCCTACAAATTCCCACCCAGGCGCTATGGAAACTTCTGAGACTGATATGTTGGCCCAATTACTGGGGGAATTACGGGCCGAAGTACATGCCGCTCGTCAAGAGACTAATGCCCTCAGGAGGGAAATAATCGTATCTAAGGAACGAACTGATGACCTGGCTAGGCAGGTATTGCAAGGTCAAGCTGGGCAAACCCCTCTACCTGGTTCCGGGGGGGATTCTGTTCCTGTGGCTTCAAGTAACCCTGTGCAAATCAATCTACCTGGAAATATACCGCTGGCCCCACCTGAACGCTTTGCTGGGGACCCCAAATGGTTCGCCGTATTCATGAATCAATGTCGTTTGCACTTCCTATGCAGACCTGGGGCCTTCCCTAATGACCAGACCAAGGTAGCTTTTGTGTTGTCAAACCTTAGCGGCTGTGCTGCCGATTGGTCAGTACCACTGGTTACTCAAGATGACCCAATCCTCCGGGATTTCCAAGGATTTCAAGCAAGCATGGAGAGATTATTTGCTCGACATTCTCAGGGACAAGCTCTGGATGATGAACTTCTATCCCTGCGACAGGGCAACCAAGACCTCCTCTCCTACATAGCAACCTTTAACAGACTAATCGTGGAAACTGGGTGGCCAGAGGATAAAAGAATCACATTATTCTATCGGGGTCTACGCGGAGAACTTAAAGATGTCTTGGCCCAAGTTGTAAATCCGCCCCAAGAATGCACAGAATATATAGACTTAGTGGTTCAATTGGATCACAGGCTCCAAAACCGAAAAGCGGATCGGTCCAAGTTTGAAACCCGGGTGTTGGTCAAGACCCACGTCACTCCCAAGGGTGCCGATGTCTCAGAGCCTATGCCAATTGGAGGGGTTAGAGGACCTTTAACCCAAAAGGAACGTGAAAGGAGGCGGCAGTTAAAATTATGTCTTTATTGTGGGAACTCTGGACACTTTCTACGAGATTGCCCGGCAAAACCGCCCAAGAAGGTGGTAGGAGCCGCTGATAAAAACCATGAAGACTCTGTTTCGGGAAACGACTCCGCCCGACAAGCATAGGGGTCCGCTTGCTGAGCTTGAAAACTAACTCTCAGACCTCGCATTTCATTGTGCCAATGGTTCTCGTAGATCCGGAACAGCCTAAGCGGTTGCATGCAATAAAGGCATACATCGATAGTGGGGCTATAGGAAACTATGTGGATCGGGAATTGGTCTCTAGGATTAACCTCCCTCTGCGTCCAAAAACCAGCAAAGATGTCATCACCACAGTCGATGGAACTGAAATTGCCTCAGGACCGGTAACACATTCCACTACTGAGGTGACTCTTATTGGTCTGGACGGCCATCGGGAGGCAGTTGTGTTTGACGTAATCAAGGCCCCACAGTTTCAGGTTATTCTTGGAATTCCTTGGTTAGAGACACATAATCCTCGAATTGATTGGTGAGCAAAGAGAATAACCTTCCCGGATTGTGCACAAACCTGCTACCCAGAAAATCTGAAGATTAGTCTAGCATCTGTAACCTCTGTCTCCATGCAACTACCTCCGGAATACCAAGACTTTCAGGACGTCTTCCAAAAGGAACAGGCCAACACGTTACCCCCCACAGATCGTACGATTGCCAAATCGATCTGGTGCCCGGTACACAACCCCCTTGTAGCAGGATTTATGCCCTTACCGAACCTGAGAACCTGCATTTGAGACAATATTTGGATCAATACCTCGCCAATGGTTTTATTCGCCCGTCAAAGTCCCCGGCATCCTCGGCTTTGTTCTTCGTGCCTAAAAAAGAAGGCGACCTTAGAACTTGTATCGATTACCGCGCATTGAACCAGATAACGGTTAAAAACCGTTATCCTCTGCCTCTGATTCCTGAACTCCTTGACCAGGTGAAGGACGCTTGCATATACACCAAGTTAGATCTCCGGGGGGCATATCATCTGGTGCGAGTAAAAGAAGGCGACGAATGGAAAACAGCCTTCCGTACAAAATATGGATTATTCGAATACCAGGTAATGCCTTTCGGGTTGTGCAATGCGCCTGCTGCCTTCCAATTCTTCATGAATGATGTCCTTCGGCACTCGGGAACTCATCGATGTTTGTGTTGTCGTCTATATCGATGACATTCTAGTGTACTCCTCTTCGGAATCTGATCACAGAAAACATGTTAGGGCAGTTCTGGAAAAACTGCGCCAACACAAACTATTTGCTAAACTGGAGAAATGTGTTTTCCATACCACAGAAGTTGAGTTTCTCGGTTTCATCCTGACACCCAAAGGAGTCCGAATGGACTCAAGAAAAGTGGATGCCATCCTCAAATGGCCATCACCTAGCTCTGTAAAAGGGGTTCAAAGCATGCTCGGCTTTGCCAATTTCTATCGCAGGTTTATCCCGGAATTTTCACGCATAGTACAACCCATTACTGTACTCTTGAGGAAAAATAAACGTTTTGAATGGTCTGAAGAAACCGAGCAGGCCTTCCAGGATTTAAAAGCTAAGTTTACCTCCGCACCTATATTGAAACACCCACGTCCAGATCTCCCGTATGTCGTCGAAACTGACGCATCCAGTCTAGCCATGGGAGCAGTTCTGTCTCAAAGAGATCCTGAAACCAACCAACTGCATCCCGTAGCATTTTAGTCCAGAAAATTCTCGGCACCAGAGATTAATTACGCAATCACTGACAAAGAACTGTTAGCCATAAAGTCTGCTTTTAAAGCCTGGCGGCATTACCTGCTTGGCGCTCGACATACCATCACGGTGATCACTGATCACCGGAATTTACAGTATTTGAAAACCCCCAAGGCTCAGTCATCACGGCAGCTCCGATGGGCTTTGTTTTTCGCTGAATTTGATTTCGTGATTACCTATCGACCTGGCTGCAAGAACGGCAAAGCAGACGCCTTATCCCGAATTGGAATGGGAGAATCTGATACAAACTCAGAACCAGTACCAATAATTCCCGAACAGAGAATTCTAGGCATGACTTCGTTACAGATGCTTGAAGACATTCAAGTCAGAGTGAAACAACTCCTGGACCCTACAGTCCTACAGGATTGGATACAAAAGGGATCAGACTTTACCATAGATAATGGTTTACCTTATTACCAAGGACGCTTATTCCTGCCGCACAACGATTTACACGAACTAGTTATTTCAGGTTATCATGATACATTAATAGAGGGACACCCCGGTATTGCCAAGACAATGGAAAAGGTGAAACGACAATTCTTGTGGCCCTCTTGGCGAAAAGATGTTAAATCTTTTGTGATGTCCTGTGGTGTTTGCGCCCAAAATAAAGGTCAAAAGAAAAGACCAGCCGGTCTCCTTCAACCTCTAGACATACCGCCAGCACCCTGGCACACACTATCAATGGATTTTATTACGGACTTGCCTCCTTGTTCGGGATACAATACCATTCTGGTAATTGTGGATTTGTTTTCCAAAATGGCCCACTTCATTCCTTTGAAAGGTTTACCTTCAGCTTCTGTCCTAGCCAAAGAATTCCTCGAAAATATTGTTCGGCTACATGGATTCCCATCTATACTAATCTCTGACCGGGGAAGCCAATTCATTTCCGACTTCTGGCGCAAATGTTGTCAAATGGCACAAATCGACGTAAGATTATCGACCAGTCACCACCCTCAGACCGATGGTCAGACCGAGAGGACAAATCAGACCCTTGAGCAGTACTTACGGTGTATGTTACAGCAATCTGAAAGCAACTGGAAAGACATTCTTTGGATAGCCGAATACGCATATAATAATTCGGTACACTCTGGAACTGGCCATAGTCCTTTTTATACCTTGTTTGGACATCACCCTCGAACCTCAAACCTCGACTCACCTCAGAACCTCGGAGTGCCCGCAGTAGAACATCTGCATTCTACCATTACCCGAGCCTTCAAAGAGGCAACCAGGCATTTACAACAAGCCAAGAGAAAATACAAGGAAAATGCTGACCTACATCGGAGTGAAGCACCTCTGTATCAGATTGGGGATCAAGTGTGGTTAGCTACCAGACATTTACCGTTCAAAGGGCCTCGAACTTTTAACCCAAAATATCTGGGACCTTATTCTATTACGGCAATAATTAACCCAGTAGCGGTTAAACTTGATTTACCAGCTAATATGCGAATTCACCCTGTTTTTCATGTGTCACTTCTGAAACCAGTGGTACCCGGAACCCGACTACTTAAACCTCCAGAACCTATTCAAATAGATGGGGAACCCGAATTCGAAGTGAAGAACATTTTAGATTCAAAAATGTTTAGGTCAAAGCTTTTCTACCTAATTGATTGGAAGGGGTACGGACCTCAGGAGAGGTCGTGGGAACCCAGTGACCATGTGCATGCACCTCAATTAGTCAGGAAATTCCACCGACTCTTCCCAAACAAACCAAAACCCCCGGAGGGAACAACCTTGGGAGGGGCTTTGGGGGGAGTGCTGTCACGATGCCCGCTCCCGGGGAGCCGGCTCAGGCCCTGCGTCCCCGAAAGCGGACATCAAGTCCCCGGGGAAGGTCCCAGCAACCCCTTATAGGGGCCCTTTGGACAGCGTCCTGGCGCCTATGGCGCCAGGCTCATAGAAAACGTCAGTCCTGGCGCCATAGGCGCCAGGCTCATTATGAAAGTGTTTGGGTGCACTTACCTGATGCAGACCATGCTGCAGAACCCCGGCCTCCTTGAGGCCTGAAAGGAACTACTTTACCTGTGGGACTCATTTACCACCCGGGCGTGGTCGGGGAAGGATACATACCTGATTGGAGGAAGGACACATTCTAGGAACTTCTTCCAAGGCTATTTAAACCACACCCGATCAGCCACACGTGCTTCGCGTTGTTCTGCATCTAGCAGCTGGACGCTCACCGTGTCTGCTCCTGCATCTTGACTTCTGCCACACCTGCCAGCATCCTGAATCACCTGCAAAGGAAGGGAACAAGAGAACAGAAGAAGGAAAAGGCCTCACCTGCTAAATCTGCATCCCAGATACATTTCGCCGACAATCCTGAAAAGGAAGACATTTATTTTTAAAAGCACATCGCATCGATCGCTGCAGCGCCGCATTCTACTCACCTTTACAGGGCGCCTCCATGTTCAGCAGCGACCATCCGGATTCGCAGTCGCGCCCCCGCGCCTAGGGAGAAAAAGACAAGAACAAAGGTGAGAGAAAGAAGGGAAAAGGGAAGCTAAAACTCCATGTCAAGACTTACCTGTTGGGTCATTCCCTTTTCATTTCGGGTCCACGCCGCATCCAGGCATTTTCGGACCCCGGCCCCTAAGGGGAAAAAGACATCAGCGTTAATGAGTGAATGAAAAGACATTACCAAAACACTCATTAAAGACTTACCTGATTTCCACAAGGATTTCACCACTCACCTCGGGTCGGTGCCTGTTCCCCGGCATTCCGTACCCCGGCCCCTATGGGGAAAAAGACACTAGCATTAGAACATTAATGCATGGACACAAGGGGAACCACTTATAGAAAAACTTACCTGGAAGCCAAGCAAGTTTGGTTCTCACCCATCCGAAAATCCAGTGACGTAAATGGATACCAACGCGCCCCTGCATCAGAAGCAGGATGGAGAGCTCGTCCTTCCAGACCCTAAGGTGAGACACTACGGGGAAACACAGAAGGGTTTTGAGGAGGGTGAGAGGGGTAAGTGGGAGGCCGATTGCATTACCCCGCAGACAGTTAACCCCCTTTTCTATCCTACAGAAGGATACTTCTGTGAGTCAGACAAGCCAGATCTGGGGCCCGGTCCAGTCCGTCTTCCGAACCCTGCGCATCACCTTAGACGAGGACACAGCAGCGCGAACCAGGCCAGCGCCCCCGTGGGAGTCAGGTGAGCGTTACATTATTAGCCATTAAGTCCGCCTTTAAGGCTTGGCGGCATTATCTTCATGGCGCCAGGCACACCATCACCGTGATCACTGATCACCGAAATTTAAAGACTGCCAAGGCTCAATCATCATGTCAGCTCCGATGGGCTTTGTTCTTTGCTGAGTTTGATTTCGTAATCACTTACCGTCCTGGCTGTAAGAATGGCAAAGCAGACGCACTATCTAGAATAGGAATGGGAGAAATAGACACTAATTCAGAACCTGTGCCGATCATTCCCGAACAAAGAATTTTGGGATTAACCTCCTTACAAACCTTTGAAGACATTCAAGCACGAGTAAAACAACTCCTGGACTCTACCGCCTTGCAGGATTGGATCCAAAGGGGGTCTTACTTTTCGGTCAACGATGGCCTACCCTACTTCCAAGAACGCTTATTTCTGCCAGAAAAGGAATTACAAGAACTGGTTATTTCCCGTCACAATGATACCCTGATGGAAGGACATCCTGGCATTGCCAAAACTGAGGAAAAAATTAAACGACAATTCTGGTGGCCTTCCTGACGAAAGGATATTAAATCTTTTGTGATGTCCTGTGGAGTTTGCGCCCAAAACAAAGGCCAAAAGACAAAACCCACCGGTCTTCTTCAGCCTTTAGACATTCCACCAGTGCCTTGGCACACCTTGTCACTAGATTTTATCACGGACCTGCCCCCTTGTAATGGATACAATACTATTCTGGTTGTGGTGGATCTATTTTCTAAAATGGCTCATTTTATTCCGTTGAAAGGATTACCTTCAGCTTCTGTCCTTGCTAAGGAATTCCTCGAAAATATTATCCGCTTGTATGGATTCCCGTCCATATTAGTCTCCGACCGGGGAAGCCAATTTATTTCACATTTTTGGAAAAGGTGTTGTCAACTCGCACAAATCGACGTAAGACTCTCAACCAGCCATCACCCACAGACCGATGGTCAGACGGAGAGAACGAACCAGACCCTTGAACAATACCTACGGTGTATGTTGCACCAATCGGAGGGTAATTGGAAGGATTTGTTATGGGTGGCCGAATATGCATACAATAACTCGGTGCACTCTGGAACTGGACAAAGCCCCTTTTACACACTATATGGACATCACCCTCGTACTTCAGACCTGGACTCTCCTCTGAGCCTTGAAATGCCCGCAGTAGACCATTTGCATTCCACTATAACTCAAGCATTCAAGAATGCAACTGCCCATTTGCAACAAGCGAAAGAGAAATACAAGAAAAATGCAGATCTGCATCGGAAGGAGGCGCCTTCATACCAAATAGGAGACCAAGTATGGTTGGCTACCAATCATTTATTGCTCAAGGGACCTCGAACTTTTAATTCAAGGTATTTGGGCCCTTATTCGATCAAAGCTATCATTAATCCAGTGGCAGTCAAGCTCGATCTGCCAGCTAACATGCGGATTCATCCTGTTTTTCATGTGTCACTTTTGAAACCAGTGCAACCAGGAACCAGATTAATAAAGCCACCAGAACCAATTCAGATAGATGGGGAGCCTGAATTCGAGGTGAAGAACATTTTGGATTCTAAAATTTCAAAATCAAAACTTTTCTATCTAATTGATTGGAAAGGGTACGGGCCTCAGGAAAGGTCTTGGGAACCCAGCGACCACGTACATGCACCTCGGCTGGTAAAAAAGTTCCATCGGGATTTCCCAAAAAAAACGAAACCTCCAGAGGGAACGACCTTGGGAGGGGCCTTGGGGGGGAGTGCTGTCATGATGCCTACCCCCGGAGCACCAGGACAGGCCCAGCACCCCCGGGAGCAGGCATCATGCCCTCGGGTAAAAGCCCAGCGGCCCCTAATAGGGGCTCTTTGGACTTTGTCCTGGCGCCTTTGGCGCCAGGCTCATGTTGGACATCAGTCCTGGCGCCAGGCTCATAAAACAGGGTGTTTGGTGCACTTACCTGACGCAGACCATGCTGCATGAAGCCTCAAGCCAAATGAGGCTTAGGAGGGACTATTTTATCAAAGGAACTATTTTACTTGGGTGGGGACCGTGGAAGAATACTTACCTGGAACTTCTTCCAAGGCTATTTAAACCACGCCCGGACTGCCACACGTGCTTCGCGTTGCTCTGCATCTAGCAGCTGAACTCTCACCGTGCCTGCTCCTGCATCTTGCCTCCAGCCACGCCCGCCTCGATCTTGGGATACCTGAAAGGAAGGAAGGGAAGAGAAAAGGTGAAATCGAAGAACTTAATCTAACTTCCTACCTGTGTCCGGGACCATCACGCCAGCGATCCTGAAGATAGACATTCTTTAAAAGCATCGCGCTACTTGTTGCAGCGCCGCGCATCACTCACCTGCTTCGTGGGCTCTTCACTATCCACCGCGACCTTCTGGGCATTCCGCCACATCTCTGCACCTGCAGGGGAGAAGAAGAGACAAAAGGTGAGCAGGAGGAACAAATGAGGAAAGCCTGATTTTCCATCACAAGACTTACCTGGCCATATTTGACGGAACCACTCCTCATTTCGGGTCGGCGCCACTTCTTGGCCTGGTACCGCACTCCGGCCCCTAAGGGGAAAAAAGAAAGACATTACTAGAGGGATTCAAAGACATTTAAAGGGATCATTTTATCACGAACTCACCTGAGTTTATCTCCGGCAATATCCCTCGAAGCATCACTTCCACTCTGCACCTGAAAATAAGGACAGATCGCAGGTTAAGAAAAGCAAACAAAGAGAAGACTCTACTCTGGAACTTTTTTAACTGCATACTTATGGCATTTCGCCTTCCGAAACCAGAGAAGTAACTGGTCAAATACGCGCCCCTGCACCAGAAGCAGGATGGAGAGCTCATCCATTCAAACATTAAGGTGAGCCTTGATTGGGGATTTCGGAGGTGGTCAGAGAAGAGCAAAGGGGAGGTGGGAAGCAATCACAATACTCTGCAGATAGTTAATCCCCTTTCTCCACCTACAGAAAGATTTTTCTACGGGCCAGACAAGCCAGATTTGGGGGTCCAGTTCAGTCGGTGTTTCGAATCCTGCGCATCACGCTTGAAGAGGTCACAGCAATCCAGACCAGGTCAGCGCCTCCGTGGGAGCCAGGTGAGCGTTACAAAGCCTGAAAAATGTTTGTTTCACGTTACCTCTGTGCACTATCTGGGATGTATCCTTAGTCCAGAGGGGATTGGCATGGACCCTTCAAATGTAAAGGCCATTCTCGCCTGGCCTACTCCCATGTCCGTGAAACAAATCCAATCCTTCCTAGGACAAGCCAATTTCTACCGGAAGTTCATAGCCACCTTTTCCGAGATTGTACAACCCATACTGGCTCTGCAAAAGAAGGACACCCCATTTGTCTGGTTAACATTACAAGAAACTGCATTTCAGCGTTTAAAGACTGAGTTCACACAAGCTCCCATTTTGGCTCAACCCGATACAAGTCGACCCTTTTTAGTGGAAACGGATGCCTCTAATTACGCTATAGGAGCAGTGTTGAAGCAGAAGATGGAGGACGATTTGGAACACCCTGTTGCTTATCTGTCAAGAACCTTGACTCCTAGTGAAACGCACTACTCCGTCCTAGAAAAGGAACTCTTAGCCATTCGCCAAGCCTTCACTGAATGGCGACACCTACTTCTGGCAGCCAGACATCCTGTCCAAGTCCGTACTGATCATCGAAACCTTCAGATTCTACAGTCACTGGAGTGCAGGAACAGTCGTCAGGCATGTTGGGCCTACTTTTTTGCCCAGTATCAGTTCCACATTACCCATGTCCCTGGATCACAGAACCTGATCGCTGACGCCTTGTCTCGCCGTCCTGACTACGTGACCACTGAAGATAAGGCATTTCCTAAAATGTTCTCTCCCACGATCTTCGTAGCCCAAGCAGTTGATCTCCTGGAAGTAGTCCGATCGCAAACTCAATCCTCGGAATTATGGAAGGACATTTCAACACGAAATCTCTGGAAATTAAGAGCCAAGGAAGGCTACTTATTCAAGGACAATGTACTACTCATTCCTACACGGATATTACAGCAAAAAATAATAAAACTTTGTCATGACACACTCCATTCCGGGCACCGAGGTATCACCGACACCCTCCGTCTTATACAGAGACAGTTCTGGTGGCCTAAAATGAAGTCTGACGTACAGCAATACATCCAGGCTTGTATAACCTGTGCCCAAAATAAACATGATAACAAAAGACCGGCGGGTCTTCTTCTGCAGCCCACTCTACCCTCTAAACCATGGGAAATCATTGCTACAGACTTCATAGTGGAGCTACCACCTTCCCGAGGATATACTACCATCATGGTCACCATAGATTTGTTTACCCATATGGCCCATTTTACGCCACTGATGAAACTACCCTCCTCTTCAGAGCTAGCTGGAATATTTCTGGAACACATATTCCGACTACATGGGCTTCCTTCCAAGATCATATCTGACCGGGGTCCCCAATACATTTCACAATTCTGGAAACACCTCTGTCGGGTACTAGGAATCCAATGTGCCCTCTCTTCAGGATATCACCCCCAAACCAACGGAGCCACAGAACGTGCAAATCAGACCCTGGAACAATATCTCCGATGTTTCGCCACCAAGGTCCAGGATGACTGGTCTCTCCTGATACCCGTTGCGGAATTCGCTTATAACAACTCCGAACACTCAGCGCTACAGACCAGCCACTTTTATTGTAGCCAGGGGTTCCATCCATCGGTCTTACCCTCGGTTCTTCCTTACCCTACACCAGTACCTACTGTTGACTCCTGGAGCGAAACTCTTATCAACATTCACCGGGAGGCTAAAAAACACTTAGAGAAAGCCAGATCACAGACCAAGAGGTATGCGGATTCCAAGAGAAGACCAGGTCCTTCCTATACGCTCGGTGACCGAGTGTGGTTGTCATCAAAACTACTTCCCCAACACTTACGACCAAACAAGCTGGCTCCCCACTACTATGGTCCATTTCCCATCAAGGAGATTATCAATCCTGTCTCATATCGAATCAAGCTACCTGACTCCTGGAAAAGAATTCATCCAGTTTTTCACACATCCCTATTGAAATCCTACATCCAATCCTCTCGAAAATCCAGTAGACCACCTCCTCTACTGGTTGACAACCAACTGGAATATGAGGTGTCCCGGATTTGTGACTCCAGGTATAAGCGGGGCCATCTTCAATACCTAGTGGAGTGGAAAGGATATCCTCCTAGCGAAAGGACCTGGGAATCTATTTCAAATATCAAGGATCCTCGGTTGCTCAGAAGATTTCACCTAATACACCCGGGCAAACCTGGAGGGAAAGGCCTTCGGAGGAGGCATGCTGTCATGAACGTCAGATCACGCCCCTTTATGACCTCCTGGTACTTGTCTCAACGGGGCTTACATTCCGTACTACTTCCAACATGGCCGTTCAGAGCTGTAGCCCTTGCTCTCTCCATGCGCTGAGCTCGGCGTGATCTATTTATAGACCATGCCTTCCGCAGCTCCGCGCGTCTCAATGCTTTTGCATAGTAGCCCAGACGTGTGTTCGTAGCTCGCGGTATTGTTTCCTTTGTCCAGTGCTATTACCCACTCCTGTCCCTTTCCCCCTTCCTGGTTCCGGGCATTTCTAGCCTTTCCCAGTCTCCCGGATTCCTGGACTCCGCGATTCCGGAACTAAACGCAACCTGGAACCAGACGAGACTCGAGCGGCGCTGTTCAAGACCAGGAGTGTTCGCAAGAAGGCAGCGATCGAAGACACCGGCAAACACCAGACCCAGGTGAGAAGGGGGGAACTCCTTGACAGAAAGAGTGATCAAATGTCAGCTGAAGGACCACATTCCATGACATGAAGGTTGTGAGCGTGAAGACATTGGTAAAAAAGGAAAGGGAAATAAGAAAGAATGACAAAGTTTGGACAGCTCGAAAGAGGAGAGCTGAAGAACATCAGGTGCTGGTAGATGAGAGTATATTGGTATGGCAGCGGTAGCAAAGGAAGATGGGCTCTAGTGATGAGTCAGAGCCCCTAGCAGTGACAGCTGTTAAAAGGGCCATGGCTAGTGAAGGAACTGGGGATGCTTCGTTCTCTCATGCAATGTTCCAGGATGATTCGGATGGAAGAAGAAAGGTGGAATGAAGAACCACATGAGGGGCTGGGAAATGAAGAACCTGTTGGTCTCATGTCACTTAAAGACTGTGTACATTCTCCACCTTGTTTGCCTGGGGAGGGAATTTGAGAGGCAGCCACTGTTCGGCCTCAAAGAACTATTTGAAAACCCTTACGTTTGATTGAGCAGATGTAGAGGTGATCCTGCTGAACAGATGGAGGAGTAAACTGATATGATAAGCAAGGGGGGGATGTTGTAGTTGGTAGAATGTGCAATGTGGCTAGAGCAGAACTTGAAGGTGGAATGGGAATGAGGAAAGGAAAAGAAGGGCAGTTGATATGTATGAATAAAGAGGAGTAGACGTGCAGATCGTCTTATGTCGTTACTTAAGGATGGCACTATACTTATATTTGTGTAATGGAAGTACACAACACTGTCCTTTAGAAATTCACACTTTTCACAGTGCAGAGTCAGTCCTAGATTCTGAATTATTTCCAGTGCTTTCTCAAGGCGAATAGTGTGTTCAGTTTCTGACGTGGCGTAGACTAAGATGTCATCGCTCAGGTTTATCACACCTTCAAGGCCAACCAAAGCCCCCCCTGATGATGTTTTGAAAAACTTCGGCCACAGAGGAGAATGAGAGCTTAGGCGTTTGTACTGGTACAACCCATGGTGGGTCGTGAAGGTCGTGATGTAGCACGAATCTGGGTGTAGCTCCAGCTGATGGTACCCGACCGCAGGTCTAGTTTTGAAAATACTCTCACCTCTTGCAATTCTCCCACCACGTTATCTAGGGTAGGCGTAATCTGTCTCGCGCGCTTGATTGCGAGATTTGGCAGCATCGTATCTACACAGATTTGTACGGATCCGGGTTGCTTTTTAACAGCCACGACAATGGGGGACACCCATTCGGTGAGGCCCTTCACTCTTTCTATAATGTCCATGTTTACCAGGTTTTGTAGTTCCTTTTGCACTTGTTGTCTCATGTGAAATGGTATTCGCCGATGCTTTAGTGCCATTGGGCGCACGGTCTCATCAATGTGCAGTTTAATGGGTTCGCCCTTGAGTTTCCCGACACCTTGAAATACTGTGGCAAACCTCTCCAGAGACTCATTGATGTCTTCGGCGTATACTGTGAGGGCAAAGTGTACAATGCCGAGGGCCTCCGCTGCTGCGCAGCTCTGCAGGGAGTGCGTACTAATGTCCGTGACAACGAATTTCACTGATTTCTTCACCATTGTGGGCAACTTTAGTCACAAACGCACCTCTGAGGGGCAGTGGTTGAGTCCCCCAAATGAGAATATTTTGGCACGTGCTTTCGCTAGTGTTGGTGTCAGCATGCACACAGATACGCCTGTGCCCACAAGCACAGGTGTCATTGTTCCACTTACGGCCACCGTGCACATAGGTTGTCTCCTCCTCACTTTAAGAGAGTCAATACTCCAGATATAGAAAATCTCTTCCTCTTCTTCTGCCAGATCCAGACTTGGCATCTCTTATTCTACAACTGCCACCTGTCTTTGTCACTGCGGCGTGTCACTGGGAATTCTACTAGGCCCTCTGGGAATGGTGATTGGAGTAGGGGTTCAGCACATTCTAGTGAAGTGTCCAGCTGCTGCACAGCGTCCACACATTTTCCCCTTCGCCCAGCATTCCCCTGCATGTGGGAGGTCGTAGCCACATTTAGGACACAGCTGTGGCGTCTCAGACTTCTATGGGGGCCGTCTAGGTCTCGATGGGCCAGCATTTGGTGGTCGCCCTATTGCACATGGGTCCTCCACTTTTTGTAATCTGATTGCAGCGTCCATTTTGGTGGCATGGCTGTCCGCCAGTTCATATGACCTCCCCATCTCTAGAATGTGAGCCATTGTCAGTCCAGGCTCACCGAGGACCTGTCGGCACAGTTTTCCTGAGCTGCACCCCTGTATCAGCTGGTTTCATACCATAATATCCTAATTCTCCCAACTGCATGTGCTCGCCAGGTGACGAAGCCTCCTGTAGAACTGATCATGGGATTCCTCTTCTCTCTGTTTCTCACTACACATGACAAACCTCGCAAAGTCCAGGTTTGCCAGTGGCATAAAGTGTTCTTTAAGGCAATCCTTAGCAGCCTGGTATGAGTCATTGGCGGGAGAGAGGGACTTGAATATTCTATGTACCTCAGACCCAGCTGCATAAATGAGGGTTGCCACTTTGGCTTCGTCGTCTGTCTCGCCGGTTGCTTTAAAGTACATGTCTAATTTCTCGATCCAGAGTAGCCACTTGGGCCCCAGTTTCGAGGTATTACCTGAGGTGTTTAATTCAGGCATCGGGCCAGTGTAGCTTGTTGGCGGGCTATTTTTCTAGCTTGTTGGGCCCCTGCAGCGTCTTGGTTGGCATCTCCTGCGTCACTCATGGTGGCAAACCGGACAGGCACCTTCCATGTGGGTGAAGGCCGCAAATGGCTTCCTCAGGGGCACTACTGTGGTGGCAAAACCGCACAGGTACCCTCTTGTTTTCGAGGGCCGCGGTACGCACCTGCAGGAACACTCCTTGGACACGGTTCTTCAGTCCCTGTCGACCACCTCAGGATGGTACATGAGGTCCTCGGGCTAAGCACAGTCTGCTGTGTGATGGAGCAAGAGGAGAAACATTTTTTTTAGAGAGAAATGAAAAAGAAAGGGCCCCTCTGGCCCAGTTGTGGCTTCCCTGCTGTATTTTAGCCCTCACGGCGCACAACCGTGTGGATCCAAAATGGTGTGGTTGTATTCCCTGCGAGGGTAAATGCCTCCGACAGGCGTCGGAAATCGTTACTGAAGCAAAATATTGCATCGGAACGTTATCCCCATGCCCATCTGCATCCTCGTCGCCAATGTGATGGATTAATCAGCCCCCGGGAACCCCATCGTAAGGCCGTGCCCCCAGTACTTCAAATAATATACACAGACACAGGACTCTTCTCATCGGGCTTCTCATCGGGCTCATGGCGCGCGCTGGCGTGTCGCGGGACAGCCCCATTCATTTAAACACACGCGCGACGGCAGAAGGTTGCTGTCGCGCCGTGTGACACTATCCAGGGTGGAGGGCAGGAAAGGAAGGACCCAGGTAGGGGGATTGAATTGGTGGGAGGATGACTGTGTAAGGGGGAGTAAAAGGGGCAGGAAAAGGAGAGGGCAGAAAAGGGGGCACGGCAGAGGAACATCGTTCCACTACTTTTTTTGTACACTTCGACCACAGCTAAAAGCAAACGCTCTCTTCTTACGTAAGCTAGAAAAACGGGAGAACCTCACACCTTCCAACCTTATGGAACTTTACGAGAGACACACCAGATGCCCAATGAAAAAGTGGAGTAACTCATCAATAGTATGAGTATCATTGAAACAGCAAGCTGCAACTCTTCACATTGATACAGAGAAACCGTCGTCGTAAAAGCAAGCCCGGCGCTACAACGATGTATTTTTTAACGATAAGCGTGGCGATTGAGAACAGTGACGTAATGCCTGAACCTAACATGGCCTCCACTAAGATGTGGCTCCGCCTACATTACCGGCATCTATTGTGAGAAGAAGCAAGAGGGGAGGCGCGCACACAGTGACAGCCAGCGGCAGCTAGGCGCGCGCTCACTTGCTCGTGAAGTTGCTCTTCGGACAGGTTGCGCGAGTGCTTTGCTTTCATCGTTCAGGCGGGTATGGCGGCGGCAGAGCTCCGACACTGACCGCTCTAGCGGGTGGATGGCAGAACAGGGAACAGATGGAGTGCGTGAGGCGCAAGTGTTGCTCACGGCCGAGCCAGGACAGTCTCTCCCTGGGGACCGTGCACCGGTGCCTGGGGGCGCTGTACGGCAGCTTAACGGAGTCCACCGCTATGAGGACGGAGTCGGGGAGGAAGAGCCACTACTGCAGGCAGAGGAGTCTTCGCCTACCCCCGCGCGTAGCACACGTCGGGCCCGCTATAGCTCGAGCTCTGACCGAGAGCATCCGGCAGGTGAGCGTCTGTTGTGGTATTGCGACGCCCCAGCAATTTCTCCTGTGCTCGGAACGCCACGTAGCTACCTTTCAGCGTACTTGGACTTTGTGTCCATTGCCGCTGTACTTTCACTACATACCGCAATAGCGATGTATTCACTTTACCCGCCCCTTACTGTACTTGTGCGGCCCCGTGTTTACGGTGGAATGCTCGCTTCTTGTATCCCTCAGATACCCCTCCCCCGCGTATGTACCTGTGCTGCCCTTCCGCCTCGAGTGTACCTGTGTTTGTTCGCCGGCCCTCGCATACCTGGGCCGCGAACCACCCCCAGCTGCATATTTCAGCACACGTCACTTGACATGCAAGATACTCGTTCGTGACTGAGCACAAGATGAGGATACAAGCAAGTGGACAGGGCTCCTTACGCCCCGCTATTTTTGGGAAAGAGTAATTGGTTCCCTACACCAGGTAGGCAACAGAAGAAGAGGATCGGATGGTGTTCTATTTTAAGTGTGACTTTGTGAAGTCCAGCACCCCCAAGACAACTTATTCGGATTGTATTTGTTAATATTCGTAACTGTTTGCTTTTGGACACGTATTGCAAACTTTAGATCCCAGTTAACAGCTTAACCCCTTAACTGCTGGGCTAGTGTGCATGTCTATGCAACTCGGACGAGCATACAGCACTAATATTTTCCCGTACTAGGAAAAAAACCGCTCATGATACAAATAATACGGGTTAGTATAGTTACTTGCTACAGGAAGATCAAATTCCCCACGGTGTGGTGCAATTCTCCACCCCATTCCTAGGGTTTACTTTAATTGTCTGGGAACACGTGTTTCCAAATTATTCACAGCAGAGGCCCATATTGCAAAGCAAGTGCCTTGTATGAAACCGTCTATAGGAGGTATGTTTTGCTTTATCGAGCAACAGCTGCTTAACATAATTGTTTTTTTTATTGTAACATAGTTTATTACAAACAAATCAAATCCTCTCAATTCATTTCATTTTTCCAATTACTCTAAATCCCATCTGTCCCATGCATGACTAAACATAATAAAGGGTCAATACAGTTAAAGTCCCCAGGGTATTAGAGTTCTGCCTCCATTGTATTTTAGGATAAGACACACGAAAGGCCAGCAACACTATTAAAATCAATGGTTGACTGACCCCAGTGTGCAGTCTTTGTAGCATAGGAAAGTAGTGAGCCAGGCTAGGGTGAGTGCTATTTATTTTCCCCTTTTTCCCTTCTTCCCCGGTTAGTCGATACACCAGCGTCAGACTAGGGAGATCACAACAGAAGGGGCAGTTTGTCTTCTGGATAGGGGCATTAAGCTAGCAATAAGGACTCAAGAGTCAGGTTTATTAACTTTTTAATAAATAACATAATTGGTTCTGCTTGTGATGTAAACATAATAAAGACCATCTACACTGCATGTACCCTTAGGACGGGAAATGACGGTGCCGCGATCTGGGGTTTTTCAGACCATTTGGCCATACAGATAGAAGAAAATTGTTTCCAGAAGAATTTGTTGGCCCTCCCTAGTTCTGCCCCCCAACTTTGCGACACGTAATGAAGTGGGTATAACCTTTTATAAATACGATTTAGAGCTCATCTTATGGTGAATTGGGATTTGGTCAAATCCTAATGCCTCGCTCACTCAAAGTATCGTAACAAATGTACTTAGTAATGGGGCAGAGAACATCAAATGGTACACACACACACAAAATATGCTAAATAGAAGTAATGCAATTGCCCGTTTATATTCGTTGACAACTCCTTGGAAAGTTGCAGTCTCAAAAATAAGCTTAAGCCCATGAAATTGGGAAACCTGCAAATGGGGGCTTTCATTTTTTCCCACTAGAGACTATCTGGTTTGTAGAGATTTTAAAACGTGAAAGAGCCCCATAACTAGAGCTCAATTTAACTGCCTACTATTAAGTGTAATTTTGTCTGTAAGAACTAGGCAGAAAGTTGAGACAAGATGTCCCATGTGTAGGCCATGGCACATTATTATTTTTTTTTTAAACGCTCATGATAAGGCGGCTACTGGTTCCCGTGTTTAAAGCAAAGGATATCGTCCAGCACTCTATATTCTGTTAAATGTTGGGTCTCCCCTTATAACTTGGGTGTTGTCACTTTAGATACATAGATCCTGGAAGATCTGAGAAAGTAGATTAAGGGGTGATGCTACTATTTGATGTTGGATCCGTGGAATTGGGCTGCAGATAGTCATACTGGAAGTGTGGCAAGTTGAACACTAATTGCAGCTATAGGGGAGTAGGTATCACCTCACTCATCTATTTATAGATGAGTCATGATTTATTAGCATTTTTCTACATGTTTTAAGACTTTCTTACAAATGACTATTGGTGGTATTATGCACGCACTTTTGTAGAACACTAGTCTCTCATATATGCGCGCATAAGTGGTATCATGTATGCACTTCAACAGAACACTTAAGTGTCTCACTGGAAGTGATGTTTGATATGCAATTTGACTTTTGTTGATGTATGGTCCTGAATTATTGCATATTAGCCGCTTTAGTCTTGTCTGGCACTCGATTCCTCTAGAGCAAGTTAGATTGGTGGTATGATTTGGGTGGAAACATTGATAAATGTACATAATTATGATGACATTTTTGTTTTTCTTACTAAGGAATTAGCTGCAAATTGTGTACTCTTATCCAGTGATTGTCGGGTGTTCTGTTGGTTGTATGCTCTTGTCGGTTTGTTATAAAGAAAACAATGTATTTTTAATATTTATTGTTTGCATGTGCTCTGGCTGCTATTGCTTTTATGGATACATTTATATCCGAAATAAAATAATTTTGATTGACTTACTTGCTCCGTTGGCATCACTGCTTGTTTAGGATCTAAAACAGTACTTTGAACTGCACATATAATTTGATACATGTTAACGGTAAAGAACAGGTGAGAGTAACATGCATGCTTTTTAGGACTGCATATTAGTCCTGATTTTTAAGCTCGTATTGCTTTTCTTTACCCTACTTTGTACTCCTTGCTTTTAAGCTTGCATCACCTTGGGTTCCAGGTCTTGTGGTGTTAAATGTGAGCCTAAACAAGGCTGTACAGATCTAAAAAAAGCGAATGTGAATGAATAACGATTAATGGTTAAAGTTGGGAAAGTAGATGGTTGTCAGGGAGAGACGCAGGATTGACTTCAGGTGGTGACTGACCAGAGCCCAGAATGTGGTGTGGCACCCTCTTAAATTACAATTTTCGCTAGAGTCCTCAACTATTGCCACAGCATGATTTTTCTCTGAACCATGCCCAATTGTGCGTCTTGATTGTGACACTTCTTGTGCATTTTTTTTTGTCTTTAACATACCAATAAACAGCGGTGTATTTACACTAGGTATTGGCTCAGTATTATGCATATGATTCACACCTGACTTTGCAGGGTGGGGCTCGCTTGAGGTGCAAACAAGTGTAACTCTAATGAGGAGAGGTTGGTGCAGAACTTGTGACAATGGTCCCCATGGACTATTGCTGTTCTACTAGTCCTTAATGATCATTTACTTTACCCTACACAACACAGGAATCGCTCCAGTGGTCACCAGTCGGGAAAGCCTTGCCGTTTGTGTGTACTGCCAAGGTTTGATTCCTCTTTGGCTTGCCCAAAATGATTTACATTGGTTCTGTATTGTCAAGTGGGGTCCGCAGGGCTTGACAGAAGTGTAGTACTCCAGTTGTAATAAGAAACCAAATCAGAGGTTTGGGGGTTGTCATCAGTCTTTTTGGCCATAACTTGAAAGGCTCAGTGGAATGGGGAACTTGAAGTTGGTATTCCTCCAATATGAAAGTTGTGGAAAACTTGACTAGAGACAAAGGCTGTCCATATATTTGATTGTAGAGTGTATGTTTCCTTACTCTAGTAGACTGACTTCTTGGGTCCTCTGGCATAGAAACTAAGGTATAGTTGATGTTTAATTATGCATTCTCCTTTGAGTTTGGCCGTTGGATATATAAGTTGCAAAGAATGTCCAGTTTTACCACTTAACAGCACAGGTGATAGGTCTGTACTTGTCAATGTTTCCATCTACCAACAAAAAGTTTGTTCAGCATTTGATTGATCAAAGTCAAACGTAGCTTTCCCTGCTTATCTTTTAAAGGGGTGTGCATGCTACGTGAAGCGAAGCACATTTATCAGGGTGAGACTTTCACCTACTATTAAACCCGAAGCTAGACAGCAATCGCCCTTCAAACACCAGGCTTTTGTTGGCATCCAGAACGTCATAGCTCTGCTGGAACAGGATGGTCTGCAAGAGGCATGGAGGGATAGAAACACTCAAAACAAAAAATGGAAGCTTCTAACATGTGCTCTCGCCCTATCTAGAATGTTTTGAAAAGGTGTAGGCTGTTTACCCCCCAAGAATAGGTTCAGCTGTAATTTATAATCCAGCATACGCTGATGACCTAGTTATGATGTATCAGACTCGTATAGTGCTGTAGCATTTTTAGATGCGCTACATATATACATACGAGACAATAAACGTACAGTTAATGTTGGGAAATATAACGTATTGGTTCTCTCCAATAGTATTAACAATACAAAAGTTTTGTCTGACAATTTGATAACACTGGGCTTCAAGAGGTTGGGGTGCACGTACAGGGTACCACCAGGCAGGCAAAACTTTTTAAGCTGAGAAAAAAACCTACTAATGGTCAAAGTGTGAGCAGGTGGATATTTGTGCGGCAGCAGGCGCATGCATCACTTGTAGTTTAATTTTAACACCTAATTGATGCTTCCATATAGCAATACAGAATGAGCAACAAATATATTAATGTTCTAGATGGGGCAGTGTGGTGCGAGAAAGGAGCTAAAGTAGGTGGAGGGTGAGTCGGAAAGGTATTGTAGTAAAAGCGAGGTCAGCGGGTTGACATGGCAAGAGTGCCGCCATATTGGAAGGCCTAGCACACAATGAACAGAAAAAAGAAGGCCCTGATGTGGAGCTGAGGCTCTATTTAGCTCGGTCCTAAGACAAATCCCCTTTCCATCCCACAAGAGAGAAGCAGAGGTCAGAGGCATTTGTAGGACACAGATAAAACGTGCACCATATCCAGCTGCAAAGCTCGAAAGCGTTGGGAATGGAATGTTGGATTGTGGAGGATAGGTAGTGTGAGGGGTCAAAAATGAGACTGCCACAAGGATGTTGTGTTCTTAATCAGACATTTTTATTAAATAACTCTGGGTGGAAAACACTTGTAGCCTTATTCCAAAGAGGAACTTTCCAACCTAGAAACTAAAACTAAGGATGTGTCTGCGTCAGGATGTCGGTAACCAAAAAGCCGTCCTTTTGTCCAAAACAACCAATCATGACCCTCACACTTACAAACCACGAAAGGTGCAAGGAAATGTTTTTGCCTTCATGTTCGCGAAAATGAAAGTGTTAGGATGACTCTAACGAACATGTTCTCCCAGGTAGATACCCTTGGATGCAGAGGATGGTCCCCTTACCCTGGATCCTCAAACAGGATGGCAAAATCAGCTGACGGTTCCTTGGTGTCTTCATTGGACGCACAAAGTTCTTGCTCATGAAATGAGTTCTGTTAAGTTTGTTTTGTTTATCTATATTTGTTGATTTATATTGCGCGCCAGACCCAAAGTTATCGGGGCGCAGTGGTTACAAGACAGCTCACAGCTTGTTGGGGTAAAAAGCTCTATGACACTTTCTGTGATGCAGATCACCGGGTATACTCCCCTGCCAGAATCTTTACACATTTTCCACTGCCTGGTATACTCTCCTCCAGGACTTTTGCATTTTAAAGTTCTCTTAAATGTACTTACCCAAACTTCTCCCCCACATTGGAATTTCATGTTTCCTTGGGATTTACCTTTTATACTTTGTTTTGTCAGCATTCAAACATTCTTCTCATTGAAACTTGTCTTTGTACTTTGCCTTGACTGCATTCAAATAAACTCTGCTTTTGTATGTTTTTTGCGTTAGCAACTTTGTACCAATAAGTCACTTTGTGGTGCGGCTTTCGGAATGCCCTGGGGTCCCCAGTTGCTTTGGGAAGAATCACCAGCTTTTCCTACCGTTTTTGCCTGCCTGCGTTTATGGCTTCTTCCGCCTTCCAGGTTGGAGTGTGCGGACGCTCCCTCAGCACATGGCACAGCTCTGCTGTCACATGCTAGCTCTCCTCGGCCCGGGAAGGAACCTGCTGCCTTGCTGAGCGACTAAACCTTCAGGAGTTCCTGCAGTGCCCCCAGATGCTTCACTGTCCTTCCTGCTCACAAGCAGTGTTCCTTTTCCTATCCCAATGGCCTTCTCTGCTTGGTCAGTGTGCTGCATGTTCAGGTGCCCCATCGTGGATAGCAGCGTCTCCCTCTGTGCTGCTCACTGCTCCTCCCTTCTCCCAAGCACGGTTGCCAATTTTAAATGTCCCGCTCTTTGCAGGTTTGGGAAAAACAATCAGTCTGCATGTTACACTTTGAGCTCCTGTTTGTTACTCTCTTGTTGTTGTCTCAGTATCTGAGTGGTTATAAGTCCATAACTTCCTTTGGGCTTTTAGCTCCTGGATGTTTTCTCTTATGATTTTCACAAAAAGGCACAGCAAGAAAAGGTATTTGAGTAAAAGGTGGGTGCCTGGCTAGAGTGGCAATATGCCATCAAGAAGTCTATTGGAGGTTCTTCCTCATGGGGGAGGAGGGCAGACACTGTTAACTCCTCCAAAGAAGTCATGACATCTCTCCAGTAGTTGTCTCCTCCCGTTGATCTTTCCTCATGAATCCACATGAAAGTAGGTCACCACCGTGGAGTCCGTGATGGCTCAATTGGATTCATCACAGTAGGGATGCACCCTTTGAAGGACACATTCATGAGAACAGGGCCCAAGGTTTTGTGATACTAACCCACCAGGTGAAGATTTAAAGCACTACTGCCCTCATCCCATTTGAATAACAAGTAGATGAATAACCAAAGCAAATAAATCCCTGAAATTCAGAAGAGTGGGGCCCTGGTCACGTCATTACTGGGCACCTAGGGTCTGAAGGAGATAAGGGCGGGGGCGTGTCTTGAATGCATCATGATTTTGGGATAAGAGGAGATGCCAGTACATTTAGTACAAGGTCGGGGTGCAGCTTGTGTGTGCTGAGGCGACTGGTATGGTTGGCCTCGCCAGTCTTACTTTGAGCATTCCTGGGTCGGAGGGGTGCACATCGCGTGACGGTTACTGTAACGATATATCTGTTAGCCTATCATGTACTCGGATTCAAATGGCAATGGGCTTGGATAAGGTGTTGCCAATAGGTCAAGGCACCATAGGGCTGGTATTTGCATGTTATATGGTTGGAAGCCAATGAGGGTGGTGGGATGACGTAACCTATATGTATGATAATGCACGTTTTTTGTACTATATAACCTGTAACTGCTTGGGGCGCGTAGAGCTGTCAGTTCGGTTCTACATGACTGTCTGAGACCTTTGCATATAATAAACCTGGTTTTCCCTTGCAAGCTTGTGCAGTATTTTGACCTTTTTGAATGATTTGTCTTTGTACGGGTTTTCGTCATGTCTCTCTATAAAGAGGTAAATCATTTGACCTACCTTGGTTTTCGTATACATTATAGAACATCCAAGGTAAAAAAATATATAGCATATTTAAAAGCAAACATTTTCATTTTTTTGGCATCCCACGCAAAATTAATTATTTATAAATGTGGGAGAATTTCTTTGATCCCACTTTTAAAATGTTATAAGGGTAAGTTAGTTACTTGCATAACCCATCGTCCTGATCTGGTTAATTTGACTTGAAATCCTGTGGTTCAAACTAGGCTTGTTGTGGAGACGGGTTCTAAAACTAGGGAACACAATTCTTATTTGCTATTTACTATTCGATATGAGTTTAGTCTCCGATCACTGAAATTTACTGTTCATTGGCAAATGATGTATCTCATTAGAACAAAAAATCCTCCACAGTACTCCTGTTTTGTGATTCTGCATTATCATGATTCTACAGATGATATGAGTTCTGTGGTTCAATCTTTCAAGAGAACTACTGCTGTTGCTTAATTCTTATTTGCCATTTTGTATAAGCGTCCCAAGGAAATTAAAAAACCTCTGCTTGCTAGATTGGCGCACCTTGCAATGTAAAGCTTTGCTGTATAAATTATGCGATACAATGAGTAGGTTTGAAAAACCCCTTCATTTATAACTTTTCTAAATTTCCTAACTCGGAATGACATCAACAATTTTCGTCTTGACATTTTTCCCACATACAAGTTTTAGGTGTAACATTGCCTGAACTGACCCGCACTTGTAGAATATGTAAATATTGAAACATTGCACTTTTACAAAAAATCAACTTGCACTACTGAAGTGCTGTTCATGATTATAATGTTTTAAATACAAGGATATTCGGGTATAGAATCTTAAATGGCAATATTATTAAAACTGTTGTGAAATTTGAATAATTAATTCTATTGCATTTGTTTTGGTACATTCAAGTACAAGATGCAATTGTGAAAGGTTTTGTTAGAAATCGCACCTATAAATCAAGTAAGCTTCTACTGGAACCACAGGAATTAACGTCCAGTTTGGGTTTATGCTGCGTATTTATGCTGCATATATCTGGTGTTGGCTGAATGCACAGTACTTCCCACAAGCCTGTTGTGCCATGTTTAAGAACACTGACCTAGTCGATTCCCCGCATACCAAAACGCATTCACAGATGGTTGAAGAATCCAGCTACTTTGGGATATACTATATTCGAGACCCTTGCAAAGGTTTTTTACGTATTTGAGTAAATTAACTGTACCCTGGAAATGCCAGTTTATGGGCTTAGACTCCATGTTTGTTTTTTTTGTTTAAAATGTTTAGTATAAAAACAGTTGGAGGATGTAATTATGTCTATACTACCATGACATTTCCATTACCGCTGCTGTGAATGAACCCTCCCACCGCTGAAGAACCACATGCTTCATCTATATTAATAAAAGTCAAAATGTGTTTGTGGGCCTGGCGAAGCTTTGTTCCTTATACAATTCCACACCGTTTAAACAATCTTCACCAAATTTTATAGTTACCTGTTGGGATCCTCCAGATGTTACTGGCTACATGACATTTGGACACCCCACCCCTTCCCCAGGTTTTCAGCACCTTCACATATGAGACGGTTGCTTGAAATCAGCGAAACATCAATGTGGTCGTAGAAGGACCGGTCCCAACACGAGTAACAAAGGCTGCACGGTTTTGGAGATATTTGGACCGCAATGAGCTGCACCACGCCAGGGTGAGGCGACAGGTGGGGAGAGAGCACAGAAGGTCCCAGTATGCAGCAGCACACAAACTCGCCTCCCTCAACGTCTGCTTCGGGGTATGTCAGCCAGCCACGTTCACCCATTCTCAGTGCTGTTTATTTCAGGGTGCAAAGCACATTAAGCAAATCGGAACAGCGACCTACCGGATCATTGATTTTTCAACAATTGGAGTGGTCTCATGTTTGTCTACAGAACCCCTTCAGAGATCGGGTACTTTTGCTAGTATACAATGCAGTGATAAAACATGCCCATTCGCAATGCTTCAAATCTTAATCTTACAGTATTTCTTCAAAAAACTGTAGACAAACGCTGTCTATTTTTGTTTACTTAAAGCGAATCCATCTCTTTTAAAAATTTCCCACACTGTTGAACCACTTTCAGAATGTAGCTGTGGTCTTTTCCAATACAGCATATTAGCTGGTAAGATCTTGGCGTGTGCAGGAGCATAAACCAGCTCCTGGGTGGCAGGCATCACCCTGTAGGCAGGAGCTACTGCAGGCGAGCTAGGAGACACTACTTTAACGTTTTGCCCATTATGTATGATCCATGGTGTTTCAATGTGCATTACATGTGTCCTAATTCTTCTTTAACATTCTAAAATAAAGTTAATGGGCCTCATCACAAGTTTTGCCTGAGCCCCTAGATGCGGCGGTAATGGTTTTACTGCCACATTGAAGTGCTGGCCAAATCATGAGTTGGGCGGAAAATTGCAATTTTACCTCAAATGACCATTTTCAGGCCGTTTTTGGCGCAATTACAGCTGGTACAATTACCGCCATCAGTAATGGCGCACCCCAAGCCAATGGGGAATGGGGATTTAACCCCCCCCCCCCGCGCAAATTGCGCCAGACCGAGTTGCGGTAGCGCTATTAACGGCGGGCGGTATCCCGGCTGAATTACTGATAGGATGCCGCCCAACTGACAATGAGGACCAATGTCACATATGCATTGTTGGGATGCACCAGTTGGCCTGAGGAGCCAGCATTAGCTCTTGGTTTCAAACTAACCATATTCTCTTAGGCTAAATAGCTCCCATCAATTTCAAACCATGTGTGTCCTATAATCCAGAATGTGCCCTTCACCATACTATTTCCAGATCCCAAAAAGCATCCGTAAAGGTGAGGCATTGCTCGTGATCTTATTCACAGCAAAATACTTTCTAAATATTGGGATGGATTTGCGCTGCCACCATAAGTGCTAGTAGATCCCTACTACCTGGAAGCCTTCAACAATTTTTGACTTTATAAACAGGAATTCATTTACTATCTCCTGGGTTTGTTTGTTGTCTAAATGAAGGGCATTCTCCTAGATGATGCTTTGGCAAAAGCATCTATTGCTGCTGCGTAATCTATTTTACCAAAAACTTTGCTCTCACTTTAAAAGTGTATCAAGAGGTGTCGAGGCGAGCAGCATGGTGACCTGAGAGCTCCTTGCCCGAGCCTCAACACTGGTGCGAAAAACAGCAGAAATAATGCCCGATTCTTTGTAAAGGAGCAATGTGAAAGCCTGCAGCACACAATCAGGTGGGTGAAGTGGGGTCAGCTATCTCAGCCCCATAAAGACGAATGAGGCGGCGGACTGCGGCAGCCGCACACCCGGCAGCACCCGATGGCGACCAGGCGCCGACGCTTCGGAGCCCTGGTGTAGGAGAAGCCAGCAACTGCCTCCACTAAGGCGGCCTGGAGGGAACTCCAACAGCAGTCCTACACAGACGACGGATCCCCCCCCCCCCCCCCCGAGACTGTGCAGGAAATAAGCCAACGTGGGGAGAAATGTGGAGGCGTGAATGAATGACCTGCCCCCCCACCGCCGAGCATAAACTGGAGAAGACACAGCGGCACCCGGCCGGCATGCCATGAGGGAGAGTCCTGTACCAAAGCACCCAGTGAATGTAGCCACGGGGCACCCCCAAGACCGCCAGAGGCAAAATTAAGCCCATCAAGTACACCACACGTGCCATGCTGAGCGAGGCATTTCATTAGGTGTGTGTTGGTGCGGCGCATGGGGAATGCAGCCCGATCCTCCCCCTACTGACACCCACTTAAACCGAAGCTCTCCCTGCGGCAGGCGATAATGTCACGGGAGACGCTGAGACCCTGCATCCAGGAGCACGCACAGAGGGTCTCACAATAATTTTACGTCAGTGGACATGATCCCCATTCTCTTGGACCGCTGACCGCGAAGTGGGGGCACAATGGAGCTGCACAGAAGGGAGCAGGGAGCGGCGGAGTACCTGAGAGCCCCTTAAATCCACCCACGGCTGAAGAGCTACTCTGCAGACCGGGACAGACCCCCCCCCCTGCCTATTAAGTAAAGCAAGCACAAGGTTCTGCACCAGAAAGCAACACAACCCCAGTATCCTTGTAGTGGTGGTTTGACATCACACCTCGTGCACATGCCAGGACTGGCAGCTGAGGAGGCCATACAGACCTAGTCTTAATTGGTGGGTGAGCAAACCTCAGCCCCTACACTAGAATCCATCCATTTAGACCTGGGAGACTGAGCCAGCACTCCCTTGACGTGTGGGGGAATGTTTGACCAGATCACTACAAAATTACGGTGTATGCATGTCAATGAATATGGCTACATGCTTAATACTGCGCCAGTCTAGATCATCCTTACCCAGCCAAACCCCTGCCACGTGTACCACAGTACCCCATTTCTAGGCAGGCCGAAGAAGGAATCGGGCCTGTAATAGTCCCTTCAAGACCAAAGGATTAATGTACAAAACACGTAGCCAGTGTAACAAACCCGATTTTGTCCACAAAGAAGCCCGTAAAAGTTAATTCTGGATCTGAACGCTGCTGTGTTGCGAGCCTTTCCCATTGTGCCCAATCCTGCTACAATTCCATACACGTTAATGCAAAAAGCTGGATAAGAATTCCTAGCTAGTCAGTCGCTCTCTAATTGTCCCCCTCAGGTTTACATAGTATTCCGTTATAAATCTTTCAACTGATATCAATCAGTATTAACAGCAATTTCGTACGTAGTGAACAAATCAGAGTCGTAATAGTTCCTTATTTGAACAGAGGTCAGCATATCGTGTTTAAATCAATCATGGGTTCATGTATCAATGCATTTTGGAGACGGTGCTCCTTCATCAGGGCGAACCTAGGTGTTGAGTTATTTAACATGCATGCAGCAAGTAGAAATGTTAAAAAGAATTATTCAATGCAAATAAAGGAATAGACATTTTAAACACATACCAAGAGTTCCATATGTCACAACGTTGCCAGTAAGAAAATAACCAATTGATATTCAATCAATAACTAGATTGTGTGTTTCGCTAATCTGCATAAGTGGGGAAAAAAGTAATACCGTTCCCGTTACCTTCATGTAGTCTTCAATGTTATACACAGACCACACTGTCTGTGATGGCACTATGGGATAAGAAATGCGTGTTTCAGAATCGCTCTATTATATAAAGACTGTATTGTTTCCAATCTAGACGCCATTCTTACCCGAATGTCGTGTGTGTATCGCGTAAAGGGTGATGCAGGATCAGCGAGCGCTATATCTTTAATTGTCTGCTGTCCACCAACCGATTAAATTCAGAAGCTGGTGTAGAATAAATAAATCTCATGAATATTGTTCTGACGGCTCGGCTCAAGATTACTGCAAAAGGTGCACTGTATGTTTGACTCACAATGTTGGGGGAGCAGTGCCCAAAAAAGCTGTCCGCACCTCCGGTATTGGAGGGTCCCTTATTGAACATGCAGATATATTTTACGCAGTTCCCCACTTGCATGTAGTTCTCTTACTCCCTCATTGTTCTTTGGGCGGGTGGCAGCCTACCTGTGTAGGAGGGCAGGCGTTCACTGTGGCCATGAAGTTTGTGGCAGAATTCATTTCCCGAGGCTGCCCCAGGTCGGACAGTGAACGAGGCACCTACTTTACTGCACAGCTCATTAAGGAAGTGTGCAAAGCACTAGGAATAGGCCAGCAGTTTATTGTACTTACCACTCCACTCAAGCGCTCATTTAGATCGCTGCAACAGCGATCTAAAACTTGGCTTGTCTATAGAATGTCAAGAAACCTGGTTGAAATGGCCCCAGGCTTTGCCCCTAGAGATGCTCTTGGCGTGCCAATCAGGGTAGGAACTGCTCCCTCTGCAGCTCCACATCTCCTGAACTTGCAATAGAGGATGACCTGATGCTAGAGTACTGTCGCCTGTTGATTGAAACTGTTTGCTCTTGCCATACTGTGGACCGAGCTGCCCTACATGAACCAGCTACTGAACGCGGTTATCCTCTACAGCCCGGGAACTGGAGCCTGTTAAAAGTTAATCGGTGGATGCCAGCACCCCAGCATCAGTGGCGCGGACCCTATCGGATCCTACTGACCATCCAATCCCACACTGCACCTGCAAGGTTTCCGCACACCCACTGCCCCCTGGGACACCACCTCTGTTTTGCCTGATATTCCCCGGCCTGGTACAGGCCCCACCTCGGCCAGTGTACCTTTGTCTATCGTGCCAGTCCCTTCCACTGCTGCAGGTCCTGTACCAGCGACACCTGAAACGGGAGGCCGCTGCTCGCAATGCACGGATCTCGCAACACAGTGCCATTGATCCAAGCCTGTGTGGCAACAGGTCAGCCCACACACCCCTGGATCTGCCCCTCCACCTCCAAAAATAAAAATGGATGTGGTGGTACACTGGCAAAAGTTGAAAGCTGCTACCACAGATATGCCAGTGCCTGCTGGTTTTGGTCCATGTTGCAGTTGCTTTTTGGTCATCCTCTGTCCTGATGTAGCCTGTGGCTCCGGTACTGCAGATATTTTTAGTTTGCACTTTTAGCAAGGAGAACACAACCAGGAAATGAGTACGTTTGACTTGAGCTCAGTACCGTAGCAATCTCTGATAACTTTGGAACTTTTACTCACCTACGGAGTTGCCGTCCTAAGAACATTTGGACTGCCGAGCTCCTAGCTGTGGGCATGCTGCACACTGCAGACACCCTGTTAACTGACCCTTATTCATCGACCTTGATGTAGGAGGGGGGGCATGGCATTGGCCAGGCGCTCTGGAACTCCAATGCAAGCTTCGGGTGTCCATTATGTCAGTGTTTGTGACTGTTACCAGTTAATTGGTTTACTTCAGTCTCATCCTGGAGTTCAGGGAGAACACCTTCCTGCACCTTCAACATCACTGACTGTTGGGTATGTGCCAACCTACCTCCTGACTTATTCTATAAGTTACCCATAGCCCCCGGGACCTTCCAATGGGGTGATCTTTGCTTGGACCTCAAGCCGATTACTCTGTACCCTGGCAATTGACCCTGCAATGATGCATTCTCCCAATTAGGATTTACGGGCCATGTGCTCAAGAAGCCAGACTCCCTCAGTCTCTCGGCTCGGGCAACTGGCCTTGTATGGTATGTCAGCTGGGGTCTACTCTTCATGGGGAACAGCATACTTCCTGTCCACCAACCTTAGTGTGATTAGTAATAATTTCACCTTTGCTTTTGACCCAGATTTCTCCTTCGCCCAGTATGCCACTTATTCCAGAACCTACTTTATATGCTATACATAGCTGCCATCAACTGGGGAGTTGTTAAATCGTATACGTCCTGCCTGCTGTGAGCCATACCTGCTCCTTCCCCGCTGAGCCACGCCCTAAGTAACGCTCCCAACTCTGAGGGATGTATCGCCAGGATGGGATACATCACCCAAGCCCTTGGGATCAAGGTAAACGGAGACCATCTAACTTTACTGTCTCGGTTGGTCAAAGAAATGGCAAATGCCACTGCAGCCTCACTCAAACTATTGTCCTGGGAACAGAGATCTATCCGCACTATGGCACTGGAAACTGTGATGAATCTAATGCAGTCCTCACGGTTTACCCGGTGATTACTTTCTCCAATGTTGCCAGGGGATGGCAGCCGCTACCTGATCCTTGTTTTATGAGGGCGGATCACATTGGAGGAGACGACTACCGGGGAGATGTCATGACTTAATTGGACAAAATGTGGTATCGCCCCCCTTTCCCATGAGGAAGACCCATTAATACCCAAGACCTTATGTCATCTACATGTTCTCCCCCCCCCTTGTAAAAGAAGTAGAGAAACCTCTTCATATTCTGTTGAAACACCCACATGTGACCTAAATGCACAAAGCTCCAACACACCTTTTTGCTTCTGAGGTACCTTTATTTAAAATCGCTGAGAATAACAATTTAAACACCATGTGTCCAATGACACCTATGAACTTCAACTCCCAGAATCGCCCAAGTACTGAGACGAGGACGATGGAGTTTGTACAAAGGAACAAGTGTTTTAAGCACAACACGCAGTCTAGTTTTTCCAATTCACCTGTGCGTGGGACATTTGAACAAGGCAAGTCCACTACAGAGGGAGGCAGTGCAGGAGAAGACGGTGGCACCTATGCAGAGGCTCACCAATGCGGAAATGGCGTATCAGTGTGGCTGAGCAAAGAGTGCTGACACGACGGAAGGAGAGACACTCTGCGAGAGACTGAAGTGCTGTGGAGACGCTTGGAGCTTTGAGAGTGGTCCTGGGCAGATTGAGGCAGCATTCCATTTCAGGACCTGAAGGGAAGCAAGCGTGTGACCGCAGAGCTGCAAAGGAAGCCGGAAGGACGTCTGCACACTACAGTGTGGAAAGTGGGTGAAGGCATTGCACCACGGTTAGCATGAACCAGACTGGAGAAAGCTGGTGAGTCTACCCAAAGCCAATGGGGGGACCCCAGGGTGTTCCAGTGACTGCGCCAACTAACGTTTGAATGTGATCCAACAACGTTGTTAAAACTACAAGAAGATGCTTTGAATGCAGAAAATGCAAAGTACAATTCCCAATGCGCTATGGATGCATGAAATGCAAGTGTGGGACAAAACCTGAACGGACCTTACCGCAAATGTATATGCCAAGAGCAATACAACAGTATTGGCGATAGAGAGAAACTGTGACTCATGAGCAGTCGGGGCAAGACACCGGGCAATTGAATCACAAGTCCTGGCAGGAGAGTACACCAGGCAGTTGTCTTTGCGTAAAGAGTCCTGGCAGGAGTATACCCGGCAATATGCAAAGCTTCCAGAAATGCTAAAGAGTGTTTTGTAAACCAAGAAGAAATGTTGGTTAAAGAGACACTTGCAGAACAGGAATCTTGTGAATACAGGAGCTGTACAAAGTAACAGTTAGTAAAAGAGACGATGACCATCCTACTTAAGAATCCAGGGGAAGGGGTCCAAACTCTGGATACAAGGGCTTCCATCTTGGAGAACATTTTCATTGGAGCTATTCTTATTTTCTGTTGTAAACATACTTTTTTTGCCAATATCAAGTTGAACCTTGCACATTATATTGTTTTGTTTGTAGTGTGAGGGTCCGGATAGGACGTTTTGGACACAAGGACAGATTTTCAGTTATTTACATCCTGACACAGACGGATCCTTAGTTTTTGGTAGGCAAGTTACTCTTTAGAATATGGTCAGAGGTATTTTCCCAACCCATTGTTATTAAAGGTCTTTGACCAAAAGCATCAATTTTGTGTCCAGCTTTCATCCAACCTCCCAACACCCTTCTAGCATCACAAGGGGGTGTATGCGCAATCGTGAAGAGCAAATTCTGCACTTTCACACCCAGCTACACCAGCAACATCTCGGACCTCATCCCTCACATGTACTCCTCCATACCATTCCAGAGGCAAGCTGGTGCTTTGGGTCCTGAATACTAGAGATCCTGGGACCCCAGGGTGCATCCAGAGGTCCGATTCTGCTCATAATCTTGGTTCTGATTCAAAGTCGGTCATGTCTAATAATGAGCTGTAAATGTTTCTACTACCAAGTGTACACCCGCTGCTCTGAGGTTTCTCAGACCATGATTGTCTCTTACTGTCGCACAAGAGAAGCCCAATTTTATGGCCTGCCCGAATGTGATGTCCACCCCACCCCCAAAGATGTAAAAGCGTGAAGGTCTCCTAGGAGGGAATTGTGGGGGTGCGGGGGGGAAACGGGGATTCAAACATTTTAATAGCCTTCTCTCCTAATACTGTGCTACTAATGCAAACTTAACAAGCTCCTTATTGCCGTTGTGAGGTGAGCCCTACATTCCATTGCCCGTGTCGTGACCCCGACAGCTTGATCACCTAGTGTGCAGCAGTGCTCGCCTCCACAAATCGTGCCTCTGACGTACTTCCCTTTTAGCTTTAGTAGGTGTGTTTTAGGTGGCCGCTTTCCAAGGCAAAGCGGCTTTAGTATACGGAAGTTGGCATATAGTAAGTGAACTTGCCTACTTGAACGGTGTGAATTGTAGAGGTAGCTCACCTTGCTTGATGATTTCTTTCCTACTTGGCTGCATGTGTGCTTTAAATGCATTTTTTATTAGAATAAATGCAGAACAATACTGGTTGCGAATTATCTTTTTATATGACAAAAAATAAATGTGGATCAATACAGAAAAAAGGCCAACAAATATGGATAAATACAGAAGGAAATGGCAGAAAAATAAATAACATAAAACCAGAAGCCTTACCTATAATGTAGGCGGGGGACTGAACACCCCACCGCAACACCAGCAGCCCATAATACTGAACTGGAGGTGCACGGGACATCCCCCGCAACTGCCACACCTCTGTTCAGGATTATGGACTTGGATCTAATCTACTGTTCCGAATGCGTATTAAACGTGCATTCGACATTTTAGATGCAATCTTTTCGTGCAATCCCCGTTATGGTATGTGGAGGCACATTTTCTAAAACAGTTATTTTCCAGGAACTCCAATGATGGCGTGCCTTTCCTGACACACATGTGGTGCCACTTCTCCAACATTTCTGAGCGAGCTAGTAAAGTAGATGAGTTTAAAAAAAAAAATAATGCATTCAATAATTATATATGCAACAATTTTTATACAAATTACATATGTAATCACTCAAAAATAAAACTTTGCCACATGTATTAAGGGCATACACATCATTGTGGCACGGGTAACATTTTCAAGTTGCAAGCTAATAGCCAGATATTACATCATTTGCACCCTCGGTTTTTCAATTAAACACAGCACACCGTTTGAGTGAGTTATCCCAAGGTAATCACTAGTGGCAAGTGCAAATTCTGAACCCTTAATGTACGCTGTTCATGACATAACACATGTTTGAGTACGTTTTACACGTGCACTTTATTCGTGCACTTTTCCTCTATACCTTTGTTAGAATTTGTTTTTTGTATGTTCTTGTTTATGTTGGAGTGAGGGGTAGATGTTGGTGGGGAGGGGCTGGAGAGCTAGTTGGGAGGAGGGAGGTGGAATAACACCCCTTAAAAAGGGTGATCGCATGGACGCCAAAAGTTATCGTCCGATAGCGTTATTGGACGCTCCTGGGAAGTTGTTCACCAAGTTGGTATTAAGAGATTTCAATCTCTGGTCATCTATAGCCTGTCAACGTGATCCAGCACAAACTGGTTTTGTGGCTGGTCTGGGTACTAGTGTTAATTTACTCACTTTAAATGCTATTCGACAACAAGCCCAGTGCAAGAGACAGCCTAGATACTTTGCATTTGTGGATCTACATTCCGCCTTTGATTCGGTTTCAAGACCTAAACTTATTAAGAAGTTAATCAAGGCGGAGTGCCCCTCCACTCTTATAGACATCATTTTTGCATTGCATTCCAAAACTAAGATCTTTGTAAGATTAAATGCTGAAGGTCTTTTATCATCCCCTGTTCATATGTATAGAGGGTTAAAGCAGGGATGTAGCTTAGCGTCAGCCTTGTTCAACTTCTTTATCAATGATGTTCACTGGATCTTTACTAAAATAGCGGCTGACGCTCCAAAGCTAAATGGTGTCAAAATTAGTGCATTATGGTATGCAGATGATCTGGTGCTTGTGTCAAAAACATCTAGTGGCCTACGCAATCTTCTGTCAGCACTATGCAGCTATTTTAAAGAAAATGAATTAATTGTAAATACTGCCAAAACACAGATTGTCACATTCATCCCTAAAGGTTTACGCAAGCATTTGTTAGAATGGCAAATTGAGAGAATTCCCATAAAGATAGTTCCAAATTATGTTTATTTGGGTGTTATTTTTGACGGTTGCCCCACATTAGATTCACAGTTGAATAAAATTAAACAGAAGCTAACTATGGCAATTTGTCAAACTCGAATAATTGTATCCAAGTATGGTAAATTCTCACTCAAAGCAGCCCTTCTATTTTGGAATCAAAATGTTGTCCCAACTATTCTTTATGATTTGGAAACGCAAATCCTACCAACTGGATTTCTTAATCAATTAGAATCCAAATTTTGGCGAGCCATTCTGCATTTACCGCAATGTATTCCTGGGGTGATGATGCGATATGAACTGGGCTTAATTTCATTAATTGCCCAACATAATTGGCGCTTATGCGCATTATTTCGTAAATGTTTGCTTTCAACACAAGATAACTCTGCCTTGTCATCTATCTCCAAATATATACTAAACTCAGCAGAAATGTTCCCGAAACAGTGGTCCTCAAATGTTCTCTCTATCATGGTAAAGGCCGATATTTCATTGAGCCTTTTATTAGATCATCCAGAGAGAGCAAAGAAGAAAGTCCACATGATGGACTGGATTGAGACCCGAGAAAAGTGTTTAACTTATAAAGATTTTGATTCTGCAATATTTGGACCTAAATCCTATAAAGACACTGCCTCGTACTTGTGCTTGGCTCCCTCCTCTGCTATTAGATCTGATATCCTGAGGCTGCGGTTTAATATCTGGCCTACTAGGGAAGTTAAACTAAGAAGGAGACAAATTACACCAGACCTTAATTGGTGCAGGTTTTGTCAAGATATAGCAATTGTTGAAACCTTGCAACATTTATTATTGGAGTGTACAGCCCCTAAACTTTTGAGTTTAAGAAACATTCACTTTGCCAAATATTTTGCGTATTTTGCACAAATAGACCCAAGCAACAGATGGGTCGCTCTGGCTGCAACTGAATGTATGGGCATAAGGATTGCTACCATTAATTTTTTAAAATCCCTAAACATGGAATGACTGATATACATTATATTAAATTAAATGTCAACACTCTTAAAATGTGAAATTTCGATTTGGAAGATGGTTGTAATTGTAAATGTTTGTTTAATTGACTTATTGTTCTTGTTATTATTCTTACTTATGAAAGAATGAATTTTTGTAATATGTATAAATTGAAAAAGTTTTTGTAATTGCAACTATATTCAATAAATAAAAAAAAATAACACCCCTAAAGATTTTTGCTCAAAAACACATTGAGGAATAGTGCACACAAGTAAAACTGTTGACCATTACACAGAGCTGTTCATGTTGGGCTGTACTGCAAACAATGAGGCACATTGCTGTTGTCTGCTTGCCATCTTAAATTGAGGATATTGAGCAGTTGTACTTCATTTTTGACATATCGTTCATGGTTTCTTTAATGTATCAATTTCAGCTCCAGGTGACACTGCTGATTGGCTTTTGTTAACCCAGAACTTTTTTCATAGCTGCAGAAAATGCATGCCAGGCTCCATATATGGTTCAAATATTGTGCTCGTGTACAGTGATACAAATATCAACTTAAGAAATGAAATGTCTCGTGTGTAGTTTACTTCCCAGTGTGTGTCAAGGTTGTGTTAATAATTCAGCGCCAATCTAATCTTGGCTTTAAAAATTGACCACGGTTGTGTGGAGGGACATAAAGCTTGTAGGTGTTTGGCTATTTGCCCACCCATTGACTGCCTATGGCCACCCTAATCCCTATAACCATTCCCACCCACTTCTGCCTTTCCCCGGCCAAAACACCTCCTCATCGGAACTCTTTGAGCTTGCTTCAAACAAGCCTTACCATCAAGCCTTTCACTCTAGTGCCTGCCAGTGTTTTTTCAAAGCAGTCTACTGAGAGATGACGACTTAATTGCAGCAGTAGGCATGCTACTGGTGTAATAAAAATATCTTAACCTCGTCTGCTTTCAGCCACTCAACTTATAAGGAATAGGCATGTTTTTCACTGAAGTCCTGGTAAAAAGTATTAGGAATTAGCAAGGCGCTCCTATTATATGCCCAGGTACCTGCACCATTTTGCACCTGCTACCATCAATGGGCAGTTGCTACCACTATGGTAGTGACTACCAAGCCTACACAAAAGCCCAAACTGTTGGCATTGCCAATGCTTATCTAAAAAGGCTGGTGGCTGCCACCTGTCTGACAACTCTGGGACTGCCCCTTCCCCCTTAAAAGGGTTCCCCCGGTGTTATCGCCCTCTTGAAATGAAAGACCGCGTGATCTCCTGCGCTCCTAGTGCCCTACTTCAAGCCCTTCTGTGTCCACTATAACGTCTTGATGCGGACGCTTCACCCTTTCCACAAACCCCTCCTTAACCTGCCAATGCCCCCTCTCCTCTGCCCCCTGATCTAGGTTGGGGTCCCTTCATAGCAGGGGAGGCGGCTAAGTTGGGGGGGGGGGTGTCTTTGCCTTTGCTCTCCTGCTGTTGCCTACTCCCAGGGTCTAGACCTTGGTCTGTTCTCGGATTGAGGGGTGATCCTCCTGTCCATTCTGATCTCTATCTAATTTCAACCCCTTCCTTCATGGTGGTTAAACGCTTCTGTGTTCCTTCCCAGTCAAAGACCAACCCAAATGGGAAGGTCCATTCGTAGCCAATTCGTCTGTGGGCTAGCTCCCTGACCATTGGGCCCATTGCTCTTTTGAGGAGCGTGGACCCTGCCAAGTCCTGAAATAGCTGAATGGGGAGATCTTGTATGTTTGGGGCATGTCCCGAGACCTACCATCTGGGCCCTTCACCATCATGCCCAGTTCTGCGGATTCGGTCCAGACCAATTTCCTCCAGGGTTGTCTCCTATGATGTCCGCAAATATTCCCTGGACCTTTAGCTCCCTGTCCATCACTGTCTCTGGTAGGTTCTTGATCCTTGTTATTTTTGTGTGATTTTTTTTTTTATTTTTTTTTTTCTCCTCAACCTGCAGTTCAAGGTTACTGATGGCTACATGCAGATGCTGTATGGCCCAACTATTCTCTTTGGTGTCCATATCCACCACCTGGAGGTCCCTTTCCAGTACATTTGTCCGACCTCATTAGCTGTAACTGCTCTCGGAACGCCTTTGTGAGAGTACACTGCAGGGTCAAGTGCAAGTCCTGCCTCCTGCCCTCCATGCCAGCTGTTTTCTTGCCGGTTCCTCTCACCTCAGTGGGGCCCCAAATCGCTGGGAGTGTACCCAGCGGTTCCCCCGCTGGTGCCTGCTTTGCTGCCTTTGCTTTTGACTTTGACATTTGCTTTTTTGTTTTTGTTGGGCCTTGCATCCGTGCCGTCCCGCTTGGGGTAATTGTCAGAACTCTGGGCCTGTGTACTTGAACAGTCCCTGGGCTGGCCACAGGCAGCTGTGGGGACCGCTTCTCCCTGCGTGTACACTCCTGGGGGGTCCCGCTCCCTCCCCCAGGTCCCATTACTGATCTTTCAGTAGGCCTAGGGCTGGGGTGTAACGCTGGTGCCTCTTGTCACTTCTCCAATGCTAGTGCTTTTTGGTCCACTAAACATCTTTATATGTACCCTACTGAACTGTGTGCTGTCTCTTAATTACAATAGAAACCCTGGTAATCTGCAAGTTGCTGGTGATTGGATGGGGCCCCAGCGTTCATGTGTCTTTGTGTGGGGGGGGAGGGTCACACCTTAAATTCCCTGGGGCATGCACATTGATTCCCCTAGGGCTGTCCAGGGGGGCTTGTGTCCTCACCATCAGCACTCCTGTTCTTGGCACCACTTAAGTCCCCTGGGACTACCCGCTGTGCAGTTTCCTTCCCGGGCCATCTCTGCGTCAGTCTGGCCCAGGCGGCCTCAATAGGGGGTCTCCCCGGGAACGCCTGCTCTGCCTGGTTTTTTCAAGGAGCAGAGCTCTGCGCCGCTCCCCCTCCTCCATCCTCAGCCAACCTGTGGATCTTGGGTGTGAGACACCCGAGCTAGGGCCTGAGCTAAGGCACCTCCGGCTTTGCTCTTCTGGACGCTTAAGCCCTGCTCCACCAATTCTCTCCTGGGAGCGCGGCTGTGTTGCGCTGGTGCTCGTATCGATGCCTGTGGAGGATCCTGCTACCGGCCTCTTCCCGCAGGGCCCGCCTCCGCTCTTCTCACCAGTGCATGCAGAGTGCACAAAGACTGCATGGGGCCCCCGCTGCTTTCCCTGTTGGCAGGGGAATCTGTGGAGGTCAGCCCAGACCACTGCATCGATGGTGACTAGCAACCCCAATGCCCGTGGGGCCGAGTATCCCCCTCAAGATGCAGTTCTCCCGTCCCTGGGCCGTGTGCACACCGGACCTGGCCACTGTGGGAAGCCTGTCTTCTTGCCCCCGACTTCCCAGCTGCTGCTGTGGAGGCACCTCAACCCTGGGACCCTCCCTCTTGATGGTGCTCTGGCAAGCTTTGCTGCTCGCGGGATAAAGTAGGCGGCTTTCGGGGTGGTGGAGTGCCCAGAATTCCGTGCAGCTGCTGTCTGCATGTCTACTGGGTGCTGGTGGCCATCTTGGAATCCTGAGGGGGTCCTGTTCTGCGAGTCGGACACCAGTCGTAAGTCTAATAAACTGTAGGGTGGCACATTCAACCGTACCTCTTGTTTGGCCCCGGTGCCACCACATTTACATAGCCAAGGAAAAACCCATTAATTGCCCGTCGGGGGTTTAGAGTCCTTTTCTCCAATGCTGTAGTCTGCTTCTACGAGCATGTCTTTTCTGCCCGTGGTGAATCAAACTTCCTTGTCATTGCTGCTTGCGTTTTCTGACCTGTGGGTGTCATTGGGGTGTGTGCAGGGAGGGGATTGGTCAGGGGTGCGGTTTGGGTCGTGGCAGCTCAGGTTTCTTGGGGTTGAACTCTGCAGCAAACTCCCTCAGAGTTGTTTTTTGCAATGTTCTATAGCATGATGCATTTTCTAGCGATGAGCGGCTATTTTTTTGTCAATCTTTTTTTATTGAAACATTGATAAACATTGAGTTCATACAAGGAAGACAAATCAATAGCAATGTGCAATGTCAATAAGTCCCAGAAGTGTTCCGCTACTAAAGTTCAAGAGTAAAAAAAAAAAAAAATCTACAGTTCCATCTGGGATCTTAATCTTTTCTCGAAGTCCATTGCCCTCGCAGCTCTCAGGGATCTGAAGATAGAGCATTATGCTCTGAGGCTTTTATTATGCAACAAATATTCACTTTCATGCCTAATCAGATAATCAACTTCAACAGTTCATAAGTTCAACCTTTGTCATTAATCTTACAACTCTGATCAACTTGTAAACAATGCATCAACATTTCATTTTAACGGCTTTGTAATTTCTCTTGTGAATCCGTTTTGTAGCCACCCTTTGGGGTGTAGTATTGCTTTGTTTCGTAGCGTTCCTGGCAAAAGAAAAGTGTAAGAAAGAGGGGGAGGAGGAGGGAAAAAAAACATTATCAAAATTCCTATCACCATATTTATCCTAAGTTTGCGGCTTTACCCTCCGTGACCCTGCCGTGTCTCTCGGTTTTGGGTTCATGTGGGCGGGCGTTTCCATGTTTCGAAGACTTATCGGGGTTGCAGCAGATATTTGACCAGTCTAGGGTGTTCTTTCTCTGCTACGTGGTCCAGGAAAGGGCCCCAAATGTTTTGGAATTTAGCTGACAGATTTTCTATAGCAGCCGTCAATTTCTCTACTCCGAGAAGTTCCCATATCTTGACCCACCAGTACGCGATCTGAGGGCCCTCCCGCTCTTTCCAAAATCGAGCTCGCGTGATGCGAGCTGCCATCAGTAGTTATGTCCTTAATCTTGGACCTGACCTCCAGCCAAAATGATTGAATGGTCGGGCAATGCCACCATAAGTGCCCCAAATCCCCCTTCGCTCCGCAGCCATGCCAACACACCTCAGGGTATTCTACATTCATTGCATGCAATCTTTGTGGCAAAAAGTACCACCGATAACATATCTTAAGTGCGCATTCCCTGACCGTAGTGCATCTAGAGGCCTTATGTGCCCTGTCCTAGATTCTTTGCCAAGACTCTGAGGTGATCTCCTTCCCTAGTTCTCTTTCCCATGCTATCATGTAGGGGAGTTTCTCTCCCTCTAGCACATTTTCCAGAAGGCGAAATGTTGTCGCCACTCTATGCGATCGTTGTCCTTCCGTTAGCTCTAGGCCTGTGGGGGTCCTAATGACAGCCTTCGTTACGACCGGATTAGAAGCCCAGTGTCTAAGCTGGATGTATTTGAATCTCTGTCTCTGCGAGGTCGAATTTTTCTTTACATTGGATGAAGGTCAAGGGGCTGTTATTGGCGTAGAGCTCTTGCAATCACAAGGTTTCGGTTTTGCACCAATTGCAGTATTATTTAGGTTGGAGTCCTGGGGTGAAGGCTGTGTTCTGGGTGATTGGGGTCAGAGGGCCTAATCCCGGGGTGATCCCCCCCCTTAACTTTTCTGTCCCAGCAGTGGAGTGGAGTTCCTGTAGTTGGGAGAAGAGGTCTCCGGGAGGCCCGAACTTCACGCGGTATAAAAGGGAGATGGGGAAAGGGGAGCGTCTGCCAACAGTTGTTCAATACCCTGCCATTTGGGGGGGGTCGGATTGGATAGCCCAGCCTAGGATGGGGGCAATTTGGGATGCCCTATAGTATCTGAAGATGGAGGGGACGCCCAATCCTCCCAGCTGCCTGCCTCTCGTGAGGATTTTGCGCTGAATTCCGGGCGTTTTACGCTGCCAGATAAAGCAGCATATTTCCTTCTGTAAAGCATGTAGATGCTGTTCTAAAATTTGGACCGGAAGGGCTTGGAATGTGTACAGAAGCCGGGGCAGTAGGGTCATTTTAATGCCGTTTATGTGCCCTAACCATGATATTTCTTGAAGGGTCCATTTTTGCAGGGATTCCTTTGTGTCTTTTATCAGTGAAGGGATGTTGGCTTTCCCCAGGCCCGAGTATGTCGGAGTTAGGTGTACGCCCAGGTAAGCTATTTTGGAGTTCCCCGAACTAAGTGAAAGTGTTCTGTAGGGCGTTTAGGACCTGTGAGGATTCAGACAAGTTCAAGCCCTTTGATTTGGCCTTGTTTATTGTGAATCCCGAGATCTGCGCAAAACAGTCAAGAAGACTCATAAGTGGGGGGGGACCGAGGTCTGAGCCTCCTTTAGGAAACCAAGCACATCATCTGCATAGAGTGCTACTTTATGACTCTGGTCTTTTACTTCGAACCCTTGGATTTCGGGGTGGAGGCGGATGTGTTGGGCCAATGGTGCCATTGCCAAGGCAAAGACCAGTGGCGACAGGGGGCACCCTTGCCTGGTTCCCCTGCCAAGGGGTATCTGTGGTGTCCAATGTGCATTGACCCGTACTCTAGTGGAGGGAATTTGGACGAGTGTCTATTTTTAAAAAGATTAAGGAGCTGTTGCTTACCCAGTAAGTTATTCCCATTGGCTCCTTTGATCACTTCCTCTGGTCCTACTCCTGTAGCACTGTGAAATCCTCCTTCTTCTGGGTGGGAGCGGGGCTGGGGGCTTTTCTCTTCTCTTTCAGGAGTTGTACCTAATGTCTCTTCAGATCAGAATGCAATCTCCTCTTCTGCCTGGGCCTCCTCCCAATACCCCTTCCGATCTGGTGAAGTCTCCACAGGCTAATATCAGTCATGGGATTCCCAGTCTTTAATGTAGAACAACTTCCATTTTCCAAACCTATATACAATGCTGCTCTTGTGGCTTCAGGCAGAGGAGAAGAATATAACCGTATGGTGGAATGCTGGATAAGCAAAAAGTTATCCTGGCTGTGTGGAAGGGTAGAGATGTTGAACACCATGAAGAGTGCACCAACAGCTACTGGGGGAGAAATGCGTTGCCGCTGTCAAAGATGGGAGGAAGATGCTTCCCTTAAGAAGGTCAGCACTACAATGGCAGCTGGCGGCAGTCCTATATATTCTTTGCGATTAGTTGGATCATTTAGTTTTCTGTTGCCTTTTTAGAATAAACAAAAATGGGATGAAAATGTTCAGGGGGTTGCCTCTGTGCGCGCCAGTAAAAATTACAAAGGTAGTCAAAAAGGAGTGTATGGAGACAACCAGGGGGTGCAGGCGAAAAGGCTGCTTGAGCACTCGTCTCTTGAAGACCCACATGTAATGGCAATGTTTTAGAAGCCTGCACAGCCCGCAAGCCGCTTCACGAAAACGTTTGGGTGAAAGAAGAGACTGGTGATCACTGAGAGGTGCCCGAGAAAATCCCTGTAGGTAACGACAGGAACAGACGACGAGCGGTAGGGCTGTCGCCCTCCCAGGGCCCAGCAGGCAAGAGTACGGCGAAAGGCGTCATCTGTGTTGAGAGCGTCTCTTGAGCGCGGCACAACTGTGAACTCCGGAGAGTGCCCGAGGCAGTGCCCAGCCGGAGGACCTGCGGGCCATCAGAAGGCAAGAGCAGAAGACGCGGTATCCTTGACGAGGATGGAAACCGAAGCCTGACACGCAGATGGAAGAGGAGTATCTTCAGGGGAAGCGAGGGTGCGTTGACGGAGCGACACACCCATTGGGCCTGAAGCGCTGCATATACTGTGCCCATCCCCTCAGCAGCCACCGAAGACCATGTGCAGCGGCACCAGCCCCCCCCCCCTCTGTGGTAAGTACCGGAAGGGGGGGGAAGAAGTGGCAGAGAATCAGCTGTACCGCCACTCGAGCTCCCCCTCACGTATCCAGTAGGGGAGGACCCACACAGCAGGAGACAAAGTATCATTGGGCCGTCTTCAGAGGCCCCACTGTGAGCTAGGTAGCTTGTCTAGTTCAGCACACCGGAGTGCAGGGAGAGGTACCCCGGCCTGTGCTGCGAGCCCTTCCCTGCCAATGGTGTCAGACACAGTGAGCAGGCGCTGATTCCCCATACAGTGAAAAATTAAGAGAGGAGATGGACAAACACAGGACAAACAATTGAGCACGCCAAAGCCACACAGAGGGGTCCCCAATACTCCTTACCAGAAAGGAGGTTGAGGTAGGCCGCTCCCCCAAGGTGTGCAACTGCTCCCTCTCCCCCAGTGCGGAAGCAGAGGGTAGGAATTGGCGACCGCCAGCTGAATAATTCGAAAACTCAGCACACGGATGCCCACAGCCTGTCCTCCCTCCCATGAAGTGCTGGGCCCACCCTACACCCTACTCTCAGTACACTGGTGTCTTGGGCCTGTAACCCAATCAAATGCTGGCCTCACCCTACGCGTCAAGTTCGACGTGCCAGAGGCAGACCCCATCTATGATTGCCTCACAAAAATAGCCCAAACCACAGCATAACGCTAAAAGTGGAGGTAACCACCCTCCTGGGTATTGAGGACTGCAGTACTTGCACACCCTTCATGCTTCCGGCGAGGAGCGTGAACAGTGGCACTATATGCTGAGAAGGGGAGCCAAACAACGCTTGAGCACCCTGCTGAAAGGTTGAGCTATAACTCAAACCAGCTTCACACACAGCAAGAGAACCCCTGGCCCTGCGCAGTGGCGACTGGACACATAACTAACGTAGAGCCACCCAATCTGCAAACCCCCCCCCCCCAGCCTGAGGAGGGAGAGCAGTGGCAGGGAGCCTATGGAGAGCCGAATCAACCCACTTACAGCGCAAAAGTTACAAGGATTCCGTTGAGAGGATCAAATAATGGTAGCTCTCCCATCACAGGTGCCCCACTCATTCTAGGTGGGGACCAAGATGTACGTTTCCTGCTGGACGCGATTTGCTCCCTTTGGAATAGCATGACGACTGTCGACGCCTCGCAAGAGCGGTTTCACAAGATAAAGTGGAGGCATTGGAAAACTACCAGCAATCAACGACCTCATAGAAATGAGAGCAAGAGTAGTTTTCAAGATCTAGAACAGAGAAACTCGGACCTCGCAGTGAAAATCGACGATTTGGAAAATGGGAGACCGGAAGTCAAATATTCAGATCCAATGCCTCAAAGAAGCTCCTAATGAGATGCCAGCGAGCCCTGGAGTTGGAATTAGAGAGTTCACAGAGTAGGCATTCTTCCAGGGGGCACACGATCAGTCCTAGCCAAATGCCATCATTATAGAGGCAAAGTGGAAATAGTGCAGCAAGCCAGATTAAGGGAACACATGGACTTTGAGGACTCATTTGTCGGCCACCACACTTGCACATAGAAGAGACTGTCGCCCTCTCACCTCATGGCTACGAGAACATAATGTAAAATGGTGATGGGACTTCCCCTTAGCACTCCTGTTTAAACACGCAAACAAAGAATACAGGGTGGTCTCAGGTGAAGTCACTGGTGTCCTGCGTGCCCTGAAAGAAAAGGATGGAGTGGCCGACACCAATGAACTGCCTTCATCGTATGAGCCAACAAGACAGCCGATTGGTCCCTGGTCAAAGCGGGGACGTTCAAAAGGTTAGAGAAAGTTCAAGAGGCTCAACGCCCCGTAATCAAGAGACCGGCTCACTGGTGAGCCATGGGACAGCGGGGGCGGAGGGGGGCACACCCCTCCAAGAATTGGGAGTGCGGGCGGCAGTGAACCAACTGCCCTGATGGAAGACGGTGACCAATCACTAGACCATGATGGCAGTCACTAGAACCCCTGCCACCCCCTCATAATCGCTCGCCAAACACCATTCGCCACGCTGGGCGATGTAATATGTACTCAAAAAGCTTTTACGCCAGTTGTCTGTTGACAGGTTAAAGTTATGTTCAATGGGTTGTCTGGGAGACGCCTGTAGTGTGGCCCTATGTTACTGCGTTAGGGCGTCTTCAACGTTAGGAGGAACCTTTTTTTTTTCACCTCCTTCTCTGCTTTTTTCTTTTTTCTGACCCTTTTTTCTTTTCCCCCATGAGGGGTTAAGGGATTGACAGGGGGGGGCTCGGGGGTGGGTGTACGAGTATGAGAGTATCGGAACAAACAAGACAACAGAGGGGTCACTATTGCATGGCCCTGCGCTTTTGGTGCAACTATAGTTCATATGCACACACTAGCTGGGGAAGGCGTAGCCCACTCGGCCAACAGAAGGCATATTTTCCAGGCAATTCATGGTGGCTGATTCAGTACTGATGGGGGTCATTGAATGTCAAGGGTCTCAACTTGCCACAGAAGAAGTCCATGCTGGCAAGGGTCTTCCAACAAGCCAAGTTGGACATCCTGTTTGTCCAGGAGACTAAATATACGCGAGGGGAGGAATTTACCCCAAAGGGTAAGCAGCTAGGGGGAGCCATATGGGCTTCGGCCTGGCAAAGAAGGGAGGGGTTTACTTCCAAAGCCTGGTAAAAGAATAGTCCCTGGGGGATGCTTGGAGAGCTAAACCCCCGCTACTCCCCCCTCACCCAATACATTCTCTCGCATAGATGATATATTCTTAGAAGGGGGAACTAGAACACTACACTTATAGGTCATTGATTGAGGTGGTGGGATGGTCCGACCACAACATGGTTGTGATCGGTTTGGACCTTGGCCTGAGTAAGGAAGTGGATAAAAGATGGATATGCAAAGATACTCTTTAAAGACTAGCTTTTCAGGGATACGCTAAACACGGAAATATGAGACTTCTTCTAGCGAAATGACACTGGTGATCTCCCCCGCTCGACAGTGTGGGAAGTGGCAAAAGCCACAATAAGGGGCCCATTAATCGCACAGGGTTCTCTAGTGAGAAGAACCAAACTGCTCAGGAAACCCAACTGAAAAAGGAAATGAGCGAGAAGGAAACTGCTTTGGGGAAAGATGAGTGGGAGTCGGCTAACACCCTAGCGGAGATTAAAGAGCTGAAAAAGGAACTGAGGAAAGTGTGGCAAGCCCTAACCCACCTCAGATTTGTCAAACAAAAATACTGAGAAAGGAGACCAGGCCCACACCTTACTGGAAGCCAGATTACGAAAGAAAAGAGCAGGAAGAGCCATCAACAAGGTCCAATCCCAATCTGGTGTCGCACTGGATGACCCGAACAAGATAACTGAGCTTTTTGTGCAGTTTTATGGGCAGTTGTATACTTCAGAGGGTGGCACGTTCCCTGAAAGCACTGCAAATTTCATGGCAAATTCTGTTTTCCCCCTAGTGCAGCCCTCAGACCGTGAAGAGCTGAATGCCCGGATATCATTGGAAGAGGTGGATAGCAATCTCCAACCTAAAGGCAGGCTTGGCTCCGGGTCAAGATGGCTTCACCCTGGTCTATTATAAAAGGCTAAGAGTAGCCTTGGCTCCCTTCCTTTCACTCTTGTTCAATGAAACGTTGGCAACCGGACAAGTCCCACCCTCCTTCATTGAAGCAAGAATAATAGTGATCCCTAAGGGGGGAAAGATGGACTTGAATGCGACTCATATATAGGCCGATTTCACTATCAAATGTAGATGCAAGATTTATGCCAGCATCCTAGCCAAGAGGTTAAGCAAGGTCCTCCTGCTATTAGTGCATAGTGATCAGGTGGGTTATGTGAAAGAGAGGCAGGTGTAAGGAAGGAGGGTGGTCGGTTTGCCCTCCTCCCCATACATTCAACACGAAAGGGACCACCGGCTCTTGCTATGGTGGAGGGACACCTTCCTTGCCCTTCCCTGGTCCCAGTGGACGAGTCCCTAGCACCTACAGAAGTGGGGCTACTGAAAGATACATTTGGACTCCATTTTGTGTACCCCAGACTCCATCTTTGGACTAGGCCGCATTCTGATATCTGTGAAGCCTTTTCTCCCCTAAGCAGCGGTGCGCACAGCGAACACTGACAGCCCCCAGCTTTTTCCTCCCGTGCCTGTGCCACCCAAGCCCATTGCTCACAGATGCTCTGGTGCAAATTGTTGGAAGCAAACAGCGTATTCTTTTTATCCTTCCTCTGAGATCACTGCCCTGCGTGTGACTGGGCTGAATCATGACTTGTGGCCCATCCGTCTCCACAAACCCGCTCCTGCACCTCTCACCCCCACTGTTGGAAAGTTACTGCCTTTACAACCCTGTGCCCTCCAGTCTTCTTTTGATGTAACTGAAGTGTGACCCTTCCTTGCTGACCACCCTAGAGTATCCCAATATAACTAATCTCATGGGTTATATATTCGGCCTTAAACCAACACATATCAATCCATACTCTCCAACTCAGAAGTGCTAGGACCGACAACTGTTAAATCTCACCCCTCAGTAAGCCACCTGGAGGGCAAGACCCCCCCACACCCTTCACCTTGCCAATGATCTGAGACGGGATAATGTAAATAAGTGTGTACAATTTATAGGCCTCTTAGTTCTTGGGTTATTATTTACTGCATGTCCTGTGATGGCATGTAGATTAGTTAGACAGTACCAGCCGCCTCACCCGGACCCGAACTGACCTTCACTTCGCACTGACCAGCCCAGCTGACCCACGTGATGCCTACCAGCTAGCCAGCCAATCTCGTGGAGCCTGCCCCTATAGTGCCATACTAGGACACATTCCCTCACCAATCCAAATGTAATTTGTAGACTGTATGGAAAACCTCATCTATGACGTTGTAACCCTTTAAAATGTATCGTTTGCCAGAGTGCTCCCGCGGCAGCAGAGTTCTCTGGATGCTGAATCTTATAAAAGCCTTTATTTCTCTCTCAACCAACCTCCTGGTCTCATTCCCTACTGGGATGTGTCCTTTATTCTGAGTTTCTAATTTGCATGTGGGGACTGGCCACCTTCACTGGACTGGGCTTGCGGTAATGTCCGCAAAACCCTTGATTTGATTGCTTCTCTCGAGACTGATGACATAGACCCCACCCTTATCTCGGTCGACGCGGAAATGACCTTTGATGGCGTCAAGTGGCGGTTTCTGCTGCATGTCTTGGAAAAAGCCAGCCTAAGAGCGGACTGGATACATGGTGCACGAGCGATTTACAACAACGCAAAAGCGAGGGTAGTGGTCAACAGAGTGATATTTACCTGACGAGGGGGACCAGGCAGGGCTGCCCCTCTCGCCACTGGGTTCATGGAGCCTGTGGCCCAGATCATCTGGAGCGACTCCACAATAAAAGGACTCACTAAACTCGGAAAGAGTACAAATTATCCCTATTTGCAGACGATGTACTAGTCTATGTAACTCGCCCTGTGCAATTCGTCCCTGTGCTGTCCCTGTGCTGTTGGGCAGAATAGAAGAATATGGAGCACACTCAGGGTTCCGCATTGACCGAAATAAAACCATTGCCCTCCTGCTGAGAACTGAGCTTACCTACCCAGACTCAAATCTTGCATCATGGGGTTTGGAAGTCGCCATTGATTGTCTGCGCTACCTAGGGATAACAATAAGACGGCAATAGAAAGACTTTTACCAGGTGAACTACAAACCGCTTTGGGCGACCATAAAAAGGGACGTAGAGAACTGGGTGAAAATGAAGCTTTCTTGGGCAGGGAGGTTCACAGCTATAAAAATGATTATGTTGCCACGGCTTCTTTCTGTTCAGTTCCTCCTGGTTGCCCTCTCTGATCTCTTCCTGGCCGAAATCAAGTGTTAGCGTTCCTATGGGAGCGGAAGAAGCCCAGAATTGTGTTACAGCACCCTAATTCTCCAAAGAAAAGGGAGGTATGGCATATACAAGAAAACTATAAATCAGTGCAGCTGCCGGTGCTTATGTGCAGGAATCCAAAAGCAAGCAGTGGGTCCACCTTGAAAATGGCTGCTTTGCTCCGGTCACCTAGCCGAATGGCTTTGGGCCCCCCTGAAATCTTTCCCACGTAGGGCGTGAGATCTGTGGACAATATGAAAAGAGCACGAGCATGGGTGGAATTACGACTTGGCCCTCCTCACTTAGTTGTATTTGGGCCCCCCGATTAGAGACCTCATCATAGCCCCAATACGAACAGCGATTAGTTGGAGCTGGCCAGATGTGGAGAGAGGGGGCTCTCCTATCTAGAGAGGAGCTCTAAGCCGTGCAACACAACTTGAAGATTAACCCTATGCCGTATTTGCAATTTAAGGGAGTCCTCACAGATCCACGTGGAAGGCCCATGCTAATAGACCAGAGCCATTTATCAACTCGTGGCACGCAGCTGAAGTGGGGGAAAAAGACATGGGGTGGGAAGACAATCAGGAAGGATGAGCTGCAATATTCCGTGCAGTTTGGAGATCATCAATAGCGTACCAATATATCAAATGCACAACTGCAGGATACTCGCGCAATGGCACCTAACTCCCCCAAAGATTAGCCAAGATGTACGAAGGTATCAGTCCTTCTGCTGGCGTGGATGCTCGCAAGTCTGCACGTATTGGCATCGGTGGTGGGAGTGTCCCAGCATGCAGATTTATTGGAAGGAGATTCTGGGATGGAGGGGATAGAGTACTTAGCCCACTCTTGGTTCTGTTGGAGTTGAGCAAGTTGACTATTAATATTTGGTCCTTCCTCACCTGCCCAGGAACCTGCTACTAGCTGTGTGTGTGTGGTGGAAGAGTAGTGTCTTGCCGACAAAGATGGAATGGTTGCGCAAAGCTAAGGAAATCTGAGATGGGAGAGCCTCACAGCAGCATTATTGAAGACACACTCGCATATTGATGCGCAATGGCTGCCCTTGCTGTTTAGGGATAAAAACAGCAAAGCCCCTTAACATCCCAAGCAGATGACCATTAAATGACCAATGACCAGGAAAAAGAATGCCTCCCACCCCACCAGCTCTGGGGGACGGGGAGGGGGGCTGTTTGGGGATGCATCAAAATGCCTCACACCCTTCAAAATCGAACACATGTCATTCCACTCTTTGTATGGTAAAGTAATATTGGTGCCAGAAATTAGGCCTCCTCGATGGTAGGCTTCATCTTAACCTATGTCTGGCTAGACAACCTTAATGGTCTCATCAACCCGAAGAACCTAAATTAGGGATGGGGGAAGGGGGAAAAAGGGGGGACTCAGTTAATTGTAACGGTTAAAAAATGTTTGGATCATGCACGTGCCTTATACTTGAAAGAGAAGAATAGTAACGTACTTGCTGTGCACCTGTTGATCATAATAAAATATATATTGAAGTAAGCCAAGAAGTAATGCAACTTTAATTTGGGCCCAGTCGCAGCAGAATTGAAACAGAATTCGTAACCGAACTGCATAAGATGCGCCCCAAAAAAACAAAAGCTTTTATAACATTAAGATCTAATTAGTATCAATCACTTTGCAACATTACAATGTCTCCCCGCAGGAAGCTGATTGGCAAAATCATAGTATACCCCTATAGAAAGGCATATGTTATCTTCTATGATTGGGTCCTGCAAATCTTAACCCACTACCCCTAGTTTCTCGTTGGGACGTCAGTCCAACCCCCAATTACAACACCAAAGTGCCAATTCATTGAAACATTTGAGATGACCAGCAGATCTTCATTCACCTGCCCCGGTCATCTCCTCTACGTTCTCATGAGAAAGTCTTCTACCGTGATACTGTCAGAGCCTTGAACCAAGAACAAGTTACTGTATTAAAGTTGCACAACAGGAACTCTGCAACCACCTTCCCAGGCAGAGATGTACTCTGGGGAGCAATCCTAATCATTTTAAGCAATATTAACCAAGCAGGAGGGGGTGGGAAAGAGGGCTTTACCAGGCTAGGTAATGCTGCGGGCCATCTGAAGGCTATAGCGAAGTGAGGGCTTTAACAATATAGCCTCAGGCATTACCTGCCCAGCAATGCCCCCCCTGCAAGAGTAGCCTGACACGTTTTACCTGGTACTATGTGTTTTATAAAAAAAGACAATATATTTTTTCGTTTTTTGTGTTGGTTGTTTCTCAACTTAAACTAAATAAAAATACAAAATAGGATGGCCGCCATGGATCGGTGAAAAGGGTACTAGTAGTCACTTCTCCCTTTCCATGGCAGCTATTCGCAAGTCGTGGCCTCTACTGTTCGCTTGCGCAACCTGCACAAGCGAAGTGGGGGGAGGTGGGAGAGGACTTAATATGTGGAGGTGGGAGGATGGGGGTGCAGGGGACCACTTACCTGATTATCCGGTGGGGGAAGATGGCGCCCTCCAGCTATGAGGAGGCTCGGAGCAGGTGCTTTACCATGTAGTAAGACCCCCATTTCTGACCCTCATTGGCTGGGAGGCTGAAGCCACGCCCCCGCCGGGTACTAAAAGCGTAAACCACTTTGTATGTAGATACTGTCCATATTTGTGTTTTTGTTGAGTTATGATGCTTCTACATGAGGTCACAATAGTTTAGTTGGAACACTTGGAATTGTTGGATAAACCTCTTGCTTGGCAACAGCAGTAACTTCAATGTTAGCTAATGAACTAAGCACATGGGCTGTGATTCTACACTAATAGTATTGTGAGTACTGAACACCCTTTCATTAACCTCCTTTGTTGGCCAGGACACGCTGGGGTTAATGAGGAAATGAACTCTTTTTCGGATGACCTGGAATTTGCAGAAATCATTCAGCAAGCTGAGCAGGCACTCGAATGTGGAGTTTTACCAGAGAGGATCACACAAGGATCCAGCGGCAGTTACTTTGTTAAGGATCCTCAGGGGGTAAGGGCCTGACTTCCAAATATGTTGTGCAAAAGTGGCCATGTTTCATGGCTTTGGATAGACCGCTCATGTTAAGAGCCGTCTCTTTTAATATTTCTGTGTGTAACACATGTACTAAATGTATTACATTGGCACATGAGAAGACGGGCAAGTAGATTGTGTTTGTACTCGCCCACTAGCATGTTTCATTGATGTAGTAGGCTCCCAACAAAGTAGATTACTCTGTACCTCAACAGTTTGTCTTTTACTCCATGTCTATTTTGACGATTTTGCTTAGTCCAACTAAATGTTAACCATTTTATTATATGTTTGTGTTCCTAATTCTACCTTAATAAACTCTGTGGATTCTAGCTACCTCCTGCTTTATTTACATGCCTAGCAATAGACTGCCCAGTACTTGTTATGTTTCCTTTGGTTACTGTTGCCACATTTTTCCCATTAATCCATAAATCAAGGACCATCCCTGTTCTCATGACCCAATTTTCCAATCCTTACCAGTTTGCATGCTTGGTTGTCTTTTATTGTAATCTGTTTTTCCTTTGTGCCTTGGAGAATGAATAGCTGTCTTGCTGTTAACTAGCTTTTTGGAGCATGTAGTGTTGAACTGTCAGTACCAGCAATGTGCAAAGGCGCCTCTAGTGTTGTAATGATGCAGAGGTGATGCTGCATAAGTGGTATGCAATGTTTTTTAGTATCGTTACTATTAAGAGTGCATTATTCACGCATGCAAGTCGGCAGTGAATTTGTGTTGAGATATTGAACGTGTGATCTATTTTGGAAAAATATGTGATTAGTACGGTTGATGTACAGCAGATTAACGTCATAGGTTTTACTTTTAAATCCACAGAAAATTATTGGCGTTTTCAAACCAAAGTCGGAAGAGCCTTATGGTCGGTTGAATCCAAAATGGGCAAAATATTTTCAAAAGTTATGTTGCCCTTGCTGCTTTGGTCGTGGCTGTCTAGTTCCTAATCAGGGATATCTCTCTGAGGCTGGTGCATATCTCGTAGATGAGAAACTAGGATTGGGAGTAGTACCTAAAACCAAGGTAAGGCCACTTATTTTTCCATTTTACAAACTTATTTTGAGCTTTTGTGTTAACAATGATCCAAAACATCCCAAAGTGATATATATCAATCAATTTCTGAGGCTTGTGGAATCTGCTTAGATCACATGCTGTGCATAGGCTGACATCTAGTGGAAGCTGCAGAGTATTACAGTTTGTTTTTCAAAACTCGAAGATGGCCGTCGACACAGGGCGTGCCAGTAATACTATCCCTAGTGTGACGTCCACTGTACCCATGATCCCTCGCGCGTGTAGGACCCTCAGATTGTTTTTTTTTTCCGCCATACTTATCAGAAGCATTGTGCGGAGTTCCCTGGCTTTCAGCCGTTTTGCAAAAAATCAATATTAATTTCCCCGTTCTTTCACTCCCACGTCGAGACATCGAAGATTGACGCCGGTCCAAAGAACAAACAACTGTCGAGAGCTGCACGACGAACTTTGGGCCTTGGAAGGCCCCTGGCCTCGGCCCTGGCCTTGGAAGGACTCTGGCCTCGGCCCTGCAAGTAGGGAGGGTGGGGAGTGGAAACATACTCTACACTCTTATTATTTCCTACACACACTAGCTCGCTGCCATAAGGTGCATATGGAGAGTACTCATTTAAATTTTGCCCCGAGTGCAACCGCAAGTACCCTTGGGTTGACAAACATGCCACCTGTAACCTCTGCATTTAGCCTCGGCGTGATCCCTCGGCAAGCAGAGTGTGTAGCCTGTTTAAGGCCAAAACACTGAAGGACCGCTCCACTAAATGTTGGGTCCACCACGCCAGGCAGCTCGAGGCCATGGAAGTGGTGGGTGCCTTCAGTGATGGCAGTGACGCCATACTTTCGGACGGCGAGGGCACAGAGGTGTCGAAAGATGCCCAAGTCCCCGACCTCAGAGGATTGTCCGGCAGGGCAGTTATGGGGAACACACCCGGCGACACAAGCGTTACCCACACTACTCCTACACATAAGCACTCTAAGTCCAACCGAGACTCGACATGCGTGTCGAGTTCTCGGAAGAAAGAGGCACAGAGAGAGCGGTCCACCGAATCGGTGTCCTCTGGGCGTTCCAGGTCGAGTTCGCCGCATGACACAAGGCAACCGTCCAGTTGCCAAGAGTGCCTCGCTTCCCAAAGTCACTGACTTCCACCCCCAGGCCACACACCAGAAGTCAGCTCCGGCAGCCCGTTCGGCGTCTGCCTCCGAATCCCGACGTGCACACTTGAAAGAGAGAGTACCCCCGAATTTCCACGCCAGGCGTCGAAAAGCTCAGAGAAGGTGAAAACCTCAGGGAAACACTCTTCTACTCAAGGGGAAGGGGATAACCAGCAGAAGGTCATCACACTCTACTTCTGCACCACAGACACAGAAGGACAGACAAGAGCCTTCAGATAAGGGAAAGTCCAAGATCCCAGTCCCTGCCCCTAAGACCAAACTTATTCCTCCCACTCCTCACGATATGGGAATAGAAGGGAACCTTCACAGGAGGTTGTCATCCCCAGCTCCAGAGAATGGAGCAGTGAAGATATAGACACGGTAATGAGGAGAATGTCTTCCCTGGCTGATTTCTACTCTAAGAACCCAGAACATTTCCTCAGTTATACTCCAGACAGCGCTACTCCTTCAGGATCCAGGGATCCTCAGCCTCCTAGTAAAAATCCTTGATTTCAGACCCTTACTACATACAACCTTACCAACACTATAGTGAGGATCCACAACACTATAGTGAGGATCCAGACTTAGAAATGTTGGATGACCAAATGGGGGTAGATTATTATGGAGATGACGAGGGCCAGGATGGCGAGGAGGAAGACGTCGCAGAGGTCTACAATATAGACTCCAGTTCACAAAGAACCTCAGGTTACCGACTCTCCAGTGGATAACCAGCCCTGTCTAAATGAGGTCTTGGCTAGAGCGGCAGAGCACTTCGGCATAGACACTCAGGGGTCGTAAGAGAAGAGGGACTTTGCAAAAGAGCTAGTGGGAGACAAAAGACCCATTGCTCAAGCCATTCCCATTCTCAAATCAATCCAACGTAGAATTGATCCTTCCCTTCTCACTCCTAATCTCACCAGGGCTGTGAACCCCAGAATTGAGAAGATGTTCAGGGCCGCACAGTCAGACCCTGTTTACTTAAGGGGTCAACTGAAGCCCGACTCCTTGGTAATTGCAAACACCAGAAAAAGAGCGGGGCCACCTATCGTCTGAGGCTCCCCAGACAAGGAGAGCAAAACAATTTGGGTTAGGAAGGAAGGTAGCCTCCACTTCCTCTTACCAGGCAAGAATCGCCAACACCACCACTCTGCTGGCAAGCTATAATTGCCACCAGTGGGAGCAGGTATCTGCTCTCATTGACTCCGCACCGGAACCACTAAAGGGTCAGTTGGGCCAGATCGCGTCGGAGGGTAGAGCAGTGTCCGGTTGCATCCTGAAGACAACCTTTGACGCCGCAGATAATGCAGGCCGGCTCATAGAGAGCACCGTCATTAAAAGGCACGCTTGGCTAAGACAGGGTTTAAACCCGAGACCCAGGCAACCCTTATTGACATGCCGGTGGAACCGAATGTCTTGTTTGGCAAAGCGGTAGAGGACGCACTGAAAACTGCCAAAGACGAGTATGATACCCTAAAGTCCCTGGGACAATTGACGAATAAGCCCCCTAATCAAAGAGGGAATAGTCATTTTCGTCGCTCACGCTGCTAAAATTCACAGAGGGGCTCCAATTATGCACAGGGACAGGGTACATCATGGGGTGGCAACCAGCAGACTACCCAAAGTTATGGCAGAGGTAACAAGAGGAGCTGTGGTAGAGGTAGAGGCAGCCCCGGCAGAGGCGGTACGCCTCCTGCATGCAGTGACGTTCCGCTCAGAGTCCCTTTCCATGCATCCCCAGTAGGGGGCTGCATTTCCAACTTCACCAAAGCATGGGAAGGGATCACATCAGACAGATGGGTGCTGTCCACAGTGTCCGCAGGATACTGCATCAAACTGCTAGAGTGCCCCCGAAACCACCCTCCCCGACAGAAAATACATTGCCTGGACCACCAAAAGATCCTCCTCGAGGAAATTGTCAATCTTCTCGCAAAGGATGCGATAGAACTGGTCCCGGGCAACCAGGTAAACAAGGGTATCCAACTTACTTCCTTGTGCCAAAAAAAGATTTGACAATGCGCCCAGTGTTAGACTTATGCCCTGCATGTCAAGCCCCAAAAGTTTTGCATGACTACTCTCCAAGAGGTAATCCCACTCTCTAAAAAAGAGGGGATTACATGGCAACATTGGACATGAAATATGCCTATTTTCATATTTCCATGTTCCCAGCGCATAGAAGATTCTTGCGCTTCAAGGTGAACAATCGGCACTACCAGTTCAAGGTGCTGCCCTTCGGTATAGCCTCGGCTCCAAGGGTAAAGTACTGGCGGTGGCGGCAGCACACCTGCGCAGAGAGGCAATCCCAGTGTACCCTTACATGGATGACTGGCTCATCACAGGGTCCAACATCCAAAGAACGATCAACCTCCTCTTCGAATTGGGTTTCTCTATCAACGAGAAAAAATCGAGCCTGGTGCCGAGCACCTCCAAACGGTTCCTAGGAGCTGTCCTAAATACTTAAGAGGGGTTGGCCTTTCGATCAGAGGAAAGAATTCGAATCTACTTCTGCAAATTCCTCTATCAGTCCGGTCACCAGATAAGGGTACGCAAAGAGATGCGTTTGCTAGGCATGATGGCGTCATGTATTTACCTGGTCCCCCACGCGCGCCTGCGACCCATGCAAGAATGGTTGGCGAAACAGTGGTCTCGGGCAAGTGGTCAGTGGGACAACCTAGTGGTCATTTTGCCAACAATTGTACAAAGTCTTCACTGGTGGACAATGGAGAAACCTGTCAAAGGGGAAACCCTTTTACGATCCGGAGATGCAAGCTGTAGTCACTACAGACGCGTCCCTGTTGGGGTGGGGAGCACACCTCCTTCACCACACGGCTCAGGGTCTCTGGTCTCACACAGTGGCCAAGAATCATATCAATCTGCTAGAGCTTCTGGCCGTCTTCAGAGCACTTGGAGTTCGAACCCCACCTGTTGAACCTGTCAGTACAGATATTAACAGACAGTACAACAGCAATGTTTTACATAAACAAACGGGCAGGGACTCGTTAGCCAAATCTGTCCAGGCTTGCCCAGAAAATTTGGACATGGGCACTCAGACGGAACATTTACCTGTCATCTCAACATGTTCAGGGGAATCTCAATTCACAGACGCTTTGAGCAGAGATCCCCTCCCAGAAGAATACGAATGGTGTCTGCACAGAGAAGTCGTCTCTTCTCACAGTGGGGTTTCCCCACTATAGACCTATTCGCCACAAGTGAAAACAGACAATGCCCAGGATTCGCTTCCAGGTTCCCCCAGCCAGACTCCAAGGGGAACGCCCTGTGGATGAACTGGTCAGGGATGTTTGCCTATGCTTTTTCACCAACTCCTCTAATGAGGAAAGCGGTCAACAAGATGCACAGGGAATCGATGACGCTCATTCTAGTTGCTCCCACGTGGGCGAGGCAACCGTGGTTCCCACACTTGCGCAGACTAGCAGCGTGCAAACCCATCACACTCCCATGCTGGCACAACCTACTATACCAGCACCAGGGTCAAACGGTGCATCCTCAACCCAGCTCAATGAACTTGGCAGCATGGCTCCTGAAGTCAGAGTTTGGACATCTCAACTTACCACAGAGGTGCATGGATATCCTAAAGGAATCTAGGAAACCAAACACGAGGCACTGTTATTTTGATAAATGGAAGAGATTTGTTATCTGGTGCCAGAATAAGCAAATCAACCCGGTTGATTGCACTCCTTCCAATATTGTCACCTACATGCTCCACCTGCTGGATGCAGGGTTGGTATTTAATTCACTCAAGGTACACCTGGCGGCGCTGTCGGCCTACACCACCTCCCATAACAAGGTTTCGTGGTGGAAAGTACCAGTGGTTAAAGCCTTCATGGAAGGGGTAAAGCGACTCCACCCTCCAATTTCAAACCCACTACCTGGATGGGACCTTATTGTGGTGCTTGCTAAGCTCATGGGCCCACCCTTTGAACCCATGCATAAAGCCAGTTGCAAACACCCGACCTATAAAACTGCCTTTTTAGTAGCCATTACATCCATAAGAAGGCTCAGTGACATTCAGGCTCTGTCAGTGCAGGATCCTTTCTCCAGCATTGGATCTTTCATGGATTCACATGCTTTGAATATTCCCCGTCGTCAGGCTGGGAATCCCCGGTACATTATATAGACCCTTTCCCGTAGGAAAACTTTTTCGACGCTTATGCGTCCTATCCGCCTCGTTTTGTATCATGCGTGCCCGTGCCGTCAGGACGTCATGATATAAATACAGGCCCCGCCCCCGCGCTCCCTCAGATTTCAACCGTCTTTCAAAGTAGTGGGATCCTCGTGTTTACTAGTAGTGTAAACTAGGTTGTTTATTATTTTTTTATCTGTTTCGCGTAAGCGAAGTTCAAATTCTGAAGAATTATGTCTGGAAAGGCGTTATTTCGCCCATGTGCAACTTGTGGCCTCAAAAAGGTTTATGAAGGAGACGGCCACATGGACTGTATCTACTGTCTCCACCCGCACCACACGGCGGATACATGTGAGATATGCCAGGGTTTCTCCCAAAAAACCCTTAAGGACCGAAAAAGAAGGCTGGTCGACTGGCTTAATGACGGAGCGGGTGCCTACCCGGCCTCGGAAGTTGGCTCCACGGCCTCCAGGAGCAAGTCGGAGCCTCCATCGAAGAAGGTGCGGCCAGCAGAAATTCGCGCTGAGGACAAGCATAAGGGGAAACAGGCTGGATCCTCCTCATCACATAAAAAGCCCTCCTCCTCCTCATCATCTAAGACGGAGAGGCTAGCGCTGTCAAAATCCTCCTCAGGGGACCGTCCCAGGTCTTCCATGAGTCGGGAAGCTTCAGCCGGGAAGTCGGCATCGAAATCGACGACGAAGTCTAAGGGCTTGACGACGACGACTTGCTCGTCGACCTCAGTGTCATTGACGATGCCTATTACTGTTCAAGCAGCAGTTGGGATTCCTTCGTCGACGGAGGCTCAGTCTATGGCTTGGCTGCCTGAGGTCTATGACCCGATCCCCCCTGAGGTCTTACTGCAGCCAGACACGGCCTGCTTGGCGGAAAGGGAAGGTGACATGGTTCTGCAGCCATCGGATTTAGGCTTAAGGCCTTCCACGTCGACGACGACGGCGACGAGTGCGAGCGGGGGTATGGTACCTATATCATCCACGTTACTGACCCCCCAAACGGTTTTGTCTCTGGATGTGCTTAATACTCTTCAGAAGCTACTACAACGGATGGATACGCAGTTCCCTCAACCTGGGACGGCATCGTCACTTTTGTCTGTACCTTCCGTCGACGAGCAAACTTGTACTGCTCGCCCGTTGACGAAACACCCATCGGCTCCCCAGGCGGCGAAAGATCGTCCTCGAGCTCAGGAGGAGGGTGAGTTGTCGGAGTCCGACTCTATACGTGATGATTCGGGGTCAGACATCTCCCTGTCACCGTCGAGGGACCCGACATGGAATTCGGATGTAGAATTGGAGTCTACGAGGAGCCAGACACAGCCATCTCCCCCTGATGATGTGGGAGCCTTCCATGCAATGATGGGGAAAGCGTGTTCGGAATTCGGCTTGATTCCTGAGGAGCAGAGGAAAGACTGTTTCCTTTTTGACCATATGGGTCAAAGGAGAAAATCGGTATTTGCCATTCCAATCCTTGACCACGTGTGGCAAGAAGGTCTCAAGACGATGCGCCATCCGTTCTCGGAACCAGCCATAAAGGGACGGATAGAGAAAAAGTTTAAAGCTCCGGAGTCCACTCCAAAATGTCTAACATCACAGCCTCTGTCTGACTCGGTGGTGTCGGCGGCAGCGGCTAGGAAGGCCAGGGTCCAGCAAAAATGTTCAACGCCACCGGAAAGCGAGGCTAGGAGGCAGGACGCATTTGGAAAGAAGGTGCTCTCGGTCGGTGCGACGACGGTAAGAGCAGCCAATTCCTTAGCGATCGTGTCACGATATGATAGGGAAATGTGGCACAAATTAGCCCCTATCCTAGAACACCTGCCAGATGAACACCGGAAAGCAGCTATGTTACTGGTGCGGGACGGCGAAGAGGCCTCGAACCACGCTATTAATATCGCAGTTGACCTAGCAGAGTCTGGTTTCAAACAAATCAACCATGGAGTAGTGCTTCGTCGACAAGCGTGGCTCAAATGTACTACTTTCCGTCCTGAAGTACAGTACAAAGTCCTGGACATGCCATGCGAAGGGGAGCACCTGTTTGGCGAAAAGGTTGATGAAGCGCTAAAAGGGATGAAAGAAGACACGGATACTGCTAGGTCCCTCGGCGCCCTTCAAACGGGTAGAAATTTTCGCTCTTTTCGCACCTTCAGAGGTGCTTCTGGAAACTCCCGCTTTGGTGCCTCGAGGGACCGTGGATTCAACAGGCCCTCGTACTCTTCACAAGGGTTCAGACGAGCGTCCCAGTCGGCACGTGGAAGCAGGGACTATCAATCCTCCAGGCGGCGAGGCTCAGGTCCGTCGTCAACGAAGAACAAGCAAACCAGCAACGGCCTTCGGAACCTTCCTGGGGGGTCGAGTCTCATCACTTCGACCGATGGAAATGCATAACCAGAGATCGATGGGTCCTAGACACGATTCGCATGGGTCATGCGCTACAATTCAAAGACAAGCCTCCGCGTCTTCCTCCTTTATTCTCGACACAGCCCCACCTCCAAATCCTACGACAAGAGGTGGCGCTTATGTTGCGAAAAGGGGCGGTAGAGAGAGTTCCTGTGGTACAGGAAGGCCAAGGAGTTTATTCCAGGTTCTTTGTTGTCAAAAAGCCAAACGGCAAATGGAGGCCCATTCTGGACCGAAGGGTACTCAACAAGTGGCTAAAGAGCCAAAAATTCAAAATGCTAAAACTCCAAGAGGTTATCAGATCGGTGCAACCCATGGACTATCTATCATCACTAGACCTTCAGGATGCTTACTTTCACATCCCAATACGCCCACGACACAGGAGATATTTAAGATTCGTCGTCGGGAAAAAGCATTTTCAGTTCAAGGTCCTCCCGTTCGGACTCAAGTCCTCCCCCAGGACGTTCACCAAGTGCTTGGCCCCTATAGCGGCCCATTTAAGGAAGGATGGTCATCATGTCTATCCATATCTAGACGACTGGCTAGTCAGAGGGTCATCCAGGGAACAAACACGAGACAGTCTACGAGCCACAATGTCCATATTACAGGAACTGGGCTTCGCAATAAACTTCAACAAGTCCTCAGTAGAGCCTTCGAGGACCTTGGTCTTTCTAGGAGCGGAGTTTCATACACACACAAGCCTGGTGAAACCATCCAGCGAAAGAATTCAGAAACTTCAAAACAAGGCGTCGGAATGGAGAGGCGGTACCAAGGTCTCTGTGCGCAAGTACATGTCCCTGCTAGGGACCATGTCGTCCTGCATTCCGTTAATAAACAACTGCCGTCTGTTTATGAGGCCTTGCCAGGAATTTCTAGCGGACCGTTGGGCGCAGTGCAGAGGTCGCTGGTCCGACAGACTGGTCGTCGACGAACAACTAGTTCAAGCACTCGGCTGGTGGAAAGTGTCTACTCATCTAACGAAAGGGATGCCTCTACTGGAACCAGAGTTCCAAAAGACGGTGGTGACGGATGCATCGCTGAGCGGATGGGGAGCTCATCTGGATACGTTACAGGTACAAGGCCAATGGTCTTTGCAGGAGTCCTCTCTGCATATCAACCTGCTAGAACTGAGAGCAGTGCGATGGGCTCTGAAGTCTTTTCTTCCGCAACTGAGGGACTCGGTGGTGCGTGTCATGACGGACAACACCACTACGATGTTCTACTTGAGGAAACAAGGAGGGACACGTTCCAGGTCCCTATCGACGGAGGCACAGAAAATCTGGCACTGGGCCCTGCAACACAACATGCAAATCTTAGCGTTTCACCTACCAGGAGTGAAAAACGTGGAAGCCGATGCTCTCAGCAGAGAAATGAACGAAGTTCACGAATGGGTGCTGAACGACCAACAACTTCAACAAGTATTCAAGGAATGGGGACACCCTTCCATAGACCTGTTTGCAACGAAGAACAACAAGAAATGCCATCAGTACGCAAGCAGATGGCCTCAGCAGGACTCACTGGGGGATGCGTTCTCATTCCCATGGACGAACAAATTCCTGTACGCATTTCCTCCTTTTCCCCTTGTCCGGAGGACGTTGCAATGGATCCTCAGGTACCCATGTCGGGTAATTCTGGTGGCCCCATACTGGGCCAGACAGGTGTGGTTTTCAGACCTACTACACTTAGCGACGGCGGAACCGATGAGATTCCAGAAGACCCCCGACCTTCTGTCTCGACAGGAGGGTGTCGTTTGGCATCACGACCCGGACAGCCTCAAATTGACGGCCTGGCTCCTGACTTCGCCGAATTTGGTCGGCTAACGATTCCGGAGGACTGTCGACGTATCCTGCAAGCGGCAAGAGCACCTTCCACAAACGCCTCATACGCGTACAAATGGAAAAGGTTCTGTCAATGGTGTGAGGATCAACCAGGTTTGGCCCCGCAATCGATTAGGCCGGAACAGCTCCTTCCATACTTGCTGTTATTAGCTCAAAAGGGCCTGTCGGTGTCGTCAATAAAAGTACACCTAGCAGCCATTTCCAGGTTTACTCGTCGACGGCACTCGGCGCCATTGTTCAGCGACCGCCTGATTAAGCATTTCCTTAAAGGCCTCTTTCGGAGTTTCCCTCCAGAGAAGAAATTTCCACCGGAGTGGAGCCTCAATCTGGTCTTAACGTCTCTTATGAAACCTCCTTTTGAGCCAATGTCATCATCGTCTCTAAAGTTTCTGTCGTGGAAATTGGCCTTCCTGGTGGCCATCACTTCAGCCCGACGTATTTCAGAAGTTCAAGCTCTAATGGTGGACCCACCATACTTAAGATTTTTCAAGACCAAGGTAGTCCTAGCCACTAACCCACAGTTCATACCAAAAGCTCCTTCGGTGTTTCATAAACACTCTTCTATCGTGTTGCCTACGTTTTTTCCGGAGCCATGCTCGGGAGCGGAGCGCATGCTACACACATTGGATGTAAAAAGGGCTCTCAAGTTTTATCTTCATCGTACGCAACCGTTCAGAGAAACGAGACAGCTGTTTGTGGCCTATGGGTTGGGTGCTAGAGGAAAAGCCATTTCAAAGCAAGGACTATCAAGATGGGTGTCATCTACCATTTCGTACTGCCATTCCAGGGCAGGGAAGCCTCTTCTACGACGGCCAAGAGCTCATTCAACTAGAGCAGCGGCATCGTCGACGGCACTGTGGGCCGGAGTCCCTCTAGGGGACATCTGCATGGCGGCTACCTGGGCGTCTACACACACCTTTACCCGCCATTACTGCCTGTCGCAGCAACATGCCGAAGACACCCGGATGGGACAGGCAGTGCATCGACACCTATTCCAGTAAGGTAAGCCCCGGCTGCGGGGTTGCATCCTGTGGAATTTTATGACTGTATGTGGTCCGTTTTGTTTTTCCTATGTAAACTATTACTGATGTATACATGATCATAGGGAACGGCCTTTTGCGAAGAAAGTATATGGGTTTGCATGCACACCTCCTCTTGGGGGTAGTACTGCTATGTAATCTATTCAAAGCATGTGAATCCATGAAAGATCCAATGCTGGAGAAGGGAATAGTTTCTTACATGTAACTCCATTTCTCCAGCATTGGTATCTTTCATGGATTCACATGCGCCCACCTGCCTCCCCTGATCATGCAAACCGGTTCCCCCACTACTTTGGGGGCCGAAATCTGAGGGAGCGCGGGGGCGGGGCCTGTATTTATATCATGACGTCCTGACGGCACGGGCACGCATGATACAAAACGAGGCGGATAGGACGCATAAGCGTCGAAAAAGTTTTCCTACGGGAAAGGGTCTATATAATGTACCGGGGATTCCCAGCCTGACGACGGGGAATATTCAAAGCATGTGAATCCATGAAAGATACCAATGCTGGAGAAATGGAGTTACAGGTAAGAAACTATTCCCTTCTTTACTGTTCATAAGGATAAACTGGTTCTACGAACACATCCTAGGTTCTCACCTAAGTTCATTTCAAAATTCCACGTTAACCAGTCCATTGAGCTTCCGGCCTTCCAAGAACCCAAAAGCTCTGCTGAGGTGAAACTACACACTCTAGATGTGCGAAGAGCGCTCTACTATGTAGACAAGACTAGTGCAGGTGCCTTTCCCCGGCTAACTATGTGTAAGAAAAAATAAAATTACCAACACAACCCCTGTCGGGGAAGGAGGCACTGAGAACCGGCTGCAAGAGTTCAAACACTTGTGTATAGGCACGTTACAAATGCCATATCATATCAAAAGATGGTTTATTTCTCCAGCTAGGAAATAACCCACAAATGCCCACTCTCATTTACATCATTATATATATATATATATATATATATATTAAATGGACCCGATTGGCCAGGCGGTGTGGTGGTGTGGGTGGCATCTCTTCCTTCTGATTGGCTGACGAGATGATGGACGTCAAATATCTTGTGCTCCACGCAGGTCAGGGTCCGGTCACTGTGGTCACTACTTAAGCTAATATGTTGCATTTGTGAAACACTAAATAACAAATTTATCTAAACATTTTATACTTTTCATATTTCTACACAAATCACATATAGTATTTGTCAGTACAATTGGGTCATTCGTAGCTTTAATTGGAGGCCTTGACCTTTATTGTGCATGTAAAAAGAGTCAAGCTGTGTTTCACAAATCTCCTAAGCTTTAGACCTATTAGTATAAGTAAAAACATATATTGTGGCAAAGTGCTTAAGGTTAGTAGTGGGTGTGTTGGGTGGGTTTTGCAGCGCAGGCGAGGGTCTGGCACTTGAAAGAAATACCTTACATGGAGCGCAGGGTCAGGATGGCAATAAATTACTCTAAATGGGGGTGGGTGGCTTGCACGTTTATGGGGACGAACAAGCAAAAAGTGCTTGGCTCATCCTGGTTCAAATGCTGGTTCTCATGCTAGCAGTGATCTCAGAGGAAGAAAACTATCATATTGGTTGTTGCAACTTTCTCCAGCTTCAGCGTGAGAATGGGAGCGCAGAGCTTTCCTTTGCAGGGGGAGTGCAAGGGTGGGGGCCAGCCAGCTGCCTGCGCGCCTTGTGTGTGTCTCTGTCCTTGGCTGTAGCGGTGGAAGGGGAGCTGAGCCTTGATGTACTATCGCAGTGAGGCCTGTTTACCCAAGATGGAGTCGAAAGAGGGCACAAAAGATGGATGCCCCGTGTCCTGCTCAGTAGTCCCATCTATGTAGTGGTCAACCGTGGTTAACTTTACATAAGGGCAAGGGGCAACCCCACTACTGGAGGCACGTGGTCCAAGTCTCGTACTGAGGAGTGTACGGCGTGAGGGAGTCTGGGGGCCCCTCGCTCCCATGCACCAGGCCACTAAGAAAAACAGACCAACTGTTTGTCTCCGTAGCTACAGGCAGAGAGGGAGATTGCGTCTCTAAAGGTGCCATCTCCAAGTGGATAGTCAATTGTATCCAGCTATGTTACTCCCTTACTGAAAAGACTCTGCCTTTTATGCCAAGAGCCCACTCTACAAGAGGCATTGGGGCCACTCTGGCTTTCATTGCAAATGTACCCCTTGACACCATTTGCAAAGCAGCTACATGGAGCTCTATTCACACCTTTACTCAGCACTACTGCATTGACACTCATTCCAACACAGATACTCAAGTGGGACAAGCGGTTCTAAGACACCTGTTTGCTCATGACCCTTCTCTCATCCCACCTCCTTCTAACACTGCTCGCTAAACTATGCACATCATGTGATCTAAGCAGATTCCACAAGCCTCAGAAGGGATACATTATTCACCGTAATCCTATTTCTGATGCTTGTATCTGCTTAGATTCAAATGCGCCCGCCCTTCCTCCCCTCTGAGAGAAGGCGCATGGATGCTTGTAGTCTTATTTATCTATCTTTGTTTATCTTGGATAAAATGTACTCGCGCTACTCCTCATGCTACCTCATGTCAGAAAAAATACAATCTGAGGGACTACACGCGTGAGGGATCATGGGTACAGTGGACGTCACACTAGGGATAGATTTTACGCCCTGTGTCGACGCCCATTTTCGAGTTTCAAAAAACAAACTGTAATACTCCGCAGCTTCCACTAGATGTCGGTCTATGCATAGCATGTGAATCTAAGCAGATACATGCATCAGAAATACGATTACGGTGAGTAATGTATCCCATATATTTTTATTAAGTACTGTACTGCCAAATTTGGCACACATCACTCAAAACCACAATCAGTCCACATCAAGAATCATTACTTGGGAATTTGTTTGATTGCATTGTGTGCTTGAGAGAGGGAGTAATCGGATTCTATGCAATGTTTGCGGAACAAGATCATGCATTCTGCGGCTGGTAAATCTTTTCTTTTGGCAAGTACAGAAGAAGTTTGGGCGAAAAAATGGCTTAATGTGACAAATCCTCGGATGTCGTTCCTTCTCACCTAGGAGAGACCCTTCCCATGAGGCCAGGGAGGTGATGGCACTACCCGATGCTCCCTTTGGAGGTGGTACACATTGGGTGGATCTCATGGGGAGAGAAACCCCTTATGGATTTAGTGATGACCTTGGGAGAACATGGTATCCCCATCCCACCTAACCCACCATCTTGCCCTCCCCTCTCCCCTAGCCCCAACACTTTGCCTAGTGTTCCTACCTATGTTTTTTCCATACCATCAATATATGAAGTACTGGGACAAGTAAGAGTGCGGACTCCTTAAGGGACACTCCTCGGTACTTAAAAGACCTATTGACTCACTTGAAGATCTCAAGATCAGTAAAAGGAAGAAGTGGCCGGTCTAGTGTTTTCCGAAACATGATTTGGCAGAAACCAGGAAGAGGAGAGAAGCCCTCCCTGGAGGAAGCACGATACTGGAAGAAGACCGGAGAAGAGAAAAGAGAAAGTCGTTGATGGGGACGCTGCCCTGCATGCAGAGGTGACCCTATCTGGTAGCGAGACGAATGGCGATGTGGATGTCCAGGCAAGAGAAGCAACTAATGTGCGGTCGACGGAGCCACAGCCCGCGAGAAACTAAATGCTGCTTAGCCGCCGCAGCACACAGGGAAGCAGCAGGGGCAGCGAGAGGCCTGAAAGGAGACCGAATAGCCTGCGACTGATGGTAGAACACTAGCAAGCCCCTTTTCAGGTACCTGGGTTGCCAGGACATTTGATGGGCCTTCAGAAGGACTGACCCTTTTATGAAGAGTAACCCAAGTCCTCTTTATAGTCTCCGTACCTGGCAAGCTAGTGAACCAATGATACCGCAAAAACACTAGAGGCACATGCAGGGAAGCAATACGTCCCAGTGTGCCCAGTGAAGCCAAGAAAGATCCAGGGAAGGCAGTCCCGATTGGTTTTAAAAAAACATATATATTTTTTAAAAAGAACAATGTATTTATCTTGTTTTTGTTCTCCATATGGAGCACATCTTCCATTTCTATGGCGGCCAGCACAGAAATCGGGTAAGTGGGGAACGGCGGGTGAAGGGAAGATGGCGGGTGAAGCAACCATCGGGTTGTTTGGCATGCAGGCTTAGATTAGTAGTTTCAGTTTGCGGTCTGAGCAACCTGGTCGGTGGCTGCTCCTGCCCTGGGTGCTAATGGACAATAAGGAATGATGTTTGAGTTGGAATTTTGTATGTTGAATTGGAACTGAGAACTTACAGCGTCTCAGGCTGGAACTTTGTTTCCTGGGAAAAGAAATGAGACCTGGATAAGGGAGTTCTTCTCAAACTAAGTTCCCACCTACGGTTGACGCTGTGGCTCATTGTCCAGAAGAAGGGAGTCATGAAGATCCACTACCTTTTTAAAATGGGCCTGCATGTGGTGAGAGGGACACGCAGGCTTCATGGCCCAGGAAGAACACGCCATCCGATGGGCGGTTGCAGTGCCGGTGGGTGAGCTTTTCTTTGGAGTGAGGGTCCCCAACAGTGAGGAGTGCAGCACTGCCAGAGTGGTGCCCGGGATAGAGGAGGTAGGCCCCCTTATGGTGTAAGTCACGCAGCTGAACGAAGTGGTAAAGGTACCGGCACCACAGGCTGAGACTAAGGGGGGTGCGGGGGGAATGTTCTGCAATGACACAGGAGGCCTGGCAGAGTGCCCGCTCTCCCAACCTGATGGTCAAAGGATTGTAGCAGGCGGTCTGGTGCCATGGGCAGGAGAGGCACTACTGGAGAGCACAGGAAACTGGGGGAGACCTGGTGGAGGGCCGGCCTGAGAACTGGTGGGTTCCCGGAGAAGATTTGAGTGGGCCTGCCGGTGGGGAGAGTTTGGGACTGGACTGCGGGTAGGTAGCAAGATATATGGACAGCAAGGTCCAAGTAGTGACTGCCCCGGTGCAGGTAAGGGCACCCATCTGTGAGATTTGGTGAGGGGAGACTGCCCCTAGCTGCAAGGAGAATGGGATGCCGGAGGTGGGCGCTTGGGCGATTGAGAAGGTGGGCCTTGGAACCCTGAAGTCGGGTCAGGCGCCGCAGGCTTGGCCTGCCTGAGCAGGGTCCAGATTGAATGTACCATAGTGGAGCAAGCCTCATGTAATTCCGAAAATGACTGGGAGTACCCATGAGTCAGACAGGTGGTGTGTATAGGGAAGGAATGACGTGGTGGGTACTGGAGGACTGAAGACGAGCGAGAAGCACATGGGGAACATCCACCTAGCGGGACCCGGACTGTGGGGAGCATCTCTCGGCATACTGGACTGCTGGAGGATAGTTGGTCATTGGAGGGGGCAGTGTGATCTCCACGGAGAAGGACATGGGTGGAGGGACACATCAAGGGCAAAGTAAAGGCTGCGTACTGTGGTTACACTGGAGCGAGATCTCGAGTCAGGGATTTGATTCACTGTAACAATACCGAAGGAGAGGAAGCATGTCTAAGGTGCTGGGGGACAAGGCACCCACGATGCAGGAGGGCCGCGCATGTGGAGAGCCCATCCCTTCCACGAAGGACGACATTTTGCAAGAAATGAAAGCACTAAGGGGAGATAACCAGGCCACCATCTCGGACCTGCGGGGCAGGGTAGATGTTCTGGAAAAGTTTGAATGATTGCATATTAATCCTTTTGATGACCTCTAAGATGAAGTTTGAGGCAAGACTGACTGACCTGGAAACACGGGAAGAAGAGGCCTAATTGAAAATGGGTGACCTAGAGAATGGGGAAATAACCGCCAGGCTTTTGGGCTGTAGGAACAGAAGGGGGGAGACCGCAGGGGACGATCAAAGAAAACTGAAAGCCTGGTGGATCTTTGTTCCAGGATTTGGGAGGGAAGGCTGTAGAGCTCGAGCAGGCTCACCATGTGGGCAAGTTGCTAGGAAAAGGCCGGAGGTCTGTGGTAGTAAAGTTCCTTAGATACAGGGACAAAGCGGAAGAGCTTGAGGGAGCGAAGCAACAAAGGTCTGTGCATTTTGAAGACCACTCGGTGTGTATTTTTCAAGATCTTACCAACTTCACCTTGGTCGACGACATGACTGTCGCCTGCTAATATAATAGTTCTAGGAGAGGAATAGTCGGTGGACATGTCCCTTCGCACTGGTGTTTGAGATGTGGACTACAGAGTGACTGGCTGCTCAGAGGCCCAGCAGGTGCTGCAACATCTTGTGGAGGGTGATGGGCGGGAGTGCCACAACCTCTAAAGAAAATGGCGGGGCGTCCAGGCCAAGAAGTGCAAGGCCGATTCCGCTGGGTCAGCCGCTGATGTGGGTCGCAGGTCGGATAGATCGCCAGCCTGTCATCGGGTTCCTCTTCTAAGATGAAGTGTCCCAAATGCCCACCCGCCCACACCGGCCAAGTTACGGGACAAATCAGAGGAGCAAAGGCCGGAGAAAGAGCAGGCCTCGCAGCAGGCGCCGCCGAAGACGCCGTTGACCGCTTCGTTGACCTCCTCTGCGGCGACTGCTACAGTGGGTGGTACCGACCCGACAAGGGTGGTCCCTACAGCACAGGTCTCCACAGCACAGAGTATCCCTGCCTCCCAGACGGTCGACTACGACCAAGCGTCCGTCCGTACAGTCCACGAGGAGGACAGTGGCACAGGGTCTAGCACTCCTCATTCTCTCCAGCTGAGGGACATATCCATGGACATCCTGTCAACTCTCCACACCCTAGTGATGGAGATCCAGCAAAGGTTGCCTCCACACACTGGCACCTGTTGTACTGCAGGCCCCCTGACCAGCCTCCATGTAAGAGAAGGCATCAGCCTCCTCCACCACGTCGGACAACAAGGGGATGAAGATGGAAGCCATCTACACGGCTGCTGCCACGGTCAGAGCTGCTAATGCTCTGGCTATCTTGTCACTATACAACCAGGTGCTTTGGTATAAGCTGGGCCCTATCCTGGAATTTCTTCCCAACGATAAGAAAACTGAGGCTCTTGCCCTCTTCAAAGTGGAGGTGGTGTCGGCCCATGCAACTACAGTGACAATGGGCATCGCCGACACAGGCTTCCGACAGATGGGGAAGCAGTGTTTGCCTTTGTCGGCAGGGATGGTTGAAGGCCACTAACTTCCACCAAGACTTGCATGCAAAGGTGCTGGACATGCGTTTCGATGGTGAAAATCTGTTCGGGACGAATCCCTTCAAGCCATAAAGACTGACGTTATCCCACTCGGCAGCAGCATCGCTCGTAGTCTTTTCGTTCCTCCAGGGGAAAATCGAGCTGCTCCAAGGGGTACTCCACATCATACAGACAACCTCCCTGACCCTCAACGCAGGAAGCATACAAGGGTCGCTCCCAGGCCTATGGTAGCAGAGGTCCTCGTTGCCGACGCTCATGCAACACTGAACCGGCCGAGACATCGGGCCCCCACTCATGCGCCCTGGTCGGAGCACGGCTGACTAGGTTCAGTGGAAGATGATCACCACCGACAGGTGGGTGCTGGGCAGGCAGGTGCCCTCTTATTCCGCCGGTTCCCTGTCAGGAGCAGCATATCCCTCAGCTCCTAGAAGAATTATTTGTCTTTCATTTATAAAGCGCGCCAGGCCCACAGGCATCAGGGCGCATAATCTTGTAGAACAGAGTTACAGTAGCATATAATAACGAAAGAACAAGGCACAATTATTTACAAGACGTTATAGAAATGAGCCAGATGGACAATATGACATCATACATTAAGAAACAGATCACACAGAGACAATAATACAGTAGGATCTCTAACTGAAAGTTAGGGATAACTAGCCTGGTCATAATGGCTGAATCAGATGGTTTGTGCGAAGAGCCAAGATTTCGTTTTATTCTGGAAAGAATGGAAGGAAGGCTCGGTTCTGATGACGTTTTGGGACGGAGTTCCAAAGCTTGGTGGCCAGGACAGGGAAATATACACCCCTAGCTTTTTGACGTTTAAATCGAGGCAAGGAAATGCTGTGTGCTTGGGCTGCTCTCAGGGGCGGGCAGAAGTGTGGAAGGTAAGGCGGTTAGATAGGTAGGAAGGGGCCTTGTTAGCTAAGGAATTGTGCGTCAGGGCAAGAGTTTTCAGAGATTCTATGCTTGACTGGAAGCCAATGTAGATTGGACCTGAAGTCGGAGATGTGTTGGTTTCTAGGAATATTTAAAGTTGCTCTGATGGCATGGTTTTGTGTGATTTTGTAATTTGTTAATGTTGGACTGACTAGTGCCAAGATAAAGGTTGCAACAATAGTCTATCTTGGACATAATAAGAGTTCTTGCCAAGGTGATACAATTCGAAGTGGTCAGGAAGGGTCGAGCGGCAGAGAAGTTTGCAAGTGTAGTCCGAGTCTGACCTCCCTGCATTAGTTTGTCTAGTCCGGGATAGAGTAGAATCAAGATAGATACCTAATGTTTTTGTGTCCTTACAGACCTTTATGACGTTGCCGTCAATGATGGACTTAAAGGAGTGGTCTAGTTTATTGAGGCGTTGAGTGGTGCCTAATATGAGGAGCTCTGTCTTTTCATCATTAAGACAGAGCTCGTGTTGGGCCATCCAGGCCTGAATGACCAGGTATGTCGTTCAAAGATTAGGTGTCCACTGTGTAGTCTCCTGTGATGGGGATGAGTATCTGGGTGTCATCAGCATAGTTGGTGTATGAAACACTCAGTCAAGAACATCAAAGAGTGGTTTAGTAAACACATTGTAGAGTGCAGGGGACCCACAAGAGCCTTGAGGGACACCGCAGTGAATAGGAGCAGGGTTAGCGGAGGCTGAGGGGGTGGGGTCCCACATGGATCTGTTGGATAGAAAGGAACTGATCCAAGCAGTGGCCGAGTTGGAAAATTGGGCGGCAGATCTAAGGTGCTGGCTCAAGATTTGGTGACCAAATCGAAAGTACCAGAAAAAACTAGTAGTAATAACAAGGCTAGTTTCCCATTATCTTTCAAGACCTCGATTTGTGTTTTAAGATCAATCAAGGCCGTTTCAGTACCATGCCTAGGGCGGAAGCTAGATTGTCTCAAACCAAGGAGATTTTTGACTTCGAGATATTCCTGGATCTGGAGGTAGGCCGCGCAATCTAGTATTTTGAGCATAAAAGGGACCGTAGTAATAGGACTGTAATTTGTTGGTTATACTAGGGTCTAGTGATGCTTTTTTAAGAAAAGGGATGACTCGGGCGTCCTTGAGATTGTCCGGGACAGTGCCCGTTTTGAAGGATGCATTTATGAAGCCTGTGATGAAAGGGGCTAAATCATGTGAGGCTTCCTTGATGATGGGAGCAGGGCAAGAATCCCCTTGACAGTTGGATGGTTTGATTTTGTTGATACCTTCCACTTCCTCAATAGTAAGTGGAGAGAAGAACGGTTTGGTGATAGGTGTAGCATGGGTGAGGTCGCTAGAGGAGGTGACCTGAGGTTTATCCGTCTGCAGACAGTTTTGTTTGACTTTCATTTTAGATTGGAGAGATGGAATTTTCTCCAATAATGCTGTCTGTATGTTTGTACACCATTTACTATCTAGGGACATAGCAGGTGATGGGAGTTCCTTTAGAATCTTGAATAGTTCTTTAGTGTTCGAGTCTGCTTGCATAATGCGATTATTGTAAGACACTTTTTTTTTTTAGCCTGGAAGATAGCTTCTTTGTAATTAAGGGAGGCTAGGATTAAACCGTCCTTGTGGGCATCAGAAGGATGGCTTTTCCACTGGGTTTCGGCGCTACCTTTAGCTTTGCGGAGCACTTTTAGCTGTGGAGTAAACCATGAGTTCAGGTGCGCGTGCGATTTTGGTTTCCAAAGTTTAACAGGGGTGATAGAATTTAGTGCTGTGAGCATGGCATGATTGTATGTATCAGCTAAAATCAATGGATCAGAGCATGAATAAGTCATTTATTTTAGTAGGAAGGATAAGGGGGAGTAATTTATCTTTTATGTCCTCTTGTTTCTGGTCGGGAGGGCAGGCGCAATTGTAGGTGGAGGACTGCATCAATGTTGAAAGTAATGATATGGTGATCCGACCATGCACAAGGTGAGATGGATAGTAGACTAACATTACAGTTAGCGTCCGCTAACCATTCAAGAGTCCTCCCTTTGCTATGGGTAGGTTCTTGGATGTGATGGTGAATCCAAAGTAGGTTAAGGTATCTCTAATGCAGTGAGGTTGTTGGGATCTTGGTGGCCCAAGTTGAGATCCCCTAAGAGGATGATTTGCGATTTGGTTTTAGATTGGTCTAGTAGTAAAGTTGTAATTTCATCTATAAAGGATGTTGCAGGGCCAGGCAGTCTGTAGATTAGGTGTATGGTAGCCGTTTGGTTGGGAGAGAGTGGTAGTTTGACCAAGAGTAGCTCAGCAGAGTCAATGTTTGCATTAGGTATAGCTCTCAGACCAAGAGAATTTTTACAAATAAAGGCAGCTCCACCTCCTCTAGATTGTGCAGTGTTGCGGACACCTCTAGTGATGGAGTAATCGGGTGGTATCGCGAGGGAGAGTACAGGGCCTGAGGCTGCATGGAGCCAGGTCTCAGATATTGCTATAAAGTTAAGCTCTTGAGTCTTAATAAGATCGGCTATGTCAAGTGCATGTGCTGAGAGGGATCTGGCGTTGACAAGGGCACCCTTAATCTGTATCTTTACATAATGGAACTGTAGTGTTAGGATTAGTCTTTGTGATGGGTGTGGAGGGTAGGAGAAGGCGAGGGACAGGGATTCTTAAGACCACTATGGCAAAGGAATCTGGATCCTAATCTCTTATTTCTAAGGAGTGGTGAACACGGTTGGTTAGGTGTGGGGTTCTTTGCAAAGTGTTCAAGCCGTAGTGCAGGAGAATTAAGGTACTGGTTACTCATTGCAGTGGTCTCATTAGGCAAGTTAACACACAGTGCGGGGTGTCCCGTGGTGAGGCTATAAGGTTTTGGTACCTGATGAGGAAGTAGTTTTGAGAAAGGACTATAGATGGGATCTACCGTCATGAGAAGAGAGCTAAAAGCTAGTGAAGTAACCAGTTGTTGTTGGTCTACCTAGAAAGACACCCAGGCTGTAGGAGTACCATTAAGGGAGGCTGCGCTAAATTGACATGAACATGATACAGTAGATGAAGCAGAGTGATGTGAAAGCGACGAGCAAACTTTTAGGACAATCAGTTAGCAGGCAGTGAACTGACAGTAAATCTAACTAGGAAGTAAGTTTCCACAGTGTGGTCTAGCTCTACATAAGTACATTTATAAGGGCACAGCTAAGCCAATTGAGGGTTCAGTTAGATGGGCACAAGAAGCGACTAAAGACAGTATGCACCTTCGAATCACATTCAAATCAGGCTAAATACTGTTGGAGCAGCAAATGAAGGCTACCGTGCCCAATTAGGCGCACATCATTTCAGCAAAAAAGTGCAGTTAAATAGTACGTAGCAATGGTCTAGTGGCAGATGAGCACAATCTAGTTATAACAACAAGCTAGGATAGAGGGTGGGACAGCAGGGGTGCTAGCACAGAAGACAGTTGAGGGGGGGGGATGCCCGGTAGTAGTGCTAGTGTTGCAGGTAGTGCGAAATTGTGCAGGCAAACCAAAGAGTACGACGGCAGAATTATCTGCACAGTGCAGGTGCACTCGTAGGTGGGAGGCGCAAGCCATGTTACGGAAAGGGGCGATGGAGCTCAGCTCTGGGACTTGTGAGTCTATTGCAGAAAGCAGATTTTGGGGGGGGTGGGCACAGGCAGAGGGGCTGTTGGAGACCCATCCTAGACATACGCCGCGTGAACAAATACCTGAAGTACCCAAAATTCATGATGGTCATTGTTGCAACACGTGCTCGGCCAACTGGAGGAAGGTGATTTCTTGACGTCTGAACCTAGAGGATGCGTACTTCCATGTCCCCATCCACAGAAAACCTTACAAGTTCCTATGGTTTGTGGTGCAAGGCCAACACTACCAGTCCAAGGCCCTACCGTTTGACCTAGTAGGCCCCAAGGGCTGTTCACAGAATGCCTAGCCACGGTGGAGGCCCACTTGCGTTTGCTGGGCATACACGTATACCTGTACCTCGACAATTGGCTGATGGGCTCATAGGAACTAGCCCATAAGCACACGAAGGATACTGTTCGGCTACTGACGGAGCTGGGCATGTCGTCTTGCATCTACCTCATCTCTCTCTGCAGTTTGCGGATGCGACCCCTACAGGAATCCTTGTATGCACATCGGATACAAGTGTCTGGGAGGTTTGCGGACAAGATCTCTCCCCTCAACAAGGAGTTCTGCCGGGTGATCGAGCAGTTGGGGGAGGGGCGAGTATGCTACCACATCGCCCAGGGGGCAGGATTTCAAAACCCACCATACCAGGAGACTGTCACTGTGGCCGCCTCTCTGGAAGGTTTGGGAGCTCACACCGGTTGTCTACACGCCAGAGTTCTGTGGCTTCCGGAGGAGAAGGATCTGCACATCAACATCCTGGAGCTATGGGCAGTGTTCTGGGCTCTCAGTCTTTCCATTCCGTCTGAGAGGCAAGGTGGTGAGGATCTTCACAGACACCACCACTATGTTCCGCATCAGGAAGAAGGGGGCGTACACCATCCCCAGCGCTCTCAAAGAAAGTTCAGGGCTTGTCGCATTGGGCCATTGGACAGGAATGTTCCTCGTGCCATTCCTCCTGTAAGGCGTCAAGAACACAATCGCCCACTCCCTCGGCAGCAAACTGTGCTTCTGCCACGAGTGGGAACTTCATCAGGATCAGGTGGGAGCGTCAAATGGGGTGGTCCACTGATCGATCTTTTTGCCACAGCGGTGAACTTAAATTCCAGACGTTTGTCAGCCTATTCCACCAACCAAGGAGCATGGGGACGCATTCTCCTTCATGTGGGAAGGTCTGGTTCTGTACGCTTTTTTTTTTTTGTTTAGTTTTTTTCAAAACATTTTATTAGTTTATGCAAACAATACAAACCAACTTGCAGTGCATAATAACATTTCAATTATACAACGCTTAATCATGTTCACTGCTCCTCTTATCCCCCCCCAGCACTGCTCGCTTCTTGCCATACCATGGTTTCTGCCTCCACCCATTTCTGCAAATCCTTCCACCATACCTCTAGTCTTTTTGTGACATGTCTTCCAACCCATCGCAATTCTCCTCTTAGCAAGCGCATATGCCAGGTCTTTTAGTTTGCTCACATGCTTTTGTTTTCGTGGTCTAGGGAACCCCCCCCCCCCCCCCCCCGAACAAGCAGGCCTACCACAATCTTAACCCCTCTTTCTGCTAGTTTGTGTGCCACTTCGCCCCAGAAGCACTCAATAACCGGGCATGACCAAAACATAGGCACCATGCCCGCATTCTCTTCATCACATTTAGGACATGCTAGCCGTCCTGCATTTTATAACCTAGATATCCTCTGGGGTGTCATATACGCCCTGTGCGTAACATACAGTTGCATCTGCTGTAGTCTTGCATTCTTTGACAACTTTTTATGATATCCTTGGGCTCGCTCCCACATCCCATCATCCATCAGGGTTCCCACTTCCGCTTCCCAGTCTTGTCTCAATTGTATTACCTCCTTTCCTACTTTAGACATCATCATCTCGTATATTCTAGATATTTCGTGTCCCCCCTCTGCTATGTCATATATTGTATCTATGGCAGCATCTGGTTCTTCCTCTAGTCCCATTTCAGGCCATGTTCCCTTAATTTTCCGCACCATTCTGTGGTACGTGATATACTGGCCTGTATTCAGCCCGGTTCAGAGCCATTTAGCAACATACTGCAGTTGGCTTGCTGTGTAATAGACTTCAAAATTAGGCAGTTTTATACCCCCTCTCTCATAGAAATTCTGTAGCTTCCAGAGGGCCACTCTGTTCCGCGTACCATGCCACAGGAAGTCCCTGCACATAATGTCCAATCTAGTGAAAAACTTACCATGCCACAGGAAATCCCTCCAATCTAGTGAAAAACTTCTTTGGTATCAAGTGCGGTATATTACTAAAATGGTGGTTTTTACCTAGGCTCTGCACTATCTTCAGCATTGCGCCACGTCCCATTATAGCTAAGGGTAGCTTCACCCAGAATCTCATGAATTTGTCAATTTTCTTAATGGCTACCTCTGTGTTGCACCTATGCGCCTCCTCCACTGTGTGGTATATATCTATCTCCAGATAGCGAAACGTGCTAACCTCCCAAGGTATCTGTAACACCGGTAGCTGTTTCAATGGGATCCCTTCATATCCACCCAATGGGAACATGCTAGATTTCTGAGGGTTCACCGCTATACCAGACAGCCTCGCATATCTTTCCATAACCTCCAATATATATTATATTGGAGGTTTTCCTCCAGGTGTCGCAGGTACAACATGGTCATCCGCATATAGGGAGACCAGATGTCTTTCTCCTCCCACAGCAATGCCTATCGTATCATATTGCTGCCTCAAGTATATTGCTAGGGGTTCCAGGACCAATATATAAAGCATATGGGACCAAGGACATCCTTGTCTGGTACCCCTACGAAGTTGCCATCTTTCTGATATCACTGCTCCTGTCTGAACTCTGGCCAGCGGTCCACTATTTAACCTTTTCGCCCACCTTAGATATCCTGGCGCCATCCCGTAGCCAGCCAAGGCTGCCAACAGCCATGGCCATTTAACCGAGTTAAAGGCCTTTATTGCGTCCAGTGACACAATTGCCAATTCGTCTTCGTTATCGTTTCCATACTCAATCACTCGACAGTCGTCTATGATTATTGGATATGTTCCTATTAGGGACATAGCCTGTCTGGTCAGGATGTATTAATTTGCCAATAACCCTCCTCAGTCTGTTCGCCAAAACGGCTGTTAGTATTTTGCTATCTTGATTTAACATTGACGGGGGTCTATATGAACCACAGCTATGCCCTGGCTTGTTAGGTTTGGGAAACGGTATTATAATTGCTTCTCTAAGTGACTCTGGCAGTTTACCTAGCTCATATGCCTCAATTAACATATCTAACAGTGGGGGGAGCACCTCTCCCTTAAATACTTGGGAGTCCATCAGCCCCCGGGGTCTTACTGGTGGGCAGCTGTCTCACCACCTCTTTGAGTTCTTCTAAAGTAATTGGGGCATCCAGCTCCTCTTTCTTCAGCACTGATCTGTGGCAGTCCTAGATCCTCCAGTGTTTCCAATATCATCGTACTATTACTCTCCCCATCATCTCCATGTAATAGCCTGCAAATTCCTGTTTAACTTCCTCTTGGGTATCAACTGTACTACCATCTTCCATTGTTATTATTCTAATCATGGCATGGCTATATAAAAATGACAACCCCAGACCCAAGATCCTTCCTGGTTTATCCCCACCCGCATGTTGTCGCTCTACATATTTCTTGTAATTAAGGTTGCACAGCCTTTCCCACTGCCCAGCACATTTCTGTTGCAGACTAAGTATCGGTTCAGTGTCTTCTTTGGTATTATTTTCTCCCCTCAGTGCCCTTTCCAATTCACCCTCTGTTTCCCGTAGGTCAGCCAGGATCCCTCCTTACAATCCTTTGGATTTTGCTATAGCTACCCCTCTCATCACAACTTTAAAGGCTTCCCACAATGTGCCCGCCGAGTCCACACTGCCAGTATTCGTCTCAAAGTAGTTAACAATCTCCTCCCTCATATCCTCTCTAAAAAAGGGGTCTCTCAGCGCCTCTGCTCTGAGGCGCCATGTCGGAATCCTCGCTCTTGGGGGGGGGGGGGGGGGTGATATTGCCATCAGGGGCGAATGGTCCGAAGTACCCTTGCTTTGTATTCTGCTTGCGCGATCTCCGTCAGCACGTCTGGTGTGACAAAGACGTAGTCCAACCTTGTATGTAACTGCTGCGGGGTAGAATAATGCGAATATTGTCTTTCATGGGGGTGTAGCGTCCTCCACACGTCTCCAAACCCAAAATCATTCAGCAGTGTCTGCAACGCTTTAGCAGCTGGGGAAGGTCTATCCATTTTCCCATCTGATCTATCAACCTTGGGGTTTAGTTGGTCTCCTCCCCAAATCACTGCACTCCCCACATACCTGCTGAGGTTGTTGCACAGTGTTCTAAAATATGCCGCTGTGTTTTGATTCGGGGCATATGTATTTACAATACTTATCTCCTAATTTTCCACCAATCCTCTCATTATGACCATCCTCCCGTCCGTCTCAGCTATCGTCTGTACCAGCTTAAACGGGACGTGTGGCGCCACCCAGGTAAGTACTCCCCTAGCATAGGCCGAATATGATGCACCCACCACAGTTCCCTTCCATTTCTTCCCAATCATTTCCATTTTATCCCACGTCAAGTGAGTCTCTTGCAACAGGGCTATGTCTATCTTGTCTACGCAGGTATAACATAACCTTGTTCCTTTGTAATTGGATATTAAGCCCCCTAACGTTCCAAGTAATAATTTTAAGGTCCCCAATGGCCAATTAGAATCCCCCTCCTACCATCTGTGCAGTCCATGTTCAAGTTTATTTCCTCTCTGTATAGGCTTGTTTCCCAACGTAACATCCCCTTAACTAAAAACACACCAAACACCACAACCTCCCCCCTCCCCCACCTCACTCCCCTGCCCCAACAATGCCCAGCTCCATCCCTGGATCTCAGGCACCCCCAAATCTAGCCCTTTCTGGCAATTGCCTGTACTCGCGGCTCAACAGGGTGAAATCGCACTAGTGGCTACCTTACTACTACTTCTGGGGGTTAGGGTGCCTTCATACTGCTTCTCCTGTTTACTTCAAATTCGTCACGCTCCATGTTACCCAGTTTACATGTGTACTTTATGCTCTATAATCCAGTCCATCAAGGTCAACAAGTTTCAGGGTGTCCCAATACAGCTTCGACGCTACCCGTCTGTGCTCTTCCCTTGCTCTTCCCTTGTTATCTATACCACAGTCTCTTCCGGGACTCCTCCCCCTTTATCATTTCGTCATACATAAAAATCCCCATCACTTATCGTGCTTCTCACGGTCCTGCTCCCCTTCTCGCTCTGGACAGCCCTGCAAATCGAACCATGCAGCCGCTTCCTCCGGGGAGTCGATAAACTCTTTACTTTTGTGCTTTGAGCTTCGCAGGATACAATAACATGTATTTGAATCCAGCCATGCGCAGCCTACTCTTGACCGCCACATAGCTGTAACGCTGTCTCTGCACTAGCATAGTGTAATCCGGATACGCTGTGGCGGTTGCAGACGCTCTTTCTATCGTTCATCCTTTGCGAAAGTACTCCAGAATTTTCTGTCTTTATAGTTCAGGATCTTTTAGATTATTGCCCGGGGGAATGCCCCAGGCTGCGGCTTCCTCATCAAAGCCCTGTGTGCACGCTCAACAGTAAATCCCTGCGAGAGTGTCGGCCCCCATCTCTTGCAGGATCATATTCTAGTCCGTGGGGTCCTGACCTTCTTCCCCTTCCGGCAGGCGGACCACACAAATGTTGTTGCGTCTCGCCTTCCCTTCTGTTTCCTCCGCTCGGATCTCCAGGTTAGCTACCTGCTGCTTTAAAATGTGAACCTCCTTAGTATTACTTGCGCTGGTTTCTGTGTTGGTTTTCACTGCTCTCTCTAAGCCACTTGTTCTTTCTGCAAGCGCTCTGACATCTTGTCGCAGTAGGGCAACTCCTATTCCCACTGCATCTATTTTGGCCTCCAATGCAGTTTGTACGTCCGCCATTGTTATACCCCATGAGGACTTCAACTCCGTTATAGCTGCTAGGATCTGGTGGTTTTCTTTTGTCGGGGTGATTTGCGCCTTGTGTCGATGCAATGGGGGTCTGTTGGATCTTGGCAAATACGTTCATCGTGGGTTGTTTAGCCTTAGGCTTAGTCCCTCTCGCCGCCATCGTGCTGTCTGGCCTGTGCGTCTAGTTCTGGTGCTGTCGTAAGGTGCCAGTTTTGTTAGCCCGCTCTGCTGTATACCAACAGGGACAGTTGGAGCCCGGCAGCGTTCTCTTCAGACAACTGCAATGCGTACTACTATGTATTGAGTTATATTTCAAATGGGTTGCGTCCTTCCACGTTTCTGATACCATCAGCGTTTTAACTCAATCCTGCTTACAATATTTCGGCCACGGTGGTGATCAGTGGCCTGCACATTCGTTCTCTAGAGCAATGGATATACCTTCCTCTCCTCCAGCGACACTCCACTGCTTCTTGGCCTCCCGCTATATCTGGTGCCATCAAAGCCCCTCAGCGAGGGTCTGCCTACCGTGTCAGTAACCCATTTTTCCAATATCTCTATTGAGACCCGCAGTCTTCCATCGTCTTCTTGGGGCAAATCGGGTGTAGTTCTTCTTAGATGCCGCTGCATCCGTATTGCCCAGCACAATATTTTACGTGACAGGCTTTTAGTGCCTACACCCCATTTTGTTACTTACTGTGATTAACAACTGATCTGTATGGTGTGCTTATTCGCTTGACATCGGTGGGAGGGAAACTATTTGTTCAGGACTTCCTTTTATACATTCATGGGCAGTGATATTGCATGCAAGCTGCGCCGGTTCCCTCTCACTCAGCGCGGCTCGTTCGTCCCTGTTCGTTCGGGGTTGCAGTGCCAATTACCATATTTTCCCCTTTCACCAGTTATGCGACCACGTGGGACGGTCCAATCTTATCTGGGGCGCCAGCACTGTTGTATCCAGTTGCCACTTAGCGCGGCCACTGTATTTATTGCGCTGTCCACCCGCCGCTCCGAGTCCCATAGGTGGCCTCACCGTAGCAAGGCACTTCGTGGTGTGAGCCTGTGCTGCTCATCATGTAGGGAGCGAGCAGGGACAAAGCCAAAACCCCTGCACAAGTATTGGGAGCCAGGCCTAATGATCACATTCCAAGGCACAGCTCTGCCATCTCTGCTGCAGACCCTTTGTTATCCGCCAACTTGTCTTTTCAGTGTATATGCGGCCGTATACATAAGTGTTCCTTTTCTTCCCAACCTTGCACTAGCTTCTCGTGCTTTAATTCTGTATCGCAGGGCACCTGTTCCGACGTTATTATTCACTTTTATGGGGCACTCCGGTCATTTACCCAGCATTTCCTCTCCATGCGAGCCGCGCTGACACCGTCCCTCAGCGCGGCTCCTTTGCCAATGTTTGTTCGAGTTCGTAACAGTGTATCCGTCCTTTCAATCCGCATCTGTTACTGTGTGCGCGGCCACTTAAAGCATTCCATCGGTGCCTGCAGCTACAATGAATTTGTAGCGGATGACGCTACACGCGTCTTCTGTGCCTGTTGCACGGTGCGCTTCACCACTCCAAGCGCCGCAGCTGTCCCCATCCCACTAGGCGCTGCGTTCTGCAAGCCAGCACCGCTCACAACATGGGGAGTGAACGGGCACGAGATCAAGGCACCACCCAAATGTCAAAAGCCGGTCCGTTTCTTTAGTCTCCCCGGCACTGCTCAGTCTATTCCTCAGTCGCGGCTGTGACCCCTTTGTCGTCCGCCATCTTGCCTGTCCGCAAACATACGTGGCCGTATGTTTCAAAGTTCATTTTCTCTGTGATACCTCGATCAGCTTCCTTGCTTCTTGCAGTTGTTATGGGTCACCAATACCGACACCTTTGCTTTTATTCTTAGAGCATGCAGGTCATTTTTCCAGCATGTTATTCCGGATCAATGTCTGATCCTCAGGAGCAGCCCAGCAAGACACGTCCTACTCAATGGCTAGTTAGCCACCCCTCCTGTTCTGTACGCTTCCCCCCCTGTTCCTCTCCTGCTACGTGTGAGCAACACTCTCTTTCAGGGCAAGATACTCATCTCCACGGTGTGGCCAGGCTGATTTGGTATCTCCGGGAAGATCCTCGTTGTGGTCCCACAGACTAGTCAAGGAGTTTCTCAAGGGGCTTCTTTAATCTTTCCTGCCGGTGAAGGCGCCTGCCCCGGCATGGAAACTCAACTTAGTCCTGACAAGACTCATGGGGGAACCTTTCGAACCTATGCATCAAGCCCCACTCAAATTTCTCTTGTGGAAGATGGCGTTCCTTGTGGCCATCACCTCACCTCAGCCAGACGAGTGGGTGAGATCCAGGGCCTGTCCTGCAAGCAGCCGTATCTGACTTTCCACAAATTTAGGGTGGTGCTGCGTACACACCCCACTTTCATGCTGAAGGTTCTGTCGGAATTGCACCTCAACGAGCCTTTGGTGTTGCCAGTTTTCTTACGAACCCTTTTGTTGCCGGCAGTAGAGGACCTTGCATTCGTTGGACGTGGCTTGTGCCTTGAAGTTCTACGCGGAATGCACAAACTTTTCGGAAGACCTCTCAATTGTTTGAACTTTGGACCTGTGAATCGTGGAAAGGCCTTGTCCAAGGCTTCCATCTCAGGATGGCTCTCTGGCTGCATCATGCACTGTGATCAGCTGGCTAACCAGCCTCTGCCGGGCCCACCGAGAACCCACTCGCCAGAGCGATCGCTGCGACAACGGCGTTCCTTTCTGGTGTGCCCCTGCTCGACATCTGCAGGGCTGCGACATTGAGTTCCACACGAGGTTCTACTGAGTTGACAGGGATTCCAGGGAGGAGTCCAGAGTCGGCCAGGCAGTGCTATGCAACCTGTTCGCTTGAGGGGAGTCTGTTCTAGGGGTAAGTGTTCTGTTGAGCTTTGCCAACTCCCATGGCTGTGTTAGTTCATTAGCATGTGAATCCATGCCGAGGAAGGTTTAAGTTACTTACCGGTAACTATTGTTCTCCAGCATGGATTCATATGCAAACCCCCTCTCCGGCTCTTCCTGTTCATACTGCCACTTTACGTGCTTATCAAATCTGAAAATGGCTGCCAGTGGCGAGGCTAAGGGAGAGGACTGTCATTGAACGGGGGCAGTATGACAGGACAGTGATTGGTTTAGAGGAGAAATTGTGTTAAAGTGAAACCTAGGTTTTTTTTAAAATTTTATTTATACACTGAGGAATCCAAGCCTAATGACTAGGAATATTCATGAGCATGTGAATCCATGTCAGACCCATGCTGGAGAACAATAGTTAAGTAACTTAAACCTTACTCCAGCCAGCCAAGCACCTTTTCATGTAGACGCACACAGGTAGCGGAGTCCTGCAATGAACATTAACGACTTGCACATATATTTGTCAGTACCGCAGTAACTAAGTTTGTTTTGTTTCCATCTTTTCTATTTGGAGGATGTTTCATTCAATACAGTTGCTCTAAAAAGATGTGAATGCATGTACTAGAACTACATGAACTCTGAAACAAACCAGACTCGCACTCAAACTAGATTTCAAAATCTTTCCCTCCCCCAAATGTTGCTTGCTCAGTTTTTTACACTTTTTCCATTACAGTTAATTATTCCTTCATCTTTGCATTCGTACTTGACTTGAAATCCCTGTGATCGACTAACCTTTATTTCCTTACAGAAGTTCAAGGTGAAAATCCGTGCTTCCAGCCTGAGGGATGCTCATTAGCTCTGGGTGGGGAGTATAGTGTTTTTTGCCTTTGGAAGTGTGCAGGGGGGTATGGGGCTAAGTGTGGGGCTGGTCATTTTGGGTTATGAAATGACCACTGTCACGGCTTTTGATCTATAATCTACTGTCCTTTGGAACTCGAGCAATGTTTACCACTTCCCATGTTTTCTTCTACCTAGGGTGGCCTGATGCACTATACCTAGGGTGGCCTGATGCACTATGCTAGGAGCTTATCTCCAACCGGCTACTCAACCTTTGACTCCCTACATCTCATCCGACCAAAATGGCACCCCTCCCTTCTATAAATTAGCTCTGGGCTGGTCACCACACTGCTTCTGGAACTCTCGGGTCTACTCTGCCACCTATCCTTTCAAAGCGGCCAACCCACACTCACAAAATGCAATGCGAATGGGCAAAAGGTAGAGACCAGATTTATTTCTTTTCAGCTTTGCAGAAATGTACAGAGAAACTAGCTTAATATAACCGTCTCAAAGTTGTGGCCCCAGAGCAAAGAAACGTCAGGGTTTTTATAGGGTTTTACACGAGCAGCCTTATACTGAAAAGTCAGAATATGTGAGGGTGCGAAGGGAGGAGACGGATGCAGGAGTGGTACGTTTGTTGGCATAAACATTTATTCAGAAGAAAACGAGGGGACAAAACATGCCTATCCCTATACTAAGTACTCTGTCAGGATGTCGATAAAAATTATATAGTCCTGTGTCCTCCAAAACCTATTTCCATCCCTTACCTTGTCAACTAAAAAGGATGTGTCTTCTTGATCCTGAACAGTGAATTAATCGCGGTTCCAATTTGGGGTGGAAAACAAAGTTCCGACATGTACCAAAATCAAGTTACAAAGGGGTACAAAACAGCCAAAGTTCCGCAGTAGCAAAGGTCTCTGGTTCAAAAAAGTTACAACTTAATGTGGATGACAAGAGAATAGTTCCCTTCTCTTGGTCTCACTCGGGCTTCTTACTCTGGTTACAAACACCAGGGGAAATGTGTCCCTTCCACTGGCTTTCTTTAGGCTCCTTACAATGTCAAGTGTGCCTTCCTTCTCTTGACTTCTTTCATGCAGTTCTCACACCAGGGAGAATGCATCCCTTCCCCTGCCTCTTCTCTACAACATCAGGGAGGACTCTTCCCATCCCTTTTTGTCTTTTCTGCGCTTGCAGGGTATCCAAGAGTTGCCTTCTGGCCCTACCAACCGGTCCGGTCACCCCTGTACCCTTTTAGGGTCTCTCCCTGTAGTCATTGGTCTAGGGTCTCTCCCTGTAGTCATTGGTCTTTCTTGGGGTCTTTCTGCTTGGGTTTGGGCTTCTGCAGTCAACCACCCTGCTCTTCGGTCTGCCGCGGCATGTCCCTTGCATGATGTTCCTCTGGTTCCCACATGGAGGATTATGCTCTCGGGTCATTTGACAAGGGGTTCTCCTGGGTGCACCAGTCTTCAGCGCTTCTCTGGCGGGGCAAAGATTTCCCCCTCCTGACAGAGCCTCTGGTCAACAGCTGCTTCTTCTGCTCCTCCAGGGGGGGCTTCAATTGTACCTCGGGAGTCTGTATTTTCTTTTGTATTGGTTCTGGCCAATAGGACTCCGGAAGACTTTAGACTGCACCTGTCCTCTATAGCGTGTACCTCTGGGCTTGGCTTGAATCTTCATCGGTCAGCCGTGATCCCCATTCTGCGTCCAATACCTTCTTCCAGTTCTAATTTCTCCTCTCCGATTCTTCCCCCCCCCCCCCCCCCCCCCAGGCTTCTCCTGACTTTCAGACAATGTCCTAATGCTGGGCTAATCAATTACTGCTCTTGATGAACAAGTCAGAAAATTGGAAGTTAAATATTGCTCCATTGTACCCAAATTTGCACAGCAGCGTTTGGGGTTGCATTATAGTTACTACTTTCAGGATTTCTGTCTAGTGGTGTGATGATGAAGCCCTTTCTGAATAACCATTTTTAAAATATTGGTTTTAATTATGTTTTGGTTCATACAAAAAGTGTAATCCTTTTTCTTATTACATAAGAAAGAAACCAGTATAAATCATTTCATCATTTTGCATATCGTAATATAAATTTATCCTTTTACATCATTAAATCAATTATCATCGTTAAAGTCATCACATGTTGACACATCATTTAAGTTGATCATGTTTGTAGTAGTTCTTAAAGCTTCCAATTTTGGCAGTAATGTAGCCAAGAGAATCGGACCTTGCCGTTGACGCCCCCATCCATTCGACTGGCCCACATGGCATCAATCATCGATAATATCCCAAGATTTTTTCTGTCCTCCCCAAGTATGGCAAAAGATTATGTATTTTGAGATTGCCTCCCTTCTTGTATGGAACTTCGCGTACTCTCCATATAGAGAGTACATGCCCAACTGATCAGTGGTTTCTGCCCAGTCATATTTAAATAGCTTTTTCGAAGGGATTGTGTCCTCCGACGTATTCCTCATCTTATATATCCTTCCAGCTCTGCTGGCCTCGGAAAATATTTTCTCTAGAGGGCGCTGCGCGTCGACGTCCCTCGAGTCGATGTCCCTCGACAGCCGCCGTATCGACGCTCGACGTCATCCTGCCTATAAAGGCCGCGCGCAGCGTCCGTTGCTCAGTTCCGTTTTTCCGCGCTTACTCGGTGCCTCGGAATACCGTTGCTCAGTTCTTAGTCAGATTAATCCTATTTACCTCGAGTTATTCGATCCGTACTCGATGGCTTCCTCGTCGGAACCGACAACTCCTCGATCCGGCTTCAAAAAATGTCGAGATTGTGGGAAAAAGATGTCGTTGACCGATCCTCACAGAAATTGTCTGTGGTGCTTGGGAGCTGAACACCATTGTTCGGAATGCGAGGACTGTATGTCCATGACAGCTAAGGCCCTGAAGGAGCGTAGGGGGAAGCTGGAGAAAGGTAAGACTTTTAAAGCTTCTTCTTCGTCGACGAAGTCGAGACATTCGTCTCCTCGTCACCATTCGCACTCCAGGTCTCGGAGTGGGTCTCATCACTCCTCGATCGAAGCACTCGAAGAGGAGACGTCGAAGATCCCCTTCTCTGTCTTCCTCTTCCTCTGTTTCGCCAAAAAGAATCCCTTGCCCCACGAAACATAGTTCCCGGGCTGAATGGGAGGAATTCCGAAAAAAAATATGATGAGCGTCTTCGAGAAAGCAGCCTCGACCCCCTCGAAGACTGCCGAGAGCGATGCTCTGGTCGAAAGACCCGAAGGTCAAAAACGCCGCGAGTCGCAGTACCCGGCGAAAGAAACCTCTCGAACCCTCGAGCAGGACTATGACCTCCAAACCTTCCTCGAAGGTTCCGTCGACGCCATCGACGAAGGTTCCGTCGAGGTCGATGTCTTCGACGCCGTTGTCGAAGGGACCTTCGACACACGGGTCTGTCGACTCGACGCCGGCCTCGACACCGGCGTCGACGCCAAGAAAAGTCACGGTGACCACACATCCAGTGACTATCCCCAGGCCCTCGACGTAGATGGCGTCGATATTGTCGAGTAGAATTCCAATCCTGTCGAGGTCCTCGAGGCCTCCACCTCTGTTTTCGACGCCACGCTCGAAGCCTTCGGCGTCGGCGTCAACGACATCGACGTTTTCGAGGCCAATAATGACAAATTCGGCACCCTCTGCCTTGGAAATGGGATTTACTCCCTTTATGAGTTCAGAACAATTGAGAACTATATCCTCAATTTTAGAAGAGGGTGATTTGTCTGAACAAGACACATTTGAGTTACAGGGACCTGTAACCCCAGTTAGAGAGGAATTTTCCTCTGAAGAGCGCAGATTAAAGGATCTTCATGATTCTTTACATGAGGCAAGTGGGTTAGACACTTCCCCTGAGGTGGATTTTGCTAAGCCAGACCCGGGGGAGCATGCTGAAACCCCCTACAGAGCCTTAATGGCCAGGATTACAGAGTTCATGGGGTGGTCTGCACCTTCACAATCTTTCCAGCAAGATGACCTCACGGATATTCTCGACAAAGGCCCACAAGAGGATCCTGTGGTGCCCTTTCATAAAGCTCTTCAGAGAAAGATCATGACAAACTGGGAAACCCCAGATGTAATACCAGCAGTAAATAAAAAACTGTCTGCAAAGTACAGGGTATCTTCCACAGACCCAGAGTTTTTGTCTAAACATCCATCCCCAGAAAGTCTGGTGGTACAAGCAGCATCCTCTACCGATGTCAAGACGGCTTATCCTACAGTCCCACAGGACAGGGACGATAAAAAATATGATGCTATGGCAAAGAAAGTCTTTTCAGCATGTAGCATGGCATTGCTAGGTTCAGCCATACACTTTGGGAGTGTGCTTCTACAGCGGCTGACTGCATCCCGGAGGGAGAAGAAAGGGATGCGTTCCTGAATATTATACAGGACGGTAAAGACGCTATGTGCGAATCCCTCCAGACGGGCATTGATTCGGCTGACAGTATCAGCAGAGCAATGGCGGCAAGTACATCAACCAGGAGATTCGCTTGGTTGAGAAAGTCGGGTTTTGCCCCAGATGTGCAAGCCAGGCTCTTGAACATGCCATTCGATGGCTCTTCTTTGTTCGGGAAAAAGGCGGATGACAGTTTAGAGAAACTACAAACTTCAAAAGCTGCAGCAAAATCCCTAAGAGCTGCAATCCGTCAGACTCCTTTTCGTCCCACAGGAACCTCTGCGAGGGGCAAGTCCTTTTGCTTCTACTCCGCATTCGGAAGAGGTAGAGGACGACCGGCTCAAAGGGGTCAAAGAAGAACTACCCGAGGTGGACGGGGTAGATATTCTAAAGCCGCAGCAACAGCAGGTGCCTCTTTACCATCGGCATCTGCATCAGCCGCCCCAAAACCACTCTGAGGACTCCCCTCACAGGACACCTGTAGGAGGCAGGTTGACTCAACATCTGACGGTATGGCAGGCTATCACGTCAGATGCTTGGGCATTGGAAACAGTCGCCCAAGGTTACTGCCTGCCTTTCCTACGTATACCTCAGTCATCCACCGGGGATCAGCTCTCAGAAAGCTCCAGATCTGCTCCTCTTGCAGGAAATTTTGGACCTGCTAGAGAAAGGTGCCATAGAACCGGTACCTGTAGCGGAGAGGGACAAGGGCTGGTACTCCCCTTACTTTCTCATTCCGAAGAAAGACGGAGGACTGAGACCCATCTTGGACTTGCGAGAATTGAACAAATTCCTCAGAAAAGACAAATTCAAGATGGTCACTCTTTCTCAGATCCTCCAGGCCCTTCAGTTTCAGGACTAGTTGGTATCTCTGGACCTCCAGTACGCTTATTTCCATGTGCCTATCCATCTCAAACACAGGAAATACCTGAGGTTCGCAATTGGCAACTCTCACTATCAATTTCGAGTACTGCCATTTGGGCTGACCTCCGCCCCGAGGGTCTTCACCAAGTTAATGTCGGTAGTGGCTGCAAGTCTAAGGAGGGAAGGGATTCACGTCTACCCCTACCTGGACGATTGGCTGATCAGGGCTGTTTCTCCTGAGCAAGCTCGGATCCAGCTAAATCACGTGTGCCATTTCCTTCACAGACTGGGCTTCTCCCTCAATTTAAAGAAGTCACAAATGATACCATCGCAGAGACTCCAGTTCATAGGAGCGATCCTGGATACTTCCCTGGGAAAAGCCTCGCCACCAGAGGTGAGGGCTCAAGATATTCTACAGATGGTTACCAAGTTCCAGCATGACCAACGTCTCCCAGCCTTCGACTTTTTGAGGTTTCTAGGCCTCATGGCATCCTGCATTTTCCTTGTGCCAGAGGCTCGCCTTAGAATGAGATCCCTCCAGTGGGCACTGAGGACTCAGTGTTCACAATTCTCAGGGAGAATGACAGATCTTCTTCATGTTCCCGGCAGGGTGGCTCGAGACCTTCAATGGTGGGCCTGTCAGGAGAACATTCTGAAAGGAGAACAGTTTTGGCAACCCTGGCCGGAGATAACAGCAGTCACGGATGCCTCACTCACGGGGTGGGGAGCCCACGCCAACGACTTGACCATCAGCGGTCGTTGGTCTCCATCGGAGTCCAGACTACACATCAACCTGTTAGAGCTGAGAGCCATCAGACTTGCGTTGAAGGCTTTCCTGCCAGCTGTACAAGGGAAGAACGTCCTGATAATGACGGACAACACGGTGGCCATGCATTACCTCAACAAAAGAGGAGGCGTAGGATCACTACCCCTGTGCAGAGAGGCGATGCAGCTCTGGTTTTGGGCAATCCAAGAAGGAATCTCTCTATCGGCAGTTCACCTAGCCGGAGAGAAGAACTTGACAGCGGACGCTCTGAGCAGGCAGAACACAGTGTCCCACGAGTGGGAGCTAGCTCAGGAAGTCCTTCAAGAGATCTTCGCCCTTTGGGGAACCCCTCAGGTAGATCTGTTCGCCACCAGCCTAAACAGGAAATGCGACCTGTTCTGCTCAAGGGAATTTCCTCCGAGAGGAGCTCTGGGAGACGCGTTCATAGCGGACTGGGAGTTTCCGCTTCTGTACGCGTTCCCACCGGTCCCTGTCATTCCTCAAATGATCAGGAGGTTGAGAAGATTCCGGCGAACCATGATCCTAATTGCCCCGGATTGGGCCAGGAGAACGTGGTACCTGGACCTTCTAGACTTGTCCATCTGCCCTCCAATTCGACTTCCTCTCAGAGAGAACCTACTCTCTCAGAAGGGAGGTCAGGTTCTCCATCCAGACATCAAAACCCTCAACCTTCACGCTTGGCTTCTGAACGGCTGAGGTACAAGGATTGGGACCTCCCTGATGATGTTATGGAGGTGTTGCTTTCGGCAAGGAGGCCAGCAACAAAGTCTTTATACCGCTGCCGTTGGAACAGATTTTGCAGCTGGTGTAGAGAACAGAATATCGACCCATTTTCATGTGGTACACCAATGGTTTTGTCCTTCCTACTATATTTGGCAAATTCAGGCCTTCAAGTTGGCACCATTAAGGGCTATCTCGCAGCGCTATCTATCTTTAAGCGTACTGCGGAAGAACCATCCTATTTCAAATTACCCTTGGTAATACAGTTTCTAAAGGGGTTAACCAATGTTTATCCCCCAAGACCATTCCAAGTTCCCCTATGGGATTTAAACTTAGTACTAACTTTCCTGATGGGTACACCTTTCGAACCCTCTCCATTCTTGTTCGTTAAGATTCCTTACCCTTAAAACTGTTTTATTAATAGCACTTACATCTGCTAGAAGGGTGAGCGAATTACAAGCTCTTTCTTGTAAACCCCCTCATACAATCTTTCACAAAGACAAAGTTGTCCTGCACGTGAAGCCTAATTTCCTCCCAAAGGTGGTTTCTGAATTCCATATCACTCAGAAGATTACCCTACCATCTTTCTATCCTCCTCCTCACCCGGGGAAAGAGGAAGAGAGGTTACACAGACTAGACCCTAGGAGGGTTTTAAGTTTTTACATTAGTAGACTAGCCAGGATAAAACAGGCAGACCAGCTGTTTGTAGGTTACGCAGGTCACAAGCTGGGGTTACCAATAACTAAGCAGACCATTTCCAGATGGATCATTCTAGCCATTCTGGAATGTTATAAACTGGCGGGGAAAGAGCCCCCTCAAAACCTTAGTGCTCATTCGACCAGAGGTATTGCAGCTTCATCGGCCCTCAAAAGAGGCGTGCCGGTTAAAGACATATGGACCGCTACATGGTCGTCTGTCCATACCTTTACACGTTTTTACAATCTGGATTCCTCCTCCAGTCAAGAGATTAGGTTTGGAAGGGCTGTACTGCATTCTATTCATCAATAGAAGACAGCGTGAAGTCAGTACTCCCTCCTCCGAATATAGAATACTGCTATGGGAGCCTATCTAAGATGAGGAATACGTCGGAGGACACAATCCCTTCGACGAACAAGTTACTTCTTACCTTGTAACGTTCTTTCGACGGGATGTTCCTCCGATGTATTCCTCATCGACCCTCCCATCCATCCCCGCAGTTCTACTTCCCTTGTTGTTGCAGCTTACGCTCCTTCAGGGTGATTAGTCTAGTCCAGACAGTAATACTGTGGGCTACAAAACGGAACTGAGCAACGGACGCTGCGCGTGGCCTTTATAGGCAGGATGACGTCGAGCGTCGATACGGCGGCTGTCGAGGGACATCGACTCGAGGGACGTCGACGCGCAGCGCCCTCTAGAGAAAAAATTTTCCGAGGCCAGCAGAGCTGGAAGGATATATAAGATGAGGAATACGTCGGAGGAACATCCCGTCGAAAGAACGTTACAAGGTAAGAAGTAACTTGTTCTTCTTGACTTTAGCCATATTGGTTGTAAGATCTTCCCTAGTTGAGCCAATGATTATCAGCATTTTGTTTATCTGTACCTTACACTCTGTGATAGTACATCCTGAGCCACGTGTCTGATCTCTCTCTCTTCCCACCCCACCCCCAAAAACTCTGATGGCGGGACCTCAGAGGCGGGTTCAATAATTTGGTAAACTCTGCCAGTTTCCTCCACTTGGCTCTAGTTTCCAGGGAGATTAAGCCAAACAAATGCCTAATAATTGGGTTTGGTTCTGAGTTTTCCAGCCCCAGCGTTTTTTCCAAAACATAACTTGAATGGAATTGCTTAATGGCCAACGGGGGATCGAATTTTTCCTTAGGAGTTTGCAGCCTTCCCTAAAGCTTTTGTTAGTAATGTCATAGACGGATATCTCATAGACTGAACCCTCTCAAGGGGGGTTTCTCCTACTCTCCATAGGGTATTGGGCCTCCTTTTTGTAGTGAAGATCATAACTGAACTTTTTAGATTTTCTACTGCGTAGTTGTAGAAAAGGGATAACTTCCCACTGGCCCCCGAACAGGTCTTATTGGGGATCCCGGTCCCAGATGTCTACCTGAGAACAGGTCGGAAGGCAGCACTAATATCTCGACTCCTACTAGCAGCTAAAATCACGATAGCACGCACCTGGAAAACCGAGGAGGGCCCCCTGTTGACCCTGTGGTGGATCAGAATATGGGACATTCTCCTAGCCGAAAAGGTCACGGCGGCCAAAGCGGGCACTCAATCGCTTCATGAATATCTGGACACCACTGCTAGACTATGATCAGAGCTATCCGGCCCTGACCCATAAGCCATGTCTGATCGCGAGAACCCTTCACTCATCCGGCGGGGGCGCAGAGGCGGGCTCACCTCAACGGGACTGAAAGACAAAGGGGGTGGGATTAAGGGAGGGTCATCCTGGGACACATTTTTTAAGGGGCTCTAATCCAGGGTTAAAATGTGTTATTGTGTATGCTCTCCGATGTGCTGAGTAATAAATGGACCCATTTAAAAAAAAAGAAAAGGGATACCTTCCTTTGCAGCTCAAAGGGGGTCAAGTCAACAGTACTGTCATCTGCAAAGGCGATCCAATCGAGGGACGGAACCCAGTTTGACTGGATTAGTGGTTCCTCCCTCCCATATCTTATTTAGATCAGCCATATAGAGATTAAACAGGGTTGACGCCACCACACAATCCTGCTGCAGTCGGACATAGGTGGGTATGGGGTCCGTCATAGCTCCTTCCCTGCCTAACCTGACCCTCACTGTAGTGTATATGTAGTAATGCCAAGAGATGTACCAGTTTGTTTGGAATGCCATGTAGACTGTTCCCATTGTTCGCATTTTTACAGCAGCAAGCAGATTTTACATCGTAAAGGCATTCAAGGAGGTCCCCATTCCTGCTTGAAAACCTATCTGCTATTGAGATAACAAATTCAATGAAGCACTCTTTGCCTTTAGATCCCTCAGTAGGAGTGTTCCAAAAATGTTGCTGGAGGAATCTAGAAGAGCAATAGGGTGGACCTGAAAATAGAGCTATCTCCGTTCTTGAATATTGGTAGAATAAGGGATTCTCTCCACGTATCTGAAATCTTAAGTGTGGTATACACATGTTTGAATAGCTCCAATAAGGGGCACACCCATGCCTCCAGTTTGCTTTTAATTCACACCGGAGGGATGTTATCGGGACCAAGAGCCCTCAAGTTTTGCTCTACCTGGCTCATAATACATAGTCTTCCCAACCAAAGTCATTCCGATCTGCCCCCACTTTGTCTACGCGGGCACCTCCATCCTTGGGCAAGAGTATTTTTTGTATTTGAATTTTTTAAATTTTTTTGTTCTACATAATTGACTCATACTTGTGCCATAATGGTACATTTCATAGAATCCTGCAACCTTTTAGATACTCCTCCCATCCGCGTCCAGAATTTTGCAAGATCATTTTCAATTGAGGTCGTAATGACTTCTCTGTAATGACTTTCTCGTCCAAGTAATTTAAGTGTACGTTTATATTCAACTACAGTTTGCCTCTTTGCCTCTTGATATGCAGGCATACTTGTTGTATTAATCAGAATGGCTTTAATTGTGTTCCTATTAGCTTGCTTGGCCTGCCTAGGTCATAGGCGTGTTTATGCATTATGGTTCCCTGCAGTTGGCCCCTAGCAGACAGAAGTTTCATACATGCATGTAGCCTTTAGTTGTAATTGTTTACATTATCCTGCAACTTCTATCTTCATCATTTCTTGTTCCCATATAGTAATAACTGTTCTGCACACCTTGGCGTTCCACTTTACAGACTATCCACCCCTCACTGGTGTATTAAATGCTGCGCATTGTTCTAGATGGTAAGTAGTATTTGGTAAACGCATGCTCCGGATTATTGGAAAGTGGTCCCTGCCAAGGGTACCATTTCCCCCCCCCCCCCCCCCCCCGGCTAATAGATCGGCTTCAGAGAAATGGAAGGGCAGGCAGGCAAATCCTGTGGCTGTTGCCAAGGCATGACCAGGTAACCCAAAATTGGGGCACCCCATGTGCAAAGGGAGACTGAGAAGGGCAACACGCTCCCCTGGTGAAGCTAGTGCACTGCAGGCTTTTGTTGATGGGTTTGAGGGTGAGTTGTATACTTACAGCTGCAGGGTGCACACCTACCGGCAGCAGGACCAGCCATGCACCCCCAAAAGCCAGAGACGGGCAGATAAGGAATAGAGGCACCACACGAGTGGATGAAGGGGAACCATAGCATACTGTGTGTGGCCACCCAGCGTCCATCAAAAAAGGGGCTCCTTCACCGCCACCTCATGGCCTCTATCCTGCAGAGCGCCAGCAGCCCTGCAGGCCCAGCCGCACTGTCGGATGTATCGCGTAGGTCCAGGGAGGAAGGTTCAGTGCTGCGGCGTGGCTCACAGCCACCAGTGGGAACCACCAGTCACCTATTCACCTCAAGGACCAGCTACGCCACTCAGCAGCTCACTGCTGCTACTAGAACCATTGCAGGCACAGCCCCCCACCACTGTTCATTAGGGGTCAGCCACACTATCATGGCAGGGCGATCCACAGGTCAAAACGGAGCCTGCAGCAGCTGCCCACAATTGCTGCTCTGAGACTGCGTCCTGCCCCTCACGCGTTAGCTTTGCCATCTTACTGGTGAACGGCATGCAGATCAGAGGGTTCGTTTCGGAGATCGCAGTCACCGCCAGAGGTCGGAGAAGCACCCACATGAAGCGCTAGGCAATGTTCTGATCGTGCTTGTATTTCATAATCAAGCCGGGTGCTGGGAGGGTGGCACGCTGTGACTCTCGCCCTCACTTCACCAGAGGCTCCTTGGGAGCAATCTTGCCGACGTGCCTAGCCCCAACTGCCCATACTCTATCACTGCAAATGCACTACACAATACGTAAGTGGATTTTGACTCCACTTTCTCCTTCCTAATGCATGAACCATCCATGTATGTTCAGAGTTTTGCTATACTTATATATTTTTTGCAAGTCCTTTCGTGGTCTAGTAAGCACTGCTGTTAGGATGCAGTTCCATACTCCTTGGTTATGGCAGTAAGGAGGTTGGATTTAAACCTGGCAAGGTAGGAGTGTGATATTAGCTGAATTCAACAGTATTCATTCATATTCAAGTCTAGCTGTTCATAAATGCAGAGTTTTAGTTTTGAGTAACAATGCTGTGGCTGTCTGCGGTACTGAAACGGCAAATCGCAATCCTAGCACTATATTTTCAGCACTCTGCACTTGAAGTGCAGCAACGGTGGCAGATGGCAGGCAATGCGCGCAGTAGCCCTGCAGCTATGGGATCTCGTTCTGTATTGCAATGTTTGTTCCCATGTTTCTGTATTAATACTAGTGCATATCTGTTTTCATGACCTATAGAAGACAGCGTTTTGTAAGCGTGCCACGAGAGTAGGTGAACTTGCCAATGCTTGTATGTTGGCGAGTGACTTTTCTGGTTCTTCTCCTGTCCATAGTAAAGGCGTGGGTGTGCTTAAATGGATCCGCTTTCATAATAGCTTTATTACCGCTGCATTGCCTTGTATTCACTAGCAGCAATACATGGTAGCACCTGGAAAAGACTTGACTGATTATTTCTTTGGTTGAATTTAGAGTATGTAAGATTTCTGTTTCCTGATGAGATCCTGTCCTAAATAATGTACTTTTTTCTTTACATAACTGCAGTTTTGGCATCAAGGGGGTTCTCTTTCCTTCCAGTGGGTTCAACTGAACTTTTGGAATGAACGTCCCAAACGTGACAGAAAATACAAGTTAAGTCCCTATAACACGAGACCGAAACCACACAGACCATACACGGCCAATACACAGGCCTTGGGCGAAGCCAACCGCGATACATATATTTCTGAGAATTCCCCCCCCCCCAACCCCCTCCCTCTCTGTAGACACCAACGTACAGCAGACGCACGCACAGAATATAGCACATGTAGAATGATGGCAAAGATAATGACGTGCAATAGGAGTAGGTATGACCACACAAGCAAAACAGTGCGTATCCCAAGTAGCAATAAGAACTTTATTTGAAACCCTGTAGGTAATAATCGCAACATAATATAAGCACATCTGTATAACATACAGGGTATGCCTTAAGGCAAAAGCAGCTTTGTAGGCCAGTCAGAATTAACAGGATTCTATTACGGACAGCTGAAGGAGATGGCTGTGTGTCGTAGATCGACGAGATATATATATAATTCTGAGGCTTGTGGAATCTGCTTAGATCACATGCTGTGCATAGGCCGCCATCAAGCTGCAGAGAATTAGTTGTTTTCGAAATTCGAAAAGGGACGTTGACAGGGTGTGCTAGTAATACTATCCCTAGTGTGACGTCCACTGTACCCATGATACCTCACGCATCTCCCTCAGATTGTTTTTTTCTGCCATGCTAGACGGACGCGTATAGTGGAGTTCTTTTGGCGCTAAGCCATTGACTTTCACAGTTAACGATAGTATTTCTTTGTATCCTTTCACCGACCTCTGAAACACCACGCCGGTGAAGACAGAAGACTGCCCGTCGGATACCAACGCGACGGACTGTTTGGCCTTGGAAGGCCGCCCCGGGCCTCGGCCTAGACAGTATGGAGGGAGGGGGAAGGCCATTTTAGAATGCATATTCTCCCCTTCCTACACTTTGTTCGCCGAGCTGCCATAACCATAACCTATAATTATGGAAAATACACTGTTTAAATTTTGCCCTAAGTGTAACTGAAAATTCCCGTGGTTGGACAAAGACTTAGTTTGTAATGTGTGTCTTTCAAGAGACCAGGTCGAAACGTTGTCGAGCATGCAAGCTCTTCAAGCCAAAGACGTTAAAGGGCCGCTCCACGAAACGCTGGGACCACTACGCCAGGCAACTCGAGGCCATAGAGGTAGAGGGAACCTTTAGCGATGGCAGCAACGCCGTACTTTCGGACGGCGAGGGCGACTGAGTAGCTTCAGCTACTCAAGCGCAGACCCCCGACCCCAGGACAGGCCGGCAGCCATGTTGTGTGTACTACACCCGGCTGCGGCAGCGCTACAAAAGCACACACCACCAAGCACACACCACCAAGCACATAAGCCCTAGTCGAGATTCGACATGCGAGTCGAGGACTCAACAACGTTCGACACCAAGAGAAGGGTCCACCGAGTCCCGGTCCTCTGGGCAATCTCAAACAAGATCACCACACAACAGGGTTCAGCCGTCGAGGGACGGCAAGGGTGTCGCTTGAAAAAAATCCCTCTGAAGGTGATCATCCCGGACGCCGCCTCTGCTCCCACATCTGAAATTCGACGTCTGATAAAGTGGCGGACCCCGAAAAGTCTGTAAAACACTCCTCCTGGGCCCCAGGGTGTGGGAAAACATCACAAAAATACCTTTAAGACCCCTCATAGGGACAAGAGCCCTCCTAGGGAGAAGACACCACAGAAGGGAAAGCATATATTATCTAAGCCCATAGAAAAACCTAAGGATTCTAGGCCTAAAGTAATTCCTCCCACTAATGAGGACTTGGGTCTTACCGCTCAATTTATGGTGATCCCAAGTTCCAAGGAATGGTCAAGATATTGATAGAGTAACGCGAAGAATGACCTTTATGGCCAATTGTTACGAGAGAAACCCAGATTACTTTCAGAGTTTCCACTCCACTCCTCCCACCACAGCCCCTTCCGGCTCTCTAGCCTCTGCCTTTATCTACTCAACCCCCTTCTAAGAGGTCTCGCTCTAATGTTCCCTTACAAAGTACGGTTATAGATTTTTTTTTTTTTTTTTTTTTAAAATATATTTTTATTTTTTACATATAAACCAAACGACAATCCAACAGAACATAAATAACCACATTTAACAACAAAAGCACTGCAATCCCCCTCCCTCCCCCCTATGAGCCTGTATGGTGTCCGCCATCGGTATCCGCTGTGACCGGAGGGGCGTCATCGCTCTGATTCAATTGGAGCCAACCCCGTTCCAAACAGTTCGGCTATCATCAATTTCCATGCCGCGAGGGAACACATTTCCTCCTCCTCCCCTGCAATACTGGTATCCCGCCACACCGCCGTCTCGGCCTCCGCCCATTTTTGGAGATCCCTCCACCAGACCTCCACTCGTGGCTTATGACACTCCTTCCATCCCATTGCAATCCTACGTTTAGCAAGCACATAAGCCAAATCTTTCAATTTCTCAACATGTCTGAGTTTACGCGCTCTGGGATATCCCCCCAGTAAGCAGGCCCAGGCTGAATCCACTTTGAGCGTGATACCCTTCCCTGCCAGTTTCTGCGCCACTTCACCCCAGTAGCCTGCAATTACTGGGCACGCCCAGAACATGTGCATCATGTCTGCATTCTCCTCGTCACACTTAGGGCACGCTTGGCGTCCAACGTCCCGAAATTTGGATATTCTCAAGGGGGTCATGTATGCCCTGTGCGTTATATATAGCTGTATTTGCTTAAACCTGGCATTCCTCGATACTTTTTTATGATACCCCAAGGCACGCTCCCACAACCCATCTGCCATCGGGGCCCCCATCTCCATTTCCCATTTCAGTCTCAAGTGCACTAAATCACTCCCAACCTTTGTCATCAACATCTCATACAACCTAGAGACCTCATGCCCGCCCTCCGATGTGTCGTATAGTATCCCCACCGTGGCGTCTGGTTCATCGGCCAAGGTGGTTTCAGGCCACCTACTCCGGATCTCCTGCACTATCCTATGATATGTCACATATTGACCCGTGTGCAATCCCAACCCTGACTCTAGTTCTTCGAACTCCATGATGGTCCCATCCTGCCAAATATCTCCCATGGTGACCAACCCCACTGACTCCCAGTATGTCCGGATGATTGCTCTGAGCTGCCCGTCTCCCTTCGCCAGTGCTACCAATGGGAACTGCGACACACACGGCAAAGGGTTACCCATCATCCGGCAGGCCCGTTTCCACATGTTCCGTCCCAAAGCTAGCATTCTAGGCCGCTCCCTCATGCTTGCATTAGTCACCCAGATCACCTCTCGCAAATAAAACGGGGAACAATCCCTCCCAAACAGCCTGTGTTCAGGGGTCTCGTCGTCAGAGAGCCACCTGGACACATATTGCAGCTGCGCTGCCACATAATATGCCTCAAAGTTCGGCAGTTTAACTCCGCCCTTCTCGTAGAAGTTCTGCAGCTTCCACAGTGCGACTCTGTTGCGCGTGCCGTGCCACAGGAATTCCTTGCAAACACTATGTAGCCTCACAAAAAACTTCTCAGGAATCATGTAAGGGATGTTGTTAAAGTAATGCAAAAGCCTGGGCAGTACCACCATTTTAAGCATAGCTCCCCGGCCCATCATCGCTAATGGCAGTCTTTCCCAGAACCTCATGCACTTCTCGATCTTCCCCACAGCAAGTTCAGTGTTGTGCTTGTGCTCTTCCTCAGGCGTGTGATACACGTCAATTCCCAAGTATCGGAAGGAGCTCGTCGCCCATGGGATCTGTAACACTGGCAACCTCTCCACCGGAGTCCCCACATAGCCTCCCAGCGGAAATAGAGTGGATTTCTGGGGGTTTACCGCTATACCGGACAACCAGGCATACCTCCCCATCACCTCTAAGACATACTGCAAATTTTCTTCCGGGTATCTTAGGTATAGCAGCATATCATCTGCATACAGGGATATAAGGTGACACTCTCCTCCTACATCAATGCCGACCGGGTCATATTGCTGCCGGAGGTAAATTGCCAAGGGTTCTAGGGCCAGGATGTACAACATTGGGGACCAGGGACACCCCTGCCTAGTGCCTCTGCCCAACTGCCATCTCTCTGACACCACTGCACCCGTGCGGACCCTGGCCAGTGGTGCACTGTATAGCATCTCGGCCCACCTAACGTAACCTGGTCCCATCCCGTACCATCTCAGAGCCGCCAGCAGCCAAGGCCACCGAACAGAGTCGAACGCTTTAACCGCGTCCAATGCCACTATCGCCATTTCGCCGTCATCACTACATCCTCATTCGACCACCCTGTGGAGGCGTCTGTGGTTGTGAGTAATGTTCCTGTTTGGGACATAGCCCGTCTGGTCAGGGTGGATCAACTTGCTGATCACTCTACGCATTCTAGTAGCCAGGACAGCTGTCAGGATCTTGCTGTCCTGGTTCAGCATCGACAGGGGCCTGTAGGAGCCACAATCGTGTCCCGGTTTATTTGGCTTGGGGAGCGGTATTATAATCGCCTCCCTAAGTGACTCCGGCAGCCGTCCCACCTCGTACGCTTCGTTGAGCATTTCCAGCATGGGCGGGAGCACTTCCTCCGCATATACTTTATAAAATTCACTGGGGAACCCATCCGCCCCTGGGGCCTTGCTGGTGGGCAACTGCCTCACAATCTCCTTCAACTCTTCCAGGGTGATCGGAGCATCCAGCTCCTCTCGCTCCTCGTCACTGACCCTGGGCAAGCCTACATCTTCCAGCACCTCGTCTATCTCCTCCTGGCTGCCCCCCTCACGATCTTCGTATAGGACCTTATAGTATTCCACGAATGCCCTGTTTACGCCTTCTTGGGTGTCCACCTCTTCACCCTTTTCATTGATTACCAATCTGATCGGGGATCGTGGGGTCTCGCTCTTATACAGCCAAGCTAGGAGTCGGCCCGTTTTATCTCCCCCCGCATGCAGTCTCTCAATATACTTTCTATAGTTCAGATTACAGAGCCTATCCCAGTGTTCCGCACACTTCTGTTGCAATTTGGAGACTGCCTCCGCATCTATCCCACCACCTTCCAGCTCCTCCAGCTCAGTCTCAGCTCTATGCAGATCCGCCAGGACTCCCCCCATCAATCCCTTAGACTTCGCAATGGCGATCCCCCGCATTACGACCTTAAAGGCCTCCCATAAAGTGCCAGCCGTCTTAACGCTCCCTGTGTTCACCTCAAAATAAGCAGTTATCTCCTCCCTCATATCCTCTCTGAAGGCAGGGTCCTTGAGCGCCTCCGCCCTGAGGCGCCATGTTGGTATACGCGCTCGTGGGGAATACAGCTGCCATCGCATGACCAGGGGCGAGTGGTCAGAGAGGACTCTCGCCCTGTAGTCTATATGGTCGCACTCCGCGACTATGTCCGGCGTGGCAAAAAAGTAATCAAGCCTTGTGTGCAGTAGATGCGGGGCCGAATAATGCGAGTATTGTCTCCTGCCCGGGTGTTTCGCTCTCCACACATCTATCAGGCCAAAATCCGCCAGCAGCGTCTGCAATACCTTGGCCGCCGGACTGGGCTTAGCCATCTTGTCATCCGACCTATCCTCCCTGGGATTCAACACACAATTAAAGTCGCCACCCCATATCACCGTACCCCCCATCCCGACACTGAGCTTGGTGCACAGCGTCCTAAAATATGTCGCCGTGTCCTGGTTAGGCGCATATGTGTTTACAATGCACACTACTTTGTTCTCTACCAGCCCCCTCACCATAACCAACCTCCCATCCGCCTCCACAACCTCCTCAATTAGCTTAAATGGGACATGTGGCGCCACCCACACCAGCACTCCTCTGGCATAGGCGGAGTACGTCGATCCTACTACTGTCCCCTTCCACTTCCTCCTTACCAGCTCCAGTTTCTCTCGCTTTAGATGTGTCTCCTGTAGCAGGGCTACGTCTATCTTCTGCCTCTTAAGATACATCATTACTTTATTTCGCTTAAGATAACTGTTAAGCCCTCTGACATTCCACGTTAATATCCTGAGGTCTCCCATGGCCTATCAGTAGTTTCCTCCCCCCATCCGAGGCAATCCCTCCCCACTTTGCGAACACCCAATCCCGATTTCACCCCCAGGCTCATACAAAAACTAAAACACCCCCCCAAACCCCTACCCCAAACAACTGCCCAGCTCCATCCCTGGATCTCAGGCATCCCTGTGTTCGGTCCTCCCTGGGAAACCCAAATGGAGAACCCGACAGGGTGTCACCCCACTAACAGTGACTAAACTAAACACAAAAAAGGGGTGTAAAGAGCGGCCTCTGGAGGCTCCTCTCCCTCGCCACCATGTCCGTGCTCACGGACCATGTTTAATAACCACCGACGCGCACATGTTCTCCAGCGAGTTCAATGACTATATTCAAGTCCCAATATTCGTGACCCGACCGGGCCTACAGCGTTACTTATCTCGTCTTTTCTTTTTCGCCAGCCGTCTGAACATCTGGCTCCTGAGGGCAGTTTTGTGCATCCAGCCACTCCATGGCATCCTCCGGAGTGACAAAGAACAGCAGCTTGCTCTGAAAGAAAACCTTCAGTTTGGCCGGATAGAGCAACATGTACCTAAACCCCGCTTCCCGCAATCTCCTCTTCACCGGTCCAAAGTTCATACGACTGCGCTGTACCTGCAGGGTATAATCGGGATAGGCAGTTATGTTCGCCGCTCCTCGTTGTATTGTGCCTCCCTTGCGGAAGTGTTCAAGGATCCTTTCTCGGTCCCGGTAATTGAGGATCTTGGCTATCACCGGCCTGGGCGGGTTTCCCGGCGGTGGCTTCCTAGTTAAGGCCCTGTGCGCTCTCTCCACCGCAAAACCCTGCGACAGGGTGCCTCCTGTGATCTCCTGCAGTAGCATGTTCTCGATGAATTCCGTTGGATTGTGGCCCTCAGTTCCCTCCGGCAGGCCCACGATACGGATGTTGTTCCTCCGGGCGCGTCCTTCTGCCTCCTCCGCCCTACTCTCCAAATTGCCCACACGTTGCACCAGGGCATGGAGTTCACGCTTGTGCACAGCGCAGTCCGCCACGGTAGGGCCCATTTCTTTTTCCAAAGTCTCCGTGCGCTCTGCCAGAGTACGCACGTCCTGCCTTAGGAGGTTCACGTCCTCCTGCACCGCCCCAACCTGGAGTTCCATTGCGGTCTTCAGTTCAGCCACAGCGAGCTGGAGCTTAGTCTCCCAGGTTGCTTTCAGGTCTGCGATCGCAGCGAGGACCTCCTGGTTCGCACCCCCGGCGGCCATTTCCTTGGCCTGAGTTTTATCTTTGCTTCTGGCTCCGTCTGGGCCGGGAGGCGTCTTAGCGTATTCGTCGAGCGTGGGCTGTTTGTTCTTCGCTCTCAGGGGCTTATTAGACATGTCTCCCGTCCTATCTCCACTCGGGTCTGGGGCAGGGTGTCGCAGTGCGCTCTTCGGGTGTCCCATCGCTATCGCCACATCTCCGACACTAAGTTCCTGTGTCCTCCGGCTCCCCCGGCCATCTTGTCTACTACCTAGCTAAGCCAGGTCGCGTCTCACCCTTTGAAGCGCACTTTAGGCCATGAAGAGTCAGGGGCACAGTTTCAGGTCACACCGCACGCTCCCCTGCTATCCGCACGTCCAGTCACAAAGTACCTTCGGTCAGGCCCTGCTCTCTTCCGAGGTCCGCGCCGTCGGCCACACGGGACCGGGTGTCCTTAATGACCACGATGCACCCAAGTCATGCTCCTTCACCACCACCATGCTCCAGTGCGCTCGTCAGGCGCCCAGATCAATCACTCCTTTGTTCCTTCGTTAAGCGGCGGCGGCCATTTTCTCGTTCATCGCACTCTCGCCTCCAAGTCTTCTCTTAGCTTCTCGTTGCGCTTTCGCGGTGCAGGCCCGTATCGAAACGTGTCCACACGTTCACCTGAGATTCATGTACGCAGCCATATCAGTCTCAGCCAAATTACATCGGTCCTTGCACGGTTTTTAGTCGGATAATGTACGGATCTTCGGGAGCCCCCGTACAGACACGTCCTTTCACATGGCTTCCTAGCCACGCCCCCCTACGGTTATAGATTTATGACCCTGAATTAGACCAAGAAGATCTCACTTTGTGGTGGCATCTGACCCACAACTTATTGAGGATGCAGATGAACCTTATTATGGGGATGACGAGGACCCAGAGGCAGACCAAGAGGCTTACATGTATTCCATAGACTCCCCGCTTAATCAAGACCCTCCAGTTGTCTATTCCCCTGTGGATAATCAACCCCTCAATGAAGTATTAGCCAAGGCGGCGGAACACTTCCAAATGGACACACAGGAGGTACAGGAGGATAGAGACTTCGCAGAACAAATCCTGGGGGTCAAAAAGACAGTGTACCAGTTATCCCGCTACTAAAATCGGAGCAATGCAAGATACAGCCATCCTTAAAAGCACCCAATCTCACACGGGCCATTAACCTGCGTGTTGAGAAATTATTCAGGCCTGCACCCTCAATCTTTATATAGACGCCAACAAAAACCGGACTCCTTAGTTGTCACCACAACTAGAAAGAGAGCAGGCACACCACTTGCTTCATCCGAGGCTCCACCTGATAAGAAAGCAAAAAGATGTATGCCATGGGCAGAAAGGTTGCCTCCTCTACGGCCTATCGGACCAGGATAGCCAACCACGCAACCCTCTTGGTTAGTTATAATTGCCATAAGTGGGAAGACATTTCTGCTTTACTTTAATCTGCCCCAGAGCCACTCAGATCACAACTAGTTCAGGTGGCAGCATATGAAAGGGCTGTATCTACCTGTCGCCTTAAATCAAATTTCGATGCGGCGGACAATGGCGGAAGAGTCATTGCGGATGGGACTGTTATAAAGAGGCATGCATGGCTTCGCAAGTCAGGCTTTAGGCCAGAAACAAAGGCCCCTCTAACATGCCAGTGGAACCTAACGTGCTCTTCGGTAAGGCTGTGGAAGAAGCACTTCAAACAGCAAAGGACGAGTATGACACTCTAAAATATTTAGGTCAACTCACTAACAAGCCTACTGGTCAGAGAGGTAACGGAAATGTTTGCCATTTTCAGAGCCAAAATTCTCAGAGGATGCAGCTACAATCAGGGCCAAGGCTCCTCTTGGGCAAGTAATCCAGGACAAGCCTTCCAAGGGTATCAAAGAGGACAACGCAGAGGTTGTGGTCGGACAGAGGCCTGGCTCGAGGTGGCACTCCACCTCAGAGCAAGTGACATTCCGCTCCAGGTTCCCTCCCATGCTTCCCCAGTAGGACGACGCATTTCCAACTTCACCCACGCATGGGAGGGAATCGCCTCAGACAGATGGGTGCGGTCCACTGTAGCAGGGGGCTACTGTATAGAACTACTTAAACGTCCTCACAACCACCCCCCACGACAGAAAATCCAATAAGAAGAAAAGCAGCAGATCCTTCTAGAAGAGATAACTACACTTCTATTAAAGGACGCCATAGAAGTGGTCCCGGCCAACCAGGTAAACAAGGGTATTTATTCAACTTACTTCCTTGTGCCAAAGAAAGATCTAACAATGTGCCCTGTATTAGATTTATGCCCTGTAGATATGTATGTCAAGCCACAAAAGTTCTACAAGAGGTAATCCCGCTACTAAAAAAGGGGGGGTTTTATGGCAACACTGGATTTGAAAGATGCCTATTTTCTTATTTCAATGTTTCCAGCGCACTGAAGATTCTTGCGTTTTCAAGATGGCGAACAAGCACTACCAATTCAAGGTGCTGCCCTTTGGAATAGCCTTGGCTCAAGGGTATTCACAAAGGTACTGGTGGTAGTGGCAGCGCACCTGCGCAGGGAGGCAATCCCAGTGTACCCTTACCTAGACGACTGGCTCATAACAGGGGAATTGCCTCTGATTTGCAGACAAAACATCCAAATAACAATCAACCTCTTTCATTTGGGCTTCTCCAAAATCAAGCCTAGTGCCAAGCACTTCAAAACAGTTCCTAGGAGCTGTCCTAAACAGAGGAAGGATTGGTCTTTCCCTCAGAGGAAAGAGTAAAACATGTGTTACTGCAAATACCACATTATCAGGCCATCCGCCAGATAAGGGTGCGTAAAGCAATGCGTTTAATAAGCATGATGGCAACTTGCATTTACCTGGTTCCTCGCGCGCCTGCGCATGCGTCCCATACAGGAGCGGTTGGCGAAACAGTGGTCTCAGGCAAGTGGTCAGTGGGACAATCTAGTGGCCGTTTCGACAACACTTGTGTAAAAAAAAAAAACCTTTGCTGGTGGACAGGAGAACACCTAACTAAAGGAAAACCTTTCTACGACCCACAGATACAGGCAGTGGTCACAACGGACGCCTTACTGACAGGGTGGGGGACTCGCAACCTTCACCACACAGCTCGGGGTCTGTGATCTCACACTGCACCTCAGAACCACATCAGTGTGCTGGAACTTCTGGCAGTATTCAAAGCCCTTCAGGCATTCTCATTCTAACCCCATTTATCAAACCTGTCCGTGCAGATCCTAACGGACAGCAATGTTTTATATCAACAAGCAGGGGGGGGGTACACGTTCTCCAAATCTGTCCAGACTTGCACAAAGAATCTGGAGATGGGCACTCAGACGGAAAATGTTCCTGTCATCACAACATGTTCCAGGGTAACTCAACAGACTCGTTGAGCAGAGATCCCCTACCAGAGGAACACGAGTGGCATCTACAAGGAGTCGTAGAACTCCTCTTCTCTCAATGGGGTTTCCCAACTAGACTTATTCGCCACAAGCAAAAACAGTCGATGCCCAGACTTGGCGTCCAGGTTGCCCCAGCCAGGCTCCAAGGGGAAGGCCCTATGGATGAGCTGGTCAGGGAAATTTGCTTACGCTTCCCCGCCCCCCCCCCCCCCCAACTCCTCTTATGAGGAAGGTGTTGAACAAGTTACACAAGGAACCGATGACGCTTATCCTAGTTGCTCCTATATGGGCAAGACAACCATGGTATCCACATCTGCTCAAACTGGCGATGTGCGATTCCCATCCAACTCCTGTGCCAGTACAACCTACTGACCCATCACAAGGGATTAACAGTGCACCCTCAACCACACTCAATTAACTTGGCGGCATGGTTCCTGAGGTCATATAGTTCGGGCATCTCAATCTAACTCAAAGATGCATGGATCTCTTGAAAGAATCAAGAAAAGCAAACACTAGGCGCTGTTACTTTGACAAATGGAGAGGATTCGTAATTTGGTGCCAGACTAAGCAGGTCAACCCCATAAGAATGTACTCCATCTAACATTCTCACTTGCATGCTCCACTTGCTAGATGCAGGGTTAGTGTTTAACTCCCTAAAAGTCCACTTGGCGGCCTTGTCAACCTACACCACTTCCCATAATAAGGTCCCATGGTGGAAGGTCCGTCATCAAAGCATTTATGGCAAGGGTAGAGAGACTCCACCTTCCAATTTCTAACCCACCGCCAGGTTGGGACCTCAATGTGGTACTTGCTAAGCTCACAGGACCACCTTTCGAGCCTATGCACAAGTCTAGTCTCAAACACCTGACTTATAAGACTGCCTTCTTAGTGGCCATCACTTCCATAAGAAGGGTTGGTGAAATCCAAGCATTGTCAGTGCAGGATCCTTTCTTTAGTATACATAGGTACAAGCTGGGTTTACATTCTCACCTAAAATGTAAACCAGTCGATTGAGCTACCGGCTTTCTTCCAGGAGGCCAAGAGCTCTGCTGAGGTAAAACTCCCCACACTGGATGTGAGAAGAGCGGTCCTCTACTACGTAGACCAGACCAGACTGCTAAGAAAAACAGATCAATTGTTTGTCTCCATAGCGCCAGGCAGAGAAGGTGATCGCATCTCTGAGAACGCTATCTCTAGGTGGATAGTCAGATCTATCCAACTGTGCTATTCCCTATCAGATAAAACACTGCCTTTTACACCCAGGGCTCACTCCACGAGAGGTGCTGGTGCCACTCTGGCGTTCATTGCAAATGTTCCATTAGGCAGTATTTGCAAGGCAGCTACATGGAGCGGTGTTCATACTTTCATTCAGCACTACTGCATTGACACCTGTTCCAAGACTGATACACAAGTGGGTCAAGCGGTTTTAAGAAATGTATTCGCTCATGAACCTTCTCGCAACACACCGTCTTTCACTGCTCGCTAATCTATGCGCAGTATGTGATCTAAGCAGATTCCACAAGCCTCAGAAGGGATACATTACTCACTGTAATCGTATTTCTGATTCTTGTAGCTGCTTAGATTCACATGCAACCCACCCTGCCTCCCCTTGGAGCGAAGGCGCATGGATGCTTATGAGCTTGTCTGATACGTATCTGCTTGGGTACAACTGTACTCACACTAGACCTCATGCTACCTCATGGCAGGAAAAATAACAATCTGAGGGACCTCGACGCGTAAGGGCTCATGGCCACAGTGGACGTCCCACTAGGGATAGTATTACTGACACGCCCTGTCGACGTCCCTTTTCGAGATTTGAAAAAAACTATAATACTCTGCAGCTTCCACTAGATATCGGCCTATGCACAGCATGTGAATCTAAGCAGATACAAGCATCAGAAATATGATTATGTTCATGGCCCTTAAAAGCAGACCTACATTTTATTGCTTTTGTTTTTTAAGAAAAACAAACTTGCATTGTCCTATTTAGTCATGCCTTAGTTTTGAAACGTAGGCATATCAAGGACACCGCAACTAGAGTTGTAAGCCGATAGTTTAGTCTTTTGAGTGCCGTTTTAAGTGGAGTGATGTGAACTATTCACTAGTTGATCATGCGAGTTGTGAAGGTGTTGTGCCCTAAATGATTATGGATTGGATTAACAGCTAGATCACTCAAATTTGGTGTATGTTTGTCCATCTCACTAATCCAATACACTTTAAAATAATCAAATGTTCTTATTGTAATTAATGTAAGGGGTATGTATATGGAAGCAAGATGAAATTCTGGCATTGTATTGTGCTACAACTTGCTTGACATGCTATTCTTTTGCCATACGGATATGCAGCAGCAAACGTTTTTTTTTCTTTTTTTTTTTTTGTAGTTTCTAAAAAATGGTTGGTTAGGGCCTCCTTCATTTATTTGTATATGTAGAGGTGTGTATTAAATGAAACAAATTAATTTGGGATTGTTAATATTGAGATAATGGATTTGGGTCATAATTGGGTAATGCTGATGGGCCGTGTAGGCACCTATCAAGTATTGCCAGAACTCTAGATATTTGCTATATGCAGGACTGTCTACTCTTACGTTTTGTTTTTTGAAAATGAATATGCAGGCTTCAGTTTAGGTTGGGTGTCCGTTAAGTTCTGTTGAGAATTTTATAACCTACTCTTTTGCAAAGTAAAAAATCTTACTGCACAGGCAAAGGTGGTTGGTCGCAAGTATTGGAAGTTCTTGCTTGTCCCAATCCTAGGATTTTGGAACCAAAAAGTAGCCCCAGCGCTCACTAATGCAGCTGAGGTCTTCCTGGGATCAGTCTATGTAAGAGTGGTTTGGGGGACTCTCTTATTCAGAAAAATAAATTTACCAACCCCAATTTGGCATACGGGAAGACCAGATCCTGTTCTGATAGTATGGGAGAATCCATGCCAAACTATTCTAGAAAACCTGGGAACGCCCAGAGAAGTACTGTGTAAAAGCCCTTTGCTGGTAAAAATCCTAAAGGAAGATGACTGGAGTGAAACTGAGTCAGAAAGATCAAAGTTGCAAGCGCACACCCTTTCAGGATTCTTAACAGGCGATCTGGGCGTTTCCTATCGTGAGGCAAAGAGACTTACTTTTTAGGTTTCGGTTAAACTTTGTGCACGCTGGAAACTCTACATAGATACGGCAATAGGGAACAAGATGACCGTTGCCGCCTGCAGAATTATATGCAGTACCCTTTGGGAACACCACACACAATTAATGCTACAAGTGACAGTAAAATTCACCTTTGGTACAAGCCTGTACTACACAGTTAAAGTGGTAGCGATGGCTGAGCAGCCAGACTTATCTCAAGAGTAAGTGAGCAGTATCAAATAGTTACACAAAGGACAGCAATTACTATGATTCAGGCAAACACTGGCTCAAGGTTTTCAAGTAAAAGGATAAACATTTATGTCACTCTTCAGTTGTATAACATTACACGATTATAAGCAGTTTAAAAAAATCACACTCTCAATACACCACACCACTGCCAATAAGTTCCAGACAAATTAAGCTCACAAAATGAAGTGGGAGCAAAATGGCACTCCAGCAATTTAAAAGGAAGGGAAAAACAAAGTTAATAGAAATTGAACCACACCAACAGGTAAGTATTCAGGGCAATTGAGCAAGAGGAACTACAGTGATGGAATCGGGTAGAAAAGGCTTAGGGCCTAAGTCAATGGGTCAAAAGTCTTTTTCTCAAGATCACACGGTTCAGGGTAGTTTGTGGTAAAGTTCGTGCCTTGGATTCCGGACGAGGTTGGTTGGCAGGAAAGTTAGTTCGAAGAGAAGGACAAGCCCACGGTTTGGAGAAAGATTTCACACTCACCGGGGTTGAACGAACGAACAACTGGATTTGCACAGTACCTTAAAACGGAGAGGAAGCTGTAGCTGAGGCGGATGTTCCTGGTAGGTCCTGCAGGCTCACGGTTCCTGAAGCGACTGTCGGACTGACAAGAAGTAGGAAGACTGGAGGGTCCTGCACTACCGAGGGAAGAAACCAGCAGCAGAGCAAAGCGATGAATAAAGTGTGCGCTCCTTAAAAGCCAAACAGGGTCCTACCTCCTGGCTATCCTGCCCACTGTAGCTCTGTACAGCGAATTTGACCAGAGGAGGGGTCCTGGCTTGAAGTTTGGGCGAACTGGTTGCTCCCACCAGCTCAAGGGAAGAAGTTTCTTCTCTGTCGTCCGATTCTGAAGATTCGGACCTGCAGCAGGGCTTCACCAGGCGGTTCAGTCGTTGTAGGGGTCCTCTTCTGTCAGCTCCTAGTTTGTTCTTTTGTTCCAGTGGCGACTGCCTTTCCAGTCCCAGAGACCTGCTTTTTATGCAGTTTCCCTCCCACACACACAGCCTGGCTGTCAATCACACAGCAGGGTGGCTGTCCTGAGCCAATCAAACAGGAGTGCGACTTGGGTTACCAAGGGAACCCATGGCAGGGGTCCTAAGACCCCTCCCTCACATACTGCCTAACCTAGACTTTCAGGCACCTTAAGGAGGGCTTTGTGCAGAAGCCCGTGAAAAGACGGCGAACAAAGGGACCAAACCTGGTTTGGCGCGCAGAGTAAAACACAAGAAAGACTTTCAAAAAGAAATGGCGGCTAAACCCAGTCGGGGCTGAAAGAAAATATATTTGGTCAAGCGGGTTTATGTTCGAGGCCAATATAATAGCCTAAAACAATACCATATATAAGATAACCGCAGTATGAAAAATAGGGTAGTTGCCACTGCCACCAGCCACGTCTTGATGAAAAGGGAGTGAAACAGGGCTCAAAGAGAAACTGGCAAAAAGGGATAAGAATTAACCCTTTCCAATTCTCCGCGTAAAATGGGGTGTACTGTGTCTGTGGTTTAAAGAGACTACATAAAGTTAATAGCAACTTTACACGTTTCTGTGGGACAGTCAGTCCCAGAAAAATTGAGTCCGAACGCACATAAAAATGATGCTCATGGAATAGGTGAGGCTCCAGAGCCCAAGATCACACAAATGGTAAAAACGCACACAGCAAAACACATGTAAGAGTGGGGAAAAAGGGCTCCCACTCCTACCAGGTGAAAAAAATAAACCAGAAATCCAGAAAAGCTGTTGAGGGACTCATTAGGTAAGGGAAATCGTCCATTTATGAGAATTCTCCCTAACACTGCCTTTGTAAAACAGGACAGGAAACTCTTAAACATTTACTCCTCCTTTTTTTTGCCCAAAGTTGAAAACTTTGAGAATGCTCCTTTTACTTGAATGAATGAAAGGACAATTTGGTGTTGATGCAGAGTCTTGGTGGGAGGCTCTGTATGGAGGGACAAATGCCAGACTTGATTTTGCGCTTGTAAAATCTTTGGCTATCACACTGAAAAGATTAAGTAAATCATAAGTTTGCTGTATTAACGTGCTTCTAACGTAGGCTTCTGCATACACCCTTGTGCTTCCTCTTTCTTGATCAGGCTGTGGAGAATGGCCACTTTTCTTGATATGTTCCTGTGCTGGCTTTTTTTGTTTCTAAATGCTTTGGTCTGTGTAAGTTGGATTCCATTGAAAATTGGTTCTGGCTTGTGTTTTGGCGTTTTAAACCGGCTGGACCGGATTTGTGTTTGAATTTTATGATTGAATTTGGCAAAGATTTTAACAAACTAGCCTAATTAATAAAAACATTTAAAAAAGTATAATAAAGACTGCTGGTTTCTAGCAGTGTTGGGATTGCTTACACGACCGAACTACATCCCTGCATCAATAATAAATTCACAATGTTTCTGGTATGGAATGTAACGCCCTGCATGCCGGCATCTCTCTGCCCATCTTCAGCCTGCTCATTCCCAGAACCACTATACACACATGTCTACTGCAGACATTTTCCTACTTTCTGCAAACCCACCACCATTGACTCGGTCAAGCTATTATTGCATACCTTCAACTTTGCTCTCTGCACCCAGAGACATGCGTCACTCTGCACACCCTCAGCTTATATCTTTTAATTATCCAGGTTGTGTGCCTTTGGGCTCTATGCACCGTTCATACCCTTCTCTCCTTTTGCTGATTTTGGACATCCATGCTCTGATTACTTTCAAGCCAAGTTTACCTCTGTTTAGGCAGTTAATGGGACAGAACGTCTCAGAATTGGGGGGCAGGGGTGAGGGTAAGTATCCAGATTGGGGTCTGCAGAGGGGAAGCTAAATGGACGGTATTGTGGATTGCTGATAACTGTACTTCAAGCAATGAAAGTTTTTGTAATTTTTTTTTTTAAATCTTTTTATTAGTTTTAACATATAACCATAAACAAACCCTTCTTCCCCCATCCTACCCCACCCACATTCCCTGGGAATTCAGAACGGCAGTACTTAAGCCTTAGATCACGAGACACAGTGCTAGGAGTTAAGTCAAAACAAGTTCAAGATACGAATACTGTGAGGACACCATTGCAGCATATAATCACTTTGCAAGTATTGGAGAAGAGGACCCCAGTCTGCATGAAAAGTCTCCGTGGTACCCTGTAATTTATGAGTCATCCATTTCATGGTGAGCCATTGAAGTTGAGTTGGGGGTGTTCGTTGCTTCCAACATTGAGCTATTACTAACCATGCCGCTATCACCATAATCGCTTTCCACTGGCGTTTGGTAAATACTGACTGTTGCGGGTCCCACAGGCCTGGCAGCCATACTCCATCCCCCAAAGTCTCAAGTCTGTGGACCATTTTCCCCGCCTCACTCTTGACTTCCCTCCAGAAGTTCTCCAGGACCGGACACGTTCTCCATATGTGCTTCAGTACCCATATTGTTGGCACCCCCGACAGCACAGCCCATCCTTGTCAGGGAAGATGATTCACAGTTTTTCTGGTGTCAGGTGCCACTGTAATTGCACTTTATACCACATTTCTCTCAGATGGGTCGACCTAGTAAATTTGGGTATATTTCGCCAGACTTCCTCCCAGAAGTGCCGAGGTATCCTCTCCCCCAGCGTCGCCTCCCACTTCTTCATGTAGCTCCACCAGACTTCCTCCCCCTGCAGATTCAAATGCGCATACAGGTTAGATATAAGTTTCTGCGTTCCTGCATCTGTTGTCAGGAAGGTTTCAAATCTTGTTAAGGGCCTTGAACCAGCTTCCCTAATGGTGGGGGAGGAAAGCCAATGAACTAGTTGAGTATACTGGTACCTATCCGAGGCAGTCAAACCAAATTCTCGGACACAGTCCTCATAGGTCCTAAGTGAATGACCGGGGAACATGTAGCAAATTTTTGTGCAACCAGCCTGCTTCCAAGGGGAGAATGCTTTCGGGTCCATCCCCGGAGGGAAATCAGGATTGCCAAATAGCGGCGTGAAGGAGGAGGGATGAGTTGTCAGACCCGCCCTTTTCACTGCAGTGTCGCATGCGGCGAGAGTCACCGCTAGGATTTCACTTATTTTGGAGTTCGCATGCCTGTTTCTTGTGGAACCAGAGGAGGTTAGAGAGGGGAGTTCTTGCCACAGCCGCATCCTGCTTTGTCCATTTGTGCTGGGGAGTGTCTGCCACCCATTCTCTGATCATTCGGAGTTGTGCTGCTTCATAATATTTCTGTAAATGCGGAAACGCCAAGCCCCCCTAGTCCCACCTGCGCCGTCATCAAAGCCGATGCTACTCTTGGTCTCTTCCCCTGCTATATATAAGACTAAATCATCTTGTTCATTCATCTGAAGAACGATTTGGGTAATCTTATTGGAAGGGCCTGAAAGTAGTAAAGGGCCTTCGGGAGGACTGTCATCTTGACTGCAGCAATCCTTCCCAACCACGAGACTGAAAGGGGGAGGGGGCACCTTGCCAAGAGATTCTGCAGTTGCAGTAGTAGGACCGGGTAGTCGGCCTTGTAGAGCTGCAACACTGAGGGGGTGAGCTTGACTCCAAGATATATTTTGATGTTTTGTGCTACTTTCATCCCCTGTGCCTGCGCTAGGATCATTATTGTCAAAGGGTCATCTGAGATATTTAAAATATCTGACTTAGTCTTGTTTATTTGGAGACCTGAGACAGCTCCGAATGCCTCCAGTTCTTGTAAAAAGGACTGGCAAAGACTCCGTGGGCTCAGTTATGGCCACCAACATGTCGTCCGCAAAAGCCATGGTTTTATGTTCTAGCCCCCCATCTGAATGCCCCTTATTTGTCGCTGAAGACGTATCCTCGCCAGGAGGGGTTTATGGAAAAGGGCATATAAGAGGGGGGACATCGGGCAGCCTTGCTTCGTTCCTCGTCTGGGTGATTGGCTGGGACAAGAAGCCATTAACTGAAATTCTCAGGGTGGGAGTTGTAGTTAGCCCTCAGCATTTTCAAGTAGGATTCTCCAAATCCCATTTGTTCCATTGTGCGAAAGAGTTGACCATTCAACGCGGTCAAATGCTTTCTCAGCGTCCAATGCCACTAGTATAGCTTTAGTGCTGATACGTTCTGCCTTCTCAATTAGGTGGCAAACCCTCCTGGTATTATCTGCTGTTTGTCTCAAGGGGACAAAGCCTGCTTGATCCATGTCGATCAGAGATACCAGATATTCTGTTAGCCTATTGGCCAGGATTGTTGTATAAAGTTTTGCATCAAGATTTATCAGGGCGATCGGCCTGTATGATCCTGGCAGGGTAGGGTCCTTATCTGTATTCGGAAACAATACTACTTTTGCTTCGTTCATAGAGGGTGTTATGTTCCCCCAGGATTTAAACGTGTTAAAGAGGAGCGTGAGCCTAGGGACCAGTGAGGCTCGACATTTTTTATAGAAGACCTCGGTATAGCCATCTGGTCCCGGTGCCCTGTTTTTGGGAAGTTGCTTGATAGCTCGGAGTACTTCTTCCGGTGTCATATCTTGGTCTAGTACATCTCTGGTTTCTCTTTGCAGCTGGGGGAGAGGGACGTCTTGAAGGTATTTCTTCTGTTCCGATTCGTCTGGGCCACTCGGACGGTAAAGGGACTGGTAGAAAGTTTGCATGATCTCGCCGATTTCAGCATCTGTAGTTTTCCGATCCCCATTGAGATCTTCCAGAGCTAAAATCGACCTTTCTTTACAGTCTCGGAGTTGATGGGCAAGCAGTTTATCTGCCTTATTGGCAAGCAAATAGTACTTTTGCCTGGTCTGTAGGACTGAATGCTCCACCACCTTCGTGCGAAGGAGGTCTAGTTGCCCCTGGATATGCTGCATCGCTCTTGTCTTGGCTCTGCTGGGGTTGGCCACCACCTCCTTCTGGGCCATCCGGAGTCATGCTTCCAGGTCGTGCTCCCATTGTGCCAAAAGTTTTTCTCTACTTGCCTTGAGGCCGATGAGCTCACCTCTTCAGACCGCTTTAAAGGCATCCCACACTATCTCTTGCGGGGTCTCCCCTGTGTCATTGTCAGTGAAGTACGTGTCTATCTTCTCCTGTATTTCTTCTACAATTGTGTTGTCTTGCAGTAGATCAGACGGGAACCTCCAGGACCAGGGGGTCCTCTCCCTATATCTGAGTGCTGAGGAGATTATAACCGGAGCATGATCTGAGAGGGAGATGGGACCCACCTCCACGTCCCCTATCCTGCCCATCAAGGGTGTAAAGGTCCATATATAGTCTATCCTTGATAGGGAGTTATGGACGTGTGAGAAGTGTGTATATCCCGGCGTCCCTGGATTCTTCGTTCGCCATACATCATGAAGGGAAAGGGACTCGAATGCTTTCTTAAGAGTCGATGAGGGAGCCTTCAAGTCGGTGCCTGTTCTGGAGCTCCTGTCCAGCGAGGGGTTCCAAGCTAAATTCAAATCCCTGCCCAAAATGTTTCCTTTTGAGAATTTTTCCAATTCGTCCAACGTATGAAGCAAGAACGATTCCTGTCCTACATTCGGCGCATAGATCGATGCCAAAGTCACTGGTCTTCCTTCAAGTGTAAGGTTTAGGAAGACTTATCTGCCCTCTTTGTCCGCAGTGTAGTTGTGGATCTGTGCCCTAAGAGTCTTTCACGGTTATTAGAACTCCCGCTTTCTTACACTCCGCATTGGATTGGTAGATGCGCCTTGCCCCTTTGATTCTAATCCGGTGCTTCTCGCCCTTCTTTGTGTGCCTCTTGATATAGCAGTATGTCCGCCTTATGTTGCCAGGCTTGGCACTCTAGTTTAGCCCGTTTCATGGGGGTATTCATACCCCTGACATTCTGAGAGAGAATTGTCACTAAGGCCATTGGTGTCTTATCTGCTGTTTAATCTTGACTTGAGTACTTTGTGACGCTCCTTCGGTAGTGTGCCGTCCTGACATTCCTTTTCCCCAAACATTCCCACTTCCCCACCCCCATGTCCCTTGAGGGCTGTACTGGGTTGTACCTGCCCGAAGCGTAGTGCCCGGCGCTCCCGGTCCATGTGTTCCCTCAATAACTCTGCGTGGGGAGTCCTAAACCCCACTATAGATTCCAAATGAACCGTGCTGTCCCCCCTTCCTGGCCTGCCAATGACCGGTCGGGCGGGAGCATTATATGTATCTGGCAGCAGTGGTATGTTTCTCTTGAACGTTCTCAACTCTGGGGGTAGAGAAGGGGGGAGATCCCGGTCACCTTGTACATCAGTTTCTTCTCCCTGCTCCCCACAGGAAATGTGGACCGTTGAACAACCATCCTGGTTGGTCAACGGTCCACAGGATTCAGCATTCGGACCACGGGTCCGCCTCTGCAGCCTTGGATGCGCCGTCTCCCCTCCGCACTCTATTCCCAAGATCTTTTCCCCTTCCTCACAGGTTATCTTGTGCTGTGTCCCCTCCCAGGTGAAGAGGAGACCAAAGGGGAACTGTATTTCCCTTGAATTGATTGTAGGTGACGGACCACTGGACCCATCTTCCGGCGTTTGAGAATGGTTGATTGGCGAGATCCTGGTACAATTGTACCTTCTGACCATTCACTCGCACCTGAGGAGCCAGCCTAGTTTTCGAAGGTTTTTAAATATAAGTGCATGCATTTTCAAATTCTCTGGTTGGATTCTCCTTGCCAATGTACTTGATTTTTTTTTTTTAAATTTGAAAGTCTCTTTATCAAGTTAATGTCCTTATGGAAGACATATCCCCTGAATTCCAAGAGTAGTTTCCTGTTTCCACATTTGTTCTTGAATGAATTATGTGGGATTTACACTAGTCTCTAACTAAAATGCTGGTTTGCTATCTCTCTCATTCAGAGTGCTTTTGGGTCTTTCCTCTCCAATTACCAGAATAAAGTGCTGTAGACTATCAGACTCTCTAAATGATCAAATAGTCTGTGGACTCAAAATTACCTGATTTAAGTGTTTGGAAGTTTTTGTTTCTTTAAGCCTTGAATTATGCACCTGTGTCAACATTTCAACTCCTTGGCGTTCCCACTATTCTATGGCTTCTCCCCTCTGAGTACTTTCTATGGTTCTCCACTCTGTGCTGTGCTCGGATTATAGTGATGTCAGACAAGCTTTCCTCCTTTGTTCTCCACTAAGGTGTTTGCGGGATATGTCGTGTAGGTTGTCTGCTTTGGATCGTCTGGTGTGCCGGGCTGCCCTACTTTGTAGCATCATTAACACATGTTACATTGGCTATGTCACGTAGGAGCCTTTCACAGTTTCACTCTGAACTCTAGCAGTGTGTTGTGCTCCTCTGTGTTCTATTTGAAGCGCCGGATGTTTCTACTTTCCAGCTTCTTATTTCATCCAGAAGAACTTGCAGCTTCTCTTCAGAAGCGTCTCGACTTTGCTCACCACGCACATTGCTTGCCCTTCTTCCAGTTAATTCGTTTTTCTGAAAAGTGCCTTTCTGCTATGCCGTTCATGCCCTTCAATGATTTTGACAGGCTTGTAATGGTGAATCTATTAACCTAAAACTAGTTGTAGTGGGTACTTGCAGGCTGTTTAAATCTCTTAACGTAAGATAAAATATCCCTGCAGGGTGACTGATGCTTCAAAAGACACTTGGCAGGTCATGAAGGATGGCCAGACCAATCAAAGTTAAAGGGGGTTGTTGAATTGTGCAGGGTAGTCGTATGCAATTTCACGCCCTGATATTTGACCACATTATTTCTTGTGTGTAGAATATCCCACTGCAGATTTATTGTTGCTATAGGGATTTTGAAAGAAGCCCCTCCCCCTTCAGAAAGGTACTCTTGTGTTCATTTTGTTTCCTCTCCACCTGTACCATCTGCTCGAAGACATAGTCCCAATTCACATAACCAGTACAATAAACTGGTAAAGCCTGCTTTAAGCTTTCTGTTGGCATCCGGTCATCTTGGTACATTTTTTACTTTCCTCCCAATATCCTTCATCTAGCTTTGCATCCACAGGGTTTATGCCTCTGTTGTAAAGTTACCCAGTTTTGACCTCCACCAGGAGATCTTGCTTCCAATTTTTTTTTTTTTCTTTTCTGAACTCATCATTGGCTACTTTAGGCTTGCAAACTGGTCTTCAGTCTGATTTGTTTGCCTTTTGTATTTATAGAACCCTAACTAATTTGCCTTTGTGGCTGCTTCCAAGACCATTGATGCAAAGTAGAGAGGCACAGTTCAGACGGCTGCAGTAAACTGAAAGCAAAAGTGCATCATAGGGACGGTTTCTGGACCAAGTGCCTTAAGCACTTAATAGGGACCCAAGAGTGCTGGACTCAGTTGCCATGGTCTATAGGCTAGCTAATTGGATAGCCTTCAATTTGTACGTTCCGTGCCCAACTGAGTCACCAGTCCTGTTCCTGATCTACTAATAGTCCTCCTTACTTTTTCCTTGTGCCACTCGTCTTGTGAAGAAAGAGTAACTCTTTAGCATGGTTAACTGTTATGGGAATTATCTGTATATCATTCCTTGCCAAACACCTTACACTTTACCTCTACCCCATCCCTGCTTGGCTAATTTCCTGTATTCGTTAACGCTGTCGGGCCAATTATTTACCTCACATCGGTTTGTTTGTTAAACGTCTTGCAGCTTTGCTGATGTTTTATGCAGCACATCCACTGTCTGGTCAACCCATGTTCAGGATGTAGATAGAGCTAGGTCTGTAATGTCAATGCATGTACTAGGTTTATAAGCTCTTTGAAGTAAAGTTTAGTTGGGCGGATTTCTTCTTTTTTTTGTGGAAAGTCTGCACTATGAGCCACTTGGTGCCTGCAGCAGATACTCTGCCAAAAGCATGCAGGTGGCTCCTCTTCAAGTGACTAATCTTTCAGTGCCCTGCAGTCCTTCAATCGGGACACTTGTAACATCTGCAGTGGTCACTCTTGAAGCTATACCACAAAAACACTAACCTAGTACAAGAAAACTGGATGCTAGAGCATTTGGCGCATAAGGCCAGTAGACTGAACTTGATTACAACACATTCAGATTTCCTCTGCTAGATGTTTTTGTGTGTACTTTAACAAGTCCACAAACTTATTTACTCATTATTCCATTATTTTTGAAAACTACAAGAATTAGAAAATTGGTGACTTTAAGGACTTTCTTTTTGTAGGTTCTCCATATTGTAGCCTGATTAGAAAGTGTAAAGCAACTTCCAGCCTTTTATTTACTGGTGGCCACGAGAATTTCGATGCTTACAAAAGCATTGGTTGTCAACAAGGTTGCTACTTATCTTTCACACACGTCCCATGACTCCCTTGGTGGAAAGAATGACAGAGGATCCTGTAAGTCCTTGTGGTTTCACACAAACCTGCATTGAAATGATAGCAAGATATTTCGTATGGGACAGCAAGGTAACATTTATGGTGAAACCTTTACATAATGGGTATCCGAATAACTGAGCTATGCTCCTTTCTCTTGATCCTTTATCATGGGTATTGCATCCATTTCAGCAAATGCAAGTATAAAAATCAAAGTTCCTTAGACATCTTGGGTAAGTTCCAGAAGTAAGCTCTATTCCAGTTTTACTAAGATGGCAAGTATGAAGCACTGGGTCTCATCACTCAGGCTGAGGCCCTCCAACTGACAAGCAGTGTAACCTTCACTACAGGCATTCCTACACTCACAGCTAAAGATTATCTTGGGCACACAAACATTCTCCCATGCAGTCCGAAGTACCTGCATTCACACCAATCACATTACAACACATCTCCCTTCTTCACACACAAATCCACAGGAGGGAAACCTACACGGAACACTCGTATGGTGCACCTTTTTTGGGAGAGGTGAAGCTGAGAATAAAGCAGAGGGTGTCCCCCAACACACTGTCTGTGCCTCCAACAGCAGCCACTCACTCTTACAGAAAGGCACCCCCCCCTTTCTGTCCGTACGCTACAAATCCTAGTCAAGTGAATAGGAAGCCCCCCCCCCTGCACTCCCACTTTATTCACTTACACATCTGACCCATTCCTCACTTCAATTAAACCCAGCCGTGTCCAAAAGGCGTGGTCCAAAAATACCAATGACCAAACCTCACACCAGAGGAGAGGTCCCACTCCATTCCATACACACAATTGTGTTTGGGGGCGGTGTCGCCATGAATCAGTACCACCCTCCTCGCATAGGAGAAGTCCCATACCATACATATTTCACCTAAACATCTTTGAAACCCTCTACAATACTTATACAAATACATTTTAATGTTTTGACTATGCCCCAACAGTCCCCAACTGAGAACATCTTTTGACCTGAAATGCCCTAAACAGGTCAAACTACCCATACTCTTAACTGAGACTTTTACTGAGAGGATCTCAATTCCCTGGCTCTTAACAAAAATACAGTTCGCCTGCTGAAAGCCCATGGCTTAACACAGCCATAAACCTCTAAATACTCAGAAATGCGTTAAGTCGCTTGCATTTTGCCATATAACATTTTCCCATGCACCTTGCTTTTATTAGCATTACTAGCTTTCTGAAGTGTTAGAGAACAGCTTCTATCCCCATCCAAACAATGGTCATACATATTCCTCTTAGGCATGTAATATGTCTTCTCTTTAACCATTTCATAAGCAGATAACAATATGAGTTGTTTTTCTTTATCCTTGAGCTGGTGCTGCACATAAAAACACCAACAAGGATATGGTTGGAGAGTTCTCCACAGCTTGTGCTTCTTTCTCCTGCATGCTTTGTCTGCATGGTGCTTTATGTAAGCACCTGTTAAAAATTGCATCTAGCTCAATACCTTTTAAATCTTGCACACATGCGCCTTGATTGTAACAGGACAGTACCTGTCTCTGAGCGACCTCATTATACACCATCCCGCTCTGAAACCTTCACTTTACTAATGCTGCACTCGCTCATTGTCCTTGGATTGAAAGGCATACACCTAGCGATAATCCTTGATCCTTTTTTATCATCCCCCGTACAGCGCGGTTCCATCGTGGACACGATCACTGCAGCACTGCACTAAGCCATCACGCACACCCCACTGTTGTACCGAAGCATCAATCTGGATGATTAGATTAAATGCATAAATTCTGCTTCTCCAAGGGGCCCTTTGGAACATCCCCACAGCCCGTTTGGCCACTTGTTCCTCATACAGGTTCAACTCATTGCTGGGTTCTGTGTCGCAGCATTACCATTTGTGTTCTCTAAACTGAGTTCTGGTTAGCATGAACGGGCCACACCATCCTCTTCCTGTTTCCTGCATCACGGTACAACATGACGCACCGCACCGCAAAGTCCTTTACTTTGACCTCGGTGAGCTCTACACTTGAATAGAATCCCAAACGCATGGCGTTGCAGATAAACGCCATCTCCCTAATTATTCCTTGTGATGTCATCACTCTCTCAGTGCCACAGATGTAAGGAGCTCCTGCCAGCAGCAATACAGCAACAGCGCCAACGGCCACAGGATGTTAATATGTGCAGGGCACTGATTCTACTTCCAGGGTAGGTTGCAGACAGGACTCACTGTTCCGGGACGACACTCCCTTCCCACAGCATTTGCAACATTTTCCTTGCATCCTTACACAGCAGTGATGCAGCGCGACCCAGCAACATATGCGGGCTGGCGCATGTCCAGTCACAGTTCACAGGCACCAGGGGAGTCGATGGATGCACCGTACACACTTCCCGCATTTACATCATTTCTTGTTCTGGATCCCACAGTTTCACCCACAAAAAACATATTAACGTATCTGGTACTGCTTCTTCTTTGTGGTCAGACGCCACTTTCTTTACATTTCACATGTCTACTAGGGATGTGGGACACTGTTTTCTCGCTTCTCTTACTCCCCCCCCCCCCCTTTCTTCTCTCTTATCCCTGGGTCTCTTGTTGGGGCGCAGCTCCCCTCATTCTGTGCTCAGCGATTGCCAAAGGTACTGCACCTCAATCTTTTCTTGGCCCTCTGTGATGTGACTTGCTTGTGTGGGGCAGTGGTTCCTCTCCTTCTCTGCACCCCCGCAGCACACTGGAAACCAGAATCTTCACTCTTATACCACGCAGGTTCTTTTTCTTTACTTGAGGAAAGACCAACTCGTCGCCAGTGTAATAATCCTAGTTCCTTAGACATTTTGGGTAAATTCCATAAGTAAGCTTTATTCCAGTAGTAGTAATGAAAAGAATCAGGATGGGAGATCAAAACAGTAATATGTTGGATCAATTTAAATAATCTCAAAAAATTATAGCATTCTGATGACTATTTACTTTTTTCACAAAATGACTGTAAACTGACAGTGTTTCGGCTAACTGTAGCTGTTGGGAGCTAACTTGTGGTGGCCTTCTTCAGGATAGGAGTGAAGGGTGACTCTGTCCGTGGGTCTGGTTTATTATGTCTCACGAAACAAATGTTGCTTGGTCATATATTTTCATTGGAGTTATGCAAATGCATTTGATTATTGATACCGCATAATTTACTGAGTTATTTGCAGACACACATCTTTGATGTAACTTGCATCCATCACCCAATCATGTTGTAAAAGTCACCAATCCATTGCACTTACATGACATTAGCATCCAACACTAGATCCTTTTGTAAGGTGCCTCTGGTGTTTTACACATTCTACTTGGACCACATTATTACTTCTTAGGGTCTACCTCCTGGGGACGTCATGCACTTGGACATGATCATTGCTGCTACACTTAGTTGGGCAACATAATAGATATATATTATTGCATCCACTATATCATCAAACTATTTACATCTTGCAATCGAGCCAGTGTCTTACACCTGTAATCGTACGCATAGCCACACCCGCAATCAGGCTCTTATGCGGGCAGCTTCATCCATTGCCCCGTTAGATTTTAGCTTATTTCCTGATTCAAGTTCTAGCACTAGTCGTTATTCAGACCCCAATTCCCATGATGCCTTAGACACCCGGCACCGTTGTGACGTGCCTCTTGCTCGTATTCAGGCGACTCATTGAGTCTATTTGGCCTAGTCATGAGTACCGCAGCCTATCAGACTCGCTTTTAGTTTCCCTTGAACTGTGCAACACGTCACGCACACACCCCTATCCCCATTGGCCCAATAGGCGCACCGCCATGGGGGTAGTCGGCCTAGGGGCGGGGCTTACCACACAGCATCGGGATTTATCTCCAGGGCAACTTGCAGCACACACTGCCACATTCGCAGTGAGAATCAGACGCTCACAGATCCTCCAAGTAAGTCGTATCACAGAGGGCACCTCACGCCCGTTTGACTGCATGGATTAGGATAGATCTGACGCACGTTCCTCCAAATGCCCTGCACTTTCACTTGTGCAGTTATTACTTAGTGATTTATAGACACAAGTCGTTTTTTACGTTCTATGCCTTACATGGTCATTTGTGTAGGCTTCACCCATTGCTTTTTAGATGCATGACTACGTCCAAGCCCTCTCTACATCTCGGGCAAAACCTTGTACGCATGCACTGCCCTCTCAGAGTGTGCACACATAACCTGATAATGTTCCCCTCTGATGGGTTATTTAGTCCTACGTGATCAACACACGCAGAATATTTGACTAGCGCATGCCTCCCGGCACCATGCCTGTCACGCATGCTCCAACACCCTAGTTGTGACATCTTAAATTCATTTTAAATTGACGGGACACATGTTATTTCTCCGTCTTTTTTCTTGCAGACCTGGGGACTCTGCTTGCCACTAACAGGCATTGCCACATCCTGGTGAACCCTTTGCACCCAGGATATACAGGTTGCTCCATAGTAGTGTATCGAGTACAACGCTATACCAGTCTCCACCATGAAATACTGAGGGGCCATTTGTAGCAGCTCTACCGCCGCACCGTTGCTTGATGGTAAGCTCTACTGGAATACACGCTCTAGTGTATTTGTTCGGCACCAACTAGCCATTTAACAAGTATTTAAAAGTATAAACAACACATCAGAGAACAGCCTTTCACTTCTTTATTATACTCTGACAGATACCATATGGACAGAGTCACCCTTCACTCCTATCCTGAAGAAGGCCACCACAACAGCTAGCTCCTAACAGCTACAGTTGGCCGAAACACTACAGTGTCGACACAACACCGTGTCCCACTTTTTTTGTTTGTACATATTTTTGTGTACATATTTTTGTTATGTTTATCAAAACCCATTGACCACTAGTAGTCCTGGGCAGCACTTACTCATGTTTATATGGAAATGTCTATTTGTTTGTTAGAGAATGTGCACTAATACAAGGAAAATAACCTCAATAATGCAGAGGTTGGTACTCCGAAGTACCCCCCCACTGCAAAAGTATAAAACATGTCCGTTTACTGTCTTTTTGTGAAAAAAGTAAATACTTATCAGTATGCTTTAATTTTTTGATCCAAAATATTACTGTTTTGATCTCCCATCCTAATTATTTTCATTATTACTATTTACCCCCCCCCCCCGGGCATATCAGTGCCAGGTGCCCTTTATTATATATTTTGACCTAGCTTTATTCCAGTTACATTAAGATGGGAAGTATGAACCACTGGGTCCCATCACCCAGGTTGGGGCTCTCCAGCTGATAAGCAGCAGAGCCTTCACTACAGGCATTCCTACACTCCTAGCTGAACATTTTCTAAGGCACACCAACATTCTCTCATGCATTCCCAAGCACCTGATCACACCAAGCACATTACAACAAGTAATTCAGCCTGAACTCACCAGTATTGCGTTTGTTGTTGCACCCACTTTTCGGACTACTAGGAACACTGATTGAAATAAGGATGTGTTGAGCAGGAGCTAAAATCAATCCTTGATACTTGCTTTTCATAGTTGGCATTAGCTATTTCTAGGAATGTGGAGCGATTTCCTAGCATGCATCAAATTTAACTTGCAAAGCAGGCAAACTATAATAGTTTCTCCGTTTTATGACCAATTTTGGTTTAAGTGTGTTCTAGATGTGTCCTAATGTCTCTTAAGACTTTGACCAAAAAGGGTTAATGTCCTACTGGTATGTCAGTAATGGTGGTGTTCTAGGATACAAGCATGAGCTAAATAGCTCCCAGCACCTAGAAATTAACCCTGCTGCATTCTTCACATTGAACAGGTTCTGCATTGGTGCCTTTAGCAAAAGTTGAATTTCAGAGATTTTAATGTTTGAAGACTATAAACTGTGACCATAATTACTTTAGAAGTAGTAGTTGCCATGTTACATCTAAGCCTTAGGTGTTCTCTATGTATTGCAAGTTTTTATGAAAGCTTTCTTATTTGTAAACCCAAACTTCCCTAATTTTTGTTCATTCGCTGCCGTCAACTGTTGTCTTTTTTTGTTGTTAATCATTTTAACAGGTTGTAAGACTTGTCAGTGAAACATTTCACTATAGTGCAATTGACCGTGCAAAATCGAGAGGAAAGAAATATGCATTAGAAAAAGTGCCAACAGTCGGTCGTAAATTTAATCGGATCGGACTACCTCCAAAGGTATGTTAAGTGACACAAGTTCTAAAACCATGTACATTTGAACATGCCACGAAAGAATAAATCTGTCATGTACAATAAAAGACTACTCTGTCTATACATTCCTTGGAGTGTTTTGCATACCGTCCGACATGGGCCGTGCAAGTCTTGTTTAATTTATTTTAAAATATTTTTTATTAGCATTTATAAACTTACATTGTGCAGCATTGATCTTTATGCGTTAATTCCAAGCATAGTCAACATATTCCAGGTTGGCTGCGAACATGCTGAACCAATAAACAGATTTTAAAAACAAAACAAAATTCTCCATGCATGTAAACATAGCATTTCATTTTGATTCTATGCCAGGATAGGTGTGGGGGAAAGGGGGACCTTAATGGACAGTCATCTTCGTTATTCGGGAACTTGGTGTTCACAGTCATGCTTAGACTAAGGCCAGCAGGGGCACTTAACAGGGCACAGAGTCAGGACAACAATGCAAAATTATACAGAGTGGTGTGGTGTTCAGAGAGTTTATCATCTGAGGGGTGGAACATGTCCCAAATCAAGAGCCTCCAAGATTCATAGGGTCCGCCAGTGTTTGCTTCAAGACTTTGTGCTGCCGTAACCCACACTCTGGACTCCGCCTCAGCCCAAGTCTCAAAGTCGCTGTGCCAGTGTGAATATTGCAGGCCCTCAGTGGACTTCAGGCCATGGCAATGCACCTCTTAGCAAGAATGCAGGCCTTGGCCATAAACTTAAAATATTACTTTGCTATGCCTCTGATATGCTCCCAGCAGGCACTTCTTTGGGCTCCAGGTGTACCTTGTAACCCCGGCCTTTCGTCAGGCTTGCTCAATGCGTCTCCAGAAGCTCTGTTCGTTTATGCAGCCCCAGAACATATGAACCAAGTCGCCATCTAAATTGCCACAGCAGGGACACATCGGTTGCCTACCACTGTTAAGTTTAGCCACCCTGCTAGGCGTCATGTAGGTGCGGTGCAGCACATTCATTTGAAACTATCTGAAACGGGGGTTCCCAGCAAGTATGCGCTTCCGCTCCCCAATGTCCACCCCAAGATCGGCCTCCTAGCATGATGCCAACTTTCAGAGTTCTAGATTGAGTCTATTGGCTAAGCCGCTGTATAGTCTGGATACTGGCTGCCAACCGTTGCTCAAGGAGTACATCAGAGTCAGTAAGTCTCTTCCGGTCCCTCAGACCACCCTATCCATTTCCGTTTCGCCACCCCCACTACTCCCAAATATCGCAGAAATTGACCCCTGGCCAACCCGGTCTACTCAGTTATGGCATCTAGTTATTTGAATTTACCATTCTCATACATGTCGCCCCAGGTAGACATCCCAGCCCTCCCAGCGTTGTGCTGCCATCGGGTCTTCCCTGTTTCTGCATACCGCCACGACTATTGAGACCTCAGGCGAGTATGGGGGATCTAGCTTCAATAGCTTCAGCGTTCTCCCCACACCGTCCTGCCCAAGTTAATTAAGCGGGGTAGCGTCTGGAAGCTCAGGGGTAACCATAGCACTTCTTTAAGTTGGGTGGGCTCCAGCAGCGACTGCAGTAATAGTGACTCCGATGGAACGTCCTCTGACAGCCACTTGCAATGAAGCTGAGTTCTGCCACCAGGTAGTACCACTCCAGATCGGAAGTTGCACACCTCCTTCCTTTATAAGGTAGGCAGTGTTGCAAGGGCGATCTTGCGGCGAGACAAGCCCCATAGGAATCCCCTGATAAGCGAGTCCAACAAGTGAAAGGAGGACATTAATGTAGTGATCGATGTTGGTAAAGAAATACAAAAATCTGGGTAAAATGATCATTTTTTTTAATCGCAACCCTACCCATCAGTGACAATAGAAGCATAGACCAGAAAGCCATTGACTTCCTCAGACCACCTCAGTTGTGTTTCGTGTGTGCATGCCTTCAGGCGTATTCATGTGTACCCCTAAGTATTTAAAGGATTCCACATACCACTGGAGCCCCAATTCCGGTAAATCATCAGTATCCATCCCCCTGAACCCCGCCAATGGAAACGGGCAAGATTTCTCCCCACTGAGATATTCCGGACATCTTAGCAAAATTGTTCAATACCTCCATAACTATTGGCAGATTATGTTGCGGGTCCCCACGATGGAGCAAAACGTCGGCGTACAGCAATCTTAAATGACTAGTACCACCAACCCATATACCTTCCTCTAGGAATTCTTTGCGGAGGTAGACTGCTAAAGGCTCCAATGCCAATAGGTACAGATGGGCGATAATGGGCGTCCCTGGCGCCGACACCTGCCTCCCAGATTTAACCCTTGCAATCAGAGGTGTATATAGGATCTTCACCCACCAAATGAATTGCTTGCCAAACCCAAATTTCTGTAATACTATTTCCAATAAAACGAATCAAAGACTTTAATTGAGTCAAATGACACCACTGCACACTGCTCGGGGCGCTCATTAGTCTGTGAAATGTTTTGCCGTTGGAGCAAGTTCAGGGCGGTGCTACGGCCAGAGATAAAACCAGTCTGATCGCTATGCATCAGACCCGCAATTAAATTGCAGAGTCGTCCCACCAATATTGTCGTCAAAACTTAGAGGCCGATAGGATTCACTTTCATCAGTGGGTTTCACCAGGGTCACAACCGACGCATGATGGGTTGGTATAAAGCGGCCTCTAACTTGGGGAGCCCCATTTCTGAGAGGGCGTCTTTGGGGGACCTGCTCCTTGCGGCCATACAGTTTGGAGTAATACTTGGCAAATATACTATTAATTTCAAGCTGTGTCCTATGTATATGCCCATTCTCGTCTCTGAACTCAGTGGTCTAGTGTCTGGGGTGCTCCCTCCTGCATAGCCACAATAAAGGCCTAACCGGCTTCACTCCTGCTGCATGGGCTATGGTAGGCTATTGTTGTTCTAGCAGTGTGGTAACATTTTGGATAACCTCCCCCACGCCTCAGGACAGCAGTGCCTCCTTTCATCCAACCTCTCTTCACAGGTCTGCTGACCCACCTTAAGGGCCTCCATGTCTCGGATTTCATTCTCTAACTTTTCCAGGTCAGCCCTCTGCGTTCTATCGATGCCCCCAGCACTGGCAATAACATCTCCTCGAACCACAACTTTCAATTTTTCCCATACAGTCTCCCCACTCATTTACACTACACATGTTTCGCTCTAGGAAGTCCTCCAATGTCTCTTGCAGACTATCCCTAAAGATTTGGTCTGTTAAGGTGTCCACTGGCATACACCACATTGGTATGGGAGTCCCGGGGCTTCTAACATTCCAGTTCATCAACAGGGAGTGATTGGATATTGATCGGCCCAGGTACTCTGCCTCGCCAATGTCTGCTATGTGAGTCCGGCCGAAAAACAATCCTGGTGTGAACAGGGCATGGGGGTCGAAGATAAAGAGTAACCCCTACTCTCAGGGTTCAGCTCTCTCCAGACATCCACCGTCAAGATTGACCAGCACCGCATTGGGAGTTTCAGATGCAGGTGCTAGACCTTCCTGAGGCGGAGAGGACCTGTATACCACCGAGGATCCCTGGTTCACCTCCCCAAATGAAGAAACGCTCCAGGTGGTGCGTGAATCGAGCACAGTGTGTTGACATGTGTTGGAATGTGGTGATTCGGAAAATGGGAATTAACTGTACACCTCAACATGATCTATATAAACCCTCGGAATGAGGTGCCTCCCTGTCCGCTTCCACCTCCAACAGTCGGAACGGTACAGAGTCATTTATCCACGAAAACACCCCTCTGGCAAATTTTAGAGTATGCCGCCCGTACCCCCCTCCCTCGCCTCCCACACCAGCGTTCACTGACCCCCTCCAGTTCTTCAGTTGTCAGGTGGGTCTCCTAAATCGGGTCCATGGACACCCTTTTTCGATTCAGGAATGATTGCACAGACCCTGCACATTCCATGTCGGTACCTTTTTAGTGGCGGTCATCATGCCAACATCTGCAGCCTATTCTGTACACCCAGGCAACAACCCCCCACCATCTCTCCTTGGCTGACTTTGAGTCATGGGTCACCCTTCGCTGCCCAGTCCCCCTCCTGCCCAGCCAGAGAATCCTAGTGTCTTGTGTGTACCCAAATGCATGGAGAACGTATAACCAACAACCTAATAAACCATACAATATAGTCGCCCAGCAACTGCACAATGTGTACAGTGCTCAGACATACTCGTACCACCTAGGCCTATCCCAGGCCATTGTGTGCTAAGTATCGGGTGTTGGCAACAGGCCAACACCAGCCTATGGGCGAGGCAGTCCAATCGGACCAGTGGTAGGTGATCAAACGTCACCCCCATCATTGGCGAAAACAGTTTGTTCTGACAGAAATAGACCTCATGAGGCACCAGTGATTCGAGAAGACCCGCCATCGGGAGCCTAAGTGAAACCAACCTGCCCCATTGTTAACACCCATTGCATCATGTAATCGGTTCCTCCCTGCTAGCCAAACCATTATGCTCCAACTACATGTTGGCCGCTGCAGGGGTTTCAATGAAGTGTGCTCTGCCCTTGCGGATAATTTTAAGTCTGGCAGGATACATAAGCATATATTTAACATTTACGTGTCTGAGTCTCGCTTTGATCGGTACAAAAGAATTCCTGGTCCTATGGACCGCCGCTGTGTAATCCAGATAAATGGCAATTTTGGAGTTGTCACCCTGGATCTCGCCACCTTCCCTTGAGTATTTCATGATCTCCTCCCTGTCTTAAGATCTTCACGATAACTGGTCTAGGTTGTGACCCCAGGGGGCTCTTTTGTACCGAGCGGTGAGCGCACTGAACCGCAAATCCTTGAGATGGGTTCCCAGGGCCAAATTCCTGGAGTAATCATTTCTATACATACTGGGTGGGGTTTTAGACCTCAAGGCTCTCCGGAAGCCCAAGCAACCTGACATTGTTCCGTCTGGCTCTCCCTTCAGCATCCTCAGACCGTAGTTACAGAGCAGTGTTCCGCCTCTCTAGCTCCTTGACCCGGGCCTCCAGGTTTTTTGTGGACTCACGCGTTTCCTTCCGCTCCGTCTCAGCCGATGTGACCCTTTTAGCCAGGTTACAGACGTCTTGGCAGCTGCACATCCACCTTGACCTAATCTATTCATGTTTTTAATGAGGATCTCAGTGGAGCTATCGCAGCCAGCACCAAATGTTCCTGAGTGCCCATGCCCAGGAGCACAGGGCTCTGTCTGGGATGCAGACGTACCTTGCACCTGCTCCCGGGGCCTACCTGCATTATTAAAGTAATCCATAATCGTGGATTTGCCCTTGCCTTTTGTGGCGGACATCTTCATATATGGGTGAAGCAGCGAGAGGCCAAAGTCCCAGCGTTGGCTTCTGCGCTTATTCAGCTGTCCGCACCTCAGCCCCAGAGAACCTTGTAGCAGGCCGGCAGAGGCAGTCCACAGCGCGGTCCCCAATTTCTGTGGGAGCTGTCGGGTGTACCCTTCGAGCCGACCGAGCAGGCACCGCAGCTAGGAGAGTCATGCCCCACTGGATCAGTGCACCTAAAGGATCTCTTTACCTTTCCCCAAGTGCCTTGCAAAGAAACAACCACGTGGCTAGTCGCAGATGAGTGCCTCACTCAGATGCATCATTTAGCGTGTGCTGTAGTGTGCCCCCCGCCACAGGGTTTTGTCAGTGATTAGTGCCCCAGTGCAGGAATCCCCAGGTTCCAGCAGCTGCCCGCTTCAAGTTTGCAGCACAGTACCATCTGCTAACCACTCCTTCTGTGGCCTTGGCCTCTAGTGTTGCCGGCAGAATACAAGTTGCTTCCTATACATGGACACCCTGTATTGTGTTTGTCTGACCAGTAGCCGTGACTTTCACTCCATGCCAGCCATTGCCCACAGGCTTGCACCCACAGACTTCACAAGTCCAACAGTGTCTCTGCTCCCCTCACATCACACACTCCTCTCTGCTTCCAGAGTCTCCGTTTGCAGCTTTGCTGCTTCCTTTCGCGGTGTCCGTTTGGCAGTAGACCCCCAGCCAGCAGTGCAACGTGTCATCAGCTGCCTCGTTCCTCACAGCACCCTCGACTGTGCCAGCTCATTGGAGGCGTATATTAGCCTAGTTGCCGGACAACAAAATGCCCGGGGTCAGATGTAATGTGCCAAAAACACAGCAGGGGCCCCAGCGGCACTGTCGCTGGGCTGCTTTTAGCCTGGACACCACAGGGCAGCGAGTGGTCCAGTGTGTGCCCGACTCTGTAGCGGACTAGGTCTTTATCTCCCCTGGTCCTCCACGTACCAGTGCGCACCAGGCCCTAAACCAAGCCCTCCTCTGGGCCTCCCGTCCTGCAGCCGGTGTAGCCCGCGCTGCCTCCGCTCTGTAGTCCTAGCTCTCCTCCACGCCGGACATTAAGATGCCCCGTCCCGGGTCTGCCTTCATCTACCTCACCCTTCCCACCATAGGAGTGAGAACACAATCGGCTGCGTTGCACCGATCCATATAGTACCACACATGTTGGTCCCGCGGTGCAGCAGTTAGTATAGATGGGAGTCCGATCCGCAGTCGGGCAACTCGCAATCCTTTTAGCCAACATTCCTTATAATTTCCCCAGTACAAGCTTCTAGGGTTCTACTTTTATTTGGTGAAGGTGGATTAATTCAATCCATCCTCGCTGAATGTGTGACCGAAAGGCTGGCTCGCTGACTCATCTGGTCACCAAACAGTGTTGCAGAAGGAGGTAAGGACAGGATCGGGGTCGGGTGGCGTGGGTTTGGTGGTGCTAGAGGTGTTTGTGGAGAATAGGTGAAGAGGGGACGACTGCTGGTGGGGGGCTGGGCTAGCGGTATGGAGTGGTGGCTATAGGAAGCAGGGGAGAGTTAACTAGCTGAATCGCTTAAAGCAATTTGTCAAAGAAGGGAGGTCAGGGAGGATGGTACTTTGAATCTGTGACTTGTGATTGAACCACATTTATTTCAGATATAAAAATATTCTATCGAAAAAACCATAATTAAGTTGCTGTAGCTGAAACCATGTGTAAGAAATGTTTAGCTCTGCTTGAGCATAGATGATTATGGAGACTAAAGTACAATAAATTGGATGTCCTATTACTCACCAGCGTAGTTACTTATTTCTTCAGTCTTAAGGATCTTCCATTCGCTTTGCGAGACTGATTTGGGTTGGCCCGGAATGATTTCCACGGACGGTAAGATAATGTCAGTGAACTGCAGCTGTGGGGATGTTATGAATTGAAAGGACGCCTGAAGGATTTAAGTATAGAAACGACTGCCTAGTTTTTCTCCATTCGCAAAGCACGCTCTTAAGACTTTTACATTTGGTAAGCCCGGACAGCATAGAGTAGTGACCTGGTTTTGATGTCAGTTCTCCTCTATAGCCCCGTCGCTCTCTCCCACATCAGTGGCTAACCAGTCAGAAATATCTGTAGTCCCATGAGATCTTGTGCTGTTCTGTATGCATAACCTAATCATAACTTTCTTCTTCCAAACCCCTTAAATCCAGTTTGGCACTCAGGAACTAGGTACTGCAGACCCGCATGCATCGACGCTACAGGCTTAACTTTTCTTTCCCACTGTCCCACTAATGAATCCCAACGGCCCTTTTTCACTCACAGAGCCAAGTGCAGTGAGGCCACCAATGGTGGCAGATGGGTGGTATACAAGACGACTTCAATTATATTTGTTCCAACTATGGACAAGTGGCTGTTGGACATAGCCTCCTTTAAGACTATGTAGGTAACTTCTTGTGAACGGATTCTCCTTGTATCTATAACATGGTATGACTGGCATCTGTGTAAAGATTTCAGTTGAAATGACAACCAGCCCTTGGCTCAAATCCTATATCGGCATAAATGTATTCCCTCTTTTTCCTATGGTGTTAAATCTTCCTTAAAGATAAAGCTTACATTTTCTTTTTCTCGCCCAATTGTATCGGACTGTTCCTACCATGTAATATTCCTACGCCCTGTCCCTTTCCCTCCATACTGTAAGGGCGTCCCTCCCAAGGGGCGGGATGTAACCTTTTTTCCTCCAGAAAAAGATAATATCCCTTTAAATTTCAGACTAGGCTATGGGTCACCATGCCCCAATAGCCCCGTCTCCGGTGATTGGCACAGTCGCCTTTTCTGCGCTGACTGGATTGGACCTACCTCTACAATTTTATTTATTGGGTATTTATAATGCACCTATACACAATGTTTGTCGCGTGAGTTTGTCTTTAATACTTTTTGGCTTTCCCTAAGCAATTTTTTCTTTTTTTTACTATATATACCTGCACCGGGGGTAGGTGAGGCACATGTCGGCCCATTCAGACTTTGGCAGGTGTTCTCCTGCGAGAGTTGTTTTCCTGCGTCTGATCCGCATTTGCTTTGCCTCTGTCATGATCTCTGCTTCCAAAAGATCAGGACTTGCCCGACTCCCTTGGAAGCAGACCCATAACCCCGGTTCCGAGTGCCAGCCAGTCCCAATTGGGACCTTTTGGATCCTGTCCTGGCGCCAGTGGCACCAGGCTCATAAAGATGTCCAGTCCCAGCGCTGGAAGCGCCGGGCTCATAATGCTTGGGTGGACTTACCTGCAGCAGACCATGCTGCTTACTTACCTGCCAGTTGAACCCCTGATCCTCTTCTGTTTGGGACTACTTTTCCTGTTGGGTGGGGCAGGAGCCACTCCCTAGGTTCAGAACACTGGCACTCTTCTGGAAAGCAGGAACTCTTTTCTTACCTAGGCGTGGCTGTGGAAGGAGACACCTAAGCACTACAGGAGGCTATTTAAACCACACCCGATGGATGAATCTTGCTTTGCGTTATTCTGCATTCTCTGCAGCAGAACGCTCATCGTGTCTTCTGCTTCTGATCCTGGGCCTAAGGGAACAAAGGCTTACCATCCTGGAATCCAGTCTTCAGCAGCACCTGTAAAGACAAAGAAAGAACAGGTTAGCACTACGGTCTTCAGTGGCAGCGCATCTCTTACCTGGTCCATCGGCTGTCACCAACGCCTCGCACTGCATTCCGGCATCTGAAAGACAAATGCTTACCAGCGCTTCGCACGCTCCGGAGGCCTTCGGCGCTGCATCCCGCATCTGAAAGACAAAAGAAGGTGCGTTTAAAGACATTGGGCAACTTTATTACTCACGTGCCATTACTCCTTCCCACGCCGAATCCAGTGGGTATTCCAGCACCCTTCAGCTTCTCTAAAGCTCCGAACTTGTACCTGCAAGATAAAAGGGACAGTTAGTGCGCATCGTGAAGCAGGCTACAAGCGCTTACTTACGTGCTTCCAGGCGCTTCTATTCCTCACGCGGGTTCGATCCTCAACTCTCATCAGCCCGCCATCCGCCATCCGCCATCACCCTGCAAAACAAGCGATATCATTACAAAAGACTTTTAAGACATTTGAAGTGCCCAGAACTTACCGTTCGTGCAGTTAACGACGGACAGCAGTCCTCTGAGGTCAAGAGGCCTTCACCCTTATCCAGTGAAGAAACTGGTTACGGCACCCTGCCCCGAGGCAGATGGAGAGCTCGGCGTTCACTTGCCTAAGGTGAGGGCGTTAACCTTTGGGGTTCTAAAGGATAAGAGAAAGGGAAGAGGAGAGAGGCACCCAATAACCCCAGTTCATTAATCCCATATTTTCTATCTGCAGACATCTTACTCTTCGAGTCAGACATACAGTGCACAGAGGTCCAGCCCAAAGAGCCAACCGTGTGTTACACATCACCTTTGAAGATACGGCATTCACCCAGTCAAGACCGGCGCCTCTGCGGGAATCAGGTGAGCGTTACAGCCTCCAGTGCTTAGGCGTGGGACATCGGTGCGAAGATTGTGTTTGTTGCCATTCCCTTATGCCGCTCTCTTTAAAGAATCGGTTGGCTCTGAAGGACTTTGTGCGATGAAGAAGCAAGTCGTACAAGAGAAGTGCAAAGCTCTTTAGCAAATCACCCCATAAGGGTGATTCCTTTCCAGAGATTCCTCCGAGCGGGAGGGGTAGTAAGTACCCTATAATACTGTCTTGAGGCTTTCAGAGCTTGGAGGCCTGTGGGGTCCTCCCGAGACATCGGTTGAGGGGTGCAAACTCTGACACCGGGACTCATCCTGAGGGGCATAAGAGTTCTAGTACCAGGCCTAGGCCTGAGGGGACGCCTGTACGTACACCTACTACTATTACTTGACGAAAGTCAGAGGACGCCAAGCCTACTGGCTGGGCTCCCTGTGGTCTTACCCAGTACAAATCTTCCACTTCAAGGCCCTTCGTGGTCTGGGGGTTCAGGTTCAGCGCCAACATTTCTTTCCTGTGCACTGCTGTGGAAACCTCGGTACACAAGATGGCATAGTGTGGCAAAATGGCACCTAGCTGTGAAGCAACCCCCAGGCGAAACCAGCCAGTGACTCAATGGAAAGAGGTCTGGAGCAACCAGCTGCTCCTTGGAGGCCAGATTTCACCCATGGGGTGGAATGGTTGGCGGGACAAGTTCAGTGGTGCACCTCATACCCGATCATGTCCACTGCGCCAAGAGCGGTGGAGCCCAGCACAGGATGGCGTCTCGGCAGACCGCATCAGCAGGTGCAACACCTTCAGTGTCGCCATGTGAGGACCGGTTCTTTGACTGCTTCATGGGGCTAATGAGGTACCAGAAATGACTGGGCTCCTCAAGTCCTTGATCAGGGAGGTTATACCTCGGGCCCCTACAGCACCAGCTGGTGTAAGCTCAGTCAATCACCACTCCTGTAGTGGGAGACCGCACTGCCACTGGCATTCCACTGTAGCAGGGCATGGATCCCGCAGCAGACGGCAGATCAGCCCCACAGGCTACAACGATCCGGCCACTACAGGGTCCCAGCCCCCGGCATCAGGTCCCCCGGCAGACGCTCCATAAGTGGGGGAGAAGGCAGGGCAGGCAGACAAAGACACAGATGAGAAAGCTGACCTTGAGGACTCGGTCTTGATGAAAGCCTTTCACGGCAGAATGGAGGGCTGTCTGAGTTCTTGGCAGTGGTGATAAGGGGGTGGGTACCTCTTTCACAGCAAGAGCAACCAGACGCCGGTGTGCTGGCTTAAGTGCTGTCCCTTGAGGTGCACAGTAAATCTGCCATACCTTTGCACCATCTATGCATGCAAAACCTCAGACCTCTGGGTCATCGGCAGCAGCCCTCCTGGGGAAGGAAGGCCGGCTATTAGAGCCCTATGGGGGGGAGGGGCGAAATGGTCTACCAGAATTTGGGCCTGCATCTCTAGCAGGTAAATAGTGATGCAATTTTAGCAGCTGCCAACCAAATGTTGGAGAGGGAGATAGCGGACCACTTGCCAGACCCCGCCCAACATAGGCAGACTGCGTTCAAGGCATGTGAAGGCAAGCGTCCCCAAACAGCACGATCCTCCCCGCAATGAGAGACAATGAAGGACTCTCCCAAAATGGGAATAAGGCCAAGACAGAGTGCGGGTGAGCGTAAATGGGAGTTTATCAATCAGAATAGGGCATGCAAAGAACTCTGCAAACTCCGAGAGCGCGCTGTCTGACAATAGCAAAGAAAGGCGTATATATTTACAAAAAACGTCATAAGAACCTACACACTATAGGGGGCACAAGTTCAATGGGATTGGGTGGCGACGACTAACTATAGGTGCTGCTGCGATGTGGTTGGCTTTGGCTGGAAGACGTCACTGGTCAGCCTCGTGGGTTGGGCTGGGCCTGGCAGGTCGGCTGAGTTCATCCGGACGGTGTTGTTGTGCCATTGCGGCCAGTGTCGGAGATGAATGTCTTTTCCTGACTTGGTTGCTCTATGCCATGCACACCGCAGTCATTCAGTCATTTCAATATTATTTTCTTTAGTAAATCTTCCAATAGGTTATACTACAGGTTAATGCAACACAGGAGGAATGTACCTTGTGAGGGGTCTGGAGGTAATATGTCAGGACATGGTTACCAGTGTCCTGTTGACCGGGGCCATAGGTCGAGGGGCTAAGCTTCAGGGCCTGGGACGGGCGGTACAGGTCTTTCTGCCTTGTTAGAAGTTGTTATGGATGTTCCGCTGTGTGTTGTCAAAGTGTTGGGTGTCCTGATTGCACAGGGCCATAAGTCTGAGATGGTCCGGTGGGTTGTGGGGTTTACGAGGGGGCACGTGTGTTCAGGCAGAGGTTTACTGCTGAGCTGTAAATAATGCAGGTGGCGGGCCGCGGCCTTGGGTGCTACAGAGGGGATTACAAATCTTTGAAGCGGCTCCAGTCTGGTTGGGGGAGGTAAAGCAGTGCGGCGCGGCCTCTGCTCACATGCCTTGGCAGCCTTCGCAGGGTGGGAGGGGGAATGGCCTTGCACGTATTTCACAAAGGTATCTCCCTCGTGTGTTGCCGATTTTAGGTAAAGACATCACAAACATTTGAACACTCTATAATACTTATTCAAATCAATACAAAACATGCATTTAAACTTTGCTGGATGTGTCTCGATTATACCCAGTCTGAGCACCTTATTCATACATTATGTTTTAACAACTACAGTATTTAGTTATATGCATATATATTTGCAGTAAGTGAGGTAGAATTAGGATTGGTGGAGTACATAGAAAGTAACCCGCCACTGTTCGTGACGGTGGTGGCACATGTGGGGCCTAGACATGCACACATGACAAGCGCCTTCTCGTGCATCCTTCACATAAGCCCTCTGTATGGTTACATTCGTCTTCTCGTGTCCTCTAGCAGCATTAGTTCAGTTATGGCGCAAGCCCATAGAGTGTAAGTTTCCCAGTGATACACGTAACAAATAGATCCCTGGTGCGTTCCTTTATTATTAGCACCCAACTGCAATGGTGTGGGCTCGCCATCGCTTATATCATGGAAGCATGCTTTCTTATGTTTATACATTTTACAGGCTTTTGTAATATAAGGGATTTTGTGGAAGAAAGCATACTTTGCGAGTGGTCTTGACATTAATATATAAAGACTGTCTGCCATCTGATGACCATTTTAATGTTCTTTTCATTTCCCAGGCCTGCTGGCCGGGTCATGCTGGGAGCGATGATACACTGCGGGAGGTGAACTGTTACAATGTTAGTGTATTACGCTAGCTCATGTCCGTCTTGTTCGTGGGAACGTGCTCGCAGCGGATCTGCCAGGGTGCTGCGGCGACAGGGATGACTGAGACTCTCCAAGGGTGGGGGCCGCGCTACAGTGCGCTGAGCTCACACCATCTTTACCAGACAAAATGGTTTCTGGGCCTAGCTAAATTTTAATACATGTGGGCAATCAATACGTGTGGGCAATGTGTCCAGCGGGTGAACCCTCCACCACCTGGGCCCGGGTGGCATGAGGGGACGCCCAATGAGCCATAGCCCTCACCTGGGGAGAAAACGCAGGCGAGGGGGGTCTCCTGGACCAGTCCTCCCCTACACATGCCTGACTGAGACCAAAGTGGTGGCGCAAGATTTGCTTGCCCTTGGTGGCTCACATCGACACGATGTGTAGAGGCTTCTGCATTGTCCATGGATATGCGCAGAGCAGCATGGTTGTGTGCCACCAGATTGAATACAGATGTCCAGGACATGATACTGGATTTCCCTTTTGAAGGGGCAGAGCTCTCACTCCTCCACAAATCGGCTCCATAAGAAAGACCAGCTTGCAGACTGCGAAATCCCTGGCAATCCTGGCCAGACAAGTAGTGAAACCATTCGTCCAGTCGCAAGGCAGGTCGATCTGAGGAGCAGGGCGTTCAGTGGATTCTGGGGCTTTAAGGACTGCAGGGCCGGGCAGCAGGACGGGTCGCCCAATCCGCAAAGGCGCGAGCATCCGTGCACCAGGCAGAAATTGTTCGTCCAGTCCCCCTCCAACCCAGCCTCGGAAGCCATGAAGCAATGAGGGTGGCGTCCCAGTCAATCCCTCCCCAGTGGGGGGGGGGGGCAGACTTGCGCTCCACGAAATGCAATCAATGCAATGGTGTCTATTCAGACCACCCTGGGTACTTTCGATGGTTTCCGGGGGAAGAGAGGGACGGGGCCTTGACTCCCAGTTCCATCCCCTCACCCAGTTTCGCTCCCTCTTGTACAGAATGCTCACCGGCTCTGTTGGCAGAAATTGCTTCCCTTATGCAGAACAGGGTGGTGGAGGAAGTACCCCTGCATCAGAGGGCTTCTGACTTTTTTACCAGGATTTTTGCCATCCCCCAAAAAGAAGCAGGTGGGCATGAGGGCGGTACTTAACCTTTCTTTAATCCTTACCTTCCACTCAAAAATTCAAGATGACTCCAGCGCAGATCGTGTAGGCTCTCTGCAAGGGAGATTGGATGTACTCCCTGGACCTAAAAAACTTGCACTTTCACGTCCCGGTTTGGCAGCCGCACAGGCAATTCCTGCAGGTCCCAGTAATGGGGCAGCACGTTGAGTATTTAGTGCTGCCATTCGTTATCATCTCTGCTCCTCTCGTATTCACAAGCCTGATAAACACAATAGCGGTGCTGCTCCAGGCCAGGGGTCCTCGCGTCCATCCATATTTGGACGACGGACCTTTTGGGGGCAGCACGCAGGAAGGGGTGGTACACACGTTGGAGTCCCTCATGGACCAAGTTGGAGTCCCTCATGGACCAAGTTGGAGTTTACCCCATACAGTCCTTAATCTTCCTCGGATTGTCTTGGGATGCGGTGAGGCAAAGGATTTTTCCCACGCAGGAAAGGGTCAATCCTCGGGGCGGTGGGCCATTTCATTGGCAGACGGGTGACGTCGGCATAGTGGTATCAGCACCTGTTGGGTCTCATGGCGGGCTGCATTCTGGCTGTGCCGTACACCAGACTGAAGAAGCAGAGATTGCTGCTGCACCTAGCAGCGAACTGGGAACTAGAGAGGTTCTCGGGTGAAAAAGATCACAATACCGTAGATGTCAGACCAGATCTCTTATGGTGGAGGCAGCATAAAAACCAGATGAAGGGAGCGTCCTTCCACCTGCAGGAGGCGTTTGTGGTTATTACTACAACGCTGCACAGCTATTCCATTCACTGGCTATGGTCCCCACAGGGACAGACGGAGAACATAATTGTTCTGGAGCTAAGAGCGATCCATTTGGCTCTACGGGAGTTTATCACTATGATCGCAAACAGGATAGTGCTCTTCCGAACGGACAAGACCACGTCCACGTTTTACCTCAACAAACAGGGAGGGACTTGGTCTCCTGTGCTTTGCAGACTGACCATTCAGATCTGAGAGTGGGCCGTGGAACAGGGCATTCACTTGACTGCTGGCCACCTCCTGCGAGAGAGCAACATGAGGCAGATAGGCTGAGACGGCTTTCGGCAAACTACTACGAGTGGGAAGTGGGCTTGTATGTCCTATCCTCCATTTTCAGGGAATGGGGCCACCTGCAGGTGGATGCATTCGCCTCTGTACCAGTACAGCGTGAAGTGCAGGCAGTTTGCCTCATGAATGGGGAGAGGTAGGAGCTCACTAGGGGATGCCTTCCAAATCTCCTGGAACATGTGGTGCTATTGCTCCAACTCTGTTAATCCAGAGAGTGCTGCGGATGTTCAAGAAGTGACCCTCTGCCGCATGATTCTGGTACTCTGACAGGCCAGTCAGGTTCTGGTACTCGGATATGGTGAGTCGGGACCCAATCCCCCTAAAGTAGATGGGCCGGTACACCTCTGACAGCAGGGGGAGGAACAGTAGTACACTCAACAGGAGTCCCTAGCACTCTCAGCCTGGTACCTGAACAACTAAAGATGCAGCAACTTCCCTTAGTACTCTTCCTGTGCCCACCTGTGAGGCCAGGAACCTTGGGGTTATCTTCGACTCCATACTACTTTTCTCCTCACATATCTAAGAAGTCAAACTACCAACTGCACCTCCTCTGAGGTATTCTTCCTTTCCTCTCCTTCCCCCAGAAGCTTACTGTTTCTAGAGCTCTAGTTCTCTCCAGGCTGGACTACTGCAACAGCCCCTTTCTAAATCTGCCTGTTTCTACTCTCCGCCCTCTGCAACTCATCCAGAACAGGACTGCAAGACATGCCCTGCTATCGTATCTCTCCAGCCCTGAAATCTCTTCATTGGCTCCCAGTGGCTGCAAGGATTAAATTCAAGACCCTTTGCATTATCCACAAGGCTTTCTGGGGCCTGGGTCCAAAACTTTCCCTCCATAATACCTTCCTACTCGAGCTCTTCGCTCCTCCAACTACCTCAGGGTCAGTCGCTTCTCCAAACGAGTTGGTGATCGATCTCTTTCCTCGGCAGGGGCCTCCCTCTGGAGCAGCCTCCCTGCCACTCAAACTTGAGGTGTTTCCAGAACTGGAGATGGTTCTCCTCAAGACCTTCCTCTTTGCTTCTGCCTTCGCTCTCCCTCTCCCCTGCTGATCTGTTCTTCTTCGGCACAGTGCACCTGGTTACCCTCTGATTTCTGGCCCAGGTCCATGCCCACCCTGCCACTCACCCGCACTGCCCTGGTATCCCTTGCACTTGGGTCTGTATTGTTACCCTACAGTCCCCTTAGCTGCACTTACCAGACACCCCTGTCTGCGCTCATAACCTGCACTTGCCACCTTGCTGGTGGCACTACCTTTTGTGGTGTTGTATCCCATGCTCAGTACTTTCCATTTCACCCCTCTCCCTTGCACTTTCATGTTCTCAATGCCTCTGGGCCTAGTAAGGTCATTGTTATGTCCTCCCTTGTTCCCCTCCCTTGCCTCGTGGTGCTTTGAAACACTTGTGTATGAGCGTGATACAAATAAAATATCATATTGGGCTTTCACAGGCCAATCTGGATTTTCAAAATGCTAGAAATGAATCCACTAGGCACCAGTACAAGAGTAAGTGGGCCAGGTTATTTTTCTGGGATAGTGACAAGGGAGTGGATCAAGCATTGTCCACACCACCAAATGTTCTTTTTCGGCCCACTTAGCAAGCACAGGTGTTGCATGTATTTGGTGGCAGTTGGCACCTACAGGAACGCGGAGGGCCGATCCTTCTCCATGGTCAATCCTGTGGTGAATGAACATTTGATGGGGCTAGCCAGAAAACCTTATCCGGTGTGGGACCTTAATGTGGGGCTGGCAGCACTGGTGCACAAGCCTTTTGAGCCCATGGCTACTACAGACATCAAGTGGGTGACTCTCAAGGCGGCGCTTTTGGTGCACCTCACATCAGCTAGACACATTCGTGAAATTTAGGCGCTAGTCGCATCAGAGCCTTAAACGATCTTCCGCAAATATAAGGTGATCATGAGAACACACCCAACATTCTTCCTGAAAGTAGTCTCTTCCTTTCATATCAATGAGGAGATTGTGGTTCTATGTATTTTCAATGACACCCGTTTTTATGACTGGTTTTGGCCAAAGAAACTCATTGAAATAATTTATTTTTGGGGGGACCGGGGTTTCCCCAAGTCCCTGTCCTTTACCTATTTTTTGTTCTTCCTGACCCCTTCACAACCCTTTTTATGCCCTCTTGCACCCCCCGCCCCAAAATTAGCATTTTTCTTTCTCCTGCAAACTCGTAAAAACGGGTGTCGAAAGGACTTTGTATCGAGATTGCCCTCCCAACCTTTGTTCCAACCTTTGTTCCTCATCCTTAGTGAGAGGATGAGGGGACATTACATTGCTTGGGCGTTAGGAGAGCTCTCAAGTTCTACCTAGACCGTTCAGGAAGTCTGATGCCTTGCTGATCACATTCGTGGGTCTTTGCCGGAGACTCGAGCATAGAAAGCTTCCATTGCCAGGTGGATGGTGGAGGCTATTTCAGAGGCATACACACTTCAGAAGAGGCTGTGCCTGGCAAATATGCATGCCCACGCAATGAGGCAGGTGCTGTGGCATGTCATTAGTAAGGCAACCACATGGGCTTCCCCATAGGCCTTCTGCAAGCACTACTGCTTAGATGTTCGTGCCAGGTCAAGGGTTTGGACGAGCTGTCCTCAAGAACCTATTTGGAAAGTAGAAACTCCCACTCCGCCTAAGGGCTATATTGGTTGTAATCACTCGCATAGTATGGAGGAAAGGGGACTGGACATACAAGTAATTCAAAGTTACTCCCCGTAGTCTTAGTACATAGTCCCCTTTCCTCCATACGACCCCCCTTCCCACCCCATAAAATGTTTGTCAGGCTAAGTTAGCCGTCCTGCATGTTCAAGGGGATGAGGCCAGGCGCTGGAGGGAGGGGTTACGGGGCAATGGTCATGTCCATTGCCTAGCCTACGCACGCCTGAAATTTAAAGGGGGAAATGCTATTTTTCTGGAGGAAAAAGGTTCAGGTCCCATCCATTGGGAGGGACACCCATACAGTATGGACTAGTGGTCACTATGGTGAGTAACTTAATTTCTTAATTCAGTTTTTATTGTATTGTTGGTTTGGAGTTATGCTCTTTTTCGACATTGTTATAAAATTATAAAATGTCCAGAAAAGTGGTCTACTTATGTGCATTTAATGCAATTTTAGTTATTTCTCTACATTAAAGATAAATGCTTTTTGGTATCAGCTTCCAAGTTCTTTTCTTTCCATATAATCTTTTCTTATTTTAATGAAGACATTGCAAAAGAAACAATATAAGTTGTCATTGCTTGAGTGGACAATAGGATAACGTAAAGATAAATTACAAAATAGGTAATGGAAGATCCTGCAGGGTTCCAAATCAGTTTCATAAAGAACTGGGTGAATGCAAAGCATAACATCCCTCCCCAATACCTTCTGAAATGTTTGGAGGCAGCCTCTTGCGTGGTAGGCCTTTCGCTCCAAGGATAAATCCTTGTAAGTGCTTAATCGCGTATTTATTTTGAACAGTCTGGTCCATTTTTTTTGTGTTTATTTTGTATCATTTTTGCATATCTTGCTAGGAAGAAGATTCATTAATATAGCCATGTTTGGTACAATGATAAGTAAAATAAAAAAAATGCATTGTGGTTTACTTTCAATTGACATTTTAATTTCAGGCTTGATATTTGCAGCAGTGTTGCAATGTTGGTATTCCTCATAAGATTATTTGTATGTATTCCTTATGATTGTGTTTTTTATTAAAAAAAAACATTGTTTATTACAGATCGGCTCTTTCCAGCTGTTTGTTGAAGGTTACAAGGAGGCAGACTATTGGCTCAGGAAATTTGAAACGGATCCTTTACCTGAGAATACTAGAAAGAAACTTCAGTCTCAGTTTGAAAAATTGGTCATCTTGGATTATGTGATCAGAAACACAGGTATTATTGCAATTTATTGGGATAAGTGAAAGTTGTCTGCAACAATGTTAAAGTTCAAAAGGTTACGTAATGTTCAGGCTTTTTCACTTGCCAGTAAACTGTTCAAGATGTAAAATAAAATAGCAAAAATTGCCATTTTATTTTCGAGCACAGTTGGCATTTGTACCATTAGAAGTGGATAGACTGGGAAATGTAGTTATCGTGCCAGGCTTGCAAGTCATAAGCAGTTCATCCGATGAATTGTTGGTGAAAACTATTACATCGACTTCAGCAATAAAATATTGTAGTAATTGTCACAATATTGTACAAATATCCCACTGGAAGGTGTGGTCAGTTGCACAGAATAAACTAGGTGGACGATCTGTCCACCACATGTCCATAGCTGGAAATCACAGTTGCTAAATTGAAATAAATGCTATGTTGAAAGTATGCCTGCAAATGTAGTTTAAGAAGAAATTCTTACGCTGCATATGGCATGCTAACGATTAAAGCAAAGCTTGGCAGTGTATCCCATCAAAACTATTGTCTAGATATTATTGTGACATCTCTACACACACAGTTATAAACATGTCATAAAGAGCACGCAGTTGTGTTGCTATTATTTTAAAAGTATGGTTGTGTGTACTTTGTCTGTTTCCTGCAGCCTCTCTGACTCCCCATCCCCTCGTGTTGAAAGCTCCATTTCCCGTGCTACGGCTTTCTGAACGTTTTATAGGTTTTGCAATTAAGAGCAAGGCACACTTTGATGTCAGTAGTGTGCCTTGGAAAATTAAATTGTCGTAGAGGGTTTCTTATCCACCCAAATCACTGTCAATTCTTCACTTGCTTGATATGATTGGTTATTTATAACACGCTTAATACGCAAAGGTTTCTATGCGCGGACCGGGAGATCGAACCTGTGGTGCTCTATTGTCTTGCTTCCAAGGTGAGCATGTTGCTCCTGAGCTTTCCTCCAGAGACGCAGCTTGATGCAGCTGCATTAGATAACCAAGGTCTTTCAAGCTATTAGAGAAAGTAATTCGTATATTGAAATCCTATGCCCTTTGTAAAACGCCACCCTTGCAAGATGGATGACTGTGAGGTTGTGATGTTATCAGTGATTTAAATGGCAGATAGGAGAGCCCTAGAACATTTTTCACAAGGTGTCTGATTCCAGAGGGATCACATGGACCTTGGAGCATTTTGAGGACCTATGAAAGTGTCTATCCAGAACTAAGCATTTTCATTCAAATCGTTTGGCACTTGGAAGTCAAAAGTTCTACTCCACCTAATTTGCCTTTGGTCTCTATGTGCCTCAATCATGTGTTCCTCATCCCTCGGGCCGAGGACAATAGATGGGCCAGTGTAAGGCTTTATTTGCAAGTTTAGCTATCGTAAAGAAAAATGCTATGTTTGTTGCACACAGATAAGATAATTTGTATTGTATGTAGAATTTAACAGTGGGTGGCCTTCCATTTGGCCATACTCCCGTAATTAAGCAGCCAAGCATGACTGAAATCTGTATGCTGTCCATGAGTACAGATGGTGGTTTTTTTGAGGTCATGTTGGTGAAATGCTGTGCACCATGAAGACAGACAAGGGTTTATTTTATTTCGATTAAATTGATTTATTTTGGGATCTCATTTAACTCAAATGCTTATTTAAAAAATGTACACTTGATATGATATGATAGGATATGATATGGCATTTGTAACGCGCCTATACACAAGTGTTTCAAGGCGCGACGAGGCAGGGAGGGGGGAACAAGGGGAAGACAGACAACGATCCTACTAGGCCAGGTGTCATTCAGACCGCGCAAGTGCAGGGGTAGGGGGAAGGGAAAAGTGCAAGGGGAAGGGGGGGGGGGTGCAGTACAAGTAAGTAGAATAAAGTAAATAAATAGGGCCAGCTGGTGGCAAGTGCAAGGTAAGTGCAGACAAGTGCTGGGAAAGGGGGGGCTGTAGGGATACAGAGACAGTCCCTCAGTGCAGGGGTTGCCAGGGAGGCAGTGCAAGAGGAGAGTGGCTGGGCCCAGGACCGAGGTCGGTGAGAGTGGCCCAGTTGCAGATTCGGTGCAGATTCAGTCGAATTTAGCAGGCTAGAGGGAGAGCAGAACCAAAGAGGAAGGTTTTGAGGTGCTTCCGGAACCGGAGATGGTTCTCCTCAAGTGTCAGGGAGGCAGGAAGGCTGTTCCAGAGGGAGGCCCCTGCCACGGCGAGAGATCTACCCCCAGCTCGTTGCTTCGAGAAGCGGCTGACCCTGAGGGACTTGGAGATGGATGAGCGAAGGGCTCGGGAAGGAAGATATTTAGGAAGAGAGAGTTGAAGGTATTTAGGCCCCAGAAGGCCTTGTGGACAATGCAGAGGGTTTTGAACTTAATCCTCGCAGCCACTGGGAGCCAGTGTAGAGATTTCAGTCCTGGAGAGATACGGTCCCTGGGCTTGAGGCCAAGGACACGTCTCGCAGTTCTGTTCTGGATGAGTTGCAGGGGGCGGAGAGTGGAGGCAGACATATTAAGATGGAGGCTGTTACAGTAGTCCAGCTTCGCGAGAACCAGGGCTCGGGAGACAGTGAGCTTCTGGGGGAAGGAGAGGAAGGGAAGAATACCTCTGAGGAATGTATTTGTAGATGCATTTGTGTAATAACCAAATGTATCCACAAGTAATGTCAATACACAGCTCCTAAGTGGCCGCTCATAACGTGCCTGTAAAAGAACTACAAATTCATCTTAGATTCGTTTTTATAGCTTTTATCAGAAAACAAATTGTTTATGAACACCTTACATTTACCAAATGTAATTAAGCATTGTTTCTGGACGTGTACTATCTCCAATTGAACAATATTTGAAAGGTTTTCTTGCCATGCTGTTTTAGGAGAAGAATATCACTAGACATTTATATTTAAATAAAAGACCATTATGGTTATTTTCTTCCACAGGATTTATTGCCAAGCATATTTTCATGCAAGCACATGGACTCTTGAAATCCGTAAACATTAGAATTCTTTTTAATTCTGCGTTACTTAAAATTGCTTAACTGAGCCTGTTCAAATATTTATCAGCCAGGTCATCATGCGAAAGCTAAAGTAATGGTTTCTGCTTTCTAATCTTTTGATTTATTTTTTTTCCTGTTGCTTCATAATCTGGAATAAAATGTTTTCTGATTTTTGTTTTAGGTCCTAAAATGTCTAAATTAAATTAATCTGTGTATCGTTTAAAGTGTGAGCTTTGATTTGGAGACTGAGGTGCTAGTGGAAGTCACAATCACTGGTGGGACTTTCTTTAAAACATCAGGAAACGCATGTTTTTTTTTTATTTGTTCACATTTTAGCCCTGAGATTTATTCCAGTATTGATACTGTTTATTATAGTTGAGGAAAAAAATGATTAAAAACCAGAATAAAAATAAAATAATAAAAAAAATAGTTGCGTAACAGAGGACGAGTATTGGCAAGGGAGCTAAAAAAAAGTATTTCAGTGGAAATGTCACTGCTAGTTTAAGCTTAATATTGTGATGTTGCACTGAAGCAATATTTATTTCCTAATGTTCAAGCATCTCATTTCATGCCTGTTCTCCCCTGTCTTCTCCCATTAATTGCACTGGTAAAACTGCAGAATCGCCATCAGGTCTATTTTATGTGTCTCAATTGCTAAATGTATGTTATGCCCTTACTCTACCGGTGCAGACTATTATCGTCTCAGATTTTCAAGGGCTATGAGCGACTGTTTGTTTTTTCCCCCTTCTTGAGTGCGTTATACACTTACCTGTGCATAAGCGCTTTATACATGTACAATACAATGCCACTCCTCCTCAGCTGTATACCTGAAAGCAGCTGTATTTACAGTGCACACGTTTGTCAGTAACCGTCTCCTTTGATGCTCCATGACCTGATGCGCTCCACTTTTGAGTAGTGACTGCTTGGCAATGTTACCCTGTAAAACCAGCATCCAGAGCCTATGTTGAGATGGATTTCCAAAATCAGCCCTGGGTGGAAGGGGTTGGATTTTATTAGGCCACCCTATTTTTGGCAAACTAGGAAGACGCTGAGGTTAGCTAAAACTCATTCAAGGTAGAATGGAAGAGCAGTCCTGGCTTAGTCTCAAAAGTGCAATTGGTCTAGAGCTACAGTGAGTCCACACACAACTCCAATAACTCAAGTTCGTATCAACAATACAGTTTATTCTGCCATTTCTGAACACACTAAGCATCAAAGGTTGCAGGTAATCAAAAACCATGTATCACATATATGCATTCACAAAGACCATTCAATGGAGAAAAGATGCAGACTCTTCAGGACATCGCAGGTTTGCAGAAGGATGGTTCCAGTGGAGGTGGTAAACAGTCGGCTGTGACGCGTGATCTCCCAGCAGTGAACACAGAAGCAGCCCCAGCTCAGCTTTCCTTGTTAGAAGGCTGCAATTGTGAGGACCAGCGACTTAGGACGTAAGCTGAAGATCCCGGGAGTCCTAAGGCTCTGCTCACAACAGCAACTGCCGCAGCGTGGTAGTCTGAGTGAGCTGGTCAGTCCACTGGGTTGTCCAGGGAACCTTCCAAAGGCTTTCCAAGGCAAGGATCCGTGAGCAGGGGGTCTAGACTGGTCGTTTCCATCGGTCCGCGGGTTACAGTGCCCTTTTCGGGCGTCAGAGAATTTTGCCTGGGACCAGACAGTTCCAGTCCCCCCCCCGCACCCACTCCTCACACAGACACAAAGCCCACTTGCCTGCAAAAGCAGCAGCTTTCACCGGGAAAAGTGCACCTTATATAGTATTGCCTGGCTCCAAGGCAGGAAGAGCACCAAAGGACAAGATGGCAAAAGAACAAGCGGAAATCTCGTGGCACTGCCATTTTATGGTGCTACCCATCTTTAGTAGCCATTTGCGGTAAATGCAAAAGTGCCCTAGATAAATATCGCAAACTGTAAAAATCTCACAGCTGCCACAAGCTTGTCTTAGGCACATTGTGAAAGTAACAGAAAAACCATTATATAAAAAGATGTAAGGATTCAAAGTATCCTATCTGCACTTCTCTGTAGGGTGATGTGCGTAATTGTAAAAATATAAGAATTCCCAAGTTCTCCCTTTGTAAGAAAAAGATTTAGCTATACACATTTTAGGCACTGGTCCTCCCTGCCAATGGTTAGACAAGGCAGCATTGCATTCTACTGATGCTCTGACTGTGGGAGGGGAATTATCTCCAGGCCGCATTTCCAATTTTGTGTTAAATGCTGGGGACTGATCTGCTCCTTTTGAGACCCAACACATGTCTAGATGAGAAACTGATCTGGGCCTCCCTGTTTAAGATCACACTTGGCTGGAGATATCTTGAAATTCTTCTTCTTCCAGGTTTGTCACAAATGGAACATTTCTGTTCAAATTGGCTTATAGATGGTATTATTTTTCCCGTGACTTTACATACATTTAGATAGAACTTAGACCCACACTGTTGGTGTGAATGTGGGCTCTGAGGGAGCTATTCTGTGTGGTGAGTGCCCTTTTGTTCGAACTGTCTGAAGATTTTAGCAACGATTAATTGAAGTACCATTAATAATTGAAGTGTTTCATGATTATCAATGATCTTCATGCTTTTTGATGCTCCACTTTTCTATGCATTATAATTGAATTGCTTTAACTATATTGACATCTGCATTCTGTGTGATGCTCCTCTGTTCATTTCTGTTCAGACTGCTGTCTGCGTGGGGCCATTGGAACTACGGCGCTTCAGGGCCGTGGCACATGGCGGTGGGCACTGCACAGGTACCATGTAACATAATGTAACAATCATGGGATACATCTCTGGTTCCAGTATAGTAGGCTCCCTTCAGGCATATTGCCTAATGCACTCTCAAACTAACTGCAACAACTTGTCTAGCTAATAGCAAATGTTATGCAATCCCTACTTACCAGAACATTTCAACCCTTTGCTATAGAGATCAGCTAGCTTAAAACTGACAATGCATTGGGTCTAGCTCAAAGCTTAATGAATTTATGCTGTCCTTTCCTTGATGCTTACCTCATGTTTTTCCCCAACCATTCATCTTTGCACACCCAACTCCTGGCACTGACATCTCTGTAAATTGGTTTGGCAAAACCAGTTCTCACTCAAAATATACATTGGTGGTTTAGACAAATCTGGTGAAAGCCTCTACTAGGTCACACTTGAGCACCTCTGAAGCCCATCATGCAACCACACCAACACCATCTTTGATCAGGCAGTACCTGGTCTAGATGAGCCCATCACAATAAAGCATTTGCTTTAAATGCGCTGCACATTCTTGACATTTTCTCATGCTTCACTAATCTCATATAAATACATACTATCACAACCAGATCACCTCTTCCCTCATCCCACATGTTTTTACAATGTTTGCCATGGCTTGTCTGCCTGCATCTCCCTTTCTTCTCCCGATCCCCCCTCTCAACCTTCTTCCTCACTGTCAACTGACTAAGGTCTTGTGAAACCCAGGTGGGGATCACAATATGCCAAACCTCAGAGGTTTAGGGGACGTAAAACCACTACGGTGGTGAAGGGCACAGTATAAATATTGGATAACATAATGTAGTTAACACGAAGGATGATTGCTGGATGCGTATGTCTTTGCCGTCTCATTTAAGGCTTGACCTTAGTACAGAGGACTGCAAATATTTGCAAGAATGAGCTGTAGATAGGATATGCTCTGTTTATTTTATTGTTTTTTAAAGATGGTTTCCTCAAAAAGCACACACAAAAATCTGATTTAAAGAAAATTAGATTTTTCTTGATCAATTTTTAGCCACCCTGGTTGCGATTGACCTAACCTGTGCTATTTACATTGTGGTGATATCATAGCTGCCAGATGTTGGTGGTTTCATGGCTCTCTAGACAAGACACTGCTTTCAAATTCATAACATTTATATTTTACCGCTGATTTCCTTTATACTGGATAGAATCTGTCATGGTGATAGACTTCTAGGATGTGTTCTGTGAGTATGATAGGCTTCAAACCGTGAACAAACGAGTTTGCCATGAAAAACTGAGAATGTTCGCAGGACGAGTGCCGAATAACGGGAAAGGTGGTGATGTGTGGTCTTATGATCTTCACATTTGCAAAAAACACAGGAAGTTCTTACTTTACCTGCCAGCATATTCTCAATTATTTACTTCGGCTAGTAGCCTGCCACCGGGGTGTTAGACGTCAACTTGTGGCATTTGAACTGAGTTACTGGGATATTGTATCGTTGTGGACCTACCAAGTTAGTCTCCTTAGTCCACAATGGTTAGGCGCCATCCTTGTATCCAGCGTATATGGTGTTTTTCTAACAAAGGAATGGGTGAATGCACCATTGAGTGTATTGATCTTCTCTTGGGGAGGTACCATGAACAATTCATACATTTTCGGGGATTCATCTTAGGCTAATTTAGTTCAACAGCAAGTTACATTCAAACGGTTTTGGATGTATTAAAAAAAGCTTGATATTACAGCAATTACTATTCTGAAGCATTATAAATAGCACAGCTGTTTGAGCAAGAGGAACATTTGCTGGTGGAAATGAGTAATCCCTTTAACAAATGAGATTGGTCTACTCTATGGCAGTCCTTCCTGGAAGCCTGCTGGTACTTTGGCGATTTGAATTTCTTCCAAGTTTTTTTTTCTGTTTGTTGGTGAAAATATTTGTGTTTGTGCTGCTGGTTGCAATCCACCTGTCCTTTTAAACTGGGCACAAGAGGCGACATTTTATCAAGTCAAAATTCTTTTCTGCCTAGTGTATGGCCCAAGCTACAGGTTTTAATAGTTGTGCGTCCAGTGAGAGAGGGTTTTTCTTAATCTGATCCGCGCGCTTTATGCTTGCAATGTTTTGGGCCAATACAATTTCCTGCTGGATTTTGCTTGCTTGACTGTCGGATTTCTCAAGGTGTGCCTAGATTGCCTCTGAAATTGGAAAAAATATGCAGTTTTCTGATGTTTGTTAATCTGCTTAGAATCACATTCTGTGCATATGGTCCGACATGCAGTGGTAACCGTGGCATATTGCATCTTGTCTTTCGGGGACTGAAAGGGGACGTCGGCATAGGCGTGTCTGTAACACTATCCCTATCATGACGTGTAGTGTACCCAAAATCCCTCACGTGCGGAGGTGCCTCAGATTGTTTTTTTCCGGCCAGATAACTGGTCGCCCTATAGCGGAGCTCTTACAGAAGACATTGTTTATCTTAAACCGACTTGGCGGTTATTCCCCGTTAAGTCACTTCAACACCAAGAACAACTTCGACGAAGACTGCAGAGGATTTGTCTAAAGCGGTGGTGGATTTCGGCGCCTAAGATCCGGCGGCTGGAGCTTCCATGTGGTCGGGCCCTCTGGCCGACCTTTACAGTAGGGAGAGTGGGGTTGCGGTGGCCATATTTTCGGTATGTCTTTCCTCTTTACCCTTTAGGTCTCGCCACCTTCCCCTTTTGCTATGGAAAGGACTCCTTTAGTGTAGGGACAGATATCCTTGGAAGGACGAACACAGGACGTGCAACGCCTGTCTCCCCTTAGATCACAACGAGAAGCAGTGTGCGGCTTGTAAACTCCTTCGGCCTAAGACCTTTAAGGAGCGCAGTGTAAAGTGGTGGGGCGCGTATGGTATGTCGTGGGTGGAGCCCCTTTCCCCCACCCCCACACACGCCGAAAGTGACGGGGGGTACCTCCAATGACCAAACATCCGTTGTGGATGTGATGGACCTCGAGGCAGACATTTCTAGGACTGCCACGCCCGTCCCCGACCCTTTAAGGCCTGCCTCTGGTCTCGCTTTAGGGACAACACCCGGCGACAGGGGGCATACAATCGCATTTCACTAAGCACACAACCCCTACATCTATTTCGACGGGTACATTGAAAAAGGTGAAAGCGCCAGCAGGGGCGTCAAATTTTGGCGGATTCCTCAGATCTTACAGATCCAAAGCCTTCCCCCGCATCCGCAGCAGCGTCTTGCGACTGGGCATTCAAAACCAAACCAGGGCGCTACCCCTAAATCAGGTTTACACGTCAAAGTGTGGAAATCCGACGCTACGACTGTCCAGAAGGCCGCGGTAGGCCCAAAAATCACGACTAGGCCTCAAATCGAAAAACCGACCGCTAGGCCCAATAATGCTGCGGTAGGCAATAAATCTACTGATTGACCTTTGGAACCACTATCTCACGCCGATTTGGCGATAATCGAACACTGCATCGAGAAAATTACTTCAGCTGTTGGGTTTATTTCTGTTCCGCCGAAAAAACATGGGGCAGGCCACGACAAATCTTTGGATACGCCATGGCGCCCCGATTCTCACAATACCTATGAGGACAGTCAAGAGCCTCTTTCAACACTCCGACAGAGAATTGTCGGCGCTGAAGGGCGGAAGATGACGCTTTTCCACCCGTAGGCCCTTCTGGGTCCTCTAAATGGACAAGGGAGAAATTTGAAGGGTGTATGGACCGTCTTGAAAGAATTATTAGTTTTTCTGAGCGTCCTTCCGCAAAAAGATATCGTGGAGGCCCTAATCTTCAATCTGCTGCACATTTCCAAGATCAGCCTTCTGTCCCCGTCCAGCATGAAGACCTCATCCAGATGGACACTTATAGGGACATTTACAGTGAAGATGAAGAAACTTCCTTCCTACAGAATTATGAGGAGGACCAGGCGGATGCCACGGACAATTGGGAAGAAACCCAGCAAGTGGGGACGGACCCATGGACGCTTCTCCATCAAGATCAGGACACTGATGTATTGTGCCTGGATTGCCCTCCGTCCACCTCGGCTCACCAGGCCTCGCCTGTAGACTACCTGATGGCTTTCAATACCATGTTAAAGAAGGCAGCTGAGCATTTTCAAATTTCTACTCAAGAGGCAGTGCCTGAGCAGGACTTTGTAGAGGATATTCTTAAGGAGAAACCTCCCTCTAGCCAGGCCATTCCCCGCCTTAATTATATTAAGAGAAGATTGGCGCCCTCCCTGGTGTCACCAGCTCAAACCCGGGCAGTGAACTCAAAAGTTGAAGTTATTTCGGCCAGCTCCTTCACACCCACAATACATTAAAGGGCACGCCACCCCCGATTCTCTGGTTGTGACTACCACCTGGAAACGGGCAGGAGTACCCTTTGCCATGGGGGAGGCACCGCCGGATAGGGAATCCAAGAGGCTGTATGCCTTAGGCAAGCGAGTCACCTTGGCTGCCGCATATACCACGCGTATAGCAAATAATACTATGCTGCTGGAAAGTTATGCTGACGTTCAGTGGAACCTACTTCAGGAAGGCCTCCAGGAGGTCCCAGAACCAGTCACGTCCAGCCTTCTCTATTGTGGCCGAAGGAAAGCATGTGAACCAGAATGTAATAAAGAACACTCTGGATACGGCTGAAACAGCAGGCAGGTCTCTGGCCCAGGGAACCTTAATCAAAAGGCACGCTTGGCTGCGTACCTCAGGGTTTAAGCCCGAAACACAGGCCTCGCTCATGAATAAACCGATTGAAGAATCTAACCTCTTCGGCAAGGCCGTCGATGAGGCCCTGGAAACTGCCAAAAAAGAGAATGAGACTCTTAAGTCTCTGCAACAAATCACTTAAAGACCTCCCCCCCCCCCCCCCCAGTGAGGAAGTAACACTCGTCGGACCTTTCAAGGGCAGTCCCGTGCAAGTCAGAACAACTATGACACGGGGAAACTTCAATACCGGCAAACATCAGGAAGCCCTGCATACTACCCTCCAAGGGGTCAGCGATGTGGCAAAGCCAGAGGTATAGGCCCCAATCCTAGAGGAGCCGCAGCTTCCGGATCCAGGTCCCCTTCCATGTCACCCTGATCGGGGGCGCTTAACCTCTTTCCTCACAGTATGGGAGCGGATAACTTCAGACCAGTGGGTCATAAAAATGGTCGCCCACGGGTACTGCGTGGAATTCGCCCGACTTCCACAATTCACACCTTGCACCGGACCATCTGGAGATCCTGAATGAAGAGGTGGAAGCGCTGCTGGGAAAGGACGCCATAGAAGCCATCCCTATTCTTCAGGTAAACAAGGGTGTTTATTCAGTGTACTTCTTTGTACCCCCAAAAAGGACCTCACCATGTGCCCTGTTCTAGACCTGTGCCCAGCGAACAAGTTCATAAAACCTCAGACGTTTCGCATGGTAACGCTACAGGAGGTGATCCCACTGAAACATGCAGACTACATGGCAACATTGGATATGCAAGATGCATACTTTCATATTTCAATGTTGCCAGCACACAAAATATCTAAGGTTCATGATAGAGGACAGGCATTACCAATTCAAGATACTCCCCTTCGGCATCGCCTCAGCGCCAAGGGTGTTTACTAAGGTCCTGGCAGTAGCTGCAGCACACCTGCCCAGGTTATCCGTCCTAGTTTACCCTTACCTCAACAACTGGTTCATAGCAGGGGCCTCGTACGACACGTTTTTTGAATACCCATAAAACCGTGGACCTTCTCTTCAGTCTGGCGTTCTCTATCAACGAGAAGAAATTCAGTCTAGTCCCCAGTCAAATAAAACAGTTTCTGGGAGCTCTAATCCGGACGTAAGATGGCCTCGTCTTCCCCTCCGAGAGGGTTCAGAACATGCTTTTTCAGATTCCTCAATATGTAGCCAGTCAGGAGGCGAAGATGCGCAAAGCCATGCGCTTGCTAGGAATGGTGGCGTTGTGCATATTCTTGGTTTCCCACGTGCGGCTGTGCATGTGCCCCATACAAGAGTGTATAAACAGCCGGTGGTGTCAGGCCAGCGGACAATTGGAAGATCTGGTAGTTGTCTTGCCAGCCCTTGTTCTCTCTGCGGTGGTGGTCAAAAGAAAACCTCTTGAAGGGGGAAGACATTCACCACCCCTGCAGTGGAAGTCACTCACGACAGACTCCTCTCTCACGGGGTGGGGGGGTGGGCTCTCGCCTGCATCAACAGACAGCAAATGGAGTGTGGTCCCCTCAAGTAGCGTCCAACCATATAAACTTACTGGAGCTATTAGCGGTGTTCAAGGCATTAAAGGCCTTTCAGATGCAACTACAAGGGAACACACAGCGCTGATTCTAGCGGACAGCACTACAGCCATGTATTACCTGAACAAACATGGGGGCACTCCCTCTCTAGGGCTATCCAAGCTGTCCCAAAACATTTGGATATGGGCTCTCAAACACAAGATGTTTCTGTTGTCCCAACATGTTCCAGGGGAGCTCCATCTTCTGGCAGACGTGCTGAGCAGAGATTTTCCTCTGCCCGAAGAATAAGAATGGCGTCTGCACGAAGACATCGTGTTCAACGTCTTCGCAGAATGGGGCTTCCCAGAGATCGACCTGTTCGCAACTCAGGAGAACGCCCAATGCCAAGACTACGCCTCCAGGTACCTCCAGAACCACTCCAAGGGGAACGGTCTCTGGATAACATGGTCAGGGAAATTTGTCTACGCCCCCCCCCCCCTCTCCCCCGACTCCCTTTCTCAACAAGATAGTGCACAGGATGCACCAGGAGCCAGTTGCCATGATACTGGTGGCCCCCATGGGGCCCGCCAACCCTGGTTCACTCATCTGATGGAAGTCCCTCTCCCCACCAGTAAAAGTACCCTGCCCGTATTGTATCAGGACAGGGGGAGACCCAACATCCATGCCCACAGACTCTGAATTTAGCAGCCTGGCTCCTGAGGTCATAGAGTTTGGACACCTACAGCTCCCGCAGAGGTGCATGTGGACATACTCGGGGAAAGCTAGAAAACCTAACGCACGTTATTGCTATGCCAGCAAATGGAAACGTTTTGTCATCTGGTGTAATTCCAAGGGTTTCAATCCCATTGATTGCTCACACACACACACATTGTGCTGTACCTTACCCATCTGTTAGACACTGGGTTGGTGTTCAATTCCCTAAAGGTTCATCTGGCTGCTCTCTCAGCCTACACCACATCACAACAAAAGGTGTCATGGTGGAAGATACCGGTGATTAAGGCCTTTATGGAAGGAGTTAAGAGGATTTATCCTCCCATTTCTCACCCAACTCCTGGGTGGGACCGAAATGTGGTTTGGACCAGGCTCATGGGAGCTCCCTTTGAGCCAATGCATAAAGCAAATCTAAAAGACCTTAATTACAAGACAGCCTTCCTAGTGGCTATCACTTCTATTAGAAGGGTTGGCGAACTACAGACTTTCTGTTCTAGACACCTTTGTTACAGTCCACAGGGATAAGGTAGTTCTGCGCACTCACCCCAGATTTGCACCTAAATTCATCTCGAAGTTCCGTGTGAACCAATCGATCGAACAACCTACCTTTTTCCAGAACCCCACTAGCATGGTAGAAAGAATCCTACACACACCAGATGTGCGCAGGGCAGTCATGTTCTACCTGGAAAGAACTAAACCACTGAGGAAAACAAACCAATTTTTCGTTTCAGTGGCAGCTGGTAGAGCAGGGCATCCTGTCTAAATAAGCTATCTCGAGGTGGATTGTCAAATGCATCACTCTGTTACACTCTTGCTACGAGAGAACTGCCCTTCAAGCCTAGAGCACATTCTACTCTGGGCACTGGGCCATCCATAGCATTCATTGCAAATGGTCCCCTTGAGTCCATTTGCAAAGCAGCAACCTGGAGTTCTGTACACACCTTTACAAAACACTATTGCCTAGACACTCATTCTAGGTCTGATTCCTAGGTGGGACAAGCAGTACTAAGACATCTTTTCCCTACTGTTCCTTCTCACAACCCACCTCCAACTCCGGGTACTGCTCTCTGGTCTATGCACAGCATGTGATTCTGAGCAAATTAACAAGCATCAGAAGACATGCATTACTTACCGTAATAGCATTTCTGATAATTGTATCTGCTTAGATTCACATGCGCCCTCCCTACCTCCCCGCTCGGGGTGGAAGGAACATAGACTTCTTACTTTCTCTCTTCATGTACTCTCTCACTAGTTTTTGGGCTCCCTCATGGCCGAAAAAATACATTCGGAGGGACCTCGGCGCGTGAGGGATTTTGGGTACACTACACGTCACGATAGGGATAGTGTTACAGACAGGCCTATGCCAGCGTCCCATTTCGGTCCCCGAAAGACGAGATGCAATACTTTGGTTACCACTGGATGTTGGACCATATGCACAGCATGTGAAACTAAGCAGACACAATCAGAAATGCTACTACGGTAAGTAATGCATGTCGTTCTTGCACTGAGAGGAGGGGTGTGGGATAAATGATCGGAAATCTATGGCTTTATTTATTTTTTTTTACTTTTGTTTTTGATGCTGTCAGCCAAGACTCCAAATGAGGACTTTGTGCTCGTTTTTCTTTATAGGTGGCACCTCTGCTACCTCTCACTTCCCTACTGCCAATCTGTAAACCTTCCTGCTCTGGCTGGAACTTTTACCGCCTGCATTAAAAGGCATCAAGACCGGTTATGGGCAATCTGTTCTGTTTTAGATCCTAGGATTGACTGACATTTAACTCCCCATCATCCCAAACCAGCATAGTCAATAGCCAGATATCATGGGAATTGTAGTCCAAAACATTTGGAGACACAAAGGTTGCAGACCCATGCATTATAAGGAAAGAGCCAGGTGGCTGCTGTTGCGTTCTATGTTCACGGTCAGTATGCATCTCCTCAATCTCAAAACTATTTGAATAATGGAGCATTAAAGAAGTTTAAGAATTCGGACATATGGTCTCGCACGCGTGCCTCTTCCTTCTGCATTACTAACCGTGAGTGTGCCTATAAACTACTTCTAAGATGGTACTACCCGCCGCTCAGACTGAGTCACTTCAACCCAGCCGTGGACCCGCGCTGCTGGCGTTGATGTGGCCTCCAGGGATCGTTCACCCATATGTGGTGGTCTTGCCCAGTGATAGTACATTTTTGGACCCAATGCCATAGCAGACCTAACCAAGATAAGGCTGCCCCCTGGAGCCGGAACCGATCCTATTAGGAGCCCCGATCCAAGGTATATACCCAAGATCGGACAGAAAAGCCACCCTTCTTACTCACCTACTCCTGGCCGCTAAAATCACGGTGGCACGAACCTGGAAGTCGCTGCAAGGACCCTTAATGATCCTATGGTGGCTGAAACTCTGGGACGTTTTTGTCGCGGAAAAGATTACGGCGGCAAACAGAGGCCTTCTTCACCGCTTCACGAACATTTGGTCCTCAGTGATAGCCTATGACCAGAGGTATCCGGCTCTAACTTTTAAGCCACGGGCGGTAGCAAACGCTCTGAGGGCTGGGTGCTCGGAGATGACGCAACACATAGAAGAGCAAGATTTGGATGTTCACTGAGGGGGTGCGGCTATGGGGCTGGTGTGGGAGGAGAGGGTCCATGAGCTGTATTAATTGTCAGGAAATACGTTGTAATTTACTTTGCTCTGGTGTGTCGATCAAAAATAAACATGTTTAAAAAATAAATGCTTTAATAAACACTTTCGAACTGTAAAAAAAAATACAAAAATAAATGTTTAAGAATGCTTCCATATTTCCTTGTTCGTGGACATATTCTTTCTCGAACTTTGCTCCAGATTGCCTAACTCGGCCTTTTGATGCTTGACAGTTGTCCGGTGGTAATCTTTGCAAAGGTGTCAGTTGTATCTTCCAGGGCAGAGGTACGCTTACTAACTTCTGCCTGATGCTCTGTGACAGAGAGAGCCAAAGTATGGTTTTATGTTTAATAGTTTTTTGTGCTGTCCAGTATACACTGTCCACCGTCGAGCCCTCTGTCGTCTTGTCTTTTTTTGTTTTTCTTTCATGGATCGCCATCTGTGATTGCACATTTAAAGTGTCCTTTGCATGTGTAATCACAGGGACAGTGATGTTGAATCTGAATAGTGTTCAATGTTATTGATGTTGACTGAGTGCAAGCTCACTTTGCAGACTAAACTTCTGAAGTCATATTGCAGCTAGTTGTAACTTCATAGTGAGAAGACTCCTTGGCCTCCTAGTACAGTGGTCTCAGGCAATGCCAGTAGTGTGTATGATATCCCCTCCCCTCCTCCTAAGCTGCACCAGTCCCGGGTCTCTCCTGGTGACTTTGCCCAGGAGACGTATGGGGGTAGCCAGTGCTGAGTCGATGTGGTCTGTCAGCGACTGGCACTTTTAGGTAGTGCTGGACAGGCTCTTCAGGTCTGTTCTACGGACTCCTGAGCTTCCATGCAGTGACCCACTTGCTTCAGATTTATGCTCCACCAGGCCTTGATCTGCTCTCCGTAACCTGCCCCACCAGGTAGGTGTTGCACCAGGCAATCTGCTGTCCCTCTTGCAGCTACATTTCCTCTCGCGTATCACATTGGGTGTTTCTGCTGCCTTGTCTGCATCAGGAAAACAATTAGGCCTCTGTACTGACATGGTGAGTAATCACTGGTTGAAGTTGGAGGTCCACCATCATGGCTTCTCCCCAGTGTGAGAAACCAGAAGGTGTTACAGGCAGAAGGCTGAATCAGATTTGAGCAAGAAGCCATGAGTTCGTTTTCAGTTTGAAGGAATTGAATGAGGGCTCAGACCTGATAGTGGACGGGAGAGTGTTCCAAAGCTTAGTGGCCAGAACAGGGAAGCTCACGCCCCCGCCTTTTTGGAGTTTAAATCTCGGCAGAGAGAGGCTGTGTCTGAGCAGTTCTTTGGGGTTGGGAGGAGGTATGGCGGGAAAGGCGGTTGGATAGGTAGAGGGGGGCCTTGTTAGTCGAGCATTTGTGAGTAAGGGCAAGTGTTTTCAGCGCAATCATCTGTAATGTAACTGGGTTGCTGCAACTCATCTGGATTTGTATTGTATCTCTGTGCTGAATGATGGTGTGATGTCCTTTCACTGATGCACTACTGTAAATGTGCAGGTTATGGATAAAGCCAAAAGCAGCATTGCATACATGTGTGGGTAGTGCTGTGTGTGTATTGTGCAGTTATTGATTGAAGTAGTCACATCTGAGTCCTGAACATATATTAGCCCTGCAGATAAGCAGTGGATCGGGCCATTTTTACTCCCTCAAATAGGCAAATCCTGACAGAAAAAATGGGGAGTAAAAATACTCCCATTAGGAAGCACATATAGAACATTGTCGTCCTGCTTCCACTCAGAGCTCCATGGATAGTGTTGGACCAGTAATGCACATAGTGCCACAGGAATAAACTATTCAGAAGAAGTAACCCTAAACCATTTTAATGTGCATGAGTTACGAGGTGCAAAGCAATAATTATTAGAAAACATTTGTTTTCCAGTTAAAACCTATTTTTACTTGCTCATAAAATAGTCTAAGTGGGAATTAGACTGTAATTTTTACTCTGTATAAATCATTTTACTCCCAACTTTATTTTCCTCCTCCCCTTCCATGCACTGCCCTCAGGATTGCTGTTGTGCCCAAGCCGCCTTTACAATTGGCGGGTCCTCTTGCCCTACACAACAGCTGAGAGCAAGACCTCTACTGCGGGCCATCGCTTTGGGTATGCGATCCGCACCAAGAGGTTCCTCCAGTGGGACGCTAGAGACCGAACCAGGTGCGCCTGCTAGTCACTGTGGTTCTTCCCTTCATTGAATTTACTGCCCTAGATGAATTGCTTGACAGGCTGTGGTGCCCCCTCATTCCGGAGCCAACAATGCGAGTGGAATCGGACGAGCTGGTAGAATGTTTTCCCCCATGATCTGCTAATTCGGTTCTCCCCTTTAGCAGAAATCTAACTGCTACTAAAATACTTAAAGCCCTGACCGGCTTTTTAGCTTCTCTTCTTTTGAATTCTTGTTTTTGTGTCACATCCAGAAGTTAATGAGTATGGAGATCTTTATGGTAGTATATTAGTATAGTGCTGATTTCTACCACAGGAGAGCAGGAATCCATTTGCAGGAGACTACCATGAAAATGGCTTTTGCTTGGACTTTGTATTAAACAGCGTAAACTTAAGTTACACATTACACATTGATGTGGTTTTCCAGATTACCGGATTCTGTATGTATTCAACATAACTGCAATATTTCTTGCATCAGGGTCCTTAAGAGACCACATCTTAAAGGAGTCGTTGGCCTCCCCATGTTTTATAAGATAAAACATAACCACTAATGTGCATTATAAGTATATTGCAGGTTACCAAGTTCTGTGACCTTATAAAAGAATGGTCTTCTGCTTCATTACTCTATTAGGTTTGCTCGGTGACCTGCAGTATCCTTAACCTTTACAGTAGGAAGAACTGGATCCTATACCTTTCCACCATTTGAGTAGTTCTTGCTTTAATTCAGTTGTTGCTTCGTCTGGTTTATGCTATGCTAAATATGCTATGCATGTCCATTTATGTTCAGAGGTTTGATACATTTGCTTTTTTACTTTTTTTGACAGACCGAGGCAATGATAATTGGCTAGTCAGACATGAAATCCAAGATGACATTTCAGAAAAGGTAACTTTCTTTTTATTATGGTGTAACATTGTACATGCCAATGTTCACAATTAAATACTTTATAAATGTCCTAAGTGCTATGAGCAGCGAATGTGAGTGGACAAATTGTCTTGCAGTATGATTTTTGCCTTATTTAAAGTAACCCTTTTTTGAATGGATGGTCTTCTCGCGTATTCCTCATCTTTGACATTGAAGTCTGCCTGGAGCTTGCTTCACAATTATTTTTTATAATTTTTATTTTTTCATAGGTTCAAGCGTCGTGCACTGTCGGGTCTTGGTCCTCGATGGCCTCTGTAGTGTCCTTCGTGACGTCAACACTGGTATATGAATCAATTAGTCATGGGCGCTCCTCTGAGAACTAACGCAGCAAAAATGGCCTGTTCTCTGGGAAGGTACCCAGTCTGGAGTCTGTAGGCACACTTTAGCTCACTGTACCTTACACAGATGGGAAATATCAATTTGCATATCAGGCTTTGTCCCACCAACATGGGCAGTCCAGCACTGAAATGCTATGGCAATTCCCTTCTGAACAAGAGTACCAACAGCAACCCCATACACATGTTTCAGCCTTGTTGGGAATAATCAGTGAGGTGGAGCTGTGCCTCTGAGCCCAGTGAGCAAGGGGTCCACTTCTAGATGACCCTGGGAAACTAAGGGTGACTAGACCTAAGGCCCTTTTAAAAAATCAAAAATGTGTCATGGGTTCTCCTCTGAGAGCGAACATGGAAAAAATGGGCTATTGGGTACTGGACTGCCCATGTGGGTGAGACAAAGTCTGATATGCAAATGGCTATTTCCCATCTGGATGTGCCGGTCGGGATGGAACGGACAGAGTGGGTGGAATGGAAAGATGGAGAGATGGAACGGATGAGTGATGGAACGCATTGAACAGACGGAATGGATGCCACGGATGGTGCGTAGGGACCGGTGATGATGTGACGGGTGGTGCGGATGCTACAGTTGGTGCGCTGTGGACGGTATGGATTCTGCGGCAGATGGCACATATCTGTGTCTCCTATATATGCTATATACCCATGTTATCTGTATCACATGTTTACCCCTTTCCATCCTGTCGCCTTATATACATATGCCGCTATGTACGCCCCCCCCTGTCCTGCTCTCGTGCCTGGTCGCAGGCAATTTACTGTTAACCACCATATCGCACTACTACGCTCACTCTCTCCTATACACCATCATTCAACTAGAACACAGCTATGCTACGATAAATTTAGCCTAGCTGTTCTCATACTAACATGACCCCACGAACACCTCATCATCCTAATAAAACACAGCTAGCTGAACACATACCGGATAGCTTATGCGTCTCCTCCGGCCTAACGCAGCCAGAACTCCGTCGGTGTCCACCCTCCAGACTGAACCCATCCAACTGATTTTCTCAGCACCACACCTACCGCTAAGAAGCAGCGATCATGCAACAACCACACCAGCTGCACACATCCGGTACGCACACGCACCATACAACACTCTCCTCTCTACTGACTTGAACTGCGGTTCCCGAGGGCGTTCAACCTACCAGCGCTTTGAGGTCATACCAATGATATATAAGGTGCTATATAAATGCCAAGTAACATTACATATCAAGTAAAAATCTGTGAAAGGTACAGTGAGCTAAAGTGTGGCCGCGGACCCTCTAGTGGGTACCTTCCCATAGAACAAGTCAATGGGGCGTGTTAGTTCTCGCAGAGGGGCGCATATGGACTATTTTTTGACTGGTATATAAAGCATGCGCGCTGACTGTTACCTCAGTTCTGCATTGCTGCGTGCTTCGTACCTACTCGCCTAACGAAATTTCGATAGGTTTGTCTATATATTCTTCGTTAATGTCCACGACACCGAAGATGGTCTTCAAGTGGTGGTCAGACTGTGGAGCGAAAATGTCCATCATAGACCATCACTGCATATGTCTGTGGTGCTTGGGGTCGGGCCACAAAATCGAATGTGGCTCATGTCAATCCATGACTGTTAAAACCTTGCAGGAAAGAAAGGGAAAACGCTATGCAGGTAAGCCCTCACCAAATCCCTGGCTGTTAACCCATAAAACAAAATCATCCTCCGAATCTAGAGCGGTTTCGCCTGTTGGAAAGCATCCAAAACACTGAAGACATTCGAGGTCTAGTTCACAACACTCGTCTTCTCAGAGTTAAAAATGATTTTATTTTAAAATTTGTTTATTGGCATTTTCAATAATAACGGTTACATATCTTCCACATTGTGCCTTAATCATGCTCAAATGCAATACATTTTACTTTTAACTTTAACAAACAACAACAACTGTCTCCTTGATATTTTCACATGTTTCAGCTTCCCTCGTACCAGGGGGGAGGGGAGAATGGAAAAGGTTGATCAGGTTGCTCATGGGGTGTGAGGGGGGGGGGTGCTTTATACTCACTCGTATATAGACCCTCGTATATAGACCCTCGTATATAGACCCTCGTATATAGACCCTCGTATATAGACCCTCGTATATAGACCCTCGTATATAGACACTCATAGTGTCTCTTTTGGGTCCCATTGGGTCTCCTTTCCTGACTTGCAGGTATCAGTTAAAAATGATGTCATAGATCCTAGTCTTCTCCCCAAAAGTCTCTCTTCCAAAGTCGACTCAGCGCAGTTAGAAACTTGGCATTAATCAACTGTATTCCAAAATTGAGACAGATCAATACGGATGATATCAAGATTGTGGAGTTCAGCTCCACTGGCAAAATAGATTGTGTCTACTTGCACATTCCATCACCTATAATCCGATCAATGCAGATTTTGGAACAAGAACTTTTCCATATGCTAGGTTACAACCTATGGGACTGCCGAACAAGCGATGTCAATTTAGAACACTAACAGCGACTACCGATACAAATTGGTAACTCGCGATCGACACATAGGGACCGATTTATTCGACAGGACAACACCGCACCACGACCAACTAAAAGGCTCTCACCAAGAAAGGAAGTCAACATGAAAGAGAACCATCGTAGCTCCCTAGAAAGGGTCATCCAAAGGGAGAAACCAAACAAATTGATTGAAGTTGGAAATACCCCCCATGATGGAGTGAATAATGATAGATATCCAAAAGGCCCCCCTGAGGAGGATAAGAATCACATTCGCTCAAGAACCTGCTGAAACAGAACGGTACAGCCGTTAACATAAATCTCGGAGAAGGCGAAGAAGCTGTGCAAGCAAGAGGGGAAGGGACTTTGAAAGTAATAGAAGATAGAAGCTAGCCATGCAAGGCACAGAAGGACACCATGAAGGACGCGGGGGTGGAAGGCCTGAAGGCCTCGGAAAGTGACTATATTACCATGGCTTGTTGGAACACTTGAGGGTTTTGCCACCTCCAGGAAAAAAGTGCTGTTAACCTGGGAGAGTTTGACATCGTTTGCCTCCAGGAGACGTGGCTTACGAAGAAGCCTTATTTGGAGGGATACGAAACTTATCTGGTTCCAGCTGTCTGCTCAGGAAAAGGACGACCTTCCTCAGGTCTGCTGACCGCTATTAGATCGGGATCAGGAATACAATATGTAGAATCAGTAATTACAAACCTCCATTTCCAAATGTCTTGTTTGAACCGGTCAAGACAGTTGCCAGAAATAAACCAATATAAACTAAAAGATGAATCAATTGTACTGAACACATATTGGAACCCTGCAGTGATTAAAAACGAGGACTACCTGGACATGGCAGTAAGCATCTTGGAAAGAATCCATATGGAGTGGACGCCGAAATATATCTTGTGTGGAGACCTCAATGCGGTCTGCCCTAAATCAAAACGGAGTCATGAGACTGACAAAAAGGTGCCACTGAATATTGTACGTGGCCATCTTTGGATTAAGATAATGTCTCCCTGGGACCTCCAAAGCCTAGAAACTTCAATATACAAGAATACCCCGAGAACACCGACATGGGAAAGAAATAACTCGACAGCAAACTTGGACCACATATTTGTTTCTAGCGAGCTGTTTAAGATCATAACTGACTACGATGTGGTGAGAACAGTTACCAGTGATCATCACCTTTTAAAGATAAGATGGACTACCACAAGAAAAGTCAGATCGATAATGGCAGCGGAGAATGAGACGTGTAAGGGTGGCACAAAGTTAAGACTATCGGACAATGCAGTCTTAGAACTTACGGACTCATATATAAACATCTGCAGAACAAACTTGCATGTAGGTCTGGAAAACAATATCGACTACCAATCTCTGCTAGAAGTCTACGAAGTTAAAAGAAAGGTTTGACCAAATAATAAGTTAAAAACCCACCTACACGAATTCAATAAAAGCGTTGAGGAGAGAAAAAAACGAAGGAAATTAAAGCGACAAGTAAATAAAACATCTACCCCTGAACTGGTAAACAAATTAAAAGCAGCAACCAGGAACTACAAAAACTGGCTAAAACAGCACAAAGAGAATATGAATCCAGCGGATGCCGCAGGCATGCTGAAGACAGTCTGCAGTAGGAAAAGTAGAGATTTCTGGACCTTAATCAGAACTACCTCAGATCCACAAAACAATGTAATGAACAATTTTGTGGGAGAAGAAGCCTGGATGGCCCACTTTACAAAGTTATTCCAGAAAGTGGGATACCCCAACATGCTTAAACAAGAAGGGGTAAATGTATCCCAATACCAAGATCTGTCAAATCCATCATGGGATAACACCTGGGACTTGGAGGACATAAAAAGAAAACTCCTCCGATTGAACAACTCAAGGGCCCCGGGTCCCGACGGGATTACCAACACAGACCTGAAGGAACACCTCCCAGAATGGACAATCTTCATCCATGAGGTAATTAACAATTGTATCAACACAAGCTCAGTACCTGCTTCATGGACTACAGCAACGATGGTGCCGATTTATAAACTAGGGCCCAGAGAACAACCTAAGAATTATCGCCCAATTGCACTACTAGATGTAGTAGGGAAAGTGTTTGGATCACTGTTGCTGGAAGAATTCCAAAAATGGTCGAGGTCTATGGGACACGAGGACCCTTTACAATCAGGATTCGTGAAAGATGGGGGAACCACTCCAAACATCCTCCTACTAACCACCCTAAAAAGTAAGATCCAAGAAGGCAGCCCAAAGATCTATCTTGCTTTTATTGACCTGGTCCAGGCTTTCGACCAGGTCAATCGTGAAATTCTCTGAGAAAAACCACAAACTGCCCGGAAAGCATTTTAGGGCCTATCGGAGCACTCCATCAAGACACCTCCATCCGAGTCCTTTTAAATCAAAGGGGGATGTTGTCCGAGTCAATTCCAACGGCAAGAGCAGTGAAACAGGGCTGCCCTCTTGCACCAACTCTGTTCAACTCATACCTATGGGACATTGAAGAATCCGACCAGAAGAGTCGGACTTTTCCACCTACAGTAGGGAAGGTTAAGATTCCGAGTCTGCTCTACGCGGACGACCTTATTCTGATGGACTACACCCCGATTGGTCTCCAACGCCAATTAAACGAATTGACGCTATACATAAAGTCGAACAACTTGGAGATCAATAAGTCCAAAACCAAAGTCATGGTCATGGAGATGCAAAATACTCGCAATAATAACTTTGGTTGGACCTTGGAAGGGGAGAAAATAGAACAAGTGATAAATTTCAAATACCTTGGGGTAATCCTGAGTAATGACAAAAAGGAACGACCAATGCAAGTCCATCTATTGGAAAAGGCAAGAAAACTGGCAAGCCAAGCGAAAGTAATAGACAGAAGATTTGGCCGATTCACAGCAATCCCAGTGATTCAGTTTTACAAGGGTAAGGTAGTTCTCTTTGATTTATGGAGCGGAAGCAATGCCAACTATACCGCAAGACTTCTGGAAACCTCTAGAAGGTGTGTTTTGGAAACACACATTGAATTTACCACAGCCAACACCAACAAAGACCATACGCCATGAACTCTGTCTACAATCATTGGAATCAATGGTAGTCAGAAATGTATTAATGTTATACAGAAAGGCTCTGATAACCACATGCTCAAATGTAATGTCTATCATCCATACGGAAATGAAAGAACAGAAAAGTAAAATTCTGACGTGCTGGATGAAAGAACATCAAAAAACTGTAGTGAAATTAAACGGCTCTGAAGAACTCATTCAAAACCCGAACAAAGTAAAACAAAAACTGCAGGAACAAGACTGGATACAGATGACATCTTTGCACCAGAGAAGTAAACTGATAAGTCATTTGCCACCAACAAGAGCCTTAAATGACTTACCAATCTATCTAAAAAAATTCCCAAGTAAGATACTTCGAGACACCTTCTTACGAGTGCGAATGAATCTTCTGCCCACGAACGAGATCAGAACCATAAGGAAACTAACTCATGACACTAGCTGTCGGTTCTGTAAAAACAAGACCTATACAGTCACTACAACATTTACTACTGACTTGTTCTTCCTTGTCAAGTTTGAGAACGGCACCCTTGGGGCATTTATTCAAGGAGTCAAGAACCTGCGACGAAGAGGATTGGTGGAACCGCTTAATAGAGGGGGACAACGTCTCCAACGTAATAGCGGTCTCGCAGTTCTTTATGAACTTGAAGCTCCAAGACTATAATTGGGAATTAGGCCGGGAGCTGCAAAAGATGTAAAAAAACTTTGAAATATTGGACTACCTGGTCTTCATACATAATTGTTAGATAAGAAACTTAGAGGGAGGGAGAGGAGCTGAGAACAGTGTTCTCTTCATCTTTTTCTTTTCTTGTAAACATTTTTGTAAATTGTAACAAGTAAAATAAAAAAACTAAAAAAATTAGAAACTTCCATTTGAAAATGTTCTAGGATTTCCAGAGGCAGGCTCCTCAGAGTGCCCCTCTGAAGGAGTCTGAGGGGGAAAAAAGCCACCCCTCAGCGTCTAATAAGACCTGTAGGGAGTCTTGTGTGTCTCCTTCTCGTGCGCCTCAAGGCCCAGGAAGAGACTCCTCGACATAACTCGAAGGAGTCTTCCTCGACGCACAAGAAAGAGGTGGTGTCTGGCTCCTCGAAGCATTCATCTTCGGTATCGAAGCAGTTATGCTCATCGCCTGTACCTTCGAGGCATGTAATCCATCAAAGCATACTAAATTGTTAGGCCATTCACAGACTGCTTTGAGGAAGTTGTCTAAGCCTTCGACACTGAGAGCTTGGCGTTTCAAGCAGCAATAGTTTCATCAAAAGCTGCAGCTTGCCTGTCTGCTCAGACAGATGAGGAGGATCGAAGAATTGACTCTTTAGCAAAAATAGTATTTAGTGCAGGGTGTGTGGCCTTAAAGTCAGCTAATTCTACCCGTACCTTAGAGATGAACACTCGCACCCTTCGGTATGTAGCTGCTCTTGCAGCAGAAAACATTCCGGAGCGAGAAGAAAGAGCAGGTTTCTTAATCCTAATACAGGATGGAAAAGACGCCCTGAGCAGTTGTGCAGTCCAGCCTGGATACGGTGGATTCAGTAAGTAGGTCCATGGCTGCCAGTACAGTGCTTGGGCACATGTCTTGGCTGAGACAATCAGGTTTTTCTGCAGACATCCTGGCACGTTTGCTTGACATGCCATTTGACGGGACTTCCCTGTTTGGTGAGAAGGCTGATGGTAGCCTGGAAAAGCTGCACTCGTCTCGAGCTGCATCTAAATTATTAGAGGAGACAATCGGATGACCTCAACCTTCAAATCATGGATGGAGAACATACTTTTAATTTTTATTCCTCTGTCTCTAGAGCAAGAAGTCAATTCTCACAAAGGGGCCAAAGAAGAACCCCTTGTAGAGGGGGAACATATCCTTGTTCAAGACCCGCAGAGTTGCCTTCAGCTGCAGGTGTTATAGCAAAATGACACCCTCACAAGTCTGTGGCAGGACACAGACTGTAATCTCATCTCGGGAGTTGGCAAAGCATAAACCGTAGCAGACGGTTACTGTCTTCCATTTCTAAAAAAAACCTCCCTGATTGCCCCCCGAAATCCAGATCAACATTGATTCCAGATCTGCTCCTCCAACAGGAGATTCTCATCCTGTTGAAGAAAGGTGCAATAGAATTGGTACCTGCAGCAGAGAGAAACCAGTATTGATACTCTGATGCCTAAGAAGGATGGAGGAGTGCGACCCATCTTGGACTTGAGCTGCTTGAACAAGTTCCTCAGGAAGGACAAGTTCAAGATGGTAACTCTTTTTGCAGATCCTGCAGGCACTTTGACTTCAGGATTGTTTGGTGTCATTGGACCGTCAGGATGCTTACTTTTATGTGCCAATACATCAGAAGCACAGAAAGTACCTGAGGTTGGCAATTGGCAGTTCACAGGATCCCTTTTGAATTCCTCCATTCGAGCTCCCATCCGCCCCGAGGGCCTTCACCAAGCTTATGGCAGTGGTGGCAGCAAGTCTTAAGGACAGAGGGGATTCACATATTTCCCCTACCTAGATGACTGGTTGATCAGTGCGGCTTCTCCGGAACAGTCTCTGAATCATCTTGGTCGCACCTGCCACTTCCTCCACGAGCTGAGCTTCTCCCTAAACTTCAGGATGTCCCACATGACACCTTCACAGAAGCTTCAATTCATTGCAGCAGTCCTGGATTCAGTCTCGGGAAAAGCTTTGCCACCCAAGTTAAGGTCTCAACATCTCTTGCAGATGGTCCAAAAGTTCAAGAGTGCTCAAAGTCTTCTGACCTACGACTTCCTAAGGTTGCTCGACCTCATGGCATCCTGCATTTTTCTGGTACAGCCTGTCTGAGAATGAGATCCCTTCAGTGGGCTCTCAGATCCGAGTAGTCTCAATTCTCTGGCAGAATGATGGACCTTCTCCAGGACCAGACAACGGTCAGCCAGGATCTCCTGTGGTGGGCCAGCCGAGCGAATGTGATGAGAACACTTTTTGCAACCATGGCCAGAGATGAGGGTTGTGACAGACGCCTCCCTCACAGGATGGGGAGCGCACATGGGAGATCCTTCCATAAGCGGAATCTGGACTCAGTCGGAGTCCAGATTCCATATCAACCTTTTGGAGCTGAGGGCAATTAGACTATGGCTGATGGCCTTCCTGACTTCAATACGGGGGAAGAGTGTCCTGAGAAGGACGGACGACAGTGGCCATGCACTAATTCAACAAGAGCGGAGGTATATGGTCACCTGCCCCTGTGCAGAGCGGCAATGCAGCTCTGGTTCTGGGCACTGAGAAGCAATCCCACTTCTGGCAGTTCATTTAGCCGAAGAGACGAACACGGCGGCAGGCGCTTTGAGCAGGCAGAGCACGATATCCCACGAGTGGGAACAAGCTCGGGGAAGTCCTTTTGGGATCTTTGCCCTTTGGGGGAACCCGTCAAGTGGATCTGTTCATGACCAGTATCAACCTGAAATGCGAGCTGTTTGGCTCGAGGGAATTTCCCCAAAGAGGAGCTCTAGGACACACGTTCGTGGTGGACTGGGAGTTTCCACTGCTGTATGCGTTTCTCCCAGTCATTCCTCATGTCATCAGGAGGTTGAGCAAACCATGATCCTCATTGCTCTGGATTGGGCCAGGAGAAAGTTTTTACCCAGACTTTCTGGAAATGGCCATCTGCCCTCCAATTCGTCTTCCCCAAAGAGGACCCACACTCGCAAGAGGGAGGTTGCATTCTTCACCCAGAGATCAGGGCTCTCAATCTTCACGCCTGATATCTGAAAGGGTGAGATACAAAGATTGGGACCTCCCAGAAGACTTGATGGAAGTGTTGCTTTCAGCAAGGAAGCCACCAACTAAATCCCTGTACCTCTGCTGTTCGAATAGGTTTTGCAGCTGGTGCAGGGACAAGAGACTAGATCTTTTCACATCTAAACTTCCCCATGTTTTCTTTCTTGCTCCACCTGACCCATTCTGGGTTGCAAGTGGCCACAGTGAAGGTATACTTGGTGGCATACTCAATCTTCAAAAGCTCTCCACATGAGGGGTCCTACTTCAAAGTACTGATTGTAGTAACTTTTCTCCAGCATGGGGGTCTGGCATGGATTTACATGCTCATGAATATTCCCCGTCGTCAGTGTGGGAATCCTCAGTACTGAAAAAATCAGTTTCAGTTTCGTTACTGAACTGTCTTTCTACTAATAACAAATCACTGGTCTCTGGGGTCATGCTGCCCCCAGACAATGACTGCCCTCTATCTAAGCCCCTCCTCTGGCAGCCATCTTCAGATTTTTACTGCACGTTCAAGTGTTGGGAGTCCTCGTGCTTTAGCTCTCAAGCTTTTACTGGGTGTTCCGTTTTTTCGAAGAGTTTACTCTTATATTTTCGGTCAATTCGAGCCTCAAGCTCTACCGATTCTTCTTCCGATCAACAGGGATCCGTTTCGGAATTTTCTACGCCCCTCAAGGGCAGATTTCTGTCGAATTGCACTTCTTGGAGGATTCCAGAAGACCTTTAGGCCTACACCGATTCGGACATGGCACAGGACAAAGGAGATTCGACACCTACTGGATTCAAACTGTTCAGGAACTGCCCAGGATGTGGACTACAGAATGTCTTCAAGGAAGATGAGCACTCCCCGTGCCTCTTCTGCCTTCACGCCAACAAGTCGCATGCGGAGGAGGACTGTGCGTTCTGTAAGAACATGTCCGTCTGGACAATGAAAGACTGTTGTATTCAGCTTACCAACTGGCTGGAGGGAAAGAGCCCAGCAGCAGGTGAGGAGTCCGAGCAGTCTTGTAAGACCTTTGAGGGCGCTCTGGCAACGGGGGCCCAACAAAAGGCAAAGCACCGCAAGTCTGCGGTCATCGGGAGCGCTGTTAGTTCAGGCTCCTCGGCTGCCAGGCAGGGCGAAATGTCAGACTCCATCATCCACGAGCCAACGCTCTGGCTCAGGGAAATGGAAGTTCGGGAGAAGCCCTGGTCGATCCTGACGGAGAAAGCCAAGGGGTTGGGGGGCGAGGCGGCGACCCCCCCCCCCCAAGGTGAAGGCCCCAGAGGTGCCCAAGGTCGTGAAGGCCCTGATTCACCCGGCGAAGGCCTTGAGTGGAGTTGTGGTGGCCCTGGTGAAGCCTGTGGAGGCTACCCCAGTGGAGACTACTTCCGGGCCTAGAGTTTCCCTGCCACCCTTAGGGAATCTTCTTTCCAGCCTATCTAAGACCCTCGTGAAACCCCGGGATGAAAAGGAGGGGGGGGGCACGGTTGCCATAATGGACACAGGTACCACCTCCGAGGATGAGCTGGCTGGCGTCAAAGATCCTGGACAAGAAGTTCGAGGAAGTCGGGTCCTACAGGAGTGACCCCAACAAGGCGGACCTAGAGAGCAATGGTGGGGCCGACTAGGAGCAGCAGGCTGCAGAGGAAACGGAGGACCCCGCGCCCCAGCCGTCGCTCCCGTCGCAACCGATGACTACGCCACAGGACAATTCAGGAGCAATCCTGATGGCTTTGCAGACCCTGTGTACGGAGATGAGGACAAGGTTGCCCTTAACCCCAGCGGATGATCCAGCGGCACCTGGACCGTCGGGGAGCCCACCGAAAAAGCGGAGGCGAATCCATCCTCCCCTTCCATCCTTCACCTCCATCCCCTCCACTGAGGGATGAGACGGGGACAGAAACGAATGGGAAGGACGGTGGTGACGATGGGACCTTTCTCCCATCACCCCCTGCCCGGGCCTCCCTCTAAACCCCCCTAGCCACGCCAACCCCCCACGACAAAATTGGCTGCTTTCACGCCATGATCACCAGGGCATCGGAGCTGTTCCAGCTATGCCCCGAAGAGCACAAGGAGGGTTTCCTCTACCAACGTCGGGAGGCCAAGAGGAAGACCGTCCTCTCAGTCTCGTTACTGGACGACATCTGGGACGAAGGACTGTCACTGCTGAAGAACCAGCCCATGGCTCTTGCGAAGAGGGACCGGTACGAGAAGTACCGGGTCCCAGACTCCGCCCCTATGTGCCTCAGAGCACAACTGTCCCCGGATTCGATGGTCTTCGCGGCGGCCAAGAAGAAATCGGCAGGGGCGACATCAACTTCCACCTCCCCACCGGACGGCAAGGGGAAGAAGCTGGACGCCATGGGATGATGGGATGTCTCGTCGGCAGCGACGACCATCAAAGCGGCCAACGCCCTTGCGATCGTGGCACGCTACGACAGGTAGCTGTGGTTCAAGATCGCTCCCCTCCTGGACTTCCTCCCAGACAAGAGGGCAGAAGCCCTTGAAATCCTGCAGATAGGCGAGGTGGCTTCGGACCACGCCATCACTGTGGCCACGGACATCGCCGACACTGGCTTTCGACAGATGGGCAACAGCGTTTGCCTTCGCGGTTGGCTCAAGGCCACCGATTTCCATCAGGACGTGCAGAGCAGCGTACTGGACATGCCCTTCGACGGGAACAAACTGTTCGGCAAGGCAGTGGACGAGTCACTGCAGGCCATCAAGACAGACTCTGAGCCGGGCCTTGGGTTCTCCATCAACGGCTGTCCTCAAGGTGCCGCCAAAGGATTCGGTAGCAGTTCCGCGTCGTACCGCCATGCGGCCCGCTCCTCGTCGCAGGAAGCCTACAGAGGCCGCAGCAAGGCTGGAGGACACTGTTGTCGTCACCAAGGTGGCAAGGCCTCGGCGAAGCAAGACTGAACCGGCCGTGACATCGGGCCCCCACCCAAGCACCCCGGTGGGAGGCCGGCTGGCAAATTTCGTCAACGTGTGGGAGTCCATCCCCACCGATCGTTGGGTGCTAGATGCCCTGGCCCACAGGCACACTCTGGAGTTCCAAAGAAGGTGTCCCCATCTACCACCTGATACCAGGAAGGAAAACAACGTGCCACAGCTGCTTCTAGAGGTACGAGCAATGCTAAAAAAGGGCGTGATAGAACTCGTCCCGAAGAGGCTCCTGAGTATACTCGCGGTACTTCCTCGTCCGAAAGAAGACTGGCGGCCCATCCTAGACCTTCGCCGTCTCAACAAATACATCAAGTCCCAGAAGTTTTGGATGGTCACCCTTCAGCACGTGCTGAGGCAGCTGGAGGAGGGCGACTTCCTGTAGTCGCTGGACTTTGAGGATGCCTACTTCCACATCCCCATACACAAAGGACATCGAAAGTTCCTACGATTCGTGGTCCAAGGGCGACACTACCAGTTCAAGGCCCTGCCCTTCTGGTTGAAGTCGGTGCTGAGGGTCTTCAAGTGCCTGCCACCGGTGGCTCGGCTGCACCTGCACGGGATCCACATATACGCCTACCCGGACGATTGGCTCATCCGAGCAAGGTCAAGAGAACTCGCTGTCGATCACACAGCGAAGACCATCCAACTGCTCACGGACTTGGAATTCTCGATCAACTTCGTGAAATCCCACTTCGTACTGTCGCAATACGCCCTGTTCCTGGGAGCCAGACTCGACACAGTGGCGCGGTTGGCTTCACCGTCGGAGGAAAGGATGAAGGCCATCCTGGGCAAGGTACAACGGCTGTTCCACATGGAAGTGGCCAGGGTGAGGTCCATCAAGTCCCTACTCGGCATGATGCCATTGTGCATCTACCTCGTGCGTCTGTGCAGGTTGTGGATGCAGCCACTTCAGGAGTTCGTCGATGCTCGTTGGATGCAAGCGGCGGGCAGCTTCGAAGACCTCTCCCTCAACGAGACGTTCTGTCAAGCAATCCAGTGGTGGGGCGCCCGCGCGCACTCACGGTGGGCATGGACTTCCATGCCCCAGTGCATCAGGAGACCGTAACGACAGACGCCTCCCTGGAGGAATGGGGAGCACACACTGGAGATCTCCATGCAAGAGCATTTGGCTCCCTCAGGAGAGGTCCCTGCACATCAACGTCCTGGTGCTCCGGGCTGTGTTCTGAGCCCTGAGGTCTTTCTTTCCGTCCCTCAAGGGCAAAGTGGTTCAGATCTTCACCGACGACACCACCACAATGTTCTACATCCGGAAGCAGGGGGGGGGGTCACCAGATCCCCAGCCCTATCCAAGGAAGCGCAGGATCTGTGGCACTGGGCCGTCGCCCAGGGGATGTTACTGGTACCTTTTCATCTGGCAGGAGTGAAAAACAGTCGCTGACTCACTCAGCAGGGAGCTGTGCTCTTGCCACGAGTGGGACCTTCAGCAGGATCAAGTGGATCTCCTATTCTGATGTTAGGGAGAATTCTCTTATGGCTAATTTCCCAAACCTATTGAGTCCCCCAGCAGCTTTGCAGGATTTTTGGGGTTTATTTTTTTCACCTGCTAAGAGTGAGACTCTCTTCCTCCCACTTAGGCATGATTTGAGGTATGTCTTTGACTTTTTGTGTGCTTATGGGCTATGTTTTTTTTTTTGTTTTTTTTTTTTTACTCCATAGGGTATCTGTTTTTGTGTATGTGTTACAAAGCACCCTCAGTGTAGTAACACAGGGGTGTCATAGTGACCCCCAAACATAGACTCCATACCCTGGGACTGGCTACTGTCTCCCAGGCCATGTAAAGTCACCATTGACTTTACTAGTCCAAAATTGTGAACAGAACCAGTACAAACCATCACATTGTGGAAGTACTGGAAGGGGTTAATTCGATTGCCCCTGGGTCTGTTTCCAAGGGGGCCCTGTCCAGTCCCCCCCTTGTAGAGTTTCTGGCGGATGTCAGTGGTTACCTCGCAAAATATTCCTAGAATATTTCCTATGGGATTTTCCCATTGATTTTTAAACGCACCACTTTTGGTAAAGGAATGGTTCGGTCAAAAAATGTTATTGCCCCTACGGGTCGGCCATGTGTTTTTAAGCCTAAGTCGCTCTATTTTAGAAAAATTTCCTATGGACCTTACCCGGGTTTTCGTCCATTAAACGCACGCGAAATCAGGCACCAGGGAGCTGCCATTTTGTGATAATCCTATCATTTCCCCCATCGCCCTGGCTGACCTGCTTTTGCGGCACTAAATCATATCCCCTGCCCCTGACATTATCAAAACATTCATATTCCCCGCCTCTCTCCGTGACGTTACTGTGCTGCGTAGGCAAACGCGCCCAGTCGTCTTCTACGCGACTTCACACACAATCCGGAAACCAACACAGATCAGCGCACAACACAGCGCGCCACAATTCGGAATATGAAACTGTACTTTAAAATCAAACAGCAACACGGTAAATTTGGTAAAGTACATTTATTTGACATTAAATGTTTATAGAATATTTTGCAATTGCCATATGAACTCAGTCATTTATTTTCTTTTATCTCTATCCGCAGATCCTTCAAATTTTATCATGAGTCACGCGCTGTTCCTTTATGGTACACAGGGTGTTGGTTTTCGTTCAGAGGCACTTTTGTCGCACGTTGAACCGCAAGGCTGTTCCATCAAGTAGGCACTAGGCCAGCGTAAAGGTTGATATGTTGCTTCTAGCCGCTAGTACCGCGTATAGGCATATGGACCCTTGGCGATCGTCCCATAAGATCATCAGAATGGTGCAGTTGACATTAAGCTGCAGCTGGCGGCTGAAGAAACCGTCTGCCGGTGTCTGCAACTGGTGGCAGGGGCAAAAGGGAAGGATGTACCTATTTTGAAAACATAAAATGTATAATTAGTCTCGCCAGCCGATCTTTATTAATATTATTCATCCGAGCTGAAACTATTTGCTTTCAAGGATAGTGCAATGGAGTATGTTCGGCTCTAAAATCAATGCGAAAACTAACGAAATAAATCGAGGTTAGTACACAATGAGAAACAACTTTTTGTCTACATGCGTGTGGAATGTGGACCTGCTTGCCCATGTGTCCGCTAAAAGGACGATCCCACAAACCTTTTCAAAGCTCTTCATTCATTCATGCATCCATTCATTAATTCTTCATTCCGGTATAAAAGCGTCTAAAGAGTTACTTGCATTACATTTGCAATTTCCATTGTGTCTCTGCGTAATGCAGTCCGTAAATCCCACTGTGCTCTTGACCACGATTTTTCGTATACTGAACTAACATGAATCTCGGTCTAGTATAAGAATTTTCTGCCTTATCGTCTCAAACGTTATTGCACCCCCAACCCATCCTTCAAATGAAGTTCTTTCTGCATGGTCCCTGTCTCTCAAGGTCAAAAAACAATAGAACCTTATACTGCCAGTGCGAGTTGTGGGCCTCTTCAGGGCGCGAGCTGAAAATCCAAAGCCACTGACCTTCACTAGAAATTAGCATACATTCTTTCTTTGCAACATCCTGTAGTAAAGCCATCTGTGAGAACTTGAAGTTTCGAATCCATCTATGTAGTGCGCCTCAATGTGCAAATGCGAACTGGCTTCTCTCCCATCTGCAACGGCTCGCTTGGTGCGTTCTAAGGCCCCAATTTTGTCCTCGTTGTCTGCGAGCTTTGAAGCCCCCAAAGAACCATAACTATTGAGACTTTTAATTTTTTGGGAAAGGTCAGGGAAAGTATAAAGTACCCAAGGAGTTGAGTTGAAAGTGAGATTTATTGTTTGTTTTATTATTTGCAATACGCAAGCCTCCCCTCGGTTAACAGTGCCCAGCATTTATAAGAGATTGTGAAAATTAGTTACATCAACAAAAATATATACATACACATATAGACAAGGTCAGCAATATGAGGTGAATGGAGAGAGAATTCAAAGATGACACCCAGGTAGTTCGGCACCCAGGATGGTGAAGGTAGGGGTTAGGGTTAGCGTACTTTGTATGCACACTGTACAATAAAATTTATTTACAAAGACAATCTTATTACAATTATTTAAACCGGGATTTGTACTTCACAACCAGCTCTCCTTTGGGTGGACGTGGCACAGTGGCAATGTTGGGTGGCAATGGATCAGTGCTCTGCACAGAAACGTTCAAAATTCCATATCTGTGCTTGTGTAATACAGCAACAATAAGGCTTTTGACAAAGTCGAACTCCATTTCCTCATAGAATGGTTTGATCACCCATTGCTTACTACTTTTTGAAAAGGCCTTAGTGTAGCGAGGCATCCTTACATTACCCTTAGTCCTAGATTGTTCACGGCCGAGATTCTCGTTATGGGCCAAAACGGCAAGTAGAGTCCTATGTCTCATGCCCTGTATGCTGAAATGCAAGCGCTTTGGCCTGTACTTTAGGCACATATTGTGGAACACCTCCAAACCTGCTGTGTGACAGAATTCTGTCAGTCCCCTCAAATCTCTTGAGAGTTTTATCAAACTATCTTCTCAATGGCTTTGTGTGTCGGTGAAGATGGATTCAACCACTTCTTCTTCCGTGCCTCCACTGGGGATAAAGGGCCATGTTCACATTGGTGGAAATGTAGGTTTTCTGACCAGCGGTGCACGTTGGTACAGTGGTGCATCAGTGACCGCCATTTTTCAAGTAGTATTTCCACTGACCCTTCACAAGTTTTGGAGCTCCACCAAAGATGGTTGCTGATAGACTGGGACCACTCTGAAATACTTTCCAAACCTTTTTTTTTTCCCTGCAGCCGAGATTTTCTTATTGATTTAGCAAGATGCCATACGTCAAATTGATGTTTAATATGTGGGAACTGCTCTCTCATTGTCTTGGCAATTGAACCGTGTCTGTCCGTGGCTATGAGGTCGATGTGCATTCTACTCGATTGCAGATATTCCACTGATTTTATAAATCCTAGTTTCTCCATGGCCACTGAGGATGTACATTGTGTTACCTGCATGACCACCGAACTCGCAATTTTCTTACTATCCATGTCCTGAAAGTGGTAGGTGCAGTACTTGGCAGAAAATCCAGGGCTGTCGCACTGTCCATCGCCGGCTAGCCTGAATAGTTTGCCTTCGAATGTACTTGCTAGAGACAATTGTTCAATTTTCCAAGCATCACTAATGGCCGGAAACAGTCATGTTGGTATTTGTAGTATTGTGTTTTTTAAATGAAATGGAGTCCCACAAACGGAAGAAAGACTCTAACTTTCTAAAACTGGAGCCACTAAAAAGTGATGCAGCTGCACACAGTAGATTGCCTGCTGGCAGTTTTCCCAGCATCGGTTGTGCAGACCATGAGAACGTATGATGTAATCTACAGTCTGCATGTATTGTGACGTTACTGCCTTGTTTTTGACTAGTCACATGAATCAATGGCTTCCCACATACTTTCCCTCTGACGGAATGCCCACATTTCAGCATACTTATAATATCCATCAAACAACTGTCGAATACTATGTATTTGTCCTCTTTCATTAGACTGTCATCCTGCGTCAAAGTTGTTTCGGCCTGTGACGTTGAGGACATATCACCACATTTGAAAGAAATATCGCTGCTATCAAGTTCTGATGCGTCGGTGAATAATGCTGCTGCTGGTTCATTCTGTCATTTCAACATCTGCTACTTCAACATTGATGGGAGAACACAGCTTTTTTTGGTGGCAATTTTTTGGCGGGTGTAGATTGTGTAAATTGAACTGCGACTACTTCAGAGCTATCTTCAATACATCCAGTATCATGTTGTTGCGGTGGTGCGGTCGCACTGTAGCAATGGTCCAATACAACTTTGCTGGATTCTCCGGACACATTCATTTCATTTTCTGTACATTGGACATGAGCATCCCGAGTCTTAACACGCTGCGTCTGAATTAATAGTTTCTCCATAGCCTCCATAGTGTAAATGGTCTTGCAAGCAACATCTTTCATTCGCTTCACTGTCTGTGTATGTATAGTTCGTAGACCCACGGGTAACTAGAGGACAGATTAAAAAAGGTATGTTCAGTTAAAACACAAGATAAAGTATAGTACAATTGACTTTAATAAAACATAAAATAGTCCCCAGCACAAAGAAATTTCTAAAGTTATGAACTGTTTGTAACTAACCTTATTTTTGTTTCTTTTCTTTTTTGACTCGACCTTCAACATCTGCACGATGTTGCTCCGATACGTATCCGCATGTCTCCCCTTCCTCTTGCGCTGCAACGACTATATTTTCTGTATCCGCATAGACAGCACGGAATGAGGCTCCATCGACTCCCTGAAACATAGTATTTTCATTACTGTGTATCAAAATATTGTTAGCGTAAAACGCACGTGAGGACGAACACACATGTACATCTCAATAGCCAAACACGATTTAAACATTGTGTGGAACAATCAAACGACAAGTATTCGAGCTCTGATGACCTAGTTCGATGGAGCTGTCAGTATCCATACCTCTGGCTCTGCATGGACTGCCACGAATGATTGTATTGAAGAGGAGTCATCAGCAACTCCCTGAAACACAGTACTTGCGTTAGTATGGTTTTCAATATCGTAAACATAACCCACACTTGGGGTCGACGGCACAGGTACATATAAAGAGATAACCACAAATGTTGTCTAAAAGAATCGAGGAATATTTAAGTGATCAGATTTAATCGACTTATTTCTCCGATTTCTTTACATCTGCATCATCTAAATGGGATCTTGTGATTGTAGTGGAAGCTCCATCATCTCCCTGAAACACAGTACTTGCGTTAATAGGGAAGAAAGTATAGCAAATGGAATCACGTTATATGATCACGCTCGATGGAGCTGTCAGTATCCATACCTCATGCTGCTGAAGAATATCTAGGACTGTTGTCAATGTGGTGCGCACTTCCGAAAGCTGTTGCGCTGATTCGTATCCGCATGATCCCGCTTCCACCGGAATTACTTGAATGTCAGGCTCCGCATCAAGTGCGTGGGTTGACGATTCAACAACTATTACAATATTGAAAACACAACACACGCTTTGGGTCGACCGCACAGGTACATATCAACGGCTAACCACAAATGAAACATGGTGTAGAACAATCAAACGACAAGTGTTCCAGTCCTGATGATCACGGTCAGTTGAGCTGTCAGTATCCATACCTCGGGCTGCTGAACATCTAGGGCTGTTGTCAATGTGGTGGACGCTTCAGCATCTCCCTGAAAGACAGTACTTGCATTAGTATGGATAACACTAATTATAACTGAAAACAAACACCAGGGGACGACAACTAAGGTGTATATCAATTGGAAAGCACTAACCAAACAATTGGTAAAATAATCACACAATACATACAAAGTATTACTTGACATGCATAAAACAAGTCTGTAGCGGAATAGCCAAGTATGATTACCTGATACGTGCTAGAAGTGGTTGATAATTGCGAGCAGGTGACGGAAGTAGAATGTTCTTGCGTCAGATTCAAGGGATAGTCAAGTTGTAAAGGTAAACTGTTTGATAATGAAATGCCAATATTTAAAATTGCCATGTAAGGAGACAGAATACTTGAGTAATGCGCAATATAGCACAGTTCCCTGTGCCCATATATAGATTTCGTTTGTGGGTTATGAAATCTAAAAATAATATATTGATAAATGTCATTATTCAAAAAGCTATACACTCATATCAATGTCGAAAGTATTACAAATTGGAAACAACACCTAAAATATCAATAAATCCATTCGGCTACCTACACACTATCGCAAGGCCTAAAGCTAAAAACGGACACTTGACTCAACAGTGGCGGATTGTGGACGAATAGAGTGGGAATAGCGTTTGCGAGCAATTTTCGTGTCGATCGCCGTTTATTCTTCTTTGTTACCCAAGATGTGGTGGTGTACATGTTCGAGGGAAAGTGCCGGCTGCAGATGCGGTATCGATCACCCCTCTTGTCTTCAAAGACTTGTTGGACTCTACTTTCCAGCTCATCCAGTGGATATCCGCAATGTCTGACCCATTCTCTTATTCGATCAACAGTTTTCGATAACACATGTATTGTAGTGCCTTCAGATTTAGCATGGGTCTTCGAAGGGCAACCACTAATCGAACAGGCAGGCATTGTTGAAAATTCTGAAAAGTAAATATCGAGATTATTATAAAACCTAGGTGAATAAAAATGTAAAAGTAAATTAACCATACCATGCTCAATGCAAGGTTTGTTTTGGTCGCCGGAACTATACCAGTTCATCATGTGTGGCTTAGTATTTGCATAAGTTACAGACATTTTTTAAATTATGTGACTAAACTTTGAACATGTGACTCGTCCCTTGGATGTTCTTGTCTTGCACGAAAAGGAACCATGCTTACATTATAGACTGGACCCCCGAAGGATGCAATTCGATGACAATTGACACAGATGAAAATAAATAGATCTATTGATAGCATAACAATTGAAACTCAAGTCAAAAGCAATGAGACCAATTACCATAGCTCTATTGGGTACTGTAATAGCAAATAGATTGAAATGTAAAAATGACCGAAATAGGACTAGGATACATGGCCTTACCTTGCCCAACAAACAGTTGGATTCAGCAGGCCGAGCAGTATGTTGCAGGAGAACAGGTAGATGGCCACAGGTAGCCCACTGACGAGTTTGCTCGAAGCGGTCACAGATAGCACGGCGATGAGCAGATTAGCATAGATCTCATTGCTTCTCAGGTAGAAGGTCCAGGAGTTGACTTGCAAAGCACAGATGTTCTCATGAGACATATCAAGTGGTTTATAAAGTATTAGAAACAGGGGTGTGTTTGTGAATGAATGACGTGTGTATGTCGTGGTATTATGTTTATTGCAGGGGGGCGGCCTGCCTCGGGGGAGGCCTGCCTGGAGACACAGGGTCTGAGGAGGCCATGTGAGTGATGGCCCCTGGGCGTGGGATACCTTTTGAAGTGTACATGCTGTTTGGCACCTTGGAAGTTTGCGCCCGTCACAGCCCCCCATGCCAGCGCTCATCCCCGGGTGCGAACCGCATTTGATGGAGGGGGTGAGATGGATGGACCTGGGGCGTGCAGATAAGGCACAGGAAGATTGCTGAATGGAGACACACTTATGTGGATTGCAGGGGGGCGGCCTGCCTGGAGACACGGGGTCTTAGGAGGCCATGTGAGCGATGGCCCCTGGGCGTAGGATACCTTTTGAAGTGTACATGCTGTTTGGCACCTTGGCCGCTTGCGCCCGTCCCTTGCCCTTATGTGATAACTTTGCATGACATTCGCGTAGATGGGAACACTGAGCAGGACACTGGGCATCCATTTTTGTACCCCCTTTCCACTCCATTTTGGTGACCCGGCCTCACTGCGATAGTACTGCGCGCAGAGCACATGGCCCACAGCCTCGTTCCCACTCTGACTGGAAAACTCCAGAGGTATTTGCAACAGCTAATAAATGTAACGCATCACTCTCTGAGATCACGGTCCTGCATGTGAACCGGCATGAACCAAGCACATGGCTCGTTCATCTCCACAAACATGTCCTTGCCCACGCACCCTCGCCAGTGGAAAGTTACTGCCATTCTGACCCTGTGTCCCTGCAAGGTATTCTCTTCATGTGCCAGACCACTGACCACGCCATGATGGCCACCTAGCAGATCCCCAACTAACATTAGACCCCTACTGCAGTATATCGCTGCCTATCAATAACAAATGCCACATATCGGAGATTCTTGTGAGCACAGACCCACACTTCAAACACTGTATTATAGTGGTCAAGACCCTTGACCTAAGGCCTGTATAATCCAATGTTCATTGATAGTATTGATATGTGTGACTTTTATAGAGACATAACCGACTGAAAGACTTAGAACAAGTGTTATTTAGTGCATGCATTATTGATAATATATTATGTTAGCTTAGATAGTGACCACCCCGCTTCACAGCGACCTGAACTTCACCCATTCCGAGCACAGGTGTCTGACGTCCATCCTTGAATGGAGACACACTTGATTGATTTAAAAAATCGAAACAACCGTTGTTAAAATGTGGTGTTTTATTTTGTAGCTTATTTTGATGACACAAAAATACAAAAGTTTACACATTGCACAGTTCAGGTTGCAGCACAGCGAGAGAAAATCCCCTGTACTGACTGCTGTCACTCGGGAACGTTTCTCTTATGGCACGAACGGCACAGGCGGGTATCACTCTTCGAACGCGGTGTCCAAGCCTCCAGTGAAGCCACCATGTAAAGGAATGATAGGCCACCAGCCTGTACCACCTGTGAAAAGGAATGAAACAAACTGTTTTTAAATTACCAAGATAAGTTTAATAAACGTTTGTTGTCAATGACAATTCTTGTAACTAATGGCATTCTGCTCGGACAAATGCTATCTAGACACTGCACACTATTGAAAGACTTTCATGCGTTACAATGATATGTAGATGTAATTTTGGATATAATAGAAGACCATGAAATTGGAGTGGCATGACAAGCAGAGTATACTTACTCGTTACTCGGATTATGAAGACGAACAGTTGCGCGAAGTTCGTGCACAAGCACCATCATTATCCTCAACACGGACCGTGTGAGGCAGGCTGCCCTGAAGTCTGGCAGCTCGGTGATGCATTGCCGTCGTGGCTCGTCTTCTGAAATGTAGGCCACGCATCCTGAGTTTTCACAGCAGCACCAGTTCTCCTCCTCGGTCGGCATTAGCTCGCACTGATTGCATGTGCACCAGGTGGAAACACCGTCCATGCGACTAGGTCCAGTGTCTTCATCCGTTGATTCGTCCTGCCAACTGCTGTCCGAAGAAGCCCCATCGTTTTCGCGTGTTTGCCTTTTCAGTAGTTCCTCCTCGGTATACTCGGGCTCGTACATGTAGGGCATTATTGTATCCATTGTGTGTTGCACAAACTAAAATAATTGATAGCGGTGGTACTGTTATCTGTCCACACGGGCTACAAGCAACGAAGGTAGCTGACCAGAGCACAGAAACGAGTCACAGAATACTCAAAGTAACACAGAGAGGAATGGAATCGAAAATCTGCTGCTGTGTGGTGAAACGGTCTGTTTATACTTATTGAGGAAAGAGGCGTCCTGCCATTTCCATGGTGACACGTCATTAGCTGAAGCGCAGCGAGTGTTGACACGAGACGTGCTTTGGCGTTGTGAAATGGGCGGTACGCGTCTGCTGATGACGGGCTCAGGGGCGGGGGATATGATTTAGTGCCGCAAAAGCAGGTCAGCCAGGGCGATGGGGGAAATGATAGGATTATCACAAAATGGCAGCTCCCTGGTGCCTGTTTTCGCGTGCGTTTAATGGACGAAAACTCGGGTAAGGTCCATAGGACATTTTTCTAAAATCGAACGACTTGGGCTTAAAAACACATGGCCGACCCGTAGGGGCAATAAAACATTTTGACCGAAACATTCCTTTAAAGATGCCGCTGGTTTATTTAATATTAAATCATCGGTTGGGTCTTTTTGCCAGAACTCTTTTCTAAAAATGGCGTTCGTGTCCGTCTCTAACTCCAACCAAGGTCGGGCCCTTTGTTCCACTTTTTGGCGGGTTTCTCCACAGAAGCCCTCCAACTGTTGCCACTCTGTCTGGGTTCCACAGGATGTGTGGGTGGGGGAATCGGCACCCTGGACTGCATTGTCTTAGCAACCCAAGTCGCACTCTGTTCTGATTGGGCCAGTGGTGAGCCGCCCGGCTCACCACTTAGCATGTATGAGTGACAGCTAGGCTGTTGAATGGGGGGTTTTCTGCATAAAAGCAGGGCCTTTGGGACTGCAACTTCAGAAGTCGCCACAGGACCTAAGAAATCCAAAGAGGGGAGAAGCTGAGCCATCGGCAACGTCGACGCCACCGGTGGAGCCCTGCTGGAAGAGTCTTCTCCCTCTGAGCTGGTGGGATCAACCAGTTCGCCATTTTGCCTTTCAGGACGTCTCTTCGTCGAATCGCCCGTGCCAAGCACCCTGGCGGCCGGATAGCCAAGTCTCACCACTGTGACCGCGAATACCAGGAACGCATCTTTTAACCGAACTCCGCGGCTGGTTTCTTCCCTGGGCAGTGCAACGACTCCAAGTTTCCTCCTCGACGAGATTCTCACTTCCCCTGGTCGAAACCACGAACTGCACCCGCTGCCAGGAACAACTGCCACCGCTGGAGCTTACTCAACTTTGAAGTTACTGTGTTCCACCTGGCCTCCTTTCTTCGGATTGCTAAAGGTGACCCTTAAATCCTTGGCTTTCCAACTGGGTTGGCCCCCAGACCTTCTAACTTTGTCTTTTGAATCAGCCCAACCACTTTTTAACATTTCCACAAAGACTCGAATGCATTGCTAAATCATGTGATCTTGGGCACATTTCGCCTTGCTCCATTCAAAGTGGGCCTGGCCTATGAACTTTGGCTCTACAGTATGCCCTGCCTTCTTTAACTTGATTTTGTCTCTTAAAAGTGTTGGGAACTGTTCTATTTTTATGACCTGCCTTTTTCTCTCCCTTTAACCTCATTATTGGAGTGCCATCTAAGTTACACGCTCACCTCTGTCTTGACAAAAAGTGGTGTTTTGACTTAGACTTGTCTAGGAATTGCTAAGGGAGGTGTGAATACATTTCTGATTGTGTTGGAACTTGCTTTTGATTTATAGTGCTAGTGTATTTCCTGAAGTGTGTGTTAAATAATGATATACTTTTGATACAAAGCTCTAGTCAGTGGTTGCTTGTTCTACTGTGTTTTTGGCCCTCTTGTGTATACTCTATATACTGCCTTACTCTTCTTGAGAGAAGTCTGGCTGCTCAGCCACAGCTACCAGGTAAATCTGGGTGATACAGACTGCTACCAATTGGGTTTACTGCTTACTCCTGTAGTCTTAATCTTCTTGCAGTGGTCCCCAAGGGAACTGCACAGGATCTTCCTAACATCTGACAATGGGGCAGTCCTCAGATCGACCTGTTCGCAATGGCGGCGAACACCAAGTGCCGGAGGTTCGACAGCAGGTTTCCCCAGCCGGGGAGTATGGGCGATGCATTCTCCTTCCCCTGGGACGACCTGTTCCTATACGCGTTGCTGTTGTTTCTTCGACTCATCAATCAACTCGGACGGTCCCGGGTGATCCTAGTCGCACCGGTGTGGCCGAGGCAGATATGGTTCCAGGACCTTCTGGACTTGTCAGCGTAAACCCCCCCAGTCAAACTGCCGATGGACATGGATCTTCTCTCCATGGAGGGAGGCGCCATCCTACATCACGACCCGGGATCGCTGAACCTGCAGGCCTGGCTCCTGCAGCACTAGAGTTCGGATCCTATGATATCCCGGCGGACTGCAAGGAGGTTCTTGCAAAGGCCAGGGCGTTCTCGACTCAAGTGCTATGGGCATAAGTGGAAGAGGTTCTTTGTCTGGTGCCGTGCACAGAAGATCAACCCTCTACGGATTACGTCCCCTCAAGAACTGCCGTACTTGCTGTCGATGGCCAAGGCGGGGCTGGCGCATGCCTCCATCAAGATCCACCTGGCAGCTATCTCCCGCTACACCAGAACTCCGGGGCGGTCGTCGCTGTGGTCTCACCGCCTGGTGAAGGAGTTCATGAAAGGACTGTTCCGCTCGTTCCTGCCGGTGAAGGCTCCGGCCCCAGCATGGGAGCTCAACGTGGTGCTGACCAGGCTCATGGGTCCCCCATTCGAGCCCTTGCACTTGGCACCGCTGAAGTTCCTGTCATGGAAGACCGTTTCTTGTGGCCATCTCCTCCGCATGACGCGTGGGAGAGATCCAGGCCCTCTCCTGTAAACCTCCATACCTGACATTCCACGAGACGAGGGTAGTGCTGAGGACGCACCCCTCCTTCATGCCCAAGGTGCCGTCAGACTTCCATCTCAACAAGCCCTTGGTGTTACCGGTTTTCTTCCCGTCGCCTTCATCGCTGGCTGAGAGGACTTTGCACTCACTGGATGTGGCTAGAGCGCTGATGTTCTACGTGAACCTCGCGAAGAGTCTTCGAAAGACATCACAGCTGTTTGTGAACTTTGGTCCTGTGAACCAAGGGAAGGCCCTATCAAAGGCTTCCATTTCCAGATGGCTCTCCGGCTGTATCATGCACTTTCACTGGTTGGTGAACAGAACATTGCCCTGCCGTCCGAGAGCCCATTCAACCAGAGCAATCGCTGCTACCACGGCGTTCCTGTCTGGTGTGCCCCTGCTGGACTGAGGTCGACACACACCTTCACAAGATTCTACTGCGTCGACCGGGATTCCAAGGAGGAGTCAAGAGTCGGCCAGGGAGTGCTGAGCAACCTGTTCGCTTGACGGTGCGCCTGGTGAGGAGGTAAGATGCCTAATGTTGAGTTGTTGCAGTGCTTAATTTTGAGCCTTGCCACCTCCCATGGTTGTGCATGTGGTTACTGTATTCTTGTATTCATGAGCATGTGAATCCATGCCAGACCCCATACTGGAGAAGGAACAAGTTACTTGCCTGTTCTCCAGCATGGGTCTGTCATGGATACACATGGGAACCCTCCCTCCAACCCCTCTGCGGTTGTTGGTCCTACTGCCACTTTACGTGCTACCAAATCTGAAGATGGCTGTCAGAGGAGGGGTTTAGGTAGAGGGCAGTCATTGGCTGGGGGCAGTATGACCCAGAGACCAGTGATTGGTTAATAGTAGAAAGACAGTTCAGAAATTAAACTGATTTTTTTTTTCTTTTCCGAGGATTCCCAGCTTGACAGGGAATATTCATGAGCATGTGAATCCATGCCAGACCCATGCTGGAGAACAGTTACAGGTAAGTAACTTGTTCATTCTGAAGCGCTTAACCAATTTGTTTCTGCCCACTCCCTTCATCGTGCCATCATGTGATTCAAATCTTGTATTACATACGGCCTCATTACACGGAAGGCGGTAAGGGTGTACCGGTAAGGGCACCGGTAAACCCTTACCGCCTTACTACGAGGTCCCTTTGCGGGTCCTCCCTTAACGCCTGGTTTTTACAGGCGTTAAGTACGGGACCCGCAAAGGGACCTTGGTGCTAATTACGGTACCGCAATTTGCGGTACCATAATTAGCACCTTCACCATTAACATGGAGCCCTATGGGGCTGACTGGCAATGCTGAAGGGGCAATGGCGGAATTAGCGCCCCCACACACCTTGGAATATGGCGCTAATTCCGCCATCCACCAAGGCGGACCCGGTAAGGTACCGGCGGCAGCCATGGCGCTATTAGCGCCATGGCTTACTGCCTTCCGTGTAATGAGGCCCATAGTCTTATGGCAATCCATTTGAGCCCTTACATTCGTGTCGTCTGAGGTTGCTCACTATGAAACTGCCTTTCTGTTAGCTATCGCGTCTCCCCGTAGGCTAAGTAAGCTACTGGCTTAGTCTTCCAAACAACCTTTTACATCCTTTAATTGTAAGAGTTGGGTCATCTTTCCTTCTTCCGTAAGTTGTCAGTTTAATCTAGCACAATGTATTGTACTGCCTTCTTTTTACCGTCCTCATCAGTCTAGAGGAGGAGAGACTACATAGTCTAGACCGCAAAAAAGGGCACAACAAGAACTTACGTATTCACCAAGATGATCAGCTTTTAATCATTTATGCTGGCCAAAGACTGGGCATGGCAGTGACAAAACAAACTATATTGTAATGTGCATAATGGAGTGTTACTCTTTAACAGGCAAATATTTTCCTGTAGGTCTGAGGGCGCATCCCACTTGAGGGGTGGCTGCTTCTTCAGCTCTGGAAAGAGGTGTGTAGGTGGAGACATTTGTAGAGCGGCAACCTGGTCGTCTCATCACACTTTCAGTACATTTTACTGTGTAGATTACTAAACAAGAACGCGTCTGAGGGCATATCCTTGTCTGCATGTCCACTCCCCTCATTGACAGTGGTGGCAGCAGCTATGCTCCAGTCAAAGCCAGCCGCTACATCCTCCACTGCAGCGTCTCCGATCCTTTCTAAAGAGGAAAAGCTTCTTGACGCCATTGGGTGAAAAAAGGTTTTTTTCAATTCGGCACTTCAGCTGCGTCAGGCTAATACCGAGCTTATCCTGGCTGCTGCTACAGTCAAACTGTGGAAGGAGCTTGCTAAGTTTCATGAATGTATTCCTCCTGATAGATGTCTGACAAAGCTTTCACTTGCTGAGTCACTGCATAGGCAACACTTCAGGACGTTGCTGCTCTTACCTACAAGCTTAGATCTCCTGTTGGTTTGCAGTAAGTTCTGTCTTCCTTTCGGCTAACGTTTGCATCAAGAAAATAATTTTAAAAAGCCAAAGAATCCCTTGCCCTCGGGTAAGAGCAATTTGTGGGCTTGGCAAACTGGTTTCTTGCAGGAGTGACTGGGATCCTGCCACCCCCCCTTTGCTCTGAATCGTGCACAAATTGAAAATGGGTTAACCTGCAGCTAAGGCAGTGAAGAGGGGTTGTTAGTTGGGGCAGTAAAGGTCTGGTCCTTTGCCAACATGTCTGCTCAGCACCTCGTCTACTTTTTGCCATCCCATATTTATCCTGGTTCAGAATCGGTCACTTATTCTTGTTTTAAGAGTGGGTAGATTATGTAGTTTACTTAGGTCACCATGTCCAGTAGTGTCCTCATGTTCACCAACCTCCACCTTCTTTAATTTATTTATTGTACAAGATATTCCTCCTAGTTGTAGCTCTAGGCTTTGAGTTTTGATTAGTTCAAATCTGATTAAATGTTCAGTTTCCTAGTTCTCATTCGTCTGATGAACATAACTGCAGTTGTCTGTTTCTTATTGTTTCTTGAAATATAATGCAAAGATTTATTTTCTTATGGCTCTTACTTTAATTTGAATCTCATATTCCGTCTACCATCCTACCGCTGCAATGTTTTGTGCACTCTTAGTTTGTAAACAATTTCATCTATGCCATCTGAATCTAAAGTCTATCTGGAGTAGAGACTTTTTTTTTTTTGCTTCTTTTTCAGGATGCAGAATGGACAAAAAATAAAGATTCCATCATTAAAATTGCTGCCATTGACAATGGTTTAGCGTTTCCATTTAAACACCCCGATGAGTGGAGAGCATGTAAGTATTTTGCCAACAGACATTTAAGCTTTTTTCTATTGCAATCGTTTTCAGTTGAATGAGTGTTTCTAAGGCTCATTTTATGTAAATTTGTTATTTATGCACAGTATTCGTGCCATCATCAAGAAGATTGGCAAGTATGGGTGTGTTTGAATTAGTTTAGTGGTGTGCTGTGTGTTGATTGCATTGTATTGCTGTGGAGCATTTTTCTGTCTAAATCTCTTAAACGATATTGCTTTCTTTGTAAAAATGCACGATTCACAATCCATTTCACATGGGGAAGTGTTTGTATCAAATAATTAGCCTGAGGACAAGCAGGTGAAAGTAGGTGTGTGTATATGTATATATGTGTGTGTGTGTGTGTGTGTATATGTATATATATATATATATATTTCTGATGTTTGTTAATCTGCTTAGAATCACATGCTGTGCATAGGTCCGACATCCAGTGGTCACTGCGGAGTATTGCATTTTGTTTTTCGTAGTCGAAAAGGGGACGTCGACAAGGCGTGTCTGAAACACTATCCCTATAGTGACGTGCGTTGTACCCACAATCCCTCACGCGTCGAGGTCCCTCAGATTGTTTTTTTCCGCCCAGCTTCTGGTCGCCTTCACGCTGAGCTCCTCGAGAGGCATTGCAACTCCTCGACCTTTGGTCGTTTTTTCTCTAATATTAATAATCCCTCCCTCGACGCAGTTGTAAGCTGTTCTCCGCCGAAAAGAATCTTCGACGGAGGGTCGAGCGGAAGGAATCCTTCGGCGCTGCCGAACACGTGGCCTGGCCTCGCAGGCCATATACAGTAGGGAGAGTGGGGTCGTGGGACATCTCTGGGTCTTTTCTGAGAATGCCTTTCCCTTTCCCCTTCCTTTCCCTTGGGGTGTTTATCGCGATTTATTGCCTCGGCTATGGAGAGGACACCGTTTAGGTTTTGCCCACTTTGTAAAGGCAAATTCACTTGGAAGGACAAGCACTCACGGTGTAACCGCTGCTTGCCCCTCGATCACAAGGAGGAAAGGTGCGCGGCTTGTCGGCTTCTTAAGCCTAAAACTCTAAAAGACCGAAGGGTTAAAAGGTGGGCGGCCTACGCGATGTCGAAGGCCGAAGGTTCACCCGCCGCTGCTACCACCGACAGTGACGAGGAACGCGATAACACGACCTCCGCTACGGAAGTCGAAACCCCCTCTAAGGAGCGCTTACGCGCTTCGTCGTCTGTCCCCGGCCCCGACGGGCTCGGCTCACGCCCTGCTTATGGGGATGAACACCCCGGCGACACAGACGCACACAAAGATCCACATAAACACACAACCCACGGCTCTTCTTCGACGAAGTCGAAAAGACCTTCGGCGCCCAAGGAGACGCAGGTTCCACCGGCGGCCTCCTCGGACCGTTCGGGTTCGAAGCCCCTCTCGCAACCGCAGCCGCGACCTGCGACTGGGCTTTCGGCAAACAAGGGCGCTGCCACCAAACCATCGGCCGGTGCGCACCAACAGAAAGCGCAGACCGCCGTAGAGCGTTCGATACCCATAGCGTCGAAAACTCAAGCTTCCGCCGACAAACGAGTCGCCGACAAGCGAGTCGCAGATAGCTTAGCAAGGATCGCTGTAGCCGACGCCCAAAAGCGTACGCCGAAGATTACGTCGAGCGTTACGCATCAGTTAAAGGATACGCCGAAAAAGCCCGAAGGGAAGCAGGGACTACCCCCTTCAGTCAGGGAGTCTCCCGACTCACCTGAAGGTTTTTCGGAGGGCGACGGGACACTTTCCTCGACGCTTTGGGAGAGGTCGAGCCATTTCGAGTTAGATAACCCTATGTTTCCCCCGCCAGACCGCTCTGGGCTACCCCATGAAACAATGGAAAGACTCCACCTCTGTATGGAGAGGATGGAAAGGTTCATGACCACCCAGGCCTCTCAAACTCACAAGAGGACCAGAGAAGGGCCTCAGGAGGACCCCAGGGCCAAAAATCCGAGGCTAGTCGATCCCCAGCAGGACACAGCCTCAGACTTCCAAGATGTATATGACCTCACTGGGGAGGAACAAGACTTCGAGGAGGAAGAGGATTTCATGGACAATGAAGAACAGAACCAGGAGGAATGTCTGGAAGACAGAACAGACATTATAGAAGAAGGCTTCGGGGTTAACCCAGAAGAGGGACCTTCACACCCCTGGCAATCACCATCAGTGTATTCCGACACTGATGTCCTAAACCTAACTCCTCCGGACAATTCTCCAGTTAGGAACACGTCTCCAATTGACGATCAGCCCACGTTCAATGCACTGTTGCGCAGAGCAGCAGCGCATTTCGAACTCGACACCGGGGAACTCTCTCCAGAATTGGACTTTGTAGAAAGAGTGATTAAAGAAAAACCCCCGGTCAGCCAGACCATTCCACTCCTCGCTTCAGTGAAGAGAAGGATCATACCTTCGCTGTCCACTCCCGCAATGATCAGAGGGGTCAATCCACGGATTGAAAAACTTTTCACTCCTTCACCCTCAGACCCCCTCTACATTAGGGGACATTCCATTCCGGATTCCCTAGTGGTATCTAATACTAGAAAGAGGGCAGGGGTACCACTTTCCACCAGTGAGGCACCCCCTGACAAGGAGGGCAAGAGGCTATATGCCCTTGCAAAAAGAGTTACTTCCTCGGCTGCCTTCTCAGCAAGAATTGCCAACAACAATTCATTGCTTGCAAGCTACGCAGACGCGCAGTGGGCCAAACTGCGAAAAGACGCCGAGGAAGCACCGGAGCCTTTACGTACGCGCCTACTGTCAACTATTGGCGAAGGAACCCTAGTGAACCAGAGCATTGTTAAAAACTCTCTGGACGCGGCAGAAACAGCAGGACGTTCCTTGGTACAAGGAATACTCCTAAAGCGCCATGTATGGCTGCGCAACTCAGGCTTTAAACCAGAGACACAGGCGTCTTTGATAAATAAACCTGTCGAGGACGCTAACCTCTTCGGAAAAGCGGTAGATGAAGCCCTAGAGATGGCTAAAAAAAAGTTCGACACTATCAAGACTCTTGACCAAATCTCTAAGCCCACTACCAGGCGCGGCTATGGCAACAAACGCTTTTTTCGTGGCCAACGCCAACACCAACAACAAAATCAACATCAGCAATACCCTGCCACCAATTACCAAACCAATAGTGGGCAGTACAGCCAAAGAGGCCAACGCCGGGGCAAAGGGAGGGGTCGGGGATCCACCCCCAGAGGCTCCCAAGCCCCCAACAACTCCAAGTGACGCGAAGATTCGCGTCCCCTCCCATGCAACACCGGTCGGGGGCCGGATAACATCCTTTCTTCCTGCATGGGAGGAGATAACGTCAGACCGTTGGGTACTGTCCACCGTAGCCCACGGATACTGTATCGAATTCAACAGTTCCCCATCCTACAGACCCCCGAGGGGACGTCGCATGACACCGGAACATCTTGCCATCCTTCTCCAAGAAGTACAACTACTGCTGGAAAAAGGAGCCATAGAGGTCGTGCCTCTATCTCAGGTAACGGAAGGTATTTATTCAGTGTACTTCCTTGTACCCAAAAAGGATCTAACCATGCGCCCTGTATTAGATCTGCGCCCAGCGAACAAGTTTATCAAACCCCAAAAGTTTCGTATGGTAACCTTACAGGAAGTAATCCCACTGCTTTCTCAGGGAGATTACATGACAACATTGGACATGAAAGATGCATACTTTCATATTTTAATGTTGCCAGCGCACAGAAAATACCTCAGGTTCATGATAGAGGGCAAACACTACCAGTTCAAAGTGCTACCCTTCGGCATAGCATCAGCACCAAGGGTATTCACGAAGGTGCTGGCAGTGGCAGCGGCCCACCTGCGCAGGTTGTCCATCCCAGTCTACCCTTACCTCGACGACTGGCTCATAACAGGGGATTCTTACGAAACATGCTTCTCCAATACCCAAAAGACAGTAGACCTTTTGTTCCAGTTGGGCTTCTCCATCAACGAAAAGAAGTCCAATTTAGACCCCAGTCAAATCAAGCAATTCCTAGGGGCTCTAATTCAAACAAAGGACGGCCTCGTCTTCCCCTCCAAAGAGAGGGTCCAAAACATGCTGTTTCAAATCCCTCAATATGTAACCGGTCGAGAGGTGACGGTACGCAAGGCAATGCGCTTGCTAGGAATGATGGCGTCGTGTATTTATTTGGTACCTCACGCGTGCCTGCGCATGCGCCCAATGCAAGAGTGGCTCAACAGCCAGTGGTGTCAGGCCAGCGGACTATGGGAGGATCTAGTTGTGGTCTCGCAGGCCTTAGTTCTCTCGCTACGGTGGTGGACAAAGGAAAACATGGAAAAAGGGAAACCCTTTGCCACACCCGCGGCGGAAGCCACTCTAACCACAGACGCATCCCTCACAGGATGGGGGGCGCACCTATCCCATCAGACTGCTCACGGAGTGTGGACTCCGAACGTAGCATCCAAACACATAAATCTACTGGAGCTACTAGCTGTGTTCAAGGCGCTAAGAGCCTTCCAGGAACACCTACAAGGCAAAACAGTAATGGTCCTTACAGACAGCACCACAGCCATGTACTACATCAACAAGCAAGGGGGCACCCACTCTCCAGGCCTGTCCAAGCTGGCCCAGAATATATGGAAGTGGGCTCTCAAACAGGACATGTTCCTACTATCACTACATGTACCCTGGGAACTCAATCTGCTAGCAGACAGTCTCAGCAGAGATTTCCCCCTGCCCAAAGAGTACGAATGGCGCCTGCACGAAGACATCGTCCTCGACGTCTTCACACAATGGGGATTCCCAGATATAGACCTGTTCGCAACCCTGGAAAACTCACAATGCCTAAGTTACGCCTCCAGGTACCCCCAGAACCAATCCAAGGGGAACGGTCTGTCGATGCAATGGTCAGGGAAATTTGTTTACGCTTTTCCCCCCCGACTCCCCTTCTCAACAAAGTGGTGCACAAGATGCACCAGGAACAAGTGACCATGATACTAGTGGCCCCAATGTGGGCACGACAACCATGGTTCGCTCACTTGATGGAGATGTCTCTATCCCCCCCAGTAAAACTCCCCTGCCCGTACAACATGCTGTCTCAGGACAAAGGCAGGACTCTGCATCCATGCCCCCAGAACATGAACTTAGCAGCTTGGCTCCTGAGATCATAGAGTTCGGACATCTACAACTCCCGCAAAGATGCATGGACATCCTCAGGGAAGCCCGAAAGCCGAACACTCGCCACTGCTATTCTAGCAAGTGGAAAAGATTTGTCATCTGGTGCAGGAGTAAAAGCATCAACCCTATTGACTGCTCTCCCACACATGTGGTCCTATACCTGACCCACCTATTGGATTCAGGTCTAGTGTTTAACTCCATTAAAGTCCACCTAGCTGCACTTTCTGCATACACCACTTCCCAACTCAAAGTGTCGTGGTGGAGGATCCCTGTTATAAAGGCCTTCATGGAGGGAGTAAAGAGAATACACCCCCCGATAGCTGACCCAGCTCCCGGATGGGACCTTAATGTGGTACTTACCAGACTCATGGGCTCTCCATTCGAACCCATGCACAAAGCATCTCTTAAACACCTCACGCTTAAGACTGCTTTTTTAATAGCTATCACCTCCATCAGGAGAGTAAGTGAACTTCAGGCTCTTTCTATTCTAGACCCCTTCGTTACAGTTCACAAAGATAAAGTGGTTCTACGCACTCACCCTAGGTTTGCTCCGAAATTTATTTCTAAATTCCACGTAAACCAATCTATAGAACTACCAACGTTCTTTCAAAATCCTTCCAATTTGGGAGAAAGGACTCTGCACACACTAGATGTATGCAGAGCGGTCATGTTCTACATGGAAAGAACCAGACCACTGAGGAAGACTAATCAGTTCTTCGTCTCGGTGGCAGCAGGAAGAGAAGGAGATGCAGTTTCAAAATCCACTATTTCTAGATGGATTGTTCAATGCATCACTCTCTGCTATACTCTTGCTAAGAGAGAACTGCCCTTTAGGCCAAGAGCACACTCTACTCGAGGCACGGGGGCATCCATAGCATTCATTGCAAATGTTCCCCTTGAGTCCATCTGCAAAGCGGCTACCTGGAGTTCTGTGCACACCTTTACAAAACACTACTGTCTAGATACACACTCTAGATCTGACTCCCAGGTGGGACAGGCAGTATTACGACACCTTTTCTCTACTGTTCCTTCTCATAACCCACCGCCAACTCCGGGTACTGCTCGCTAGTCTATGCACAGCATGTGATTCTAAGCAGATTAACAAACATCAGAAGAGAATGCATTACTTACCGTAAAAGCATTTCTGATGATTGTATCTGCTTAGATTCACATGCGCCCGCCCTTCCTCCCCGCTCAGATGGAAGGAACATAGACTTCCTTTATATATCTCTCTCTCTTTTCTGTACTCACTCACGTCTAGAAGGCTCCCTCAGGGCAGAAAAATACAAACAGAGGGACCTCGACGCGTGAGGGATTGTGGGTACAACGCACGTCCCTATAGGGATAGTGTTTCAGACACGCCTTGTCGACGTCCCCTTTTCGACTACGAAAAACAAAATGCAATACTCCGCAGTGACCACTGGATGTCGGACCTATGCACAGCATGTGAATCTAAGCAGATACAATCATCAGAAATGCTTTTACGGTAAGTAATGCATTCTCATATATATGTGTGTGTATTATTTATATATACTCTCTGAGGCTTGTGGAAGCTGCAGAGTATTAGTTAGTTTTTCAAAAATGGGCGTCAACATAGGGCGTGCCAGTAGACGCCGGTCCGAAGAACAAACAACCATCGAGACTGCACGACGGGCTTTGGGCCTCGGAAGGCCTCTTGCCTCAGCCCTGCAAGTGGGGGGGTGGAAAAATACTCGCACTCATTATTATTTCCTACATACACTAGCCTGCTGCCATAAGGTGACATATAGAGAGTACTCCATTAACATTTTGCCCCAAGTGCAACCGCAAGTACCCTTGGGTTGACAAACACGGCACCTGTAATCTGTTTGCCTAGGGACCACCCCGAAGCTAACTGCAGAGCGTTTAGCCTCTTTAAGGCTAAAACACTAAAGGACCGCTCCACTAAACATTGGGCCCATCACGCCAGGCAGCTCGAGGCCATGGAAGCGGTGGGATCCTTCAGTGATGGCAGCAACGCCGCCCTTTCAGACTGCGAGGGCACAGGGGCGTCGAAAGACACCCAAGCGCTAGTCCCCGACCTCAGAGGATTGTCCGGCGGGGCAGTTATGGGGAACACACCCGGCGACAATAGCGCTACCCAGACTACTACACCTAAACACACTAATCCCAACCGGGACTCGACACACGTGTCGAGTTCTCGGAAAAAGGAGGCACCTAGAGAGCGGTCCACAGAATCGGTGTCCTCTGGGCGTTCCAGGTCAAGATCGCCTCACGACACGCGGCAACCGTCCACAGTTGCAAAAAGTGCCTCGCTCCCCTAAGTCACGGAGGTATGGTTATCAGATGACGAATCCGACCTCCACCCCCAAGCTGCACGCTTGGAGTCGGCTCCGGCAGCCCGTTCGGCGTCTGGCTCTGAAAGTTGACATGCACACTCGAAAGATTCAGAGAGTACCTTACACACACCCGAATCTCAACGCCAGGTTTCGAAAGGTTCAGAGAAGGTCAAAACATCAGAGGGGACAAACAGCAGAAAAAGCCATCACACAACTTCTGCACCCCAGGTACACAAGGACAGACGCAAGTCTTCAGATAAGGATAAATCTAAGACCCCTGACCCTGTCACTAAACCTAAAGTTATCCCTCCCACGCTAAGATATGGGAATAGGAGAGGAACCTCAGCAGGAGGTGGTCATCCCCAGCTCCAGGGAATGGAGCTCTGAAGACATCGACAGGGTGATGAGGAGAATGTCTTTTATGGCTGATTTCTATGAGAAAAACCCTGATTATTTTCTTAGTTATCAAAGTACCCCTGACAACTCTACTCCTTCAGGATCCAAAGACCCTCAACCCCCTAGTAAGAGACCTCGGTTTGAGACTCCAGCACAGGGCCTGATTTTTACTACATTCAACCTTAGATCAGATATACAGATACTGGACGACCAAACAGGGGTCGATTATTATGGAGATGACAAGGGCCAGGATGGGAGGAGGAAAACGAGGCAGAAGTCTACAATATAGACTCCTGTTCGCAAAGAACCACAAGTTACTGACTCGCCAGTAGATAACTAGCCCCTTCTGAATGAGGTCTTAGCTAGAGCTGCAGAGCACTTCATATAGACACTCGGGGAGGGGGGGGCGCAAGAAGAGAGGGACTTTGCAGAGGAGATCATGGGGGACAAAAAACCCATTGCCCAGGCCATTCCAATTCTGAAGTCCATCTAACGCAGAATTGACCCTTCCCTCCTCACCCCTAATCTCGCCAAAACTGTCAACCCTAGAATTGAAAAGATGTTCAGGGCCGCCCAGTCCGACCCACTTTACATAAGGGGTCAACTTAAGCCTGACTCGTTGGTAGTCACTAACACCAGAAAAAGAGCGGGGACACCTCTATCAGCATCTGAAGCTCCCTCAGACAAGGAGAGCAAGAGGATTTATGGGTTAGGAAGGAAAGTGGCCTCCACTTCCACTTACCAGGCAAGAATCACCAATACGACCACTCTGCTGGCAAGCTATAATTGCCACCAGTGGGAGCAAGTAGCTGCTCTCATTGACTCTGCACTGGAACCACTAAAGGGCCAGTTAGCCCAGATCGCGTCGGAGGGTAGAGCCGTGTCCGGATGCATTCTAAAGACGACCTTTGACGCCACAGATAATGCAGGCCGGCTCATCGCAGAGAGCACCGTCATTAAGAGGCACGCTTGGCTTAGACAGTCAGGGTTTAAACCCGAGACCCAGGCTACCCTTATCGATATGCCGTTGGAACCGAATGTCTTGTTTGGCAAAGCAGCAGAGGAGGCACTCAAAACTTTAGGGTACGATACCCTAAAGTCCCTGGGACAATTGACTAATAAACCCACGAATCAAAGGGGAATAGTAATTTTCATCGCTCACGTGGCCAAAATTCCCAGAGGGGCTCCAATTACGCACAGGGGCAGGGTACATTGTGAGGTGGCAACCAACAGACTACCCAAAGTTATGGCAGAGGTAATAAGAGGAGCCGCGGTAGAGGGAGAGGCAGCCCAGGCAGAGGCGGTACGCCTCCCGGCAAACCATGACGTTCCGCTCGGGGTCTCTTCCCATGCATCCTGAGTAGGGGGGGGGGCGCATTTCCAACTTCACCCAAGCATGGGAAGGGATAACATTGGACAGATGGGTGCTGTCCAGTGTCCGCAGGATACTGCATCGAACTGCTGGAGCGCCCCCGCAAGCATCCTCCAAGACAAAAGATGCATTCCCTGGACCACCAAAAGATCCTCCTCGAGGAAATCGTCAATCTTCTCGCAAAGGACACGATAGAACTCGTCCCGGGCAACCAGGTAAACAAGGGTATTTATTCAACTTACTTCCTTGTGGCAAAAAAAGATTTGACAATACGCCCAGTATTAGACTTAAACCCTGCAAACAAGTATGTCAAGCCCCAAAAATTTCGCATGACTACTCTCCAAGAGGTAATCCCCCCTCCTAAAAAGAGGGGAGTACATGGCAACATTGGACATGAAAGATGCCTATTTTCATATTTCCAAGTTCCCAGCGCACAGAAGATTCTTCTGCTTCAAGGTGGACAGTCAGCTCCACCAGTTCAAGGTGCTGCCCTTCGGTATAGCCTCAGCTCCAAAGGTATTCACCAAGGTACTGGCGGTGGCGGCAGCACACCTACGCAGGGAGGCAATCCCAGTGTACCCTTACCTGGACGACTGGCTCATCACGGGGGAAACCCCAGTAATTTGCAGATCCAACATCCAAAGAACTATCGACCTACTCTTTGAATTGTGTTTCTCTATCAACGAGAAAAAATGAAGCCTGGTGCCAAGCACCTCCAAACAGTTTCTAGGAGCTGTCCTAAACACTCAAGAAGGGTTGGCCTTTCCATCAGAGGAAAGAATTTGGAATCTACTACTGCAAATTCCTCTATCAGTCCGGTTGCCAGATAAGGGTGCGCAAAGCGATGCGTTTGCTAGGCATGATGGCGTCCTGTATTTAGCTGGTCCCCCACGCGCGCCTGCGACCCATGCAAGAATGGTTGGTGAAACAGTGGTCTCGGGCAAGTGGTCAGTGGGACGATCTAGTGGTCGTTTCGCCAAAACTTGTACAAAGTCTTCACCGGTGGGCGAAAGAGAAACTGTCGAAGGGGAAATACTTTTTGAATCCGGAGATGCAGGCTATAGTCACTACAGACGCATCCCTATCGGGAGCACACCACCTTCACCACACAGCTCAGGGTCTCTGGTCTCACACAGTGGCCAAGAATCGCATCAATCTGCTAGAGCTTCTGGCAGTCTTCAGAGCCCTTCAAGCATTCGAACCCCACCTGTTGAACCTGTCGGTGCAGATCTTAACAGACAGCACGACAGCTATGTTAAACAAACGGGGAGGGACTCGTTCGCCAAATCGGTCCAGGCTTGCCCAGACAATTTGGACATGGGCACTCAGAAGGAACATTTACCTGTCGTCTCAACATGTTCCAGGGGATCTCAATTCACTAGCAGACGCTTTAAGCAGAGATCCCCTCCCAGAAGAACACGAATGGTGTCTGCACAGAGAAGTCGTAGAAGACCTCTTCTCACAGTGGTGTTTCCCCACTATAGACCTATTCGCCACAAGCGAAAACAGACCATGCACAGGATTCACATCCAGGTTCCCCCAGCCAAACTCCAAGGAGAACGCCCTGTGGATGAACTGGTCAGGGATGTTTGCCTACGCTTTTCCACCAACGCCTCTCATGAGGAAGGTGGTCAACAAGATGCACAGGGAATCGATGACGCTCATTCTAGTTGCTCCCATGTGGGTGAGACAACCGTGGTTCCCACACCGCCGCAGACTAGCAGTGTGCGAACCCATCAGACTCCCATTCTGGCACAACCTACCATCCCAGCACCAAGGTCAAACAGTACATCCTCAACCCAGCTCAATGAACTTGGCAGCATGGCTCCTGAAGTCATAGTTTGGACATCTCAACCTGCCACAGAGATGCATAGATATCCTAAAAGAATTTAGGAAACCAAACACGAGGCATTGTTACTTTGATAAATGGAAAAGATTTGTTATCTGGTGTCAAAATAGACAAATCAACCCGGTTGATTGCACTCCTTACAATATTGTCACCTACATTCTCCACCTTTTGGACGCAGGGTTGGTGTTTAATTCACTCAAAGTACACCTGGCGGCGCTGTCAGCCTACACCACCTCCCATAACAAGGTGTTGTGGTGGAAAGTACCAGTGGTTAAGGCCTTCATGGAAGGGGTAAAGAGACTCTGCCCTCCAATTTCTAAACCTGCCACCAGGATGGGACCTTAATGTGGTGCTTGCTAAACTTGACAAACCCTTTTGACCCCATGCCTAAAGCTAGTCTCAAACACCTGACCTATAAAACTGCCTTCTTAGTAGCCAGTACATCCATAAGAAGGGTCAGTGAAATTCGGGCTCTGTCAGTGCAGGATCCTTTCTTTACTGTTCATAAGGATAAACTGGTTCTACGAACACACCCTAGGTTCTCACATAAGTTCATTTCAAAATTCCACGTTAACCAGTCCATTGAGCTACCGGCCTTCTTCCAAGAACCCAAAAGCTCTGCTGAGGTGAAACTACACACGCTAGATGTGCGAAGAGCGGTCCTCTACTATGTAGACAAGACCAGACCGCTGAGAAAGACCGACCAACTGTTCGTCTCCGTAGCTACAGGCAGAGAGGGAGATAGCGTCTCTAAAGGTGCCATCTCAAAACGGATAGTCAAATGTATCCAGCTGTGTTACTCCATTTCTGAAAAAACTCTGCCTTTTACGCCAAGAGCCCAGTCTACAAGAGGCACTGGGGCCACTCTGGCTTTCATTGCGAATGTACCCCTTGACACCATTTGCAAAGCAGCTACATGGAGCTCTATTCACACCTTTACTCAGCACTACAGCATTGACACTAATTCCAAGACATACTCAAGTGGGACAAGCGGTTCTAAGACATCTGTTCGCTCGTGACCCTTCTCACATCCCACCAGCTTTTTCTAACACTGCTCGCTAATCTATGCACAGCATGTGACCTAAGCAGATTCCACAAGCCTCAGAAGGGATACATTACTCACCGTAATCGTATTTCTGATGCTTGCATCTGCTTAGATTCACATGCGCCCGCCCTTCCTCCCCTCTGAGAGAAGGTGCATGGATGCTTGTAGTCTTATCTATCTGCTTGGATAATCTGTACTCCCGCTACTCCATGTCAGAAAAAATACAATCTGAGGGTCCTACACGCGTGAGGGATCATGGGAACAGTGGACGCCACACTGGGGATAATAATACTGGCACGCCCTATGTCGATGCCCATTTTCGAGTTTCGAAAAACAAACTGTAATACTGCATGTGAATCTAAGCAGATACAAGCATCAGAAATACGATTACGGTGAGTAATGTATCCCATATAATTTCTGAGATTTGTGGAATCTGCTTGGATCACATGCTGTGCATAGGCTGACATCTAGTGGAAGATGCATAGTGTAGAAGTTGTTCTTTTCGAAACTTGAAGGGACGTTGACGGGGCGTGCCAGTAATACTAACCATAGTCTGACGTCCACTGTACCCATGAGCCCTCGCGCGTCGAGATCCCTCAGATTGTTTTTTGCCCGCCATTCTAGACGGACACTTATAGTGGAGTTTCTCTTTCGGCGCTTGGCCATTTACTAATTTTCAATTACCGAAACATCACGCTGGAGAAGATAAGAAAGGTGAACGTCGGAAGACTCCCGCGATGGATCAGTTTCGGCCTTGGAAGACTGCCCCGGGCTTCGGACCACACAGTAAGGAGAGGGGGGGGGGGCGGTCATTTTAGATTGTATATGCTCCTTTTCTTACACTATATTCACCTAGCTGCCGTATTTTTCTGTTATGCACAAGACCCCATTTAAATTTTGCCCCAAGCGCAATAGGACATTTCCGTGGGTCGATTAACACCTAGTCTGTAACCTGTCTTCCGCGAGACCACGTCGAAGGCTCTTGTCGAGAGTGTAGGCTCTTCAAGCCCAAGACTTTGAAGGACCGATCTACCAAACGCTGGGCCCACTACGCCAGGCAGCTCGAGGCCATGGAAGTTCAAGGTGCTTTCACCGACGGCAGCAACACCGCGGTTTCCGAAGTCGAAGGTGATTGGATGGCTTCAGATACCCAAGCGCAGGCCCCCGACCCAGGAAGACATTTATGTTATGGGGACAACACCCGGCGGCGGAAGCGCTATCACTTCATCTACCACTAAACACACAAGGCAGAGACTCGACACATGTCGAGCGGACGGCAACGCATGATGTCCAGGGAAAGGTCGATGGAACCTCTGGGCACTCTCGTTCGAGATTGCCGCATGACGGGTCCTGGCCGTCTAAGGACAGTACGGACATCGCGCAAGAAACTCCCACCGAGGGCTGATAATCCTCGGACGAGGCTTCGGTTCAGCTTGCGCCCGAAATTCGGCGTTCTGCATCAAATCGGATACTAGGCCCCAAACAGTTGGGGGAAACACTTCAAGGGGCCCGGGTGGGGAGAAGTCCAAGAAATCCTGTAAGACCCCTCAAAGGGAGAAGACACCTGGAGGCTAGGCCCACCCCTCATAAGGAGAAACCTGAAGAGGCTAGGCCCAAAGAACTTGTATTACTGCCTCCAACAGATGAAGATTTAGGCCTCCCTTCCCAACCATTGGTCCTCCCTAGTTCTGCACAATGGTCGGATGAGGATATAGACCGGGTCATGAGGAGGATATCCTTCATGGCCAACTTCTATGAAAAGGACCCTGCCTATTTCAAAAGTTTCCACTCCACCAGATCACCCTCTGGGTCGCAGATCCCTGCTCAACCCCCTGCTAAGAGGTCTAGCCCCAAGAATCCAGTGCAAGGCACAGTCATTGATCTCTATGTCCCGGATTCCGACCATGAAGACCTCTATTCAAGAGGCAGCAGACCCTTATTACAGGGATGATGCAGTAGACCCTTATTACGGGAATGATGAAGACCCTGAGATTGACCCGAGGCAAATATGTATCCCTTGGACTCATCTGTTGATCATGATCCCCCGGTCATGGACTCATCCATTGACAACCAACCCCTACTAAATGAAGTGCTCGTCAAGACGACAGAGCATTTTCAGATAGAGACTCAGGAAGTACAGCAAGATAAGGATTTTGTAGAAGAAATCCTCGGGGATGAGAAGGCTGTCACGCAGTTTATCCCTCTCGTTCATTCAGCAGAAAATGGCCATCGCTGGAGTCCCCTAATGTTACGCGGGCAGTGAACCCCTGCATAGAGAAACTGTTTAGACCTGACCCTTCGGACACGCTTTATATCAGAGGGCAACTGAAGCCCGATTCATTAGTTGTCACTACAACAAGGAAGAGGGCTAGTACTCCCATAGCTTCCTCTGAGGCCCGGTTGACAAGGAAAGGAAGAGTCTTTACATGATGGGCAGTAAGGTGGCCGCCTCCGCGGCATTCTAGGCTAGGATTGCTAACAATTCTACCATGTTGGCCAGTTACAACTGCCACAAATGGGATGAGGTCTCGGCCTCACTATACTCGGCCCCAGAACCACTAAGTCTCAGCTTGCCCAGGTGGCCGCAGAAGGCAGAGCAGTGTCCAACTGCTTATTAAAAACTATATCTTGACGCTGCGGACAACCCAGGCAGGATAACAGCAGAAGGGACTATTATCAAGCGTCACGCTTGGTTGTGCCAATCTGGTTTTAAACCAGAGACGCAAGCTACCCTTATCAACATGCCCGTTGAGCCTAATGTGCTCTTTGGCAAGGCTGTCGAGGACGCCTTAAAGACGGCCAAAGAAGAATACGATACGCTCAAGTCATTGGGCCAACTGACCAATAAACCTACTGGCCAGAGGGGAAATGGGACTTTTCATTGCTCACGCAGCCAAATTTCAGTGGGGTTCCACTTATACCCAAAGCCAATGTACTACCCGGGGAAACGAGCGGGGTCAGGCCTCCCAGAATTACCCAAGAGGAGCGTGCAGATCCCGCGGATGCGGTAGAGGCAACTCCTCCCAAGGTGGTACTCCACCTCAAAAGCAGCGACTATCCGCTCCAGGTGTCCTCCAATGCCTCTCGAGTAGGAGGGTGCATATCCACCTTCACCCACAGATGGGAGGCATTCACCACAGACAGATGGGTGCTGTCCACTGTAACAGGCGGATATTGCATAGAGCTCCTCGAGCAACCCCAGAACCAACCCCCACGACAAAAGACCCATTCCAATGAACACCAGCGTATCCTCCTCGAGGAAGTCACCACGCTTCTACTAAAGAATGGCATCGAAATTGTCCCAGCCAACCAGGTAAACAAGGGTATTTATTCAACATCTTTCCTTGTGCCAAGGAAAGATCGAACAATGCGCCCAGTATTAGATTTGCACCCTGCAAACAAATATGTCAAGCCACAAAAGTTATGCATGACTACGCTACAAGAGGTAATCCCTCTACTAAAAAAGGGATTACATGGCAACATTGGATATGAAAGATGCCTATTGTCCTATTTCAATGTTACCAGCGCACAAAAGATTCTTGCATTTCAAGATGATGAACCAGCACTACCATTCAAGGTGCTACCCTTCGGAATAGCATCTGCTTCAAGGGTATTCACAAAGCTAATGGCGGTGGTGGCAGCACACCTGCGCAGGGAGGCAAGCCCAGTGTAACCATATCTGGACGACTGGTTTACAGGGGAGTCCCCCCCCTAATTTGCAGGCAAAACATTCAGAGAACTATCATCCTACTCTTCCAATTGGGCTGTTCCATCAACGAGAAAAAAATCAAGCCTTGTGCCAAACACAACCAAATAGTTCCTAGGAGCTGTCATAAACACACGAGGGGTTGGTCTTTCCATCAGAGGAAAGAGTCCAAAATGTTACTGCAAATACCACATTATCAGGCCGGCCGCCAGATAAGGGTGCGCAAAGCGATGCGTTTGCTAGGCATGATGGCATCTTGCATTTACCTGGTTCCTCAAGCGCAACTGCAACCCATGCAGGAGTGGTTGGTGAAACAGTGGTCTCGAGCGAGTGTCCAGTAGGATGATCTAGTGGTCGTTTCGCCAACACTAGTACAACATCTTCGCTGGTGGACAAAAGAAAATCTGCTGAAGGGGAATCCAGTCTATGATCTGGAAGTACAAGAGATTGTCACAACGGACGCCTGAATTGCTGGGTGGGGCGGGGGGAGGGCTCACTTCACCACAAAGCTCTGGGTCTGGGGTCTCACCCGGCAGCACAGAACCACATCAATCTGCTAGAACTACTGCCAGTATTCAAAACCCTTCAGGCGTTCAAACCTCACCTAGCGAACCAATCTGTGCAAATCCTGACTGCACTACAGCGATGTATTACATCAACAAACGGGGGGGGTGGGGGAGACACGTTCTCCAAATCTGTCCAGGCATGCACAACAAATTTGGAAATGGGCACTCCCAACAGAAGATATTCCTATCGTCAAAGCACGTTCCAGGGGAACTTGACTCTCTCGCAGACTTATTGAGCAGCGATCTCCTACCAGATGAACACAAGTGGCAACAACATGCAGGGGTAGTAGAACACCTTCTCTCAATGGGGTTTCCCCACAATAGACTTGTTCGCAACAAGCAAACAAACCATGCCCAGATTTCGCGTCCAGGATCCCCCAGCCAGGCTCCAATGGGAACGCCCCATGGATGAACTGGTCGTGGAGATTTGCTTATGCCCCTACCACACCTCTAATGAAGAAGGTGGCGAACAAGATCCATAAAAAACAGATGACGGTCACCCTCGTTGCTCCTATGTGGGCAAGACAACCCTGGTAACCACATTGCCGCAAACTGGCAATGTGCGATCCATCAAATTCCCGTGCCCGTACAATCTGCTCACTCAGCACGGGGGACTAACAGTGCACCCTCAACCTCACTCAATAAACTTGGCAGCATGGCTCCTGAGTTCATAGTTTGGACATCTTAACCTACCACAAAGATGTATGGATATCTTGAAAGAATCAAGAAAGCCTAACACCAGGCACTGTTATTTTGACAGTGTAGATATGTAATTTGGTGCCAGTCTAAACAAATGAACCCCATAGAATGTACTCCTTCCCACATTCTTACTTCTATTCTACACTTGCTAGATGCAGGGTTGGTATTCAACTCCTTAAAGGTCCACCTGGCGGCTTTGTCAGCCTATACCACTTCCCACCATAAAGTCTCATGGTGGGAGGTACCTGTCATCAAAGCATTTATGTACTCGCTAAACTCATGGACCCCCTTTTGAGCCGATAGTCAAGTCTCAAACACCTGACTTATAAAACTGCCTTCTTAGTGGCCATCACTTCCATAAGAAGAGTTGGTGAAATACAAGCATTGTCAGTGCAGAATCCTTTCTGTGTTGTACACAAAGACAAGCTGGTTTTACGTATTCGCCCTAGGTCCTCCCCTAAGTTCATCTCAAGATTTCACGTAAACCAGTCTATTGCGCCACCTGCTTTCTTCCAGGAACCCACCAGCTCAGCCGAGGTAAAACTCCACACACTAGATGCGAGGAGAGCGGTCCTCTACTATGTAGACAAGACCAGATCGCTAAGAAAAACAGATACTGTTTGTCTCCATAGCGCCAGGCAGAGAAGTGGATCACATTTCAATAGAATGCCATCTCTAGGTGGATAGTCTGATGTATACAATTGTGCTATTCCCGATCAGACAAGACGCTGTCTTTTTTACGCTGAGAGCTCACGCCACACAGAGCACAGGAGCCACTCTGGCTTTCATTGCAAATGTCCCTCTAAACGGGCGTTTGCAAAGCAGCTACATGGAGCTCAATGCTCACTTTGACTCAGCACTACTGCATTTACACTCATTCCAAGACAGATGCACAAGTGGGACAAGCGGTTCTAAGACATCTGTTCCCTCATGACCCGTCTCAAATCCCACCACCTTCTTCTAACACTGCTAGCTAATCTATGCACAGCATGTGATCGAAGCAGATTCCACAAGCCTCAGAAGAGATACAGTACTCGCTGTAATCGTATTTCTGATGCTTGTACCTGCTTAGATTCACATGCGCCCACCTTTCCTCCCCTCTGAGAGAAGGCGCATGGATGCTTATGAGCTTGTCTGATACGTATCTGCTTAGATGCAACTGTACTCGTGCTAGACCTCCTGCTACCTCATGTCAGAAAAATAACAATCTGCGGGACCTCTAAGTGTGAGGGATCATGGGTACAGTGGACGTCACACTAGGCATAGTATCACTGGCACACCCTGTCGACTTCCCTTTTTAAGTTTTGAAAACTGTAATACTCTGCAGCTTCCACTAGATGTCGGTCTATGCACAGCATGTGAATCTAAGCAGATACCAGCATAAGGAATACTATTATGGTGAGTAATGTATCATATACATTATGTACATCCACTGTACCCATGGACCTTCACGCGTTGCGGTCCCTCAGATTGTTTTTTTTCGCCATTGTGACGCACACTTATCGTGAGTTCATTTCGGCTAACGCCATTTGCTTATGAAAATGTAATAGTTACTCTTTCTGTCCTTTTCTAAACTGACTTTGACACGGTGAAAAGGATGACTGTCGATCAACACTCCAGACTCGACTGACCCTTTTGGCCTTGGAAGGCCGCACCGGGCCTAGGCCCTTAGAGTAGGGCGAGTGGGCAGCTGTCATTGTAGAATGCATTTTCCCACCCATTCCCTTTCTCGCCTGGCTGCCATTCCCAGACATGGATAGAACTCAATTTAAATTTTGCCCCACGTGCAATTAAAAAAATCCCATAGATGGACAAGCCACGGGTGTGCAACTTGTGTCTAGCGCGACCACGAAGAGGGGCACGGTCGAGCCTGCAAGCTCTTCAAACCTTAGAGACCGAAGAACCAAACGCTGGGCCCATCACGCCATGCAGGCCCAGACTGCCGCCAGTGATGGCAGCGTCGCAGTCTTTACAGTCGGCCAAGGCGACTGGATACCAGCAGGTTCCCAAGTGCAGGCCCCGACCCCAAGAGACAGGCTGGCGGCTCTGTTACGGGGACGACGCCCGGCGGCAAAAGCACTACCACTACCCCTGCTACTAAACACACAACCCGGGCAAGGAATCAACACTGTCGACCAAACACTGCGTCAAGGGGGAGGTCTACAGCATCCCTGTCCTGTGGGCACTCGAGGTCCTGATCACCCCATTACAGGCCCTGTAAGTCTAGAGACAAACACTCAGTCCATAAAACTTTGACCAAACACCGGCAGATGAGGCGGTGGTATGCTCCAGTGCCGAAAGTAGACCTTCCTACATCAAACGGTTGTAGGCTCAAAAAAATAATAGTTCATCCCACCTAGTAAGAAAGCACGTCCCTGAGAGCCTGCTAAAGTACAAGCACTCCAAGAAACACTCCTCCAAGAGCCACAATCCTAGGGATAAGTCTACCCCTACTATTAGGGAAAAGCACTCTGTCCCAAAAGATGCCTTCAACAAGGGCCAGCTCCAGACTCCAGCCCAGTCTACACCCCAGGGCCATCCTACACCCCTAGGACAAGACTACTCCTCAGTACCCTGGTGTAATTCCCAGTTCAACCCTATGGACTGTGAAAGACATAGACAGGGTCATGACTAGAATGACCGTTATGGCCAATTTATTTGGGAAAAAACAGGCATACCAGAACTTTAAAGTTGCACCTCCTACAGCTGAGGCTTCCAGCTCCCAGAACCTGGCTAAAAAAGCTTGCGCTGTCTTAAGTACAGTCCAACCAGTACACGGTGATCTGTATGAGCTTCATACAGACACTGAGGATGATAACGAAAACTACCAGAAGTCTTATCACTCTGATGATGTGTATACCCTGGCCTCACTGATTCAGCAGGACTAGTCAGTGGCCGATTCGCCAGTGGACAATCGGCCTCTCCATAACGACATGTTAATTAAGGCAGCTGAACACTTTGGTATTCAAACACAAGAGACTCAGACAATGACTTTGTTAATATTTTGGGGGACAAGAAAGCTGCCACCCAATTCATCCCAATCCTACAATCTGTCCAAAGAAGGATTCAACATTCTCTGGAGACACCAAACCAGAGATGGGCAGTAAACCCGCGGGTAGAGAAACATTTCCGCTCTGACCCGCTCCATCGATGTGGGAGTCCATCCATTATTTCCACTGTCCTCAAGCTGCACAAGGATGCGTAAGGGGATTTGGATTTGGATATTGGGCACCCTAGCTATTTCCTTATATGCAGATGATGCCATTTTGTTTGCGCACGGACCCCAAAGACACCTTGGCCCTGATTATGAAAGATGTCATGCACTTTGGCAGATATTCGGGACTTCGCATTAATTGCATTAAGTCAGTATTGTTCCCCTTAACGGAAGCTACACTTATGCCTACCAATTTGCTGGATTTCACTTTGGCACCACATTCTATACGGTATCTGAGGGTTGGTTTTCAGAGATTTCATGACCCTGTATGGGTGTAACTTCGGCAGCTACGTGTCTCTTTTAAGATGCAACAATGGGTGGAATTATTATTGACCTTAACGGGCAGAATTGCTTTAAAAAATGGTCGTTCTTCCAAAGTTATTTAACTGTTTTAGAATGTGGTGGAGCAACTGTTCTTTAAGGGACTTCAATTGGCAGTGACTAATTTCTTGTGGCATTCTGGTGGGTGGGTATGGCTTAATTGCTTCATCTTGACTAGGCCGTATGAGGCGGGTGGGTTTGCAGCTCTGGATTTTCTGGTGTACTCGTTGGCGGCGCAAGCCCATTATGCCGCCTCCTGGTCCGAGTGGGATGGTGTATACCTGCATGTACAAAATTGAGGCATGCCGCTGGTGACAGTGATCTTTTATCCGTGATGCTTTCAGAGGGGTACTCGGTTGAATGCCAATTTGACCCTTTGGGGGTAACTTTGCTGGCATGTAGGAAAATTTGACGGTTACTGGGGATATCTCATTCTTATTGTAAGAACATTCCCCTATGGAATTGCATGCCCCTCCCACCCACATCTGATGTGGCTATAGTTTGTTCCGGGAGGAAGGAAGGGATCCAGACACTGGTTGATGTGTATGTTGAGGGCCGTTTTGTCAATCCAGATAGTCTTAACCACTCCATAGCGTAAAGCGACAAGGTGGCTGCAATACCTCGGATTGCATGCCATTCCAGAATTATTTTATACCGGAGTTTGTTTGAGCCCAATTGTAACCCGGTCCTGTCATCATATATGGTCATGTTCTGGTGGCTGTCTTCAGTGGTTTCTACATTGTATAAGCTTATAATGGGCCATAGAATTTGGTCCAAAAGAAGAAACGGAACTAAATCTGTTTGAGTGTGGTCACTCTTCGCTCTCCCTCCGGAGTTGCTTGTGTATTTTGAGATTTTTATATAAACTTCAATAAGTAGACTAACTTCAATTCATTACAAATTGTGGTAAAACCACATACAATTTTTAATTATTCCATTGTCAATATGTGCCTGACTTATCAGTGCCCAAATCAAATCTGCCAATGCATTTCGGACACAAGTCCATCAGTGCTTTTGGGCACTATTCAACAGTCATCATAAACCAGTTCCCCACATGTTGGAATATATTCACAGTAACCAGTGTGTCATAAAACATTAATTTATCGTATGTAAGTTCAAAAAGAGTGCACATGGGTAAATTCCAACCAGAAAAATCATTATTGAAATGAATATTGTTTCACATACCAGTCATCTATCGTTGGTGTGTGTGGTTGTTGTAGGAATCCAAACAAGAAAATAAAGCACATTTAGCAGATTGAACCTCTAATCATTCCTTAGAGTTCATTAAATCATTAATGAGAAATGTAAATGCGGCACCTGAACGGTTTGTCACCAAGCGTGACTTCAATAGCTTTTCCTTGTAGACAATGTCCTGAATTGATGAACAAAAACCTCAGTCATGTGTGTCTCATCTTCAAAACTTAGTGCATATGTATATACTAAAAATTGACCTACCTGCTTGTTTTGCTGTAAACCGGTACCAGCCAAAATTCTGCAAAAACATGAACAGAATGTCTAGTATCATTCCAATAAGTTAAAGTTGGAGAACGTAGTGGTGGTACCATGTCTCTAGCTTACCTGTGTGATCTCACTGCTCAGACGAACGCGCACAGCTCTCAAGCGCCGGCATTCAGTCCGCTCTAACTTTAATATCACTGATCTGCTCCCTGTGGCTTACGCATGCGCCGCGTGAGCATATAGCATTTCAAAATATAATTGCAAGTTTACAGATGAACTAAATCACCTGCATCATTAATATAGTATATGTTGTGCATCTTTAAAACTACGTACTATGGGGTGGGGGGGGGGGGTGTAGGTGCCTTACCCCATCTTACTACTTGTGAGAGAAAAAATAAAATGGCAGACAAAACCCCTTGTCAGGGAAAGAGGCACTGAGACCCGGATGCAAGAGTTCAAAGGATGGTTTATTTCTCCAGCTAGGAAATAACCCAAAAAACTCTCCCTCCTTACATCAGTGCCAACATTTATATTAGTGAAAGTAACTCTAACAAAAAATACTAAATGGACCCGATTGGCCAGACGGTGTGGTGCTGTAGGTGTGGGTAGCATCTCTTCCTCCTGGTTGGCTGAGTAGCTGATGGACGTCAAACATCTTGTGCTCCATGCAGGTCAGGGTCCGGTCACTGTGGTCACTACCTAAGCTAATATGTTACATACTAAATAACAAATTATTTAAAACATTTTATGATACTTGTCACATTTCTACATAAGTTACACACAATGATTGTCAGTACAATTGGGTAATTCGTGGCTTTAATTGAAGGCCTTGACCTTCATTGTGCATGTAAAAGAATCAGGCTATGTTTCGCTTCTCTTCTAGGTTTCAAACTCGTTAGTACAAGTAAAAACATATATAGTAGTAAAAATGCTTAAGGTTAGTAGTGGGTGTGTTGGGTGGGTTTCGCAGCACAGGCGAGGGTCTGGCACTTGAAAGAAATACAGGGTCAGGATGGCAATAAATTGTTCTAATGGGGGTTGGTGGCTTGCACGTTGATGAGGACGAATTGAGCAGAAAGTGCTTAGCTCATCCTGGTTCACATGCCGGTTCTCAGACGAACAGTGATCTCAGAGGAAGAAAACTGTAGCATATTGATTGTTGCAACTTTCTCCAGCTTCAGCGTGAGAATGGAAGCGCAGAGCTTTCCTTCGCAGGGGGAGTGCAAGGGTGGGGGCCAGCCCGCTGCCTGCGCGCCTTGTGTGTTTCTGTCCTTGGCTGATGCTGTGGAAAGGGGAGCTGAGCATTGCTGTACTATCGCAGTGAGGCCTGTTTACCAAAGATGGAGTCGCAAGGGGGCACAAAAGATGGATGCCCCGTGTCCTGCTCAGTAGTCCGATCTATGTAGCAGTCAACCGTGGTTAACTTTACATAAGGGCAAGGGGCAATACCACTACCAGAGGCACGCGGTCCAAGCCTTGTACTGAGGAGCGTACGATGCGAGGGGGCCTGAGGACCCCTCGCTCCCATACAGGGGCTACCCTTGATGTGGCGTTGGTGATGCTGATTATACTCGCATACTCTGGTCTTGCGTTTCGCTTTCTACATTTTGGACTTGCGTATGTGGCACCCTGCATGCCATAACCCATGTGCATTTTGGGCGCACCCCACTGGCATGCTTGTTTGGTGTATTTGGCAAGATTCCCTGGGAAACGCACTCAATGTTTCGTGTTGGCCAAGCAATAAAAATTGATGCAACCTGTGCCGCCCAGCAATGATCAATGGTGGAGGGATGTTATTTGGCTTAACGAAAGGGAGGAGCTCTGGGCGTCACTGCTACTCGGCAAGGTTCACCCCAGAAATATTTGCTGTCCCCTTAAAGCCCATCTATTGAGCACGCTTCATGGGCAGGTCTGACACATTTGATGGGCTCCTTCAGTTCTCTGTACATGTGCCTGCGTTTACTCCGTGCTGGGACACTCTGGTTGTGTGCCTGTGTATGTCCTGTTAGTGCCGTGGTGCATACTGTACACTGTTTTCTGAGAACGAATACTGTGGAAGACAGTGTGCTGCTTTTTGCCATATACAATAAATACAAGTTAAAAATTAAAATTCAGTCTTCTATAACGTTCCCAGACATCCATATTTATCCTGATCTAGACAACTGGCTTGTCCAAGCCATGTACATACAGGTCAAGTGGTTCTTCATATGTTGGTAAAGCTTATTTTCTCCCAAGTGCTTTTGCTGAACAGTAGCATGGGCTAAATAAATAACATTGTGGGGTGGATCCCTTTCTAAGAAATTGAATTCAGGATTTTCACACGAGTTTGATGTATCCTTGCCCTGTAGGGTAATTCTGAGTTATGTCCAAGGCCAGTTCCAAACAAATGATTGGGATTAATTAACAGGCTAAACTCAGTTACATAAACTTAAATTCTAATCCTATATCCACTAATTCTACTAATCCACTAATTCTACTAAATCAAACTTAGTTCTAGAACTAATCTCCCTACTCCCACTAGGCACAAAATAGCTAGTGTGCCAAATATCCCTATGCTTTCCTTTAATACTAACTAACCAGATCTACAAGGTAACCAACAGCCCCTCTTGTGTAACCTTCGAGTCTGAAGTGCATTGTGATCTGAATATGACCGATTTAAGTTTTGTATTCCTCATTTTTGCTTACACTGTGCTCTGTTTCTGCGGCACAATCGACATTTCTGGCTAAATAAGGTAGTGAAGGCACCCCCTTGAGATGCTATTCCTTTGTTTGAATGTTACTACAAACCCAAACTGCTGATGACAACTTCAGAGTGGAGAAGGAGATGCTTGCATTTGTCCTTTTCATTTTCATTGTATGAAATGTCATAGCATGTAGATGAATAAAGAGTGAAAAACAATTAAAATACAAATGTTATTTGCATTTCCTAAAAACATGGGGGTATTTGACTGAAGGGTATCTTCGCTCCCAAATGGAGTTGGGGTAGGATGATGCACTTCAGCAGCCAGGTTCCAGTGGAGGCATCACTGGGGCAAATGGCTGTCATAAGGCAACTTGAGATCGCACATGCAGCCAGGAAAATGTTCACGTGGATTTTATTCTGCGGTACTTACTTTATTTTGCCTATTGGCATTGAAGACAGACCTTTGCTCTTTTATATTAGACCATTTTCCTGTCTTTAGATTCATCGGACTACATCCAACTACATATGGCACCTGTTGCGCTGCCATGCTCCTTTAATTTAATGTTCTCAAATGGCACCTTGAGGGACTCCTTCATCTGATTACTCTGGTAAAATGTAATCGGCGGTGGGACCACAATTCTGTGCTACTTGCTTTCACACACAAACCATTACGCCCAAGTCTACATTTTCTGTTGGTTTCTTGACAGCAGTTGTGGTGCAGGTGACTGCAGGCCACTGCAACAGCGCTTTTCACGCTTCATCTGCTTCTGGGCCATGTACATTTTCAGAATCTTTCTTCACACACATCTTTTCTGCCAAAAGTTCTATCATATTTACATTTTAACCATGAGATTTGTTTCCCACTCCCCCCCCCCCCCCCTAATCATTTTTCCGAGGCTAAAGTTTTATTTGGTGGTTAAAGGTAGTCTGACAAAATCATACGACGTCTGTGGGCGCACATCCAGACGAGGATAGCTACGAAATTGTCCATTGCATGCTGTAGTGTGCCCTACATCAGAATATTCCCAAGTTCAAAAGCGTCAGCCTCCAAAGGCATTCATGCACGCTTAGTTTTTGCCAGAGCAGTTTCAGCGGCATTGCATTGGTACCATCTTTAAAGCGGCAACATAGGCCCCCCCAACCCACCTTACTCATTGTACCAGAATGACTGCTCGGTTTGGATGCCAGCACATGTTAAGGCCTGACCCAGTTTGGTCAGGTTGTCCTACGTCAGTTATTTCTCTAGTTGAGGGCTTAAATCCAACCTCCTTTTTGTATCTACGTTTTGGGAATCTCGAAAGTATGGATGTAAGGGGATGGGACTGTAGGAGTAATTGGGTTATGCAATGTGTGATTACTGCAGTGCGAACTAGACCATGCTCCCCATTCCTTCATGCGCTTTCCATGAGTGACAGGTATGTTGTGTGGCTGGGCAGATGGAAAAGAAAGGTCTGACTGGCTGTCGGAAGGCAGAGGTTCCCGTGGGTGCAACGGTTTGTGCACGTCGACAACCCTCTATGGGGAGAGAAATGTTGCATGGTTTACTGTTCGAAAAGGCTCCAGTCCCTTTCCCTAGGCATCCTAAAAGTATTTACAAAAGGGGAATATGGGCTTGGAGTGCTGTAGTCACTATGGTGAGTAACATTTTATGTATCCTTTGTGGCTGCATACACAACTAGAGTGCATATTGATGATCCTTTCTGATAACTTTTTTTTAAATTTTATTACTTTGTTTTTACACTTGTAGGTACAACAGAGGTTCAAGTACAAACGGACGTAATTTAATAAAAAAGAATACAAAGATTACATTTTTTCTTTTTAGATCCGTTTCATTGGGAATGGCTCCCACAAGCTAAAGTTCCCTTCACACAGGAAACTAGGGATTTGGTTCTGCCACGCATTTCTGATATGAACTTTGTACAGGATCTTTGTGAGGATCTTCATGAACTGTTTAAAGTAAGAATTCGATTTAGATTTTTATTTTTACTATCAAAGTAATGCTTCATACCAAGAGGTTTGAGTTTGGAAATTTTAAGTGTCATGTGAATTGTGTGTTGAAAAAATAGTGGAAAATATTTTCTTTGATTTAGTATTATTCATTTTAAAGTGTTCTCCTCTTTTTTACAACTCCTGTAATACTCAACTGACCAGGTCATAGCGCTTCACTCAATCTGTGGCAGCAAATCATTCTTTGCCACAGTGGGTAAGTCCCTTCGTGGCTGTGCAGTTACTGCTGCAGAAATCCTACCAAAAGTAAATATTCTCATCACACGTGCCTCACAGAACCATTCCATCATTCGTCTTCTCCACTTCCAACTGTATCTCCTCCTTCAACCAGAACCCTAGTTTCCCTTTTTGACAGCTACATGTCTTTCCACACTTACCTCCTCCACTACCACTTAAGAACCACACAATAAAGTCCCCCACCTAAATTTCACTCTGCAACACAAAGATGTACTTTTTGATACCTGGAAAAACTCGCCGCCTTACCACACGAAACATGACATCTGTAGCCGACACTCTCCCAGTACGCAGCAGGATTTGGCTATGCGCTGATCGACCTTTTCATGCAAACTTGCTAAAACAAGTCTTCAAACCCGCGCTGCCTCCAGAGTCCTTAGCAACCTTAACATTCATACCTTCTAATCCAATCTCAATCCGAAACACATTCTGCAAACACTGTGCTAGAAGGCCCACTGTAGACCTTTGTGTATTGTGACGGCAAAGCTCTGTGCTCAGCAGCTTAACATGGAATCCATAGACCCAGTTTGAGGTATTGGCCAAGTTAGCCAATTACAGAGTTTGCTTCTTCCAGACTGGAAGGGGTGCCCAAATCCAGCCTAGGGGATGGTGGGTGAGGGTGAATGCCAGAGCCAACACTGGGGTCTATCGCGATTTAGGGTAATCCAGAATCCACAGTGGGGTGTAGGTGGTGGATGGGTAGCCAGTGCCAACCCAGAGGTTGGGGGTGGGGGATTGGGTGCTGATGGGGAGCAAAGAACCAGCCCAAATTCAGGGGGCCCATCATGAGGACAGGTGGGGGGGCTGGAGAGACTCTAAAGCTTAAATACCGTGGAGCACTGCAGGGACAACACTAGTTTTGTAAATTTCAAGGAAGCCCACGATAATATTGTCACCCTTACTCATAATGAACTGGCGATCTGTTGACTACTTAAGAACTTTTTGTATTCTGTTTCATAGAAGGCTAAATTGGGGGTGGGAGGTAATGGGATCCCCAAATATATGTAGGTCGCCACAACTTCAAATGACTGCTCCCCAATCCACCACCTGAAACTAGATTTCCCACTTATTTGGGCGCCCAAGACAATTTTTTTTTTTATTTATCCGCATATTGTTTGCATATTCATGTAGTGTGCATCCAACGAACGCTGAAGGCCAATGGGCGTATGATCGAATAACATCATATTGTCGGTATATGATAACCAGGGCACATACTACCCTGCAATAAGAGGTGGAAAACTGCAGCAAGCACATAACCCCCAGGTCCATATCTGATGTATACAAATTAAGAAGGGGTGCTAAAACGCACCCCTGTTTAAGACCTTTGTTCGTAGAAGTGGACACAGTTACCAGTCCAGCCTGATCTATTCTAGCAACTGTAGTATCGGTGTATAAACTTTCTATAAAATACAGTAAAAGGAGGCCAATTCCCCATTTAAAAACGTTTTTTGGGAGACCGAATCAAATGCACAAGCATGGGATTCCAAGATGGCCGCCGACACTAGGTAGACGTGTCGGCGGCGCTCTGGTAACGCTCGAGCATGGGAGGTGCTCCACCACCCCTCTTTCAGGCATTAGAGGGACAGGAGACCGAGTTTCATCTCCCGTTTGCCCCTCGAGTAGTTCGGAGCCGGCGGGAATCAAGCGGACCGCAGCCAGCGATCTAGAGAGGAGCTGTGCCCGGGAGACAGACTAGCAAAGCCAGGGGGCGGTCCGGCTGGAGGTCACGCCACAGCGCAGGCTGCAGGGAAGCGGCTGTCCCTGGCTTAGTGGAGCCGCGGTCCGGCATGGCTCTGAGCCTTAGAGCGAGGGGGCGATCCGAAGCAGCTCCCTGAGCCCCGGAACAATAGTGGCCTGAGAAGGCACTCTAGCGCGGAGCTCAGGGCACATCCCCTTCCAGAGTGCGCCTAGTTCGGGAGGGCGCAGGAGTGCAAAATCGACTGCCGCACCTCCCAGGTGTCTCGGAGCGCGGCAAGCCAGGAGGGCACCCAGCCAACAACGGGGCCTCCAGTACCTTCCCCCGGGTGGGGCAGGTGAGCTCCAGAACATCTTTGGCAACGCTGCGCTGGAAGCTCAGGTGAGCGTCCGGGAGCGAGAGCCGGAGGGAAGGAGTCTGGGGCGAGGGACCTGCGCCCCGGGGCCTGCCTGTGAGGCGGGGAGAACGAACCAAGTGGAAGCAAAGCCCAAACAACTCAACAAGGGGAGAACTCTGGTCGTGTCATTTTAGCGGAACCTGGCCTACTATCAGGAGTTCCACGTTGAGGAGACCCTGGGAGAATTTGGCAGCACTACTGGAGGCTGGGGTCTCGATCTTGGGGACCTGGGTGCGGGGAAAAGTGCTTACCCCCAGGGGCAGGTTTGCAGGGTCATAGCCCACCAGAGAACAATTCAGCACCCCAACGAGGGGAGGGGGGGAGGGCCCCAGTGCACCTGGTGTTCTGAGGAAGGCCTTCAGAGAAGCAAAACTGGGCAGTGGCACTGGATTGAGATGCCCACCCGCCTCCGCACACGAGACAGGGTGACCCCCCCCCCCCTCTCCCCAGGCGACGAGAGATGAGTTTCAAGGACCAGATGGGCAGGAATTACGGCTTGGGGAGTGTGGCGGCTGCACTTTTCGGCTCTGTGGCAAGGCAACGGTAGCATGGCAGCTAAAAATAAAAGCAGATCTATCAAGAGTGGGTTCCCGCCGGCAGAAACATCAGGCCCTGTTATCTATGTAGGCTAGCAAGGACGCACAGGAGGGGAGGAGCACCCAGCAGGATGAGACCTCTGAATGGACTCAGCCGGACGGGTCGCAGCAAGCCTCCCACCTCTCCCGACAGGATCTGCATGGGGAAATGCTCTCCCTGAAGAATTTGCTGGCAAAGACGTTCCAGGACCAATTTCAGCTGGTACGGTCTGAATTTAAATTGGGCCCTGTCTGAGATTAAACAGGAAGTACGTCAACTGGGCGAGAGAACGGATTTGGTGGAGAGAGGTCTGCAAGAGGTGAGCAAGGACGCAAAGGAGAACCGTGAAGCGATAGACCGATTGGATACGGCTACACGGTACCTTGAGATTCGAATGGAGGACTTGGAAAATCGATCTAGGCGGATCAACATCAGACTGAGGTTGTTGCCGGAGATGGTCCTAGACAGGGATCTGGAAGAGAGAGTCCAAAAAATGTTTGCCGACATATTGGGGGAGGACTCACCGGACAGGATTGAACTGGATAGAGTACAGAGTGCCCTGCCTCAACACCACCCGGAACCAGAGACCAAGAGATGTACTAGCGGCCTTGTCGAGATATGCGCAAAAGGAAGCGGTGTTGAGGGCTGCAAGGCCTAAGGAGCCGATAATGTACAATGGACAGAAAATCGAACTTTATCAGGATCTCGCGGGCAGTACTCTACTCAAGGAAGCAGATGAGCCCCGTACTAGCGAAGCTCCAGGAGCAGGGAATTAAATATAAATGTACTTTCCCTTTCGGGCTTCTGTTCGAGTAGGAGGGGGTCTCAAAGATGGATCTCTTCGCTGCAGGAAGGGGCGGCTCTTCTACAGGTCGACTTGGAGCAGCACCAGGGGACGCTCGGTCCGAGGAGTATGCAAAACCCAGGGGATGGCCCCCAGACCTCGGCCATGGGAATGGTCAACTGCCTGGGGGAAGGGAAACGTAGAAGGCGGACTTGACAAGGCCCCACAGGTCAAGGAGAGAGGGGCTCTGGTATGGACGAGGGGGCAGATTCGAATACGATCTAATACAGAGTAAGTTCATCTAATAAGGGGTGGTGGCTTAAAGGGATCACAAGGAGGGGAAGAGGAGTGAGGAGCAAACATCATGGGATCGGTAAAGGCATTGAAGCCTGAGAGAGGGGCTCGGGAAAGTTGGCCTGATGTGCAGGCCTCTGGGGAGGGAGGGGGAGGGCGGACAGGTTCAGGAGGGGCGGTGGAAGGGAAGGGTGAGGGCACGGGGGGTGGGGGGATTAGGGTTCAGCCACACAGTGTTCACTTTCTCGAGGCAAGAAATAGTTCAGGCGTATCCCCGACTTCTGAGTGGAAGGGGAGGTTTTGCGGGAATGTACGAAGGGAGAGATCATTCATCTTTGACATTTAAGTGGATCACGCATAACGTTAGGGGGCTTAATTACCCATTAAAGAGAAAGAAGCTCGAGCTTTTCACGAAAAGGTACCGCCCAGATTTTTTAGGCCTGCAAGAAACCCATCTGTTACGAGGGGACCAGCATAGACTCAAACTAAGGGGCTTTGACCAAATGGTGCACGCCTCAGGAGCGACAAAATCAGGAGGGGTAGCCCTGGCAATAGGAAACGTGTCCAATTTCAAGATTGATGAGGCTATTGGAAATAAAGAGGGCAGATATTTAATGGTAATAGGATCCGTTGGAGATGGATTCTACGTTAGTCGTGGTCTACGCCCCCCACTCAGGGCAAGAATCCTTCCTTCTGCAACTTTTACGGAAGATTGGGGAACACTCAACGGGTCCAATAATTTTAATGGGAGACCTGAACATTGCGTGGGACAGAACAAGGGACAAGTCAGGTGGCAAACTCGGGGGAGGGGGAATAGTAGCCTCACCCGCTTTGCGGGACAGAATGTCAGAGGTAGGCCTACAGGACGTTTGGAGGGAAGTGAAAGGGGATGAGGAGGGGTTCACCTTCTTTTCGGAAGTTCATGGGACACAATCTAGAATAGATTATTTTTGGGTATCGTCGAAGTTGGTGGGGAAGGTGGAAGTGGGTCCTATGGGTATAGCAGACCATAAGATACTTATAATGCAGCTTGAATTGGGCTTCTCGAGGAAGAGGTTATTGGGCTGGAAATACCCTGAATATCTATTACGGGACCCTGTTATTATTGGAGAGTTGGAGAGTAAAATAAAAGAATACTTTGAGAGCAATAAAAGGGGAGAAACGGGGGAGGACTCCGATGGGATTCATTTAAGGCTACAATACGAGGTGAATTATGGCAGCCAAAGTACAAAAAACATAAGCAGATGCTAGCCCTGGAATCCCAGTTAGAAGTGGAGTGGAGGAAGCAAGGGGAAGAGCGGTTGAGACTCCCAGCAGACTCAATCATAGGGAATATAGAAGGGCAGTGGGCCAGCTGAATTTTCTATGGACTAAAAAACTGGAAGGAGCCCTCTTATCGGTGAGGCAGAAATTTTATGCCAAGGCCAATAAGACTGGCACCCCTGTTGGCGTGACTTCTCCGGGGGGCAGAGTCGAGAAATACTATTACAGCCCTTCATACGGAGGAGGGGGATAGTTACCTGACTCGAGGAACTTCAAGAAACCATGACGGAGCACTATGAATCTCGATACAGGTCACAAAACCCCCAGGAACAACACCAGTAGATGTTTTTAGATAAAGTTCAGTTGCCAGTAGTTGGGAAGGAGGCTCAAGAAATTTGAATCAAGAAATTACGGAGGACGAGGTCGGGGAGGGGGGTGATAGGGAAACTGCCCCGGGGTAAAGCCCCTTGCCCTGACGGTTTCTCAGCCGTCTTCTATAAACAGTTTGCCGGGCTACTGATGCCACACTTAACCTACCTCTTCAACACTTTCAAAGCAACCGTGGGAATAACTCCTACCATGAAGGAGGGCAAATCTCCTTGATTCAGAAACCAGGGAAAAAACCCCTAGAAAGGTCCTCGTACAGATCGATATTAATGTTGACGCGAAAATGTACACTAAGATATTGGCGAATAGACTAGAGGGGCTTCTTCCCGATCTAATCCACCAGGATCAATCGTGTTTCATTAAGGGCAGACGAACGGCAATCAATATTAGGGTAGCACATTTACTGGAAAAGGTGGAAAAAACAAACACTCCCGCGGCTCTCCTTTTGCTTGACGCTGAGAAAGCGTTTGACCGGGAGGAGTGGTCGTTCCTTTTCAGGGTAATGGAACACATGGTACTGGTCGGGGCCTTTCTACAAATGGTCAAAGCTAATTATAACGGACCACGGGCACGGGTGATGGTCAATGGGGTGACATCCAGATTGTTCCATCTGCAAAGACGTACGAAGCAGGGTTGCCCCTTGTCCCCTTTGTTTGCTATATATCTGGAACCTCTACTCCAAGCCATTCGGGAATCGGGAGACATACGGGGCATTCCATTTGGGGGGATCCAGCATAATGTGGCAGCTTTTGCTGACGATATGCTGCTTACCCTCACTGCCCCATCCCAATCCTGTAGAGCTAGTATATTATTGCTTGAAAGCTTTGGTGAGGTATCGGGGGTGCGCACCAACATGGGCAAATCCAAACTGATGGACCGGAGTCTGGGGAATGAGGAGCGGGAAGAGCTCAAAAGATCCTCTTCGTTCGCATGGCGACCAGGGGGAATTTTGTACCTAGGGGTGAGGATGACTCCGACGCTCCCCGGAAGGTTCGCAGCCAATTACCCTCCGCTAGTAAAGAGCATTAGAAAAAACCTTCAAAGGTGGTGAAATCTCAGCGTTTCCTGGCTAAGGAGAATAGCGGCTATAAAGATGGTAATACTGCCACGCCTCTTATATTTGTTCCAGGCTGTTCCTCAGACGGTACCGGAGCGCTTTTTCAAGGAGCTTCAAACCATAACTAATGAATTTATAAGGAAGGGCAAGAAAGCCAGGGTCAGTAGACGGTTACTCACAGCCCCAAGAAAAGAGGGTGGTCTGGCCCTCTGATTTTCGGCAATATTATGAGGCTACGCAGCAGAGTCATTAGGGAGTGGGTTCAACAAGGAGGAGAGAAACACTGGGTGAAAATGGATAGGGCGGAAACTAAGCATGACCTGGACGTGGTGTTATGGCTCCCAAAACGCCTCCGACCTAAACATATGTACATGAGTTCCATTACTAAACTGATGGCGGATAACTGGGACAGGCTAGCCAGACAAAGAGGTTTCTCCAGCATGGGGTCTGGCATGGATTCACATGCTCATGAATATTCCCCGTCGTCAGGCTGGGAATCCTCGGTAAAGAAAAAACCAGTATCAGTTTCGTTTCTGATCTGTCTTTCGTAGTAATAACCAATCACTGGTCTCTGCGTCATACTGACCACAGCCAATGACTGCCCTCTACCTAAGCACCGCCTCTGGCAGCCATCTTCAGATTTTTACCGCACGTTCATGTGTTGGGATCCTCGTGCTATTGCTCTCGAGCGTTAGTGCTATTTTTCGCGCTTTTTCACAAAAAACTTCGATTCTTTCGGTCAAAAGAGCCTCAAGCTCCACCGATCCTACATCCGATCAACGGGGACCCGTGTCGGATTCGTCTGTGCCCCTCAAGGGTGAAGATTTCGTCGAGCTACACTTCGGAGGACTCCAGAAGCTTCTCAGGCCCGGTCTCGGAGATGGCCCAGGAGAAGGGAAGCTCGACGCCCGGAAAGCTGTTCAGGGTCTGCCCTGGATGCCAGCTGCAGAACGTCTTTAAGGAGGACGAACACTCTTTCTGCCTTTACTGCCTTCATGAGGACAAGACGCACGTGGAGAAGGACTGTGCGTTTTGCGGCAACATGTCGGAACGGACCATGAAGGACCGCCATCAACGTCTCGCCAACTGGCTGGAGGGTAAGAGCCCGTCTGGCGAGAAGAAGAAGAAATCCGAGCGGTCTTCTAAGACCTTTGAGGGCGCCCCGGCGACGGGGGCCCAACATAAGGCCAAGCACCGCGAGTCCGCTGGCACCGGGAGCGCCGAACGGTCGGGCTCTACGGGCGCCAGGCAGGGCGCACCCTCCCCGGCACCATCAACCACGAGCCAACGCTCTGGGTCGGGTAAGAGGAAGGCCGAGCACCCGGCAAAGCTCCTGGAGAGGCCCCGGTCGAGCTCTAAGGCAGAGGAGGAGCGTGGCAGTGCCCCCTCCCTCAAGGATAAGGCGGTGAGCGCACCTAAGGTGGTGAAGGCCTTGATCCATCTGACCAAGCCCTCTATCGAAACGGTCGCGGCGGCCCTGGCTCAGCCTGTGGAGGCTGCACCAGTGGTGGCGACCTCGGGGCCCAGAATCTCCCTGCCTCCTCGGAGGGAGTCTTCTTTTGTGCCCATCGATAGGACCCCCGTGAAACCCTCCGTGGGGAAGAAGGGGGGGCAGGGCGTTGTCGTAGATTCGGCCTCAACCTCAGAAGAGGAGCTGATCGAGGTCTTAAGCCACGGCCTAGGCGTGGAAGAAGGCCAGCCCGTCGGAATGGACCCCGACGCAGGTGACGACGACGACATCGTCGAGGATACCGACGGGGCCCCTGCTCGCCCGTCGGACTCCCCTCTGCCAGCGCCGCAAGACAACTCGGCGGCCATTTTGTTGGCCATACAGTCCTTATGCTCCGAGATAAGGACGAGGCTACCGTTACCGACGGAGGAACCTCTCCCGTCGGGGGATCCAGAACCGGGACCTTCTGGTGTTCCCCCTACCAAGAAAAGAAGGATCCATCCACCACCTCCTTTTCAACCGCCGCGCCCCGTCCAGCCCTCCTCCCCGTCCACCCGAGGGGATGATACGGGGACTGACACGGCAGCGACGGGTACGGACGACGAGGCATACGACGAGGATTTTCCGTCGTCGCCTCCCGCCAGGGCTTCTCCGCCCGACGAGATCGGATCTTTCCACTCCATGATCTCCAGGGCTTCCGAGCTTTTCCAACTCTGCCCTGAGGAGAAGAAAAAGGAAGGCTTCCTTTATCAGCGGCGCGAGGCCAAGAGGAAGACGGTCCTCGCAGTGCCTCTGTTGGATGACATTTGGGATGAGGGCCTTTCCCTCCTCAAGAACCCTTCCACGACGCCAGCTAGAAGAGACCGGTACGAGAAAATGTACCGGGTCCCGGACACGGCCCCCCTGTGCCTCCGGGCGCAGCCTACCCCGGATTCCGTCGTCTCCGCGGCAGCCAGGAAGAAAGCGGGGGGGGGTGCGGCCTCCACATCGACTTCCCCGCCGGACGGCGAGGGAAGGAAATTGGATGCTATGGGACGTAGAGTCATCTCGTCGGCAGCGACGACGATTAAAGCGGCCAACGCCTTGCTATCGTGGCTCGCTACGACAGGGAGCTCTGGTACAAGATAGCTCCCCTGCTGGATTTTCTGCCGGACGACAAGAGGGCGGAGGCCCTGGAGATCCTGCAGGAAGGTGAGGTGGCCTCGGACCACGCCATCACCGTGGCGACGGACATCGCCGACACTGGGTTCCGCCAGCTGGGCAACGGCGTTTGCCTTCGACGTCGTGGATGGCTCAAAGCTACGGACTTCCGGCAGGACGTCCAGACCAGAGTCCTGGACATGCCCTTCGACGGGAACAATCTGTTTGGGAAGACAGTGGACGACTCCCTTCAGGCCATCAAGGCGGATACTGAGACGGCCCGGGCCCTTGGAGTTCTGCAGCAACGACGGACGCCCTTTCGGAGCAGCGGAGGCAAGGGCGCCTCCAAAGGTTCCGGCGGCGGTTTCGCTTCCTACCGTCAAGCGGCCCGCTCGTCGTCGCAAGAGGCCTACAGAGGACGAGGCAAGTCTAGCGGACCCCACCGTCGTCGCCAAGGAGGTCAAGGCGGCAAGGCCGCGTCCAAGCAGGATTGAACCGGCCGTGGGGTCGGGCCCCCACCGAAGCACCCCGGTGGGAGGCCGGCTGGCGGGCTTCGTCAGCGTGTGGGAGTCCATCTCCACCGACCGTTGGGTGCTGGACGCCCTGGCCCGGGGCCACGCGCTCGAGTTTCAAAGAAGGTGCCCGCGCGTCCCCCCCGTGGCCAGGAAAGAACTTCACGCCCCTCAACTTCTCCTGGAGGCGCAGAAGTTCCAGATGGTCACCCTCCAGCACGTCCTGGGTCAGCTGGAGGAAGGAGACTTCCTATCGTCGTTGGATTTGGAGGATGCCTACTTCCACATTCCCATCCTAAAGGGGCACCGGAAATTCCTCAGGTTCGTGGTCCAAGGGCGTCATTACCAGTTCAAAGCCCTTCCCTTCGGACTACGGTCGGCACCCAGGGTATTCACCAAGTGCCTCGCACCGGTGGCGGCGCAGCTGCGCCGCGAGGGGATTCACGTCTACCCCTACCTGGACGACTGGCTCATCCGCGCCAAGACGAGGGAGCTCGCCGTGGTCCACACGGCAAGGACCGTCCAACTCCTCACGGACCTGGGATTCTCCGTGAACTACGCCAAATCCCACCTGGTGCCCGCGCAAGTCGCACTGTTTCTGGGAGCGAGGCTCGACACAGTGTCCCTTCTGGCCTCCCCGTCGGAGGAGAGGACCAGGACCATCTTGGGCAAGGTGCAACGGATGTTGGTGGCCGACACGGCCAAAGTGAGGTCCATCAAGTCCCTCCTCGGGATGTCTTCCTGCATCTACCTCATTCCCATGTGCAGGCTCCGGATGCGCCCGTTGCAAGAATTCCTGGATGCGCGCTGGATCCAGACGACGGGCAGCTTCGAGGAAAGGATCAAGCTCGACGAGAGCTTCCGACGAGCGATACGGTGGTGGGGCACCCGCGCGCATCTGACGGCGGGCATGGACTTCCAGGCCCCAGCCCACCGGGAGACTGTGACCACGGATGCCTCCCTGGAAGGGTGGGGAGCGCACACCGAAAATCTGCACGCAAGGGGACTCTGGCTCCCGACGGAGAAGTCCCTGCATATCAACGTCCTGGAGCTCCGTGCAGTGTTTTGGGCCCTCAGGTCCTTCCTTCCGTCCCTCAAGGGCAAGGTGGTGAGGATCTTCACCGACAACACCACCACCATGTTTTACATCAGGAAACAGGGCGGAACCAGGTCCCCAGCGCTGTCCAAGGAGGCGCAGGACCTGTGGCATTGGGCCGTCGCCCAAGGGATTTTTCTGGTGCCGTTTCATCTGGCAGGGATAAAAAACACCATCGCCGACTCACTCAGCAGGGAGCTGCGCTCGTGCCACGAGTGGGAACTACGGCAGGATCTGGTGGATCGCCTCTTCCGACGGTGGGGCACACCCCAGATCGACCTGTTCGCGACGGCGACGAACACCAAGTGCCGGAGGTTCGCCAGCAGGTTTCCCCAGACGAGGAGCATGGGCGATGCTTTCTCGTTCCCCTGGGAGGGCCTGTTCCTCTACGCGTTCCCTCCTTTGCCTCTGCTAATCCGGCTCATCAACCAGCTCAAGAGGTCACGGTGCAGGATGATCCTCGTCGCACCTGCGTGGCCGAGGCAGATATGGTTCCCGGACTTGCTGGACTTGTCAGCGTCCCCGCCGATCAAGCTGCCGGCGGACGCGGATCTACTCTCCAGGGAAGGAGGCGCCATCCTCCACCACGACCCGAAGTCGCTGAACTTGCAGGCCTGGCTCCTGCAGCGCTAGAGTTTGGAGGATACGACATACCGGCCGATTGCAGAGAGGTTCTTGCAAAGGCCAGGGCGTCCTCGACTCTTAAATGCTACGGACACAAATGGAAGAGGTTCTCTGTCTGGTGCCGGCCACAGAAGATTAACCCTCTACGGATTACGGCTCCCCAAGTACTGCCGTACCTGCTGACGCTGGCCAAAGCTGGTCTGGCACACGCGTCCATCAAGATTCATCTTGCTGCGATCTCCCGATACACCAGAACCACGGGGCGGACGTCCTTGTGGTCTCATCGTCTGGTGAAAGAGTTCATGAAGGGACTGTTCAGATCGTTCCCGCCGGTGAAGGCTCCGGCCCCGGCGTGGGAGCTCAACGTGGTGCTGACCAAGCTCATGGGACCTCCGTTCGAGCCTCTGCACTCGGCCCCGTTGAAGTTTCTATCGTGGAAAACAGCTTTTCTTGTGGCCATCACCTCCGCACGACGAGTGGGAGAGATCCAGGCCCTTTCCTGCAAGGCCCCGTACTTGACTTTCCACGACACGAGGGTAGTGCTCAGGACGCACCCCTCCTTCATGCCCAAGGTACCGTCGGACTTCCATCTCAACGAACCCTTGGTGTTACCTGTGTTCTTCCCGTCGCCTTCGTCGCCGGCTGAGAGGACTTTGCACTCGCTGGATGTAGCTAGAGCGCTGAAGTTCTACGTGGACCGCACGAAGGGTTTTCGGAAGACGTCACAACTCTTTGTGAACTTTGGACCTGTCAATCAGGGGAAGGCTCTCTCGAAGGCTTCCATCTCCAGATGGCTCTCCGGCTGTATCATGTGCTGTCACCGGTTGGCAAACCGACCGCTGCCTGGCCGTCCGAGAGCCCATTCCACCAGAGCGATCGCAGCTACCACGGCGTTCCTATCTGGTGTGCCCCTGCTGGACATATGCAGGGCTGCTACGTGGAGGTCGACGCACACCTTCACGAAATTCTACTGCGTCGACCGGGATTCCAGGGAGGAGTCCAGGGTCGGCCAAGCAGTGCTGCGCAACCTGTTCGCCTGAGGTGAGCCTGGTGAGGAGGTAAGATGCTTAATGTTGAGTTGATGTGATGCTTAATGTTGAGCCTTTGCCACCTCCCGTGGTTGTGCATGTGTGTACTGCTATGTATTCTTTATTCATGAGCATGTGAATCCATGCCAGACCCCATGCTGGAGAAGGAACAAGTTACTTACCTGTAACTGTTGTTCTCCAGCATGGGTCTGGCATGGATTCACATGCGAACCCTCCCGCCTACCCCTCTGCGGCTCTTCACTTGGTCATACTGCCACTTCACGTGCTTCCAAATCTGAAGATGGCTGCCAGAGGCGGTGCTTAGGTAGAGGGCAGTCATTGGCTGTGGTCAGTATGACGCAGAGACCAGTGATTGGTTATTACTACGAAAGACAGATCAGAAACGAAACTGATACTGGTTTTTTCTTTACCGAGGATTCCCAGCCTGACGACGGGGAATATTCATGAGCATGTGAATCCATGCCAGACCCATGCTGGAGAACAACAGTTACAGGTAAGTAACTTGTTCCATCCCTTCCTTTCCATCCCCGTTTACACCAATATTCGAAAATGGGGATTTCACACTAGGGCTGGAGAGGGGGGCTTTCAGGAAATGGATGAAAGGGGGTTGTAGGAGGATCCGGGACATGTTTAGTGGGAAGGATATTAGCTCTTTCTTCGAATGTAAAAGGGATTTTGCCCTGGGGGAGGAGGAAAGATTGCGGTACTATCAATTACGTAATTTGTTGATGCACCCAGAGAATAAAGGGGCGGCTATTAGAGACTCTACTAAATTCAAAAAATTATTAATGTCTAATGATGGTTCAAAAGGCCTAATCTCACAGCTCTATGGAATTTTAGGAGGCCAAGCCGAAGCAGAGTTGCCCATTTATGGGCAAATGGGAAAAGGTACTGGGAAGAGGAATAGAGAAGAAGGAATGGGAGAGACTATAGAGGATAATCCCGAAATTAGCAAGAGCATCCCAGACCCTTGGTATAAACTTATATACGGTTGGCACTACACTCCAGCCCGTCTACACAGACCATACCCTGGGAAATCTAAGGACTGTTGGAGAGGGTATGGGGCGGTGGCGACTGCAGAGCACATTTGGTGGGGATGCCCTAGAATAATGCTCTTCTGGGAGGAAATTCGGAAAGCTCAACAGGCCTTTGGACCAAGGGGAGCAGATCCCTGGAATTGATCTTGTTGGGCATTCAGCACAAAGACATGGAGTGTTCTTCTGAAGCTAGGGAAAGAGCACAGGTGATGCTTATCCTTGCTGGAACGATATCGGTTGCCAAGAACTGGAAAAGCCTGACAGTACCAGCATTTCTGGACTGGCTCAGGAAAGTCTGGGAGATTGTTGCGGTGGAATGGGCGACGTATGCCATGAACAATGCAATACAGAGCTTTGCAAGTGAGTGGGGCAAAGGGTTGGCCTTTCTTGGAGATGATTTTAGGATTGGGTGGCACCCACAGCTTTTTAGACTGTTGGACCTACAGTGAGCAGAGGGGGGGATTGACAACATTCTGAAGAATCAAGGAACACTGGAAAGTGGCCAGTTTGTTTTTCTTGGGGGGGGGGGGGGGGTGGGAGAGAGGGGGGAGGGAGAAAGAGGGGGCAATGTTGGAGGTGTTCATGTTTTAAAAAAATGTTAAAGTTTAAAAAAAAATGCACAACCATAATCTACATGGCATATATAGTGATCTATCGCTTTGCTTTGTAGTGTCTGCAATCCTATATTGGAGACCAAGAATATTAAAAGGTGCTATGATCCCGCCTAAAACCAGTCTTGTACTTGCTAGTCCCAGCTGTTCCACCCAGGATTAGAGTTTCCATAGTAAAATCTTACCGCTTGAATCCATCATGGCCCATAGCCTATAGTTTGCTGGATCCAAGCGGTCCCCCTTTTTAAACCGAGGAATTAAAATGGACTTACTCCAGCTAACTGGCACTTTCCCATCCTTCAATATATGGTTGAATGTTAATGTGAACAGCTGTGCCCAGAATTTCGTCATGCCTTTAAGTGCAGCATTAGCTGTCAGATCCTGTCTCCAAAGTTCTTCGGAAGCTGCTGAACCCTGCAGATCCACAAAGGCGTCAAGTGCACAACAGCTTGTATAATCAGCTGAGATCTAAAAACCCCTGGAGGAAAGGGGAATGGGACAGAATAATGGGATCCTCCTCTTTAGGATGGATATCTGTATGAAATGAAAAATCACAAAGTAAGCTTCTGTTCAGTAAATTACTGCTCCGACTCTCTAATCCCAAAAATGTGTATGGTACCGGAGACTCCTCCACAGAAGGCCTAGAGGATTAGTTTCACATTGGTATTGTGACAATGAGATAAGATCCTGCTGAATCTTCTGCATCTACGTGAATGTCATACTCCAGAACTTTTACCTGCTTCTTAAAACTGGGTAGACTCAGAAGTAACCCAATTAATTGGGTTTTCACAGAAAACTCCTCTGAAATATCTTGTCTTGAGCACAAGTAGTTCTTTGGATATTGTAGGTAGAATAGGTTGTTTCTCGCACAAACTATCCTTTCTTAAACTGACCGGAGAGTAAAATACTTGCTTTATAAGAATTTGCAGTTGGCCGTTATAATATTCTCAGTCTTATCTTGACCACCTTTTGGTTCTGAAGTGTAAGCGTTTTCACTTACCTAAATTCTAGAATTAACCTGCAGCCTATTTAAATTCTTTTTTTAAAAGCTACCCTAACTGTTAATCTAAAAAACTAGCTACAGCGTGAGCACGGCCAGCCAAGAAATGATAATCAGCGTGTGCTGTTTAGCAATCAAACAACTTTAGAATTACAGTAACCGCGCTAGTCAGGATGAATTAGAGCGCCGTGCTGAAAAGTAACATGGGGAAAATAAACTGTCGCCGCGCTAAAAGAACTCGCAGCGTGAGCCACGGTGAAACAAAAAAGGGATCTATGTGATCACTGAGACCACACATAATTGTGACTGCCGAAAATGCTGACTTTTTTTATTAAACCCTCTTTACGCCACACAGATATGCAGGGGAGACCCCCCACAACCGCCTATACTACTATAATATCCCATACCCCCCACATATATATGTGGTGTAAGCGGGGGGTTAGAAAATAATAAGTCAGCATTTTCGGCCGTCGCAATTCTCAGGTCGACATTTTTGTACGATTCCAAAAAAAAGAACAAAAATGAAAATAATCGCTGTGCAAAGGGAAAGGCTTACCTTCCGGAATGAGTCACCTGAAAACGAATCTGAAGCGATTCAGCCAGGAAACACACAGGCTCCATTGCAAGTTCAATGAGCAGGACCAAGAAGACTTGAGAAGCTGCCTTCAAAGAAAATTAACATTTTTGCCTGCGCGTGTACCGGAACAGGCAGCAGTGAATGTTACAGTGAAAGGCTAGTTCGAGTCACGTTAAATACTGCGCGCATGCATAGAAAGAGAAATGCCTCAACTATCCAGAAACTAATACATGCTATCGAAATAAATGAATACTTCCAAATATCCTTAGAAAAAACTAGAAATTAATTTTAAAGCTACTGAGATCTATTTACATGAAAACGTATTTCTTCACTTGTAAGAGCATAACTTATATAAACTGTGAAGTAAACTAGAATCTTCTTTCTCTTCATAAACCTTCTTCACAAATTGTAGATAAGTTTCTTTTTTCTTGCTTCTTTGACCCCAGGCCTAAAACTCAGGACACCTAAACAGGACCCATCTCCTGGACAATTCTTAATGAGACAGTTGAGAATGTTCTGCCTAGCCCTTTGTTTAATCTTCCACCAATCAGGACTCCAGGTTCCTTCCACCATCTTGGCTTGGGATCACCTCAGCACTCTGAAATATGTTAAGGCCCAAACTGAAAATGTAAATTTCAATAAAACAAATAAGGAATGGGAATTAAACATTTATTGGCCACTACCACAACTGCCGGAAACCTGACATTAGCTAGGCCATCCTGACATTAGCTAGGGCATCAGGGCCAGGAGTACGAGATGCTTTGCACCTATATGGGCTGCAAAATATCTTCGTACTCCAAACCCTGTGCAAAGGTCAAATCGTAGCCACCATGTGACCCCACCTGCATGTTCTGTTGCGTCATAGTACAAGTTCTTTATTTTTTTTAAAAACGTTATTATACTGGACATTACCACACAAGGACAAGTAGCTTACAAGTAGGAAGCAAAGTTACAGTCAACATGTTCAGAACAAGTGTAGCAAATAGAGTGCTGAGGAATTTGCTTCTCTTGCAGATTGCTAGGTACATATGACAACATTTCCAATTAGGAGCAACTTAAGCTGGAGGTAGGGAGGAAGAGGAATCATCGGGATCAGTAACGGTGGCTGCCGACATAGAGGAGACATAAGAGCGAAATGGAGCCCAGATGTTCCGGGTCGCGAAACTGGAGGTTGTTGAGCTGACCATGACTCCTCCATGTTCGAGGCCCATGTCACAGTGCAAAGCCACTGGGCATGAGTAGGGGTCCCAGGACGTAGCCAGCATAGCAAAATGCAACGTACGGCTAATAGCATGCATAAACCTGATAATTTCATGTTGTTACGGCTCAATTCAGAAAAATCATGAGACGCACACCAGGGGAGACGGGGTGATCGTACAAACCAATATGTTGGACATTGTGGAACAGACCCCCTTCCAAAACTGAGAGCGGACAAGACCATAACATGTGAAAGTAATTTGCAGCATCCGATCCACACCTGGGGCACTTGGGTGGGGGGGGGTATTGTTATGATCCCTCGACATGTGATGCAATCTGATTGGAGTGTAATGAAACCTGTGCAGTACCTTGAATTGAATCAATTTGAAGCGGAAGTTAAACGAAATGCCATGAATACGTGCGTACATATGGCTCCAACGCTGGTCCATCATTTCGATTCCCAGGTCCTCACCCCAATCGTGTCTGAGTTTATCAAAGGGAGGGGGGACCCTGGCCTGAAGCACAGCGTAAAGCCTGGAGACTCTATAGTAAAAGCTCTTAACATAGTTCACCAATTGGGTCTCAGACAGGGGGTTCACCTCCACTGGTGGTACCTCCCCAGAATGTTGTCTGTAATAGCACCAGAACTTTATACTATCATTTCTATGAAGCAGGGGCATCATAAATCGCCAGTTGGTGCTATTTAAATTACTTTTTGTTAGCAACAATGACATCAAACAAAATCCTTTTAGTGTACACTCGTAATCCTGCAGGGCAAATCACCTGCAATGACTCGGTCAACATTCTTTGGATATCTGACTTATATCTTGTCAAGCAATTACTGATGTCTGCATAGCAGGACAGCCAATTGTTATATTTTGAGTCTGTCCATGCGAGGTTGATGTCTGAAAAGGGTATAACTGTGTAGCATTGCGACAAGTAGAGCGAATGAACCAAGTCTGGATTGCATGGTCACTTGGGCTGTTGAATGCTGCTGAAATCCCAGATATATAACTTGGGCCCCACAAACACATAATCCAATCTAGAAACAGTTTTTCTGTTTGTCCAGGCGGAATCAGTCCCCCCCCCCCCCCCTCCATCCATTTCTATCTTCTATCTCTAGTTAAGTTGGACCATGTAAGTTCATTCTGTTGGACCAACGCTGTCCCCATTTATTCATCTTATCTCCATATGTGTCCAGGGGTGAGGAGGGGAAATCCATCTGCCCTAGGCATCATAGACTGGGCACTGGTGTGGCTTACATCCTTCCTTTCAAACCGACCCTCCCAAGTGCAATTGGGCCCTTTCCTTTCCTCCACCTCACACTCTACCTGTGGCATCCCTCAGGGCTCTATCCTATCGCTATGGCCCTTCAATATTTACCTTGCCCCTCCTGGCCCACTTGAGCCCTGCCTTCTCACCTTCCTTCCAGTTAAGTTGATGACACACTGCTTTCCTTTAAGCTTCCATCCTCTTCCTCATCCCTCTCTCATACCAGACTGCTATTCAGGCGTGGTGCTCTGATAATGATCTCTGCCTTTATGCCAGTAAGACTGAGATCCTTCTCATTGGGACACCTGCTCCCTGCCCCCCGTCCTCACTCTCTGGCAACCCTCCTTGGGTGCCCTCCCCCCTTTTGTGATGTTAATCTTTGTCATCTTTGACTCCTCTCTCTCCTCACATTGCGTACCTTGCCAAGAAGTCCAACTTTCAGCTCCACCTACTGAGAGGCATTCTCCCTTTCCCCACCTTCCTCCAGAAGGTCAATGTCTGCAGGGCTTTGTTTCTCGCTCGGCTGGACTACTGCAACAGCCTTTTCCTCATCTTCCTCTCGTCTTCGTCCTCTTCAACTAATCAAAAATAGGGCTGCAAGACGTATCCTTGGCCTCAATCCCAAGGACCGCATCTCTCCAGCCCTAAATTCTTTCCACTGGTGAAAGCAAGGATCAGATTAAAGACCCTTTCCATCATCCACAAGGCTGTCTTGGGCCTGGGACCTCTACATCCAGCTTTCTCTCCCTAAATACCTCTCTGCTAGCGTTCTTCGGTCCTCTAGCTCGAACTCTCTGCAGGTCAGACGCTTCTCCAAGCAGAGAGTGGGAGGTAGATGCCTTTCCTCGGCAGAAGCCTCCCTCTTGAATGGCCTCCCTCAGACTTGAGCCGGATCTCCTTAAGTTCTGGAAACTTGTCAGACTTTCCTTCCTCCGCCCCCCCCTTCTGTGGTAATGTCTCTGCCGCTGCGACTAGTACCTGATCCCATATGAGTCTTACAGGGGCCAGGCCATCCTTGACTAGTCACTTCCCTCTGCTCCCCCCACACCACCACCACCATCCCTACCTGCACTTGCCCTCTGAAACTCTTCACGGACTAGACTGAATCTGGTCCACCCCGCCTTTGCACTTTTCCTGGTCCCACCTCCCCTGCACTTGCCCTTCGTGGCTCCCCTCAGCACTAGCTCATCCTTCTGGGGCCCCCCACTCATGCACTTCACCCCCATATCACCCCCCCCCCCCCCCAGCCCTGCCCACTATTTCCTCCCTCCCTTGCTCTTTCTGTCTCTGCACTTCCTCGGTAAGCATGTCACAAGGCCCAGTACGACCGTTGGTGTTTCTTCCCTATGTCTGACCTTGCCCTTTTAGTTTTTTTTTGTTGTTTTTTTTTTGCGTGGCGTCTGGAAACGCTTGTGTATAGGCACCATACATATGTCCAATAAATAAAATCCTGATGATCAGGTAGGGTACCAGTTAAAGCACAATGAGCAAAGTCTCTGCTATAATTACGTTAAAATGTGAGTACATGGCAAACCACGTCAGGAGTATGTGTTCCACATATTCCCATAATTTCACCGCGGGGGTTATACATGTTAATATGTAGTTTCCCAAACGGGAATAGAGCAGATTCAATAAATATACTAAGAGCGTTCTGTTTTTATTGGGCAGAATTCATTGCTCTATATGCACTTTGGCCTCTACTGTCAGGCCGCCCATAGGATGACCGCAGGTTGCCCAAGCCAGTCTGAATCTGATTCTGAAGCTGTCAATCAGAAAAGGCCAACATGCCCATGTCTCCTGCAGCATGAATATATCGGCCATCATAATTTCAGTGAAGCCCGATGGACTACTTAAAAAGGATTGATGCCCTCTGATATTCCAGTTCCAAAAGGTGTAGCTAGCTGGAGGGGGGCGAGAGGGGGTGGGGCGGCTGTCATTGGCCACCCATCGTTCCATCCATCGGAGTGATGGGCTCTATTTTGCAGAGATTAGAAGTATGATGTTAATTTATTTTCTGTTGTGTGGCCTAAGTCGGCTAAAGGTAAGACGTTCTGTTTTTTTCGGCTGTATTATGTCAACCGAAGGCTTGTCAACCATAATTATTTGAGATGCAATTAAGTTGAAGCACATGGTTCTAAGAAAATTATAATTGGCAAGCAGCATATTAACACTTTTTGCAGATGCAAACAACTACTGCCCAATTGTGCAACTGTCTGCCTTAGGACGTTCTACATGGTGTATCTCTGCAGATGTAATTGCATGTAGTGCTGGGGACCTGCTAAATAAATTAAAAAGAAAATTACGATTTAGAAAGGGACTTTCCACTGCAGTAATTTCCACTGATTTAATGCACTTTCTCAAGATTCGGAGGTCAGGAGATGATCTCTTGTGTAGACAATTGTTGGTTTTCCCCATTCACTGCTCCATGGGCAATGACTATATTGGTGGACAATGGTCCAGAGGAACAGACCGATATTGATGCCCTAGCAGTTGGCAGGCCTCGAGACCGCTCAATGCTTGGTTTAGCCAAAAGGTGGTAATTATACAGTTCCTGGTGAATTGCAGAGTGAGGCTGGAAGGTAGGAGGCTGGGTTGCTCCACTGTCACAGCACTAAGCCAGGGCTCTAACGATGTCTGATGGTTATGCTGCACTATCCAAGTGGGTGCAGCATCTCAAACTCTTTGTGCAAGAGGTAAGAAACAATTGCTAGTTTGAAGACGCATTACCATTGCATGGTTCCCATTGCAAGAACGCACGTTTTGAGAGATATTGCAGCAGAAATGTTTGGTTTGGCTTATTTTTCTTATTTCCTTCTATTGTGACTTTTCCGGGGCTCGAAGTGAAGTTGTTCCTGGTCAGCTTCAGTTGGGTTATTTTCAATATCTGCAGTCGGAAGAGAGCCTGACTGGTTAACAAGGTTGATGATATCTTTTAAAGATTTAAAGATTTGGCAGCATTAGTTTTCCCAATCACACACACTTGGTCAGTGCGGATGAAGGCCACCCCCCCATTTTGTCTGGCTCACAGCTGGCAAGCTACACACTGATTGGACCAGTGTTAACGGGCCCAGGAGAAGCTCCTGCAGTGGGGGTAGTTGAGATTGCTGTTGGCAAGAATGTTCACATTTGGAAATATGGTCTTGTTAGTTATTTTGCCATATTTGCACAGAGACCAAAGACGGCGCTCCTGGTTACTGCAATTACAAGTTGGAATGTGAAGGCTCCTCAAGTGATCCCTTGTCACTCTCCTCTGAGATCGCGAAGAGTCCACCTTGCTATCTGTCTTTCTTTCAGTGAGCGTTGAATTTGAGACAGTTTCCAGGTCCAGAGTAGCAAACCAGTTCGAGCCAATGTTATCATATTCAACAGGTACCAATGGAATCCCAGGTGCGAGGGAGGGGCCAACAGAGAATCTCTCTGCAGGTTCAAACATGAACTAAGGATGGAGTTATTGTTATCCAACCTGGGGGCAAACTCCACCTCGCTTAACAGCTCTGAACGGTTTGTGGGTTAACCATTGGCATCAAGCTCGGGACAGACCGATTTATTGTGTTATTTCCTAGAGACAAGAGGCCCTCATTTGTGCGTGATATTTCTCCAGACATTACATCACTCACTACAGTTTTGTGCACCGGTGGAAAGAAAATTCGTGATTTTCGCTGCAGTACCAGATTTTTTGTAAAGTTTGTCCATTTAAGCTAAAGGAGCAGGATCTCCAATAGTAGGTTGATCCAACATCGGACTTCTGGTCCTTTTCCCTGCACGTTTGGCTTTACTTCTAAGAGGATAATAATGTGCATTTTGCTTCATCTTCCACTGTTTACACGCAGTGGGATTTAAATAGCACTCCCAGTGTATGCAGCCTTCACTTCAGTTATCGGTGAGTTACAAATCGAGCTTCACGTTGCAACAAGGCTTCTCGTACCGCTTAGAAGAATGAAAAATACACTCAGGGTGCCACAAGTACAAAGTTCAAATTTCACTTGAAATCATATGGCAGAGTCAATTGAAATGGTTTGTTAGCACAAGCACTTCATGGGGAGAGTCACCAGCCCCTGTCACCTAGATCACCACTGACCACACGCCCTGCGCTGGAAGGGGCTTAATGTAGATGGATCCTCGGGCGTGCTGGCGTTGCGATGAAAACAGAGACTCGGCCCCGTTGGGAAGCACGCTGCATTCAAAGAGAAAATTCAGCCATGACCACCAATGAACACACACTTAGCTCACACTTCTGTGCAGCTTCATACTACAACAGTTTGTGTGTGGCTTGTTTTATTAGTTATATGGCATCAGTTGGTCTGGGCATGGCACCTGGTAGCTGAAGATGTCAAGCAAACAAGGCTGTCCCAGGCTACAAGCAGGAGCAAAGCAGTCCCTACCGAATTCATTCCCTACTTTTCCTTTCTATGTTACCACTAAAATACCTCTGACATATCGCTGGGGCGGGGGGGGGGGACTAACATTTCCCTCTTAGTTATTCTAAAAATGCATGTGTATGTTTTGGGGCTAAGGTAAGTGCTGCAGAACATTGAGGCTCCAAATAAAATCTGTACTGCTTGTGCATCATGCCATCCAGTGGCGGAGGCGCAGGCGGTGGTAGTTGCATGGGGAGAAAGCAAGTGCCTGGGACACCGTAGAACCACCGGCTGCTACACCACAGGTCATTCCACTGATGCTCAGGCACAAACAAGATGCTAGCTCAATGCCAAAGAACACAACTGTGAAGCACAGGAAAAATACCTCTGCTGTCTGCTGATTAGCCACCCATACATTAGACAAAAGTGGCAAAATTGTGGGTCAGCCCTATAACAAATATGGACTCTTCCTGACACCCTAGTCCATACCTCCCTTGATTTCCCTCTTTTTTGGCTCTGATGTACTATATCCGTGCTTAAGGTGTGTGTGTTTGTATATGTATATATGTATATGTATATATCATGGCCATGTAGTTATGGTTAAGTTGGTGTTTCCATAGAAAGAGCACTTTTTGGGTGGCTTATAACTTAGCTCCCCCTGGACGAATCCTCACCAAACTTTGCAAAAAAAGTATATGGCCCACTCTGAATTTTTTTGCAAAGTGTGGTGAGGATTCGTCCAGGGGGGGGGGGGGGGGAGTTATAGGGGGGAGTCCCAAAACCTTTGTTTTTTCCCATAGACATAATGGGAAAAAACTTTGCTCACGCCTACAGCCCAAACTGCTGGACGGATTTGCGGCAGGAGCAACGGCTTGGTCCCGAAAGTGTGCTTTGCTTTATTTGGTGTAAATCCGTCCAGTAGTTTTTTTTTAAAAATGACAAAAATGTAAGTGAAAAAAATTAGTGATATCTGTTCGCTTCGCGGACACACTTCCCTGTTCGCTCCGCGGACAGGACGGTGATTGGGCAAGCAGCTTGCGTGATGTCCGCGGACATCTGACGTGCTCTCTCATTGGATGCGGTGAAAGCGTGCAGTGCGTCTGGCTTCAGAGACGCCTGCCATCTTTGTTCCTCGCATGAGAGGCTTTGTCAGCAGGAGCGGGATCTGCCGCCTGCACAGTAAGTCCGCCTGTGTCTGTCTCCTGTTCCTCCGACCCCCGCTCATGCCCCCTGTGTCCTTGTCCCCCCCCAACCCCCACTCATGCTCCGTTTCTTCTCTGTTCCTCCAGCCCCCCCGCTCACGCCATCGGCACATGGTGGCCAGCGGAGGGCCGAGGAGCGGGATCTGCCACCTGCACACAAACCCCATGTGTCTATCCCCCTCCCGCCCACCCCCCGCTTATGCCCCGTGTGGCCCCCTCCCGCCCACCCCCGCTCATGCCCCGTGTGGCCCCCTCCCGCCCACCCCCGCTCATGCCCCGTGTGGCCCCCTCCCGCCCACCCCCGCTCATGCCCCGTGTGGCCCCCTCCCGCCCACCCCCGCTCATGCCCCGTGTGGCCCCCTCCCGCCCACCCCCGCTCATGCCCCGTGTGGCCCCCTCCCGCCCACCCCCGCTCATGCCCCGTGTGGCCCCCTCCCGCCCACCCCCGCTCATGCCCCGTGTGGCCCCCGCTCATGCCCCCCTCCCGCCCACCCCCGCTCATGCCCCGTGTGTCCCCCTCCCGCCCACCCCCGCTCATGCCCCGTGTGTCCCCCTCCCGCCCACCCCCGCTCATGCCCCGTGTGTCCCCCTCCCGCTCATGCCCCGTGTGTCCCCCTCCCGCTCATGCCCCGTGTGTCCCCCTCCCGCCCTCCCCCGCTCATGCCCCGTGTGTCCCCCTCCCCCGCTCATGCCCCGTGTGTCCCCCTCCCCCGCTCATGCCCCGTGTGTCCCCCTCCCGCCCACCCCCCGCTCATGCCCCGTGTGTCCCCCTCCCGCCCACCCCCCGCTCATGCCCCGTGTGTCCCCCTCCCGCCCACCCCCCCGCTCATGCCCCGTGTGTCCCCCTCCCGCCCACCCCCCCGCTCATGCCCCGTGTGTCCCCCTCCCGCCCACCCCCCGCTCATGCCCCGTGTGTCCCCCTCCCGCCCACCCCCCCGCTCATGCCCCGTGTGTCCCCCTCCCGCCCACCCCCCCGCTCATGCCCCGTGTCCCCCCTCCCGCCCACCCCCCGCTCATGCCCCGTGTATCCCCCCTCCCGCCCACCCCCCGCTCATGCCCCGTGTGTCCCCCTCCCGCCCACCCCACGCTCATGCCCCGTGTGTCCCCCTCCCGCCCCCCGTGTCCCGCTCATGCCCCCCTCCCATGCCCCCGCTCATGCCCCGTGTCCCCCTCCCGCCCACCCCCCGCTCATGCCCCGTGTGTCCCCCTCCCGGCCACCCCCCGCTCGTGCCCCGTGTGTCCCCCTCCCGCCCACCCCCCGCTCGTGCCCCGTGTGTCCCCCTCCCGCCCACCCCCCGCTCGTGCCCCGTGTGTCCCCCTCCCGCCCACCCCCCGCTCGTGCCCCGTGTCCCCCTCCCGCCCACCCCCCGCTCGTGCCCCGTGTGTCCCCCTCCCGCCCACCCCCCGCTCGTGCCCCGTGTGTCCCCCTCCCGCCCACCCCCCGCTCGTGCCCCGTGTGTCCCCCTCCCGCCCCCCGTGTCCCGCTCATGCCCCCCTCCCATGCCCCCGCTCATGCCCTGTCTCTATCCCTCCCGCCGCCCACCCCCCGCTCATGCCCCGTGTCTCTATCCCTCCCGCCGCCCACCCCCCGCTCATGCCCCGTGTCTCTATCCCTCCCGCCGCCCACCCCCAGATCATACCCGGTGTCTCTATCCCTCCCGCCGCCCACCCCTGCTCATGCCCCGTGTCTATCCCTCCCGCCGCCCATCCCCCGCTCATGCCCCGTGTCTCTATCCCTCCCTCCCGCCGCCCACCCCGCTCATGCCCCGTGTGTCTCTCCCCCTCTCGCCCACCCCCGCTCATGCCCCGTGTCTCTCCCCCTCCCGCCCACCCCCGCTCATGCCCCGTGTCTCCCTCCCGCTCATGCCCCGTGTCTCTCCCCTCACCCCCCACCCCGCTCATGCCCCGTGTCTCTCCCCTCCCCCCACCCCGCTCATGCCCAGTGTCTCACCCCTCCTCCCAGCCCCGCTCATGCCGTGTCTCTCCCCTCCCCCATCCCCGACCTCCCCCCCCCCCGCTCATGCCCCGTGTCTCTAACCCTCTCGCCGCCCACCCCCGCTCATGCCCCGTGTCTGTCTCCTGTTCCCCCACACGCTCATGCCCCGTCGGTAAACCCCGTTTCGGTGTCGCCGGTTCGGCGACGTGATGTTTTGGCGCGCCGCACACCAGTGCACATCGCCTGCTGTTTAGGGAAACGTTGAGTGTTGTGCACTGAAAATGCGAGTTTCAACTTCACCCCACACTATTTTAAAATGAAACTGTTCTAGAGCGGTTTCATTTTAAAATAGTGTGAGATGAAGTTGAAACTCGCACTTTCAGTGCACTGCACTGAACGTTTCCCTAAACAGCAGGCGATGTGCACTGGGGTGCGGCGCACTGAGCAGAATTGATCTGCCGGGCTCACGAGGGTGGGGGCTGTGCTGCTCGGTGCAGACTGCTCCGAGCAGCACAGCCCCCTCCTTCGCGGGCCTGGCTGTGTACTCTGCGTGGCTGTGGTGCCTGCATGAAGAACTCGCAGGACATTCATGTGCGGCCAGTTCGGCGCGGGCTGCCGCACCGATCCGGCTCCTGCGCCGAACCGGCCATGCCAAATCGTCCTGCGCCGAACCGGCCGCCCTGAAATGTCCTGCTCCGTGCCCCGTGTCTCTCTCCTGTTGCATCCCACCCCCCACTCTCACCGCGTGTCTGTCTCCTGTTCCCCCCACCCCCTGCTCGTGCCCCGTGTCTCCCTTCTTCCCCCCCCCCCGCTCATGCCCGGTCTTCCTTTTCCCCCCACTCCTCGCTCATGTCCCGTGTCTCCCTTCTCCCCCCCCCCCCCACCCCCTGCTCATGCCCCTTGTCTGCACTGTTGGAACAGGGCAGACACGGGGCATGAGCGGGGGTGGGGGCCCCACCTTGCCCTACCCCCGCTCATGCCCCGTGTCTCTCCTGTTCACCCCCGCTCATGCTCCGTGTCTGTCTCCCTCTTTTTCCCCCCGCTCATGGCCCGTGTCTCCCCTGTTCACCCCACCCCCCGCTCATGCCCCGTGGCTCCCTTCTTTCCCGCTCATGCCCCATGTCTCCCTTCTTTCCACCCCCTGCTCATGCCCCATGTCTCCCTCGTGTTAGCCCCCACTCATGCCCCGTGTCTCTCTCCTGGTCTTCCCGACCCCCTGCCGATGCCCTGTTTTCTTTTTATACACCCCACCTTCCCTTTCCCTGGTGTCCATCTTGGTAAAAGATTTTCCTTCCTACATCGACGTCTGCCTGCGGTGTCCTGGTTTGGGAAGAAAAATCTTTTTTTTACCACCCCGGGTTCCCACTTTGAGAACCTAGGATGATAGTGTCTTCCTCCATTGAAAAGGACGTTATGGTTAAGTTGCGCTAATAAAAACCTATGAAATTCAGTAAAAAAACTTTGTTAAAGGGAAGTTATGGTTCAAAGTAAAACCGAAAAACCCTTGAAATTCAGCAGTTATGGTAAGATGAGCAACCATAACTCGCGCCACCGTGCACTGCTAACACTAACACCCAGGACATCAAAGATGGGATCACAAATGTCACAAATTCCTGTTCTAAAAGTGTATATTAAAGTTTCTGCAGTTAAAAAGCTTGTAATTGGATCTGTGGATGGAGTTGTCGGTTCGCCGCAAGGTGGGCTACCAACCGCCTGTCCCAGCCCATGCCTCTCGGAACCCCTTGATGCTCTTGACCGAGTGTCCTGTGGATCTGAAGCTTCAAGTGCAAAAATGTATCGTTCGAACGTTGATTTCATCACACTAATCTATGCAATGTGTCGCTTTACTTATGAAAACTGCATTCTTTAAAAAAAAGAACAAACTGTTTTAAAAAGTTTTTATTAAGAGATCAGCATATCCTTGCTGAAAAATAGATCATGAAAGGAACACATTTGAACAGGACATGGCATATTTGGGTCTTTCACATGGACCAGAGCAACACCAAGGCAAGTCAGGATCCAAGAAAGATGCAACAATAGGAGCTGCAGGTGGGGCAAGCTGGGGGTGAAGCTGTGCCTTGTCAACAGTTCTGACACACAGCCATTGCTGTACCTGGGCACCCTGTCCACAGGGCCATGTTCCACAGCGCCATGAGCCATGGCCTCTGATTAATACAAAGGCGTGTAGTTGCTGTCAGTCTGCGTTGCATGCATAGAAAGCCTTTCCCTCACCCTGCAGCAGATGTTGATTATTTATATTGATAATGTATATCACCAGCTTAAATTGAGACATGGGCTCCCCAAGGGGGTGTGGTTTGGGCACTGTTACCCCATAGCCAGTGGGTTGGATAGAATTCAAAGTGCACATCCACATGCCAGCTCCTCTTCAGGGCCCTTCCTTTTGCCCTTGAAGATACATATGTTGGCCTCATTAAAAGGCTCATGGCACTGTAGCACCAAATCCATTCACTGGTCCTTGTACATACTGGAAGAAGAGCACCTGCTTCAAAAGGGAGACACTAAAAGCACTTTAACCTAGAGAGGTGCCAAGAGCCTGAAAGCATTTAAAATCTGGTGCTGAGGTAGCAAGTAAAATAGATGGAAAATGTGGCTTTGAACAACCAGTGTTGGGGTTTATTGAGCCAATGGCCATATGTAAAAAGATTGTAGACGCTTATTTTTGTCTCTGCTTCTGTCTCCTTGACAGAATACCCATACCCTGTGAAGGGTCGGTTAGTAAATAACTGAGGAGAGATGTGAGAAGCGAAAACAATCCCTGGGCAGTCCGCTCTCTGGCAACAAAAAAGTAGACCAAATAATGCAAGAATGAGAAGCTTGGAACACAGAAATTGCGATTAAAGGTCCTATTCGAAGGGATTGTGTCCTCCGACGTATTCCTTATCGTTGATGGATCATCTCCCAGCTTGCTGGCCTCGGAAACATTTTTTCAGTAGAGGGCGCTGCGCGTCGACGTCCCTCGAGCCGATGTCCCTCGACGGCCTCTGTATCGGCGCCGACGTCATCACACGTATAAATACTCGCGGAGCGTCTGTTGCTCAGTTCCGTTTTCCCGCGCTTTGTGGGGCCTCGGAATATCATTGCTCAGTTCTTCAGTCAAATATATCAATATTCCTCATGAATACCGACTCGTACTCGATGGCTTCCTCACCCGAACCGACGACTCCACGGTCCGGCTTCAAAAAATGTCGAGACTGTGGGAAGAAAATGTCGTTGACGGATCCTCACAGGATCTGTTTATGGTGCCTGGGAATCTCGCACCATTGTTCGGAGTGCAAGGACTGCATGTCCATGACGGCGAAAGCCTTGAAGGAGCGTAAGGGGAAGCTCGAGAGAGGTAAGGTAGTTAAAACTTCTTCGAAAGTTTCCTCGGCGGAGTCAAGACATTCGTCTCCTCGCCATCACAAAAGACATTCTCGTCCTAGGTCTCGAAGCAGTTCCCATCACTCTTCGAGATCTAAGCATTCAAAAAAGAGACGTCGAAGATCCCTTTCCTCGTCTTCGTCTTCTGTTTCCCCAAAAAGGGTCTCCTGCCCCACAAAACATAGCTCTCAGGCTGAGTGGGAGGAATTCAGGAAAAAGATGCCAAGCGTCTTCGAGAAAGCGACCTCAACCCCCTCGAAGACTGCTGAGGGTGATACCCTGGGTGAAAGACCCGAAAAATCAAAAAGCCGGGAGTCGCAGCACCCGGCGAAAGAAGCCACTCGAGAGCGTCATGAACCCTCGAGTAAAGGCAAGGTTGCGTCTTCGCCGTCATCGAAGATCCCTTCGACACATAGATCGGTGTCGTCGACGCTGTTATCGAAGGGTTCTTCGACACACAGGTCAGTCGAGTCGACGCCGTCTTCGATGCCGAGAAAGGATAAACCCACGGCCACCTCCCAGCCAGTGGCCATACCCAGAGCCTCGAGCACAAGAATGTCATCGAAAACCTCGAGTAGAATCCCGATACTCCCGAGTTCATCAAGGCCTCTACCACCTTTCTTGACGCTTCGAAGTCTTTAACGTCCGCGTCGACGACGTAGACGTTTTCTCAGCCAATCATGACGAATTTGGCTCCTTCTGATCTGGGAATGGGATTTATACCATTTTCAAGACCTGATCACTCCAGAGTCTTATCTTCTATTTATGAAGAAGGGGAGGATTCGGATCAGGGAAGACCTTTTGAGTTGCAGGGATCTGCGACTCCTGCACCAGAGGAATTTACCTCTGAGGAAGGTAGGTTTAAAGACCTCCATGAATCCCTACAGGAAGCAAATGGGTTGGACACTTCCCCAGAAGTGGAATTTGCCAGACCCAGGGGAACATGCTGAAACCGCTTATAGAACCTTGATGGCAAGGATAAGAGTTTATGGGATGGTCCACATCCTCACCTGCTTTTCAGCAAGACGACCTCGCAGACATCTTGGTCAAATGTCCACAGGAGGATCCTGTGGTGCCATTTCATGCGGCATTACAAAGGAGAATATTGGCAAAATGGGAAACACCTGAGGTAATCCCAGCGGTTAACAAAAAATTGTCAGCTAAATATAGGGTGTCTTCAGCTGACCCTGAATATTTATCCAAACACCCAACGCTGGAGAGTCTGGTTGTTCAGGCAGCTACTTCAGCAGGTAGTAAATCAGCTTACCCTACTGTTCCACAGGATAGGGATGATAAGAGATATGACTCTATGGCCAAAAAAGTATTTTCCGCATGTAGCATGGCGTTGAAATCCATCAATGCTACTTGTACGCTCGCTAGGTTCAGCCACACACTTTGGGAGTGTCCTTCATCAGTGGCTGACTGCCTCCCGGAGGGAGAAGTAAGGGAAGCGTTCCTCATCAAAGATGGTAAAGACGCTATGTGTGAATCCCTTCACACTGGCAACGATTCTGCTGACAGCATCAGCAGAGCCATGGCGGCAAGTACAACAACCCGGAGATTTCCTTGTTTGCGAAAGTCTGGTTTTGCTCTAGATGTGCAAAGCAGACTCTTGAATATGCCCTTTGACGGCTCTTTGTTTGGTAAGAAGGCGGATGACAGTTTAGAAAAATTACAAACATCTAAGGCAGCAGCAAAATCCCTAGGAGCTGCAATCCGTCAGACACCATATCACCCCTCAGGAACCTCTTGGAGAGGTAAGTCCTTTCGCTTCTGTTCCGCATTTTTTATTTTTTTTATTTTATTGGTTTACAATCAAACCTTTAAAATACATAGAACATTACAAGACAAACAAAACATTCATCCATTTCACTTTAACTCCTCACGTTAAAGAAGGGGTTTCTCAATATACCAAAGAATATTACACGTCCTCAATTGTTTACAGGTACATTTGGGATCAACAATCAGTTTTCAATTATTGCTAAAAAATGTGTTAAAGTCAAGACTATTTTCATGTCTCTCCCATTAAACATTTGTTGCCACCAGTCTTCAGCGTCCAGCGACGGGTGGGAGTCACTCCAAGGGCCCAAAAGACGAGTTCTTTCTGTTCTTAGCCCAACGCAGAATAGCACCAAATGTTTCAAAGTTTCAGGTACTTGCGAACAGCAACGACACATCGGATCCAGATTTGCGTATGTTGACCATGTCCGTAACCGCTCTTTGGTTTTGAACCCATTTAGCCTAAAACACATGAACAGTCTGCGGGCATGCGGATCACGAAATAATTCGATGTATTTTTGTATGCTGTTGTACGCCCGAGCTTCGAGTGGAGCCTCATCCATTGATTTAAAGGACAATCTTTTGGAGCATGTTGATTCCCAATCCTCTCGCCATATTTTTATTTTTGCTGCATTCGGATTCCCTTGGAGAGTCTCAGGCTTGATGTTATACTCGAACATTAAAACTTCACAGCGTTTCATCCACATTTACAAGACCTCCGGTCCGGAAGAAATCGCGCAGTGGAGAACTCCAAATTGTGGAATTTGTTTGCATGTTTTTGTTTTGCGGTAGAGAGAACACATTCCAAGAAACTCTCGCGTGGATTGAAATTAATGATAGTTCATATCTTATGGAAGTCGTAGCTGTTCCTTTTGGTAAATTGTGAACTTTGGACCAAAGGATATTCTCAAGAGTAGACCATAGCTCCCATGAACAGCCCAATGCATTTTCTGCCCCATATGTTAGTATAGGTATGACCTTTTGCTCTTAGAATCGTAAAACTGCCTTCAGAGAAAATTTCCCATATTTATTGTTTATCACCTGCGCTTGACACGCCAACTGTTTGCATTTACGTTTAGTCTCAATTATCCATGGTTCGTCATTGAGGCTGGAAATGATAATCATTCCAAGATATTCACACTAGGCGAGATCATCAGTTTTTATTGATTCAATGACCAGGTTAGATTTTTTGCAAGCTTTGTTTTGCCACTTTTTAGATCTTTAAAAAACAATATTTCACACTTCTTTGTGTTAATAAACAGGTGTTTTTCGACCACATATTGCTGGATTGCATTGATTTTCCTCTGTAATCCAATGGGTGTTAAGTCCAGCAATATGAGATCGTCTGTATAAAGCAGCCAACTTAGCCGGGATTTATGCATCTTTGGAGGAAAGATGTTTAACCCCTCAAAAGAATTCCCAATGTCAGAAATAAACAGGCCAAATATCGCCGCCGCTAGCGGGCAGCCTTGCTTAACCCCCTTGAAAGTGTTAATTGGTTGAGACAGCGCACCCGTTTGTTCCAGACGAACCCTGATTGAGGTTCCTGTATGCAATTCTTTTATTGCGGCAACTAGATCTTTCGGGCAGCCCCATCCATTCATTTTGTTCCATAGACATGTACGATCTATTGTGTCAAATGCATGGGAAAAGTCAATGAAAGCAAGGTAAACCACGGTTTGAGTTCTAATTGCCTCCATTTTAAGTAGATTCAACAACAAAAGATTCAACGAGCAGCCAACCTGCTTGACAAAACCAGTTTGTTTTACATCTACATGTTTTGATTGAGTTGCCCATTTAACTAACTTGTGCTGCAACATGGTCGCGTACACTTTCCCCAAGACGTCAAGCAAGGCGATAGGCCGATAATTTTTAGGGCATGTTCTGTCCCCCTTTTTAATATAGGGACAATCACTGCGGATTTCCAAGATTGTGGTGTCTGTCGCTGAAGATTCACTCTCTTGAAGAGATCCGCACAAAAGTCTGCCGATAGCCCCGGGTGTTGCTTGATCGTGAAATTAGTCAGGCCATCAGGCCCGGGAGCTCTTGAATTTTTGGCTTTACTAATTATACTCACAATCTCCTCTAGGGAATGTCAATGACCAACTTGCAATACAATGATCATCAGGGTTAAAGGAACTTCCACTATCCTTCTATAGATCTTTAAAATGGGCATTCCATGCTGCTTCAGATACCATAGGAGCTTGTAGAGCTAATTGAGGTGCTTGTGTGTCATTAATAATCTTCCAGAAATCTCGGGACTTCTTGTTGTTCAGATTTTTTAACATGCATTCCAAGTCACCTTGAAACATAAGCCCTTTATGTGATTTGAGCCACTTTTTGTAGCGTTGCTTCGCCCCTCTTATCTTCAGACTACGTGTCTCTGGCGCATCAGTTCGTGCGTGCCGGATTATACTCCTCATAAGCCGTTTCTGTTGTAATAGAGCCAGGTCAAAGCAGTGCGTTAGTTTCAACATCATTTGTTTAGAGCCATCATTCTTGGTTTTAAAGATTGCCAGTAACTGAGCATATTCTAGCATCGCAGCATCCCTGTTAAATTTATTTGCTATCAGTTCGACGTCTCTTTCAGCTAGACGTAGGCGGACCCTACTTGCTCCCACGTCAATCTTCACCTGCCATTTTGGTTTAACATCTATATTGTTACTTGTGAATTCCATCATCAATATGACGTGGTCGCTGTTTGAATTTTGCTGCACTTTTAGCGATGTTACACGTTGCTGGAAATCGGCAGGGACAAATATTGTCAATGGTGGATCTCTGATTTACTCTGTTCCACGTCCAAGCCGGCAGTATATCCCCTGGCGTACATCCACTGAGCACCTGCAATTTTCTTACGCCCATTTCTTTCATCCATTTAGTTTCCAAATTTGTTATCTGAAGTGATTTAGGCTGGAAACAATATGTTCAAATCGCCACATAAAATTGTTTGCTCCTTCTTGGTCAACCAATAGGCGATCTATAATGCTTGAGACCTCATCAATAAACACATTGGTTCCAGCCCTCGCATGTTTCCAATATAAATTCAGAATGGATTTGTTCTTTATTGCGGGAATGTTTGGCCAATTTGACAATCATTGACTCTTGGATGAAAGGCGAATGATTTACAGACTTTTCAATGCTGTATCCGGGTGATCTTCTTACTAAAGTTATAAGACCAGCCATTGGACGGCCTTTTGCCAATTTTATGGCAGGATTTAAAGGAATGGTTCAGCCAAAAATGTTTATTTCAAAAATAGATAGGCAACATAAAAAAAAGATTGGCGTATTTTTTTTTTTTCGAAGTCCCTATGTAAAATTTTGAGCAATTAAAGCTCAAAATTTGAAAAAGCAAGCACATGGGCGCATCCATTTTGTGAAATGGCTGCCCGCCTGTGCTGGTTTTTGCGGCACTAATGAAGGAAAAGCCAGCCAGCTGTGGTAAACAAAAGCTACCACTGGGTGGCTTTTCCTTCATTGGTGCCGGGACTCGGAGGACGCGGACCGGAGACTGCAGGCAGAAAAGCTGCAGCTGCATCTCGGTAAGTGCTATTTATTTTTTTAAATAAGCACTAGCTGCGGTTTTTTTCCCAAGTTTTCCGGGTTGTAGGAGCCCGGAACACTTAGAAATAAAACCGCAGCTAGTGTTTATTTTTATTAAAAAAATAGCACTTCTGGCCACCACGGGGCGCGCGGATGCAGACCTTGTCCGCGTGAGCTCCCGTCGCACGGTCACCTAAATCGGTTTGAGCCCTCGTTTCTAGGAACCCCCCCAGACTCAAAGTTGGCACAGAGGTGTCGGAAGGTCCCCCCCGCAGCACAGCGAAATCCCGTCCAAAATCGGACAAGAATTCCGGGAGAAAGAGGCTTGGGCGCTTTGCGCCGAAAACGAAACCAACCCTGCCCAGGGCGGGCACCACGCAGCGGTGCCCAGAGACCTCGACAATCTTTGCGCGCTTCGACCCGCGGTGAGGGGGCAGCGCTCGGACACCCATGCACCCCACCCTCACAGGAACGACCCACTGGTGGAATCCGTGATCTCCAGCACCCAGCCGAGCCCTGCGCTGTGAACACTGCCAAGGAACGCATGGCGCTGAGCACGTTGGCCTCCCTCCCCCAGTTACAAGGCGGAAGGCGGCCCTCCCCGCGACGCGGCTGCGGCGGACCCCGCCGAGACACCAAGTAAGTAAGTGCGCTTACTGGCACTCCCCGCCTGACTCCACACATGCAAGCTGCCCCCCCACCGAGGAACGAACCAGCCCAACGCTGTGGGTTGAGGCTCCACACGAGGCGGTGTAGGCCCCGGAAACCCTGCTGCGCCCGACTCCACCGGAACCCCCAACCACACAGACCTCCACAGGCGGGGCCCTGCTCTCCCAGGCCTACGGGTGGCAGTTACGCCGCGGGGTACCCGCGGCTTCCCTGCGCCGCACGTGGTGGAAGGACCGTAGCCCCCAGTGCACCCGGACAACACCAAAGAACATGGCCTCAAAGATTGGACACAATCTATCGCTCCTGATAGAACCCCACCACCCCAGACCCCGCGGAAAGCTTTCTCCACACATCCAAAGCCAAAGAATATAGGCGCTGACCACTGAGTCACAGAGAGAGGGACCCAGGAAGAAAAGCGGGACAAGCCCAAACAGCTCACCCACCACCAAGTGCCCCCTGGGAGGTCGGACGGGGGGCGGGTTGCCGAGGATCCCCCGAAAGGTCCGCACGGCCCGTTGGAACTATCCAAGCACTGCGGGGCCCGCAAGAAGTGGGTGACCCCGAGACACGCATGCTGCACAGATCCACTGAACGTTGCGACTTCAAGGCACTATAGAAGAGGAGTAGAACCCTCAATGCTTCACATTGGGAGCACTTTCTGGACTCAACTCTCCCTAAACATACTGGAGAACTGCCTCGTTACACACCGCTGGGGGAATGGCCCCCTGACTCATCATTGTTCTCTCGGACACACCAACGATACCAAGAAAGATACAGGGGCGTGTGCCTCCTCAGTGGTGTCCACAGTCCTAACGAGCGAACTCACCTAAAAGTCTAGGACAGATTCTCACAAGCGCATGAATCCCTGACAGAAGCTCGCCATTTACGCCTACAACACAAATCCCGATCCCAGCGGCAACCTGAAGATGACGTCTCCGATAAACCCGACCCCGGAGGGGGACACAGCGGCAACGAAAGGCGACATTGCAGGCTTGCTCGCAGAGATCAGGAACATAGGTGCCAACATTGGCGGAAAAATTGATAAACTTACACAGCGGATTGACAACATTGAGGACAGGGTCGAAGGGATAGAAAATAACCAGGCCTCAATTGATACCCTTGAAACCCAGCTGTCTCTAAGGATAAGCGAGCTGGAGAAGAAGGAACAAGAGTGCAAGTTGAAGATGGATGATTTGGAGAATCGAGAAAGAAGAAATAACCTGCGATTTTTCGGCATCCCAGAAAAAGAGGGGGAAACTGAAGAGGACCTGAAAACGACCATACATGATATCATAAAGCTCCTCGTTGCTGACGATAATATTGATGAACCCAAAACGGAACGCATCCACAGGGCGGGGGGACCACCCGGAGGACCCCGGTCCGTCCTCGCCCGATTCCATCATTACCAGGACAGATCGACGGTGCTAGAAAAGGCGAGGAACGGAGGCACCATCACCCTGAGCGGGGCACAAATAACGATCTATCAGGACCTCTCCTCTTTAACCCTCGCAATGAGGAAAATGTGCAAACCACTCACCACATGGCTTAAATCTCGAGACATAAGATACAGATGGGGATACCCCTTCTCCCTCTCCTTCGATCACGAAGGATCGAGAATCAGACTGAACTCGGAGAGAGAAATTAAGGACTGCATCCTTGACCTATTAGGTCACCAATCTCAAGAAGAATCGACCGATCATGCACCCCGCGAAGACAGGGAATGGCGAATACAAGGCCCGAAGAGGAGGAAAGTTAAAGGCTCGAGAAAATACCGTAGAGGAAATGGCTCGCCAGAAGGATTGAGTTGATCTCATCTCCTCGCAGCCCTACTCAGCTAATTTACATGCCGGAAAATAAGATTGAAGGACATCTCATATGTAGGGTGTCTCGATCCTACCCGCGCACAGCTAACTTGTACACCTGGAGGGGGGGGTTCCAGGGGGCTCTAAAGTTTATATTGATGTATACACTGCAAGGGGACTGTGAAGTAACGGTCTCCACTGGTGGTTCGGTTATGAGCCAGTGCTTCCAACTCGGCTCAATCGAACGCCACCGAACACATGGGGGGAGGGGGATGGAAGGAAGGGGAAGGGGAATGGAGGCTGACTTCGCGTCAGCGATTTGGATGAATAGCGCACACGGGGAGATGGGTTTGTGGTCCCCCGGTCACCATGGGGAAACAATGGAAAGATCAGCGCGTCCTTATGACCTAAGACACCACCGTCGTGATGACGGCTGAGGCATGCTCCGAGGGCATCATGAGGGTGGGCACATTGAATGTGAAAGGCCTGAACTCACCCACAAAAAGGTCCCTTGTCTATAGAGAGTTCCGGAGATCGAAATTTGATATCCTTCTCCTACAGGAGACTAAATACGTGAGAGGCGAAGAAAGAACAATCTTGGGGAAGCGAACGGGGCTGGAGTTCTGGGGATCGGACCCACTGCGCAAAGGTGGGGTGGGGATCCTGATCAGAAAAGGAATAAACCTAATGGTCATGAAGGTTTGGGCGGACGTAGAGGGCCGAGCGCTACTTGTCACAGGTACCATAGGTAAACTAGCTATCACGGTGGCCACGATTTACTCCCCAAATGTAGGTCAGATCCAATACCTCTTCAAAACAATACCCAAAATCATGCTAGAAGCGACCGGCCATGTAATACTAGGTGGGGACTTCAACATTTGGGCGGACCCCGATATGGATTGGCACCCCGGCAATCCCCAAACAAGGGACAAACCCACTGGGTACTACACCCAATTTAATAGAATGATGGAATTGTATGGCCTGATGGACGTGTGGCGTTGTATGCACCCCACAGATAAGCGGTACACCTTCTTTTCAGCCCCACACAACACACACACCCGCATTGATTACCTCTTCTCCTCGAGAGACCTATGTGACACAGCCTCCTGTTCAGATATTGTTGCAATCTCATGGTCAGACCACGATATGGTACGAGCCGATTTGGTGTGGGGCTCCCTCCCAATAGGGAGGGGTAGATGGCGGTGTAATGAATCGCTTTGGAAAGATGCAGTTTTTAAACAAGAAATGCAAACCGCAATTGAGGACTACTTCCAACTGAACGATAATGGTGAGGTCTCCAAACAGGTTGTCTGGGCGGCGGCCAAAGCCACATGGAGAGGGGTCTTAATGAGAGAAGGGGCCAGTAAAAAAAGGGAGAGCTTTGATTGAAAACAGGCTCTGCAGGGAAATTACCCAACTAGAAACGGGAACAATCAAAAGTGGGGTTGCTGACTGAACAGGTCTTAGAAGCCAGGAAAAAAAGGGAGGAACTCCGTCTCCTAGAACATGACCTAATAGCCCGCAAACTTCTCCTCTTGAAGCAGAAGTTTTACGAGAAAGGGGACAAAGCGGACGCGTTATTGGCAGCCAGACTACGGGCCCAGCAAGCTGACAGAAGGGTTGACGAACTATCTGATTCAGAAAACACCCCGGAAGGGGCCAAACCACCATCCCTGAAAAATTTGCCGATTTCTTAGAAGCTTTGTATACCCCCGACGGAGATCCCGACACACCAGGCATCCAAACATATTTAAACGACATTGACATGCCCGAAATTACAGTCACAGAGGCGGAATCCCTTGACAGCCCCATAACAACTGTGGAGATCCATGAAGCCATAAAGAGACTTACACCAGGTAAATCCCCGGGGGAGGATGGGTATTCGGCAGGATTTTATAAAACATTCGCAACACAACTCACTCCCTTCCTCACCGATCTCTTCAATCAGATCTTGGAGACGGGGAAACCCCCCCGACTCATTCACAAAGGCGATCATTGTGGTTATTCCAAAGGAGGGGAGAGACCCTGCGAGATGTGGCTCATATCGCCCAATTTCCCTACTAAACTTGGACGCGAAAATTTACGCCAGGGTCTTAGTCGCTAGGATCGAACCGTTCCTCCCCCGTCTCATCCACGCTGACCAAGTAGGATTCATATTAGGCCGTCAAGGCGCAGACACTATGCGCAAAACCCTCCACCTGGTACACACCTCTCATAGTCTCCACACCAACCCTGCACTGCTTTCTATTGACGCGGAAAAGGCGTTCGATAGGGTAGAATGGGACTTCCTAATAAAGGTCCTTCAGAAAATAGGACTAGGCCCCAACTTGAGAAAGGGTATACAAGCGATTTATTCAGCTCCTTCGGCATCGGTCCATGTGAATGGAGAATATTCTAGGTGGTTCCGATTAATGCGTGGTACCAGGCAGGGATGCCCCCTCTCAGCCATTTTGTTCGCGCTATCGCTAGAACCAGTGGCATGCAAAATCAGAAAAGACCTTGGTGTAGAGGGCATACGTTTGGGAGGCGTAGAGTACAAGTTAGCGCTATATGCAGACGACCTACTACTACACGTAGTCAACCCAGAGACCTCCATCCCTCAAGCCATCTTTCTACTCGAGGAATACGGCCGCCTGTCAGGGTTCAAGATCAACCGTGCTAAGTCTGTCCTCTTCCCGCTGCAAGGTGACCCAACTACGAATGTGGCAAGATATTCCTCCCTGGGGCTAACTATCGAACACCACACATTACAATACCTAGGAATATGAATCACCAAAAATATTGACTCTCTCTACGAAGCAAACTTTCCCCAGCTCCTAACGAAACTCCGATCAGACCTCGCCAGGTGGGATAAACTCACGATTTCGTGGCTGGGCAGGCTCAATGCGATAAAAATGACTTGCCTCCCGAGGTTCCTATACCCATTCCAGATGCTCCCAATCCGGATCCCACAGCGGTACTTCATAGAGGTCAAGAGGGAAATTCTAAAATTTCTCTGGCAAGGAAAGAAGCCCCGAATAGCTTATACCACCCTCACACTGCCCAAAGATAAGGGAGGGGTAGGACTACCTGACTTGAGAAAATACCATGCAGCAGCCCAGCTCCGTCTACTTGTCCCCCACCTGCGCAACTACAGTGAACCACAATGGGTAGCAATGGACAACCACTATCTAGCGCCTGCAACACTTGGGGAATGGGTGATGAGAAGAACGAGAGACCACCCACTATTTGTAGCCCTGTGGGAAATCTGGAGAGAGAGAGCAGATATGATACGCATTACAACGTGGCCGTCCCCACTAAGCCACTTATGGTCACCAGGTATCAACAACCATATCCCCAAAGTAGAAAGATTCCAAACCTGGTACGAGGCGGGACTTGAGCGGGTAGGCCAACTTGTACGCAGCGACTCCTTCATTACCTTGCCAGCCCTAACGGAGACCTTAAACATAGGAACTCTTTCCGCTTTTCACTACATCCAAATTAAAGGAGTCCTGACGAGAGATGTGTTGAAGGATAAATTGAGCAGAGAACTCACCCCATTTGAAAAAATGCTAGATTCCAAAACTGATAGGAAGGGATTGATCTCTATAATGTATAAGTTGCTGTTGGAGGGCGGTACTGGGTCGACACACACTCTCCGAACACGATGGGAAAACGACATGGGGATTGAAATTGTAGACGAACTGTGGGACAAAATGTGCACCATGGCCACACGCACTTCAATATCAAACCAATACAAACTACACTCCATCAAACTGCTCCACCGTTGGCAATACGACCCACATAGACTGTCAAAGATGTACCAATCATCATCCCCCCACTGCTGGCGCGAATGTGGTCAAACAGCTGATTACTGGCATATGTGGTGGGACTGCCCTAAGGTCCAGATTTTCTGGGATGAGGTCCTTGGCTGGGTAAGGCACACGGATGGGATCCAGAGACCTCTGACCCCGCAACTGGTTTTGTTTAGTCTTGAGGCGGAGGACGGCGAATGGACTACAAGGAGTAGTCCCCCCACCTATTACTTGCGGCAAGGGCACTAATAGCGACCAAATGGAAATCATTGTTGACCCCGAATAAGAAAGAATGGATTAATGTCGCCCTAAATCTCTGCACGATGGAAAAGATAACTGCATCACTCCATGGTAGAGCGTCACAATGTGAACTGTTATGGTCCGACTTTCTGAACGCATACACGTCCACTGCAGAACCAACCCAGAGCGAAGATGGGTCTCTGCCCTGAAGAGGGCCGGACCGGACCACCCCCCCTTCCAGGGCCTATCCTCCCATCACTTTACCACACATCTCTCCCCACGCCGCTAGACGCAACCACCTCAGGCACACAACTACACCCCCCTCATGGACGCGCCCATAACTGAACTCCATTGACCTAACCCTGACCCACAACTTATACCTTGACCACGATGCCAAAAATCTCCAAATGACCAGTCTTCCATTCTAGGGGGAAGGGGGGAGGGAGTATCAATTCTAAATTTGTTGGGGGAAAAGGGAGGACACAGTTGTTTATACTGTTGGTCTCTCCACGTTCTTCTGATTATGTATGCTCTTTAGTTGTACCTTCCAACCAACAGGAAGAACTTGACCTGAACAGGTACTCGTTGTTATTCCAAATGATAATCTCATTCTGTACTTCCTTGTTCATGTGAATGTTTAATTTGAAAACTCAATAAAAACAAATTTAAAAAAAAAAAAAAAAATAGCACTTAACGAGATGCAGCTGCAGCTTTTCTGCCTGTAGTCTCCGGTCCCCGTCCTCCGCGTACAGCACCAATGAAGGAAAAGCCACCCAGTGGTAGCTTTTGTTTGCTACAGCTGGCTGGCTTTTCCTTCATTAGTGCCGCAAAAGCCAAAGCGAGCACAGCGGCGGGCATCCATTCCCCATGTGCTATCTTTGAGCTTGAATTGCTAAAAAATTTTACATAGGGACTTGGGAAATAAAAAAAAAAAACGCCAATTGTTTTTTTTTTATGTTGCCTATCTATTTTTGAAATAATTTTTTTGGGGCGAACCATTCCTTTAATGCTATCTCAAAGTCTAATGTAACAGGGCTGCTGCTTAACCAGGTCTCTTGCAAGCAAACTATATCCACACCTCCCAACCACTCAGTGTTCATCAAATGAGTAAAGCCACGGGTATTCCAAGAGCCTAGTACACAATTCTGCAAGACGTCCGCCTCCTGAGTTCTCGGTCATGGCTATTATTTAACGTACCGGCCAACCATTGCCATTCATGTGTTACGCCCTGATTGTGAATGTTTGTAGGAAAATTAGGTGCTGAAACGCCTTGTTGCATTTTGCCTTGTATAGTTATGGTGAGTCTCTCACTCTCATCTTCAGGTACAGATTTTATATCTTCATCGCGACCCATTTTTTTCCATGATACACGGTCCTGTTTTTGGCACCATGCTCGCAAGGCGTGTTGCATATTGTCGTAGTTAGACCAAACAGGCGTGTATGGACTAACTCGGGTGATAATTCTGATGGTTTAAGTAAGGTTGAGATACGAGGTGCTTGAAGGTCCATCTCCTTCCTAGCCTTACAGGGAGATCCGAGGTCGCCGTCGTCTAATTTATAGACGTCAAAGCCCAATGAAAAAAGACGCATTTGCTTCCAAAATAGAAGTGGCTATTAATGGCGAAGTGACATGTAAGACCACTTTATCATTTCTCCGCTCGTCTGGAAATTCCACAATCTTTAAATCCTCAGTGGTAACTGCACATAAGCTAGGTACGTGATGAAGTAACTTAATGATGTTACGCCTGTTTAAGATCAGCTTGTCAGACAAATTTAACCTCTTGACCAACAATCTGACCAGAGGTACCAGTCCATTGGCCTTGGGGACTATACTCTTTAAGCCAGCATCAAATTCATTTGATTGTTTTATTTGATCATTCGTATGCATATCAATTTGCTTTACATGCTGTGTTTCTTGAAATTTAACTCTTCTACAAGTCTGATTCTCATGCAGTTCAATCTCTGTCCGGTCGTCAATCCCCCTCCTTGCAGGGTTTGCAAAGCAGGTTCCAATTTTCCGATCTCTTTTTTTCCTGCATAGTCAGGAAAGTCGAGTTCTTTAACTTTTCGCTTTAAGGCACTAATGCAGTTTTCACTTCGTGGTTGGTAGCCAAACTTTCAAGCAACTGTACTGGTTTCGCCTGGGCAGCGAGCGTGCGCTCCAAGCGGATTCCATTTAACTTATTACGTTTTTCTTGTAAAGTCTGGAATATCGGACTCTTTAATTTCTCAGTCGTAGACGCTGTTTGAGTTACCATTTCATGGATATGAGAGGAACTTTCAGGGAACTGTACTGCTTTGACCTGGCATGCTACAGCTACACGTACCTTCAGTATTTCTTTTTCCAAAGCGACCATTCTGCTGTCTATCTGATCATTTCTCATAATCAAGTCATTAGGACTAACGTCACTGTTAGTTGAACTTCACCGACAAACAGCTGACTCTACAATGTCTTCGTATTCAGGGTCGTCATAAGTTGTCATATTTAACAAATCGGACGATAATTCAGTCTCCTCTATGGCGTTATCACTTAATCCTCCTTTGGACTCACTTTCACTAGGAGGTTCAACGAGTGGCTTTTTAAGTGCAGTAGGGGCAAGGCCAATTTTTTCGGTAGCGATCACGTGAACCACCTTAATATTCCTTAAAAACTTTCGGCCCCAGTCATTTTTTTCCCCTTTTTTGCCGGTAGGTTTTGTTTTTTTACACTGCTGAACTTTCTGCTGTTTTACAGGGCCCATACTTGGTGTTTTCGCAGCTTCTTTATTAAATAGCGGAAATATCTTTAGCACTGGATTTGGAGCAATTATTTTGTCACAGTAGCCAACTCCATTTCGTTCAACATTACTATTGGACGTAGATTCATCTTGAATGACTTCAAGTGCCGGATTTGCTAAACTTCGTGCTTGCTCAAACGCAGTATGAAAAGACACATCCACAATTTCCACAATCGGCAAGCTCACAGGACCCAAATTTCCTGGACTTTTCAGCCTTGTAGGAACCCTTGTTGAGCTATTCTCTGGTTCATAAATAGTTATGATCGGAGCCAAGTGCACAATAGGCAACTTTTGAAGGTTAGATTTAACACCCTCGGACTCTGATTTATTATCCTGAGTCACGGTATTTACAGTTTGTAAAGAGGAGATAGGTAAACATTTACAACCATAATGTTATCTTTTAGCAATGAACCTTCGAGTTGTGGCTCAGGATTGGGTACACCGTTTATAAAATTCAAGGTCTCCATTCTTTGCATATTGCTATTAGAGGCCGACTGTACACTATCCTCAGATTTCTCACTAGGCTCCCCTTTTTGAAGACTACGTGTGTCTTTTTTAAACGGGGCAAGAGCTTCTTTTGCGACCTCAGCAAGCGGTCTTTTGTCGATTGTATCATTCTTTTTTTGTTCCTGTAACAGCTTATGCCATTCGTCCCGCTTTTCAAAACCCTCATGTGTTGTGCTGTTAGTGTTGGCACAGATTTGTTCCAGTTTTACCACTTTTGAGTTTAACAAAGCCACCACTGTGGTTAAATCTCTGGTCGCTTTGTTTAAATGTTTATATAATTTCATGAATGGGGCCAGAGAAATAGCTAGTGAGGATAGAATCAATGCTTGTAGGTCTAATGGGGGTATAGCAGTACTTGATTCGGGACCTTGTGCCAATGTGTTTATACACTCGGGTGATTTATCTAATCTGCCTCTTTTTCTCCTGATTTTAGGGAACGGTCGTTCCATGAAGGACGAGTTAGTTGTCTCGTTTACCTCAGAATCATCAACGTTAGAAATCAAGAGTCTGTTTGCGTTACTTGGACTACCAAGTGACTCACGTTGTTTACTAGTGTGCAGCCTTTTCTGGGATGATATGGGTAAACCTGAAATGTCATATGCGTATGAAGTCAATGCCTCTATTTTTGACATTTTTGCACGTTTATGAGGCACATCATCCAAAGTAATCTCACACGGATCAATTAAAACGTTATTGTTATGCTTCAATTATGTTTTTGAACAATCTTCATTGATTAAGGGTGTAGCCATACTTACGTTATTCTTGCTGCCCTTAGTCAATCCAAGTAAGGTCTGCAAGACATTATTGGCGATTTCCAATGAATCACGTCGCATGTTGGGCCTTACTGATGGTAAGGAGTGAGGTGGCGTCCCTTTGTTTGGGGCAGCGACAATTTCTTCGCACCAGTCTTCACCAGTGGTAGTATTGAAATTAGGCTTGATTATTAATTCCAAATCATCAGATGTCCTAACAGATGACTGTATCAACAAGTTGGCATAGGGCCACTCGAATGTCGAGTCCCGGTGAGCTAGCCCCTAGCGGATACTCGGCACAAGATTCGGCATCCATTGCGCCGCTCTCGACTACCTTGGTCTGAATCTTCAATCTCTCCCGATGCGCGGCTGCGACTACCCGCCTCGGCTGTTCGTACAACAGTATCTGAGATCCGGTATCCACAGGCCCAGCTGCAGCACGCCCAGTCCCCCCAGTCTCTGCAGCCCCCACAACCGCCCGCGGCGACTCCCCAGACTCCGCAGGGCACCCCAAATCCATCGCCACCACCTCCACGCCAGGAGCGCCACCACGCTCCAGAGGTAAGATTCCACGTTCAGGTGTTTGAGCCGTTACGAAGTTGGACTTTGATAAAGTTTGTAACGGATTTGTCAGTCCGCATTGAATCAATGCCACTTCTTTGGATGGGGACTTTTGGGTATTATTGTAAGATGTAGACATAACTTCACCAGGGTCAAGCTTAATTTGTGTATGCGTATTTTGCATACATCCAGCATTGCTTTTTATCGATGAATCATGCAAGGAAAAATCATTGTCATTTTTAGATGGAGTCGCTCTCGCGAACACATCAAGCACATTATCTCGATCTGTGAAAATGGTGACAAGGAAGTCGCAGAATTGTGTATGTGTGGCAATGAAGGCAGTGAAGGTGGAGCAGCCTATTCACTGTGAGCCTCACTTATAGAGGAGCATGAATAATGATTGCTTACTTTTCTAGTCCGAGTGTGCTGTGACCCGGAGATAGTTATCTTCATTACCATTGCGTCGCTTCTGTGCACGCATTTTCAACATCAATTGACATTTCGTACCTTTCGATTGAGCGAGTTGTACTTTGTCCGTCGTACTCATGCTCATCACTGTCAACTAGTGCACTCCGCCACTCGCCAAACAGCCCAACAGCACTCCTTATCAGCCTTTCGCTCCTCAGGGCTTAGCGCCGCAAGGGCGGTGGAGGCGGCCTCTTAACCCTTGACCCAGCTGACCACCTGACAAGGCAGCTGTAGGGTTAAAGGGGCAGGCACACGCACCTCCCGTCGGGTCCGATGTCTCCAATGTCTCCAAAGTAGGTAGTAGGTAAACGCACTAATGTTCTGCAATCTGACAGATAAGGACAGTCGCCACAGCCCTCCTCATCAGCCCTTCGCTCCTCAGGGCTTATTCCGCATTCAGAAAGGGTAGAGGACAGCTGGTTCAAAGGGGTCAGAAAAACTTCACCCGAGGTGGACGTGGTAAAAACACAAAAGCCGCAGCAGGTGCCTCTTTACCCTCGGCATCTGCATCAGCCGCCTCCAAACCGCTCTGAGGACTCTCCTCACAAGACACCAGTAGGGGGCAGGCTAACTCAACATCTGACGGAACGGCAGGCTATTACGTCAGATGCTTGGGCATTGGAGACAGTTGCCCAAGGTTACTGCCTGCTTTTTCTACGCATCCCTCAGTCATCCACCGGGGAACAGCTCTCTGAAAGTTCCAGATCCGCTCCTCTTGCAGGAGATTGTAGACCTGCTAGAGAAAGGTGCCATAGAACCGGTACCTGTATCGGAGAGGAACAAGGGCTGGTACTCGCCCCCCAATCCCCTCTACCCTCCCTACTTTCTCATACCGAAGAAAGACGGAGGACTGAGACCTATCTTGGACTTACGAGAATTGAACAAATTCCTCAGGAAGGACAAGTTCAAGATGGTAACTCTCTCTCGGATCCTTCAGGCCCTCCAGCTCCAGGACAGGCTGGTATCTCTGGACCTCCAGGATGCTTATTTCCATGTGCCAATCCATCTCAAACACAGGAAATACCTGAGGTTCGCAATTGGCGGCTCTCATTATCAATTTCGAGTTCTGCCATTTGGGCTGACCTCCGCCCCGAGGGTCTTCACCAAGCTAATGTCGATAGTGGCTGCAAGTCTAAGGAGGGAAGGGATCCACATCTACCCCTACCTGGACGATTGGCTGATCAGAGCTGTATCTTCGGAACAAGCTCAGATCCAGCTAGATTGTCTGCCACTTCCTTCACAAACTGGGCTTCTCCCTCAATTTAAAGAAGTCACAAATGATACCATCACAGAGACTCCAGTTCATTGGAGCGGTTCTGGACACTTCCCTGGGAAAAGCCTTGCCACCAGAGGTGAGGGCTCAAGATATTCTGCAGATGGTCACCAAGTTTCAAAATGCCCAACGTCTCCCAGCCTTCGACTTTTTGAGGTTGCTAGGCCTCATGGCATCCTGCATCTTCCTTGTGCCAGAGGCTCGCCTGAGAATGAGATCTCTTCAGTGGGCACTGAACTCAGTGGTCGCAATTCTCAGGGAGAATGACAGACCACCTTCAGATTCCGGACAAGGTGGCTCGAGACCTTCAGTGGTGGGCCTGCCGGAAAAACATCTTGAAGGGGGAACTGTTTTGGCAACCATGGCCGGAGATAACAGTAGTCACGGATGCCTCAGTCACTGGGTGGGGAGCCCATACCAACGACTTGACCATCAGCGGTCGTTGGTCTCCATCGGAGTCCAGACTAGATATCAACCTGTTAGAGCTGAGAGCAATCAGACTAGCGCTGAAAGCTTTTCTGCCATATGTACAGGGGAAAAATGATAATGACGGACAACACAGTGCCATGCACTACCTCAACAAAAGAGGCGTAGGATCACTGCCACTGTGCAGAGAGGCAATGCAGCTCTGGCTTTGGGCAATTCAAGAAGGAATCTCTCTATCGGCAATTCACCTAGCCGGAGAGAAGAACTTGACGGCGGACGCTCGAGCAGGCAGTGCACAGTCTCCCACGAGTGGGAACTAGCTCAGGAAGTCCTTCAGGAGATCTTCACCCTTTGGGGAACCCCTCAAGTGGATCTGTTTGCCACCAGTACCAACAGAAAGTGCTATCTGTTTTGTTCAAGGGAATTTCCCCCGAGAGGAGCTCTAGGGGGCGCGTTCGTAGTGGACTGGGAGTTTCCACTCCTGTACGTGTTTCCACCAGTCCCTATCATTCCTCAAATGATCAGGAGGTTGAGAAGATTCCAGAGAACCATGATCCTAATTGCCCCAGACTGGGCCAGGACAACATGGTACCCGGACCTTCTGGACATGTCCAGCTGCCCTCCAGTTCGTCTTCCACTCCAGGAGAATCTTCTCTCACAGAAGCGAGGTCAGGTTCTCCATCCAGACATCAGAAACCTCAACCTTCACGCTTGGTATCTGAAAGGTTGAGATACAAGGATTGGGACCTCCCTGATGACGTCATGGAAGTGTTGCTTTCGGCCAGAAGGCCAGCAACAAAGCCTTTATACCGCTGCCGTTGGAACAAATTCTGCAGCTGGTGTAGAGAAGAGAATATCGACCCCCTTTTCATGTGGTACACCAACGGTGTTATCCTTTCTACTCTACTTGGCAAATTCGGGCCTTCAAGTTGGCACTATCAAGGGCTATCTCACAGCGCTAGCGATCTTCAAGCGCACTGCAGAGGAGTCTTCGTATTTCAAATTACCCTTAGTAATACAATTTCTATTAACTAATGTCTACCCTCCAAGACCTTTCCAGGTTCCTTTATGGGACTTAAATTTAGTCTTACATTTCCTGATGGGGACTCCTTTCGAACCACTTCCCTCTTGTTCGCTAAGATTTCTCACCCTTAAAACTGTCTTATTAGGGGCTTTAACATCTGCTAGAAGGGTGAGCGAATTACAAGCTCTATCTTGTAAATCCCCTCATACAATTTTCCATAAAGACAAAGTTGTCCTACAGGTGAAGCCTAATTTCCTCCCAAAGGTGGTTTCTGAATTCCACATCACTCAGAAAATTACCTTACTTTCATTCTATCCGCCTCCCCATCCGGGGAAAGGGGAAGAAAGGCTACATAGGCTGGACCCAAAGCGGGCTTTAAGCTTTTACATCAGCAAACTTGCTAGGATTAGGCAAGCAGACCAACTTTTCATAGGTTACGCAGGGCACAAATTAGGACTACCGATAACAAAACAAACCATTTCCAGATGGATTATTTTGGCCATCCTGGAATGTTACAAACTAGCAGGGAAGGAGCCTCCTCAAAATCTTAGGGCTCATTCAACCATGGGTATCGCAGCCTCCTCGGCCCTCCAAAGAGTGGTGCTGGTTCGAGACATATGTGCGGCTGCCACATGGTTGTCCGCACATACCTTCACAAGATTTTACAACCTGGATTCCTCCTCTAGTCAAGAGACTAGGTTTTGTAAAGCCGCATTACATTCGGTTCATTCCTAAAAGGAAACATGGCGTTTTACTCCCACCTCCAATTGCACACCACTGCTATGGGAGTCTATCAAAGATAAGGAATACGTCGGAGGACACAATCCCTTCGAAGAACAAGTTACTTCTTACCTTGTAACGTTCTTTCGATGGGATGTTCCTCCGACGTATTCCTTATCGCCCCTCCCAAACTTCCCTTGTGGTTGCAGCTTACGCTCCTTCAAGGTCAATCAATTCATGTGAAACAACTGTTAACGTGAAAACGGAACTGAGCAACGGACGCTGCGTGAGTCTATTTATACGCGTGATGACGTTGGCACCAATACAGAGGCTGCCGCGGGACATCGGCTCGAGGGACGTCGACGCGCAGCGCCCTCTACTGAAACTTTTTTCCGAGGCCAGCAAGCTGGGAGATGATCTGTCAAAGATAAGGAATACATCGGAGGAACATCGCATCGAAAGAACGTTACAAGGTAAGAAGTAACTTGTTCTTTTCTTTCAAATGTGATTAGGAAAGATCTTTTGAGATCGTGAGAAAAGTGGTCGATAATTGCAAAGAACCCATGCAAAACCTGTTTTAGGGGTGCTCGCAAGAAGAGCAATGGCGTGGTCTTGCTCACGCCGATCGGCTTCATGGAAAACAAAATCCTGAGAAACTACCAGCCCTTAACTCCCCTTTTCTGGTATGTACTGCATTTCTTAGTTTTGATATCATGGAAAGAATGCAAGGGGTGACTTGAACAGGATCAGGAGGCTGAAACAGGTCAGGAACTCTGCACCCGGAGGCCCATTGCAGAGTGTGGAAAGCCACGAGACGAGATCTGCAGCCAGGCGCCCCGTCCCCTGAGACACCAATACAAGGGAGCGGAGGCAACTGCAGTGCCTGTGGCTCTGGCAAGCACTGGTGGCATCAGAGGCCAGACCGGTGGCGGGAAACTGAAGTGCCGTAGAGCTGCTAAGAGAAGCTGACAGCTGAGGCACTGATCTTCCGTAGTTGCTTGGGCCCAACGAGGGGAGCAACGGCCGTCAACTGGGCCTTTGGTGCGCCAGTCAGCACTTTCTCAAGCAGCTTCAAAGTTTGGGGAACAATGAAGGTGGAAGCAAGTCTCCCTCACGAGCCATCAGGAGCCAGGAGATTCCACAATGCTCGAGGGTCACTGTTGAGCCCAGGAGTTCGTAACAGCCTGAACGCGGCGCCAAAAGGCCTACCGCCGTGGGTGGAGAACCATAATATACGATTGCTGCCCTGCGCTCCCTCCCATGCGATGCAAGCACAGTTGATGGGGTGGCTGTGCCAGGTTTTCCGCTCTTGTCAGAACCGGAGGCCTGGCCACGGAAGGGAGGCCCGGTGCTGGACATATAGATCAACACTGAAGCTGGCCAGCTCACCTGGGGCAGCTGCAAATCGGCAACTGGACCGACCATCCACACCATTTTGGGGAGGCTGTCGAAGACCGGGCGATTTGAAGGCAGAGGTAAGCCCTCGAGCAAATTGACCAGAAAACTGATGGTAGGTGCTAGAGCCCACGCAGGCAGAGCAGCACAGCTCTCTGGGTCTGAGGATCAGGAGTGAAGCCCAGAATCAACAGCTCAGATAGCACATGCCAACAACCCAAACCAGAGGAGCATACAGGGCTGCGACACAAGGGAGGAGGGGAAATAGTGACTCGCACAAGGCCCTAGGATTATACTGTCTTCTTGGAGTATGCCTACCCCCTCCCAGAGCAATACCGAAACAATGGATCAATATTCAAAGACAAGAATTCTGAATTTTCTACTTTTTAAAGGGTCAGCGTTAATCAAGATTTGATGCTCCAGCAGGCTGCAGAGATACTGCAGACCAAGGATTCCATGATTTCCTTTGAATATAAAATTGATGCAATTGGTCTGAACATTAGGCTCCTGAGACGAGACCAGAGGAGGAGGAGCAGCAGCAAGTGTCCAAGGCAGGATGCCGTGGGAACTCTTTTAGGTAAAGTTCAATCCTTGTGAGAACCAAAAGACTGGAAGAGAAGGCAGAATATGCAGTGGGAAGGGCAAGACGGTGTAACGTGTGGATAATCTGTTTTTCTGAAAGTTGAATCTGTCTGCCCATCTGGTCTCTCCAATTTCTTTGCCATCGAGAGGGTGCATAAGGTACCAACAACCTTGCACCGGGAGGCAACACAACAATGGTGGTTGCAAATTCTTGAACTACAGTGAAAAGGGATGTGATACAGGCTGCAAGGAGGGACGCCATCCCCAACTATGGAAGGCTTAAGAGTTGTGATTTTTGCAGACCTTACCAAATCGGTCCAAAAGGCTAGGTAATCATTTTAACGTAGTTAGTTTACACTTGCGAGCAGCAAATACACTGTTCCCTGCTACATTAAAGAATGCATGAAAAAGGAGGCATATTCTTAGAATACCCCACAGAAGCCCGAGACTGGAATGTAATGGACTTTAAATATAAACTACACTGTACATACCAGGAGAAAAGCAGGAAAACCCTTGGGGCACTAGCCCTCCCTGACTCTTCACCCCTCCCGCCCTCCCCCCTGCCCCCCCAAAAAAGCCCCTGCAGAACTCTGAGCACATGGCTAGAGGGCTGTTCTGGTGGGCGCTAGTAATTTCCATTCCTAGATCATGTTAAATACAAGAACTGCTCTAGCATCCTGTAAGCCATCGAGGGTTGAGAAAAAGGGGATGGATCTGCACACTTGGGAGCCCCCTTTAGAGACTCACCTTTACTATGTGTTTATTCATAGATTTAAGTTGATTTATTTGGCAGCTATATCAACAATACGTTCTGTAAGAAACCAGTGTATTTCATGTAGACCTCAAGAATCCCCTATTAAGGTGGCCTGGGAAGGACTGGCACTCTAGGATCCCAACCCTGGGGGCAGACCAGTGAGGGAGGATCACCTGGGTAGGGGAGCCCAGGGTTATGCTTTGGAGGTATATCCCAGGAGACGCAGTAGTCTACCAGGGACGAAGTCCCTGACGTTTATTTTGGTTATTGCACTTCTCTTCCCACCAGAGAAGCTCCCTTAATAAAATCCAACCACCCCGTTACACTTACCACAACTCCCAAAATCCTTGTTTTTCTGTTACCTCCCCGATTGTTCCCGGTCATTCTTTTTCACATCCCTCTGATTGTTTTCTCCCGAAACCCCAGTACACCGGATTGACAAGACACTACCATTCCCACAATCCCCCCTGTTCAGGTCACGATAAAAACTCTGGTCATTCCACCACCCCTACCAATCTCACTCTTCTGAACGTACCAAACCCCTAGCACGAGGACTATATTCCCATACAACAGCTTTTCTCTATCCTACCCCGTAGGATACTCAAAAATCCTACCACCTTTTTTCCAACACAAACACTTACAGTACCTTTTTAATGGGCCAATGTTAAACCTGTTTACCTGACTTGTCCTGACACAAGGGTCAGGCAATTGACCTAAGTCTCTCCCACCTGACGGCCCTTTCCCTTCCGCACAGGGATAAAAGGTGGATCATGAGAGCACAGTACGGGCAAGGCAGACTGCACAACAAGAGTTATCCAGGCACGGCAGTTCAAGAGGAGAACGATGATGCAAATCGAGAGGGTGATGAGGACATAAGCGACATTGCCCTTTCCGACCAAGGCCCGTGAGACCTCTGTGGAACGAATTGTAAGGCTGCAAACAATCGCCCAAGTGTGTTGCAGCAGATGTCAACGGTACACAGCGTGCCTATACTAATAAGCAGGACAGAGTGAGACTCCTGCTACCTTGGTACCAGCCTTGACTCCTGATGCGAAGAAAGCCAAGCGGTTCATCAGAGCCGGTGAGTCAAGGGGAGGACTGATAAAGGAAACTGAACTGTGTTGAACAAAAGTAGCAAACTGCTGATTGTAAAATGTACAAAGAATTGATCTGAAAGGGGAAAGCCTGCTGCAGATGCGCCAGACACCACGTGGGTGCTCTCTGGCGACACTCTGGACGATTACCCGATTGTTGAAACTGTTACCAGAAGACCTTGGGAAAGGCAAGAAGAGGATCAACGTGCTCATATGGGGGTCTAGTAAAATTCTCTGTACAGTCTAAAGTATTTGACCAGCAGATGATTGTGACTAAGTGAATCCCGCATTGTAAGAGTTTAAGGAGAAAAGGAACGATTGACAGATTGTCAGCATCCCTCCGCCAGGTACACATTTTCCAAAGTGTTGAAGCCTGAATAATTGTTTTAAAAGGCATTTTGATTCGTGAATGCAAGGAAAGCCGTAATGAACCCAAGAGGGAGGTCGACGCCACGAGAGGGGTCCGAGCCCGAAAGAGGGAGATCCAGGGGTGCACAATCGCCCAAAATCCAGTGAGAAAGAAACTGTTTATTCGGTCTGTTGAACACGATTCATGAGGGGAGACCGTCGGAGCCTGTGAGGTCTTCTAAGAAGACGTCCACGCCATCGGCACCATGTCTGTCGAGGGACTCTCTCGAGGCTCCGCTTCCGAGGAAGTCGTCGGCACCGAGGCCGTCTAAGGACACGCTCCGGGCACCGCCCTCGAGGCCTATGTCGAAGCCTCGGCCCCATGCTCTACGTCAACGCCTTTTGTGGAGGCTTTACCAGAGGTACCCCGTGCATCGGTGGAAACTCCGAGGAAGGCCCTGAAGAAGTCAGTGAGGTCTGTATTTGAGCCTTTTTCTGTGCCCTCATCCAGGGATTTATTCCAGCCTCTGGATTACATCTCTGAGGTGGATGAAGGGTCTGATGAAGGTTTGGTTCCTGATGTGGTTCCTGATGAGGTTCCTGACTAACTATTGTCTGGTCATAGCCAGATGGAAGACCTGCGTCAGTCTTTGCACGACGCCAGTGGTCTGGATACCTCTCCGGAGGTTGAGTTCAGTAGGCCTGAGCCTGGCATGCACGCAGAGTCTTCGTACCAGCGTCTCATGTCGAGGGTGACAGTGTACTTGGGGTGGCCTGTGCCACCAGTGGATTTTCTGCAGGATGACCTGACGGATATCTTGGACCAAGGTCCACCAACTGACCCGGTACTGCCATCCCATATGGCCTTGCAAAGAAGGGTGGCGACTTGTACTGCTACGGAGAGTCTCCCGGCAGTGGGCAAGTCTTTGCTGCGAAAATACCGCCCAGCCAGTGGCGACAGTACTTGTCCATGCACCCTACTCCGGAGTGTCTGGTGGTGCAGGCGGCTACGGCCCCAGCAAAACAGGCGTCATACCTTACCATTCCTCCTGATTGGGATGACAAACGTTTTGACGGTTGGGCGAAGAAAGTATTTTCTTCAGGGGGTATGGCTTTGAAAACTGCCAACTCAGTGTGCCGTAGCCCGTTTCACACACTCTGTGTAATTGTTTTTCTTTGGCGGCTGAACATATTCCAGAAGGGGAGGAATAGGATGGCTTTCTTGCCCCTGTACAGGATGGCAAGGATACCCTTTGTGAATCCGTTCAGTCGGGTCTGGACGTGGCAGACTGTGTCAGTCGGCGAGCACCGTGATGCGCAGATTTGTGTGGTTGCGGAAGTCGGGGTTTGCTCCTTATGTACAAGCTCGGCTTCTCAACATGCCCTTTGATGGTGATCATCTTTTTGGCAGCAAGGCTGACGAGAGCCTTGAAAGGTTGCAGACCTCAAAGGCTGCAGCGAAGTCGTTGAGCGCTGCAGTCTGCCAACCTCTGCCTTTTCATCCTAGGGGACAGCAATTGAGGGGAGGTTCCTTTCGATACTACTCTACCTTTGGTAGATCGAGGGGAGCTGCAAGTCAAAGGGGGCCAACGTATGAGTACCAGAGGTAGAAAACTAGGTACTCGAGGTGCCAAGGCCGCTCAAGCAGTTGCCTCTTTGCCCTCAGGCACTGCTGCAGCCGCTTCAGCTCAGTCATGGGGCCATGTCCCATGGTTCACCGGTGGGGGGGGGGGGAGGCTGGTGCAGCATCTTGTAGAATGGCGAGACATTACTTCAGATGTGTGGGTTCTGGAGATCATAGCCCACGGCTACTGTTTTCCTTTCCGGCAGAGGCCTCGCGACAATCCACCAGGGAATCTCTCTTTTGAAGAGTCCGGATCCGCTCATTGCGCAGGAAATCAAATCCCTGCTGGAGAAAGGCGCCATAGAACTGGTGCCTGTAGCGGAGAGGAACAAGGGATGGTATTCCCCCATATTTTTTTAATCCCGAAAAAAGACTGGGGAATTGAGACCCATCATGGACTGGAGTGGTTTGAACAAGCTCCTCAGGAAGAAGTTCAAGATGGTTACTCTTTCTCAGGTCCCCCAGGCCCTTCAACTGCAGGACTGGTTGGTGTCTCTTGACCTCAAGGACGCTTACTTTCATGTGCAGATTCATCCCAAGCACAAGTACCTGAGGTTCGGATTGACCTCCGCCCCGAGGGTCTTCACCAAGCTCATAGTGGTGGTGGTGGTGGCAGCATATCTCAGGAAAGGGGATTCACGTTCATGTCTACCCCTACCTGGACGATTGGTTGACCAGGGCGCGCTCTCCCGAGCAAGTCCTGGATCATCTGTCCGTCACCTGCCACTCCCTTCACAGGCTGGGCTTCTCCCTCAACTTAAAGAAGTCCCACTTGACACCTACCCAGCGGCTCCAGTACATCAGAGCAGTGCTCGACACATCCCTGGGGCTGTTTCCCTCCCCAGGTGAGGGCTTCTCACATTCTTCAGATGGTGTACAAGTTTCAACATGCCCAGAGTCTCCCGGCGTTCGAGTCCTTGAGGTTGCTTGGCCTCATTGCAGCCTGCATTCTCCTGGTGCCAGAGGCCAGGCTGTGGATGAGATCTCTGCAGTGGGCTCTCAAGATGCAGTGGTCAGTCCTCCAGCAGGATGTTGGATCCCGTTCAGGTGCCGCCCTCGGTCACCCAGGATCTTCTGTAGTGGGCCATCGAAGGCATTCTGATGAAGGGGGCTCCATTTTGGCTACCCTGGCCGGAGGTGACTATCGTGACGGACGCATCCCAAGTTGACAGTCAACGGTCGTTGGTCTCCATCACAGTCCAGACTCCATATCAATCTGTTGGAGCTGAGGGCAGTCGGGCTAGCCCTGAAGGCTTTTCTGCCGTCTGTGGGGGGCAGGAATGTCCTGATTCTGACAGACAATACAGTGGCCATGCACTAACTCAACAAAAAGGGGGGGGGGGCAGGGTTGCTCCCTCTGTGCTCCGTCATGGGCCATGAGAAAGTGGTACCCGGACCTTCTCGACATGTCCATCTGCCCTCCACGCCGTCTTCCCTACCGAGCCGATCTGCTCTCAGGGCAGGGGGGGGGTCAGGTTCTCCATCCAGAGGTCAAGTGTCTCAACCTTCATGCTTGGCTTCTGAAAGGGTTATGTATAAGGATTGGGACCTCCCTGAAGACGTGATGGAGGTGTTGCTTTTGGCTAGAAGGCCTGCAACAAAGTCCATGTACCGTTGTCATTGGAGAAAGTTCTGCGACTGGTGCAGGGTTAAGAATGTGGATCCTTTTTCATGTGCCATTCCTGTGGTTCTGTCTTTTTTTGCTTTTGTTGGCCCACAAGGGCCTGCAAGTGGGTACCATTAAAGGTTACGTGGCGGCGCTGTCCATATTTAAGCGCTCGTCTGAGGAGTGTTCTTATTTTAAGATTCATTTGATTTCTCAGTTTCTAAAAGGGCTCACTAATGTGTTCCCACCGTCACCTTTCCAGGTGCCCGGTTGGGATTTGAACCTGGTTCTAAAATTCCTAATGGGAGCTCCGTTTGAGCCTTTACATTCTTGTCCTCTGAGACTGTTGACCTTTAAAACTGTATTTTTAGTTGCGGTTACTTCCGCCCTCAGAGTGAGTTGAAGGCACCACCCGCTAAGCCACCTTTCACGGTGTTCCATAAGGACAGGGTTGTCCTTGGGGTTCGTCCTTTTCTTCCGAAAGTGGTGTTGGAATTTCGTTTAAGCCAGAAGGTCATTCTTCCGCCGTTCTATCCTCCTCCGCATCCTGGTAAGGAAGAGGAGAGGCTCCATAGGTTGGATCCTAGGAGAGCTTTAAGTTTCTACATCTCATGCATGTTCCGGGTCAGAGTGGACGATCAGCTCTTTGTAGGATACGCTGGAAGGCGTTTGGGACAAGCTGTTACTAAGCAGACTTTGTCTAGATGGATTATCTTGACAATTTCTGAATGTTACCGCCTGGCGGGTAAGGACCCTCCGGTAGGCTTACGGGCCCATTCTACCAGGGGTGTGGCTGCCTCTACTGTTCTGCAGGGGGGTGTTCCCATTCGTAACATTTGTGAAGCAGCCACATGGGCCTCTGTCCATACTTTTGTAAGGCACTACTCCCTGGATTCTATCCATGGGCAAGATTTGGCCTTTGGCAAGGCGTTCCTCTATTCTGCAATTTAATTGGGCATTCTAAAATTCTAAATTCTTTTCCCACCTCCATACGTTGGTTTTGCTTTGGGAGTCTGTCATAGATGTGGAATACGTCGGAGGAACCAATCCCCTCGAAGAACAAGTTAATTTCTTACCTGGTAACTTTCTTTCGATGGGATGTTCCGACGACGTATTTCACATCGAACCCTCCCAGCCTGCCCCTCTACAGAATTTCTTATGCGATTGCAGCTTATGTTTCCGCAAGGCTTTCTGTAGTCATACTGGCAGAAGATTGGTGCCGTACGTTCTGGCAAAAAACTACAACTGAGGCTGCGGGCGTCGTGCGTCCTACTTATAACATCCAGTGACGTCAGCTCGATGGAGGCCCTCGAGGACAGCATATGTCATTGACGCAGACGCCGAAAATTTTCCGAAGCAGCACAGCTGTGGTGATTACCTGTCATAGATGTGGAATACGTCGTCGGAACATCCCATCGAAAGAACGTTACCAGGTAAGAAATTAACTTGTTCGACTGCCCCACTAATGGCGGCAACACATGGATATAGCAGTAATTGCAGGACAACATGTTAACCCAACTGACACATGTTCGGGCCCTAAGCCTGGACAAGGACATCAGTGGAGGAGGTGGAGAAATCTCTGCATTGCAATCGGAGAAACCACTGGGCCCAAATGGGTTTCCAGTAGATATGTGGAAGAGGCGATCTGGCAACCAGTAACGGGCTATGTTTGTGGAGTCAAGGCTCAGGAACTTCCTATGGATTTGAGAATCGCAGATATTATACCTTAAAAGGGATGGTCTCCAGGGAGAGCAACAAGGATGAACATTAGAAGATTACAAAATGCCTGGTTTAAAATGGCTCTGATTGCGCCATATGTCCCTTGATTCAGAGAAGGCTTTTGACTCGATAATAAGGGAATTCCTATGGCCAGTCATGGATGGGTAAAATGGTATTTGGGCCAAAGTTCACTGCCTGGGTCTACTATACTCGTCCCTTAGCCACGGTCTGGGTGAATGGCTATGCCTCCTGCTGTTTCCCTCATAGTGGGCAGCAGGCAATGTCCCCTGACAACCCCTCTGCCCCCCCCCTCCCACACCCCCAACCCCTCTGCTCCTATTCACTCTAGCCATGGGTAGACGAGATGGAGACACTGTACTTGGAGGATTCCATTGGCCGGGTGGATGGCACATTATACGGCCATGCCCTATTAATATTTCTAGGAATGCTCAAAATATCAGGGCCTAGAGTAATGCATCCTATTTACACGTTTGGCAATTGAAGTGGACTTAAAATTAATTGAGATGAATTGGTGAAGGGAGGCGACAACTCAATTCCCGGAAGATACCCCCTTAAGATTGCAGGGGATTCCTACAGATATCTGGGGATACAGATCTGAATTAAGGAGTAAGAATTCCTGGCTAAAAGCCTCTTCCCTATTGTGCAACGACTTAGAAATGACGTTGACTACTGGAGGGTGCTTCCGACCTCCATGCTGGGACAAGCCAACCTTTACAAAATGCTTTCTCTCCCAAGGTTGCTGTACATTGTACATAATACCCCAGTGAGGATACCCTGTGCGGTTTTCAGCCAGGTGCAGACGCTACTAAGAAATTTGAAATGGGCAGGTGGAGTGCCTACAATGGCGATGAAGACACTATTACAGGTGGGTGGGGGTGGAGTAATGGGGCTCCCAGACATGCAAAGTTATTACTGGGCATGTCACTAATGAGTGGCTGTTTGGGGGGAAGCCCACCTAAGACTAGAGACAGTTGATCAGTGGCCGGGTTGTGCAATTCCTTGGCAGATGCTATACAGAGTAACCCACAGGAATGATCTCACAAAGGTTACTAATAGGGCAATACACGCAAGATACGAGTTGACGAAGGCTAAGGGAGGGAAGGGCAGGGTCATGCGTCAAGCCCCTATATGGAGGAGTCCAGACCTACTCTTTGTCAAATATTTAGCAGCCTTAACCACATGAAATCCAAGGGATAAGGAAACATGGAGACATTCATTCACCAAGGACCAACAATACTATGCACAGAATCTTGCAGGACAGATTCAACCTGGGAGGCAATGCCTTCCTGGATAGATTGGATTCAGGAACGTAATATGAAGGCATGTATGCGAGTAAGACCGACCCATTTGTTCCCTTTTAGAGGCGAATCTGTTATCAGATGGTCCGCTGCATATGGCCATATCCATTCTCTATCGGACAATCTCGAGCTTCACTCGCCCCCCTGACTCCCACTACCCCCATGCTCCTTATGAAACTATGAGGTAGTGGGAGGGTAACCAGAACCATTTGGATGAGAAGGAATGGATGTAGGGCTGGAGATCTGCCAAAGAGTCTGGGATGAGCAGCAGATTTAGTCACATACAGTTAAACATCCTACACAGGATGTATTAGTTGGGGGCAAAGAATCCCTTGTGTCAGATGTGAAGATAGACAAGGTTCCTTCTTTCACACTTTATGGTCCTATCCCAGAATCCAGATATTTTAGAATTGGATATTTGCCTTCCTAACTAGAGTCTTAACCAAAGAGATGGGGAATGTCCCCAAACTTGCCTTGTTAAATGTATGGAACGATGAGAGTCTGAACAACTATGAAAAACTACAGGTTTAATGGTAGCAAAAAGATATTGCAGCCAAGTGGGGCGCTAGAGATGCACTGAGCTTCACTGTGTGGAAATTGGGGGTTGACCATTGCTGCTCTCTAAACGTGTACAGATTCAAGGAGCTGTCATCAAACACAAGAAAATCTGGCACAAATGGGAGGGGTTCATGTGAACTATTCATCAGCATCTATTTTATGGGATGATAATCAGATTGGTATGGGAGAGTGTGTGGGGCTGGATTATTCAGGCAGATAGTAGGTGAACTGTCTTTAAACTGGTTGTTCGCCTTGACATTAATGTCACTCCGCCATTGATTTGGTACGTTTATACAAGATCCTCGTCAGAGTATCACAAATTCGGTACCTTGCTGCTTAAAATGTAGAGGAATTAGAAGTGTCAGGACTGGTCTTCAATCCAACGCAGGAGCTGCTGAGCCCCACAGTCCTACTAATATGTTGCACACTCAACTAGTAACAGCTGAGCCCGTGGCACCCCAGGGGGAAAGGGAATTAGGAGAAAACAAACTCAGACACTGGAACTCCGACCTTCTTCAAGCATCTGCATGGATACAAGATTTGTACATGTTACTGAACTACAGTACTCACCACCTCATTGTCACAATTCCCATGTAATGAACAACCTTTATTACCTGAGAAGTCTGCTGCAATAGCTCAGAGGATTTATAGTTTAACAGTCTTTTTTTCTTTGCTCAGGACAATGTGACAGTCCAAACTGAGGCACTAGAGTGCTACAAGAGGTGAGTGAACCTCTTAGACTCTTCCTTGTGAAAACTGAGAATAAACCAAGTTGAATCTCGCAGATTTCTTGAACACCTGATTGGGCTAAAGTAGTTTGAGGAAATAAGGTTTCCTTGCACTTGGGTAGTGTTCACTTGCGACTAGAACCAGGACAAAGAAATTGAAACCTTTGTTCAACCTTAGAGTATTGTTTACATTCAGATTTACTCTGGAGAATCTTCTGGCACCTGAAGGAAAATGCTAGTAGTTATTTTCAAAACCTCAACTTCTGGAATAGGAGTCTTTCTTCTTCCCTTATCCAGCGACTAGAAACTGCGTGCTTAAATGTTTATTTACTCAATCCTCTAGCACACTGAAGCATTAGTCTTGATGACTGGAAGTAGGTTCTTTCATTTACTCCAATGTTATTTGCATACACTGTGCCATTGATACTTTGGGAAAGTTCGTGGTGTCCAGAACTGGAAGCAAACTTTTATCAGATTTCAAATGTCACAGCGCACTCCGCGCTACGCAATACAAAATTAACTGGCTAAAGTGAAATCGAACTAAGTCTGCTAACCGGCAAATAAACACTGTTTTGGAAAACACGAAGGAAAAAACAAACGCTGAGCTTACCTTGTTCACAAGGAAGATTCAGGAGGATGTTCTGACCTAACCTTAAAAGATGTGTTGACACCGAAAAGCAGATCCGCGACCTGATGTCCGACATCTTCCTCGCTGCTGCTGATCACGACACAACTTCTGGTCTTCATGTGACTACGGAGCCGAGCCGGGAGTTCGTCTGAACAAAGGTAAGCAAATGACGTTAAAGAAATGCAGTATGTGATTCGCCCAGCACAGAAAACGCTCACAATCACGCGCACAGATAAGTCATTCTTATTTTACTATTTTTTGGCACAGAGTTCATAGGAAAACCTAACTGGTATTTAAATTTTAAGTCTTATTACTTGGAGACCAACAGGAAAAATACTTAGCTTAGTCTTTTCATCCAGCTGATTTAATTCTATCTTCATTCCCTTTAAAGATGAGATCTTCAAACGTAAACTTGACTTTAAATTCTTTTTTTAACTGTTAAAGATGATTCTTCAAAACATCAAGGCCCAAATTGCAGGAGCAAAAGTTAACATGACTAGCTTACTTGAAAACACAAATGAAAGGCAGTTTAGAATGTTTGAGACTGTCCTTTGTTTTGTCTTCAACAAATCATGACTCCTGTTCCTTCCCTCCATCTTGGCTTGGGCTACCACCTGCATCCTGAGGAAGCAGAGGTGCACGCCTGACGAAACATCAGAATGATCGTCCTCCCGGAAGGGGGTGGAGGAGGGGGGGGGGGGAGGGCACGAACTTCATTGAGAATGTTGTTATTGCAGGAAATAGGCCCAGACACCCTCACGCAGGGCTTAACGGTAGAGCTGGCCCATCGGACCCTAGGGTAGAGGCCACCCCTTGGACCCCCAGTGCGGCCCATCATAGCCTGGGTTTTAAATTACAAATAGACAAAAGATCCTGGAATACTTTAGGAAAGGCAGTACAATACAGAGCATCTGAGTATCACAGCATACCCATACTACACTCTACAGGTACAGAAACTAAGAATGCACTTCACCTCAGTGAAAGACTCACAGTAGCAAATCTCAAGTACATGCTGTTATATCCAAAACCATCAAGGACCACATTGACACCCTGGCTCCTTGTCATGATGCCTACCCCCGGGGATCCAGACCAAGTCAGTAACCCCGGAAGCAGGCATCAAGTTATTCCAAGCAAGCCCAACAACCCCTACTAGGGGCTTTTTGGGTGCAGTCCTGGCGTCAGGCTCATATGGAGAGTCAGTCCTGGCGCCATAGGCGCCAGGCTCATAGATTAAAACTTACCTGATGCAGACCATGCTGCAAGAGCTCCAAGCCAAAAGAGGCTTGGAAGGGAGTACTTTACCTAGGGACTTTTTTTTTTTTTTTTTGTTTTTTTTTTTTTTTTTTACTCGGGTGGGGTCGGGGAGGAATACTTACCTGGGACTACTTTGGCGGCTATTTAAACCACGCCCCGAAGAGCAGCACACGCTTCGCGTTATTCTGCATCCAGCAGCGTAACGCTCACCGTGCCTGCAAGTCTGCATCCAGTCTTCTGCCACGCCTGCCTCGAGTCTGGAGCTCCTAGAAAAAGGGAGAAAGTAGAAGAAAAGGTTAGAACAAGAGCAATACCTTTGATCCTTACCTGAATTCCCGATCCACCGCGCCTTCGAGCTGGAAGAAAAGTTATTTTATGCGCGTCGCCTCGCCTGCTGCAGCGCCGCGCTGAACTCACCGGCCTTCGCAGCATCTTCACTATCCACTGCATCCTTCTGCATGTTCCCGCCGCACTCCGGCACCTAAGGGGAACACAAGAACAGCAAGGTGAGCCAAGGGAATAAACAGAGGCAATATTAGTTACGCCCCATAGACTTACCTGATTTTACCGCCAGGGGTACTATTCCTCTTCACGGGTCGGCGCAGCCTCCACCGCATCTTCGCCGCACCTCGGCCCCTAAGGGGAACAAAAGGACAGCAAGGTGAAACAAATGGACAAACAAGGGGAATCCTTCTCACCATAATAGACTTACCTAATTTTACCACCGGAGGCGGTATTCCCCGAGACTTCATAATTTCTCTCAGCACCTGAATAAGGGAGAAAGCAACAGGTTACATACTGACATTATTTTATTCAACTGTGTTGGATAATACAAATCCTTACCTGAATGTTACCGATTGCCACGAGGAACTCTTCGCTAGGGTCAAGCTGCAACCTGCAAGGAATCGGACAAGAGTGAAAGTCAGACATTTGAACTCTTACGAACTATATACTTACGGCGTCTCGCCGGAAATCTCAGTCAATATTGTTCTGGAACTCACCAATTCCTTCGAACCAGTGAAGCAACTGGATATCTACGCGCCCCTGCGCTCAATGCAGGATGGAGAGCTCATCTTTCCAAACCATCAGGTGAGACTATAAGAGGGGACATTAAAGGTGATCAGTGGGGAGAACAGCGGGGGTGGGGGTTAACACTCAACTCCATGGGTGGTTAATTCCCTTTCTCCATTTGCAGAAGGATACTCCTACGGGCCAAGCAAACAAAGCTAGGTGGGCCAGTCCAGTCTGTCATCTCTGCACTACGCGTCACATTGGTGGAGACCGCAGCTGTCCAGTTCAGATCGACGTCCCTGTGGGAGCCAGGTGAGCGTAACACTCCTGCCCTGGCTAACTTCTGCAACCACTCCTTCGCAACTGGAGTCTTTCCATCCCCCCTGAAGCACTCCCTTGTGCACCCTCTTCTTAAGAAACCCTCTGCAGACCCCTCCTGCCTGGCTAACTATCGCCCAATCTCCAGCACTCCCTTCCTGGGCGAGCTCCCGGAGAAACTAGCCATCTCCCATCTTAATCTCCACACTGAATCTGTTGGTTGTCTTCATGACTATCTGTCTGGCTTCAGAGCTGCCAGAAGCATGGAAACTGCTCTCCTGAACATCCGTGAAGACCTGCTCTCCAACCTTGACTCTAACACCCCCTGTGTCCTCATTTTGTCTCTGATAACCGAGGTATCACTGGTCAGGCCCTGGCATGGCTGACTTCCTCTCTAGCCGACCCTCCCAGGTCCAACTTGGGCCCTTCTCTGCTTTCTTATCTGTGGTGTCCCCCAGGGGTCTAACCTCTCTCCCTGGCTGTTCAACCAATACCTGGCACTCCTTGCCCACCGCATTGCCGCTCTCTGTCCCAACTCATCTGACTGTCTGCTATCCAGGAGTGGTGTGCCGCCAATGATCTCTGCCTTAATGCCAGTAAGACTGAGATTATCGGCACACCCACTCCCTCCTTTCCTGTAGCTCTCTGGCCGGCTTCTCTAGGCCCTCTTCCTACTCCCACCTGCGAGGCTAAAAACCTTGGTGTCATCCTCGACTCCACACTCTCTCTCTCCTCGCCTCTCTGATGTCTCTAAGAAGTCACACTACCAGCTGCACCTCCTCAGAGGTAGTCTTCCCTTCCTCTCCTTCCCCCAGAAGCTCACTGTCTCCAGAGCTGTGGTTCTCTCCAGGCTGGACTATTGCAACAGCTTCTTTCTAAATCTTCCTGCTTCCACTCTCCGCCCTCGCAACTCATCCAAAACAGGACTGCAAGACTGGTCCTTGGCCTCAAGCCTAGGGATCGTATCTGTCCAGGACTGAAATCTATGCACTGGCTCCCACTGGCTGCAAGGATAAGTTCAAAACTCTGCATCATCCACAAGGCCTTCTGGGGCCTGGGCCTCAATACCTTCAACTCTCTTCCTAAATATCTTCCCTCTCGAGCTCTTTGCTCATCTGCCACCACCTCCCTCGGGGTCAGTCGCTTCTCCAAGCAACAAGTTGGTGGTAGATCTCTCTTCGGCTGGGGCCTCCCTCTGGAACAGCCTCCCTGAAACTTGAGAAGAACCATCTTCGGTTCCGGAAGCACCTTAAAACCTCCCACTTTGCTTCTGCTTCTCTCCCCCGCTGAAGCCCTGGTAGGTACTATACTTCCCTGGTTACCTGGCCACCCATCTGATCTCGGGCCCAAGCCCTGCCAGTTGCACGCATGCATGCACTGCCTCCCTTGCAACCCCTGCACATGTGGACTGTTTCCTGTATCCCTACAGTCCCCCCACCAGCACTTAGGTCTGCACTCACCCTGAACTTGCCACCAGATGGCCGCTCTTATTTATCTTATTTTATTATCCCATGCACTGCACTTTCCCCTCCCCACTTCCTGTCCCCCCCCCCTTCCCTTGCGCAATCTGAATGACACCTGGCCTAGTAGGATCGTTCTGTGTCTTCCCTCTGTTCCCCCTCCCTTGCCTCATCGTGCCTTGAAACACTTATGTATAGGTGCGTTATAAATGCCATATATCGTATCCAGCGAGGTTGAAAATAAGTGATGGCAGAGCTATCTTTTTCGACATTCCGTAGGAAGTACATAAATGGATGAACACAGAAAATCTGCCGACAGGTGCCGGAAAAAACCTGCCAGACACTGCAGATGTATGAACAGAAAACCATGTGAAAGACAACAGGAACACAAAAGGCCCGACGATGAATAACGAGCAAAGCCTAATTCACTTGAAGTAACCTTTTTAGTAAGCAAAAGGAGCAACAGCGTGGACTCCAAGGAGCATGCAGTGCAGGAACGCCTTTACCCAAGACACATTTTTGTGTTCGGATACTAGTCGTTGTGTCAACCTACTGCACTCCAGTCACCAGGAGTGTGGGATATCTGGGGCCGTAGAGAGAAGCGGGCATGCCTGAGCACAAGGTCCTGAGCTTGGCAAATGTTTGGTATGGGGAGGGGGAAAATTTGGGCAGGACAGTTGTGGCTCAGCCTATAAAGCCATGCAGAGCACTTGGGAGGAATACAGCGGACTGTCAGGACACATAGTGGAAGACACCGGTGATGGGGGAAACTTAAGATGGCCTCCTGGAATGTCGGGGGGGGGGAGGGGGCTTAACGGTTGCATCAAACTGAATAGAATGACATCCCTACGCCGCCAGAAGATGGACATAGCGCTCCTACAAGAGACGCAACTTACAGAAGAAAGGTTTCAAAGCTTTTGCCAAAAAATGGTCTGGCACCACTCGGGGCTTGTCATACTTGGCGTACCGTAGAGGGGTTTTGATATGGGTTGCACCGACGGTACTCTTCCGGGTCACCAAAAAGGTTGGGGACAAACCAGACGGGATGGTGTTGGTACAAGGCTTCCTAGAGAGTAAAGAAATATGCATCAACACATACGCCCCAAACCACGACACAACAGCATACATTCGCTCCTTATACCCTTGCATCGGCCCGTATAGTAGCAGTATACTGCTACTATGGGAGGAGACTTCAACTGTACGCTTAACCCACGGTTAGATAGTTCGGATGATAAACGTACACACCTAGCCCCTGCAGCGAAGTCTCTGAACACCCTGCTACAAGCATTCGACTTGTCCGATATTTGTAGAGCCCTCCACCCCTAGACACGCGGATTTTCACATTACACAGCCCTGAATGACCTGCTTACTAGAATAGACTAGATCTTCACGGGCGAAGAACCTCTACAGATGATATATTTAACTTACCCTGAGGGAGTTGGAGGTCAAGGAGCGAAGAGCTCGAGTAGGAAGGTATTTATTGAGGGAGAGTTGTGGACCAGGCCCCGAAAAGCCTTGTGGACAATGCAAAGGGTCTTGAATTTAATCCTTGCAGCCATTGGGAGCCATTGGAGAGATTTTAAGGTTTGAGATGAGATCCCAGGGCTTGGGTCCAAGGACAAGTCTCGCAGTCCTGTTCTGGATGACCTGCGGAGAGTGGCTGCAGACAGATTTAAAAAGAGGCTGTTGCAATAGTTCAGCGTAGAGAACACCAGAGCTCTAGAGACAGCTTCTGGGGGAAGGAGAGGAAAGGAAAAATACCTCTGAGGTGCAGTTGGTAGTTAGCATTTTTTGAGACATCAGAGATGTGTGGAGAAAAGGAAAGTGTGCAGTCGAAGATGACCCCAAGGTTCTTAGCCTCACAAGTGGGAGTAGGGAGAGGACCGAGGGAGGCGGGCCAGAGATTGAAAGGAAAGTAAGGTGCACGTGTGCCGATGAGGAGTATTTCGGTCTTACTGGCATTAAGGCAGAGGTCCTTGGCAGCGCACCACTCCTGGATTGCAGTCTGAGATGAGAGAGGGGAAAAGAGGTGACGGAGGGGAGCCTGAAAACAAGTTTGGTGTCATCCGCATAGCACTGAAAGTTTGAGCAGAGAGCAGCAATGCAGTGGGTGAGCAATGCCAGGTATTGGTTGAAAATCCAGGGAGAGAGGTTATACCCCTAGAGAACACCACAGGTATAAACTGAGATGGGGGGAAAGGAAGGACTCAAGTTGGACATGGGAGGGTTGGTTGGAGAGGAAGGAGGCCAGCCAGGCCAGGGCCTGATCAGTGATACCCCGGTTATCACAGAGGCGATTGATCAGGATCACATGGTTGACCGTGTCAAAGGCAGAAGAAAGTAGGATGAGGACAAATGCGATATTGGAATCAAGGTTTGAGAGCAGGTCTTCACAGATGTTCAGGAGAGCAGTTTCCGTGCTTTTGGCTGCTCTAAAGCCAGACTGATGGTCATGGCGACAACCAACAGAATCGGTGTCAAGATTAAACTGGGAGACGGCCAGCTTTTCCAGGAGTTTGCCCAGGAAAGGGGTGATGGAGATCTAGAGTTAGCTGAGCATGAGGGGACGGCTGTGGGTTTCTGAAGAGGGTGCACAAGATTGCTTCAGGGGGGGAGGGGAAGGCTCCAGAGGCAGAGTGGTTGCAGAAGTCGGCCAGAGCAGGAGCAAGGGTGTCGATGTGGTCCTTGATAGTTTTGGACAAACTGGTTAAGAATCTGTTTGGACGAGACTTTCATAGATCGGACTTGTCTGGAAATCTCATCAGGGGAGAACAGAGGAAAAGATGAGAGGTGGCGGCTGTTAGGCACAGTTTGTATGCAGTACCCTTTGGGACCACTACACACAACTCTGACTACAGGTATAGGAAACACAACCTTTGATATAAGCTTGTACTACACAGTTTTGGTAGCGTGTTGAACAGCCAGGCTCATCTCAAGAAGGGTCAGTGCGAGCTGTAGTGGTGTTACAGATTCACAGTTACAAATATTCAAATAAACTCTTATACGGAAGGTTTTTTTGCACAAACAATTCTTAATTTATCAGTCAGTTAGAATAAGCCTTCTTCTTAGTTTCTAAATCAGTAAAGACCCTTTTGGGATGGCCTACAGACACCCACAGATGACTTCAATAACTAGGGTGCTGGGGACATTAATATCTTACTTTTGACTTTTAGAATACTCTTAGAAGTTGGTAAAAGGCAAAGGTTATTAGATCAACAAGAGACCGCCAATATTAAGTAGGCAAATACTTTTGGATTCCTCAAGAAGAGTCCTACAATTGAATAGAGTAAGCCAAAGTCAATGGGCAAAAGTCTTGTATAGAATGAAGCACTTCTGGGAAGTAAATGGAAAAGTCTTCATCAAAGACTCCTAAGAACTTGTGCGAAGAATCAAATGTAGGGCCACAAGCTGATTAGACTTGAGTTGTAGGAGTTGCAAGCACTCTACAGTAAGAGCGAAGTTCTCTCAGACCTTTTACAGTACCTTAGAAATGAAGAAAAGATGCAGCTGATGACCTCTGTTCCTGTGCAGCTCTGCAGATCTCGCTGTTCCTGGGTCTGTCGTGGGGACAGGCGGGAGGACGTCGGGGGACTCAAAACTCGCAACCGGCAAACTTCACTTTCAGCGGCTGTTCAGTGTTTCAGCTCCTTGCGTCTACCGCGAATGGCAACACAGCAGTTCCTGGCTGTCGAGATTGACTTTCATTGCTTCTGGGATCCCACGCTCTGAGGGCTCTTAGGCTTGGTCAGTCCTGCTTCCTGGGAGTCCGGATGATCTTCCTGATGCTCTAGGCCAGCTTAAAAGCAACGCACACAATCTGGTGTTCCTCTCCCTGGCTATACGGTTTCCAGCAGCAACTCTGTGGAAATTCAACCAGCCCCGAGATGGATGTCCAGGTGGCTAACTTTGGAGTTGATTGGTGCGTTTCGGAATTGCAGCAGGGCTTCAACGGGCAAACCAACGGTCCAGGAGTTGCAGCAGGCGTCCGGTTCCTTCGTCCAGTGGTCGACTCTGCCTTCCAAGCCAAAAGACGATCATTTTATTCAGTTCTCTCCGATTCATTCCAGCCTAGCTGTCACTCACCCAGCAGGGTGGCTGTACTTGCCGGACAGTCAGCCAATCACTACAGAGTGCATTTGGGTCTCCTAGAAGACTAAGCAGATGCAGTTTCGGGCACCTCCCTCACTTCCTGCCTACCCCAGACACCCTGGAGCCAGAGGTGGGCTTCACTCGTGAATCCTGCCAAAGGCAAAATGAACAAAGGGACCAAACCTGGTTTGGCGCGCAGAGTAAATTGTCATGCCTACCTCCAAGGAGCCAGGTCCGACCCAGCAACCCCAGAGGCAGGCATCATTTCCCCCAGGGAAGTGCCAGCGGGCCCAAGCTGGGGCCCTTTGGACACAGTCCTGGCACCTTAGGCGCCAGGCTCATGTTGGACCCCTGTCCTGGCGCCTTAGGCGCCAGGCTCATAAAGCTAGACATGTGTTCAAGTGTTTTAATGTGCACTTACCTGATGCAGACCATGCTGCTACATCCAGGCCCTCTTGAGGCCTGAATGGAACTACTTTACCTGTGGAACTACTTTCCCCTGGGTGTGGTCGGGGAAGGGTACATACCTGATCGGTGGAAGGATACATACCTGGAACTTCTACCAAAGCTATTTAAACCACGCCCGATCAGCAACTCACGCTTCACGTTGTTCTGCTGCTCGCAGCTGGACGCTCACCGTGTCAGCTCCTGCTTCTGGACTTCAGCCACGCCTGTCAGCATCCTGGGTCACCTGCTAAGAGAGAATTGGAGAGAAAGAAGACCTTACCTGCTAAAGCTGCATCACGGAGACTTCACACCGACGATCCTGAAAGGGAAGACATCATTTTAAAAGCATTTCGCTTCGATCGCTGCAGCGCTGCATTTCACTCACCTTTCCTGGGCACCTCCATCTTCAGCAGCGATCATCCGGATCCGCAGCCACATCCCAGAGCCTAGAGAGAAAAAGACAAGAACACAAGGTGAGAGAAGGAAGGGAATAGGAAAAGCTCAGTTTCCTTCTAAGACTTACCTGTTGGGTCAGTCCCATTTAATTTCGGGTCCTGCCGCTTCCTGGCATTCCGGCCCCCGGACCCTATGGGGAAAAAAGACAGACATTGAATGAGCAAATGCAAAGACATTATCCGAACGCTCATCCAGAACTTACCTGTCATTTACTGGAACTGCACGTTTCACTTCGGGTCGGCGCCATATCTCCGGCATTCCGAACCCCGGCCCCTAAGGAGAAAAAGACATAAGCGTTAGCGCTTGCTGCAATAAGACAATGAACATTATTATTAAGCTTGAACTTTTGAACTTGCTACAGAACTCTTACAGCGCCTTACCTGAATAGCCAAGCTTATTTGAACTCCCATCAAACCTCAATCCAGTGAAGTAACTGGGTTTCAACGCGCCCCTGCATCAGAAGCAGGATGGAGAACTCATCCTTCCAGACCCTAAGGTGAGACTTCACGGGGAATCGAGGAAGGGTATCGTGGAGGGTTGGAAGGGAGTGGGAGGCTTGAGCATTATTCCGTCAGTAGGTAATACTCCCTTTTCACGCACAGGGGAATATTCCTGCGAGCCAGTGAGTCCATCTTCAGAGTCCTGCGCTTCACCATAGAAGAAGCATCAGCACTCGAAGCCAGACCTGCGCCTCCGTGGGAATCAGGTGAGCGTGACATAAATCTCAAGAAGGACCTTTCCACAAAGAAATGGCAAAACTGGTGAGATTTTGACAAATGGCACCCTTGTTTGCTTTACTGTAGCTGCAAACAGAGCCTGCAGTAAATGCTCACCCTGGTAGTTAAAACGAAACCACTGCCACCAGCCTTTCAGTGAGAAAAGGTTAACATTAAAATATTACATGAGAAGCTAGACAAAGGGGATACCAGGTAACCCCTCCAGCACTCTATTGTAAGATAGGGCGTGCTGGGTCTAGCAAGTTACAATGGTAAGTAAAGTCAATTTCACTTTACTGCTCTTGGAAACAGAAGTTTATCCAAGAGAAGGTATTTTAAACCTTTGGGAAATCTGAGACTTCCCTGTGTCACTGCACTGAAGGTGTTGTGTGACACAATGTAAAAGATGATTCCTATGGAGTTTCAGACTCCAAAATCAAAAGAAACCGTGTTCAAAATCACAAAATACATGAGGGAGTGGGGAAAAAGGGTCACACTCTGGATGTCTTGTCCAAGATGTTTCATTCCTTACCCAGTCAGAGTGACCATGTTAAATCGGCATATCTCCATTTGAAATATTGTACTGCTTAGCTTAATTCTATAACGTCTGCTGTATGAGAAGTGATGCAAATGTATTTCATTTGTTGATGTTCTTGGCCCAAAAAGCCTATAAATGTTATGCCACAAACTGTTATGATAAGTGATGTTAAATGGTTTAGTTGTAGGTTAACACAAAATATACATGCAATACCCTTGCATACACATGCTCATTATTTCCAGAAAAACGTTTTTTAAAAAGGTACCACTTAGAGAATTTAAAGGTACCACAACAAAACCTGCATGCTGGTAACATAGTCTGAAGTATGTAAATAAATGTCATCTAAAATGATCATTTTAACCAAGGACATTTACTTTAAACATGGCATTGACTAATTAAAATATGTTTGCTTTAGACTGATACAGGATTTGACAAGGCAACGTTTGAGAAGCAGATGTCTGTGATGAGAGGACAGGTATGTTAAGTTTCTAACTATCATATCCATAATTTTGCATCTCTAGATACCGGCTATCCAAATACCTGCTCTCAAGTTTTCACATGACAAGTGTGAAAAGGCCATCCAGTCTCTCTGCTTTTTGAATTCTGGGACTCCCATTTTAAAGGCTGGAAAAAGAAGTCTCAGAATTCCAAGACAATCTCAAGGATGTGTATGGCCCTCATGTATTGCAAGGGAAACCCTGTAAGCTCTGTAATGATGGAAAACAACCCAACGTTCCAAGTTGCTAATATTTTATTGAATACTTATGTCATTCTGAACTTACACTAGCTTTACCAGACTACCTAATGGCTTGCCAATTTTTGCTGTCATTGTGCGCTCATAATTTAGTGGCTTTTTTGTCTTATTTTGCGATTCCAACCCTACAGAAAACTGTTAAATACAGAAAATGGCTGTTTGTGCCTGAAAATAAGGCAGTATGTTGCAGATTTCTTGTACAACAAATTGTATGTTTTGTGCATTTTTCTCTGCTATGAAAACTTGAATAAACACTAACATCCAATACAAAAATGTAAAGAAAGTATTTCAACCATTGTTAAAACATGACTACTGGGGTTGGAGCCCAGGATGCCCACACAATCCCACCGATGGCTCCAGATTTTCAATTGTGCTGGCCTTGGATGATTCCTCCGCATTAGAGGATCAATGAGGAAAATCGAGGCATTAAACAAATGTCTTTTTGCTGGTTAATCCACGCTTGAGGCACTGATGAGAAGCTCCATCTTCACCTCCTCAATCACAAACTGCTAGGTGTTGTAATGTAGGTTCTGAGGCAGCATATAACATCTTAGTCTATTGGGTTACAAGGTAAATCCGATTCAGGATGGATAATCAAGGAGTATAGGTCTTACGGGGGGAGCCCAATGGCTCCCACCACCCAGGCTACATTACACCAATTGCCTGGGTTGGAACTCTGACAAACCTTTCATGCCATCACATACCACTCCTTGATGACATCACAGCATTCATGCAGGCATCCAGGGAGAAGGTAGACGAGATGCAACACACCTCCCTTCCTTGAACATATCACAAGGAAACAACACCACAGGGGAAAGGCAAAACACAGCACATTTCTATTCCTTCAACAAGTTGCATACAACACACATACACGGGAAGATTGGGCCAGAGGGGACAACACACAGAGGAGGAAACACAACACATCATCCTTCTTACAACAACACGATGACCACACAACACACCTTCCATACTACCACAACACTGACCACACTTCACCACACCACTCTCCTCACCACACAACCACCTTCACCATAGACTGACACCCAACCAAGCGTAACTGACATTCCACAGAAAGACCGTACCACAAACTTAGACACACCACCAAGAAAAACACAATTCACTTTCCATCCACCACTGCCACCGGCGAATATCTAGACTGCTGCTGTAGGGCACCAACCTGCCCCTTCTTAGGCCTACTGCCTACAACGACCATGAACCACCGGGGAAACAACTCCTCCCATCCACCACTGCCAATGGGGGACCTCTAGACTGCCACTCTGCCCCTCCTTGGGCTGGCACGCTAGCCTACTGCACAACAAGAGATCAAACACACACTCTAATGGCAACCACCATCTCCTGCAAAATAAACCATACACAGGGCTGACATTCAGAATGACACAACCGCAGAAAATTGTGTAAACATTCAACCACCACTTACACAAAATCACAACCACAACAAATGGCAACTCAACGATCCGGGAACATCAGCCATAAAATCTACCAACCCAATTTGCTGGCCAGGCAAATCAAACACCAACTAAAGCACTACACAGCCTATGGATCCCATTGGCAAGATGGGCACAGTCGTCTAACTTACTAACCAAAAAGAACTCAACCGCTCATAATCGTGGGACAGAGAAAGATTGATCTACAACATCCAATACGGTAACCTATCACACATGACCATGCAGCATGTATGTCCAAACCCCATCAAGCAACAAAACGAGATGAAATCATGGACCCTGTAATGCCTCAACTCGACAAGACCCACACCACACACATCACTAAACCTCCCAGTGCGATGTGTAAATTCTGTTTTGGCATATCTCTAAAAACTGGAAATCTCTTGACTTCAAAGAAAAGTACGAACTCCAAAACTGATCAATCTTCAACTCCAAGAAGATGGTGAGAACTTGTGCTACAGGAGGGCGTCCCTGTCCTAGCCAGCAGCAGCTAAGGCTGCGATGCAGGAAGCGTCCTCCCCACATCACTCCAAACTCAACCAGTATTGCTCAGTCAAAATATTCCCTTGACAACGACCGTGGCCGCATCCTCTTGACACTGAATGAACATGCTAAATGTCCTTCAGCACATAGTCATACACCACATTTCATGCACCACTTACCTTTCCCCATGGTTAACCGTGAACTCGCTCCTTATGTGGTGAACATCCAGCTCAAGCAACTCAAACTGTAAATGCTTCTCCATACTCGCCAGCACACACTCCTCATACCGACCAATAGTTCTCCAGTGATAACATTACTGTTCGCAAACTCGTATAACATAGCTATCTATTTTCTTTGTATGAAGAAAGTTTAAAAAAACATTAAAGCCCATGCTGAAAGCCACTTAACCCTGTAATTCCTCGGTGTTTTAATCCTAAATAAATTTCATATTTCACACTAAATGGTAACCAGGATGCTAGCTACATTTCACCAGGACAAACGCACATTCCATGGACTTGAATAACTCCTTGATGACATCACAGCATTCATGCAGGGAGGAAATGAGACAAGATTTCTGACGCTTGTGAATCTGCTTAGTCCGACATCTAGTGGTAACAGCAGAGTATTGCATCTTGTCTTTTGAGGATCGAAAGGACGTAGAGTGTACCTAAAATCCCTCACGCGTCGAGGTCCCTCAGATGTGTTTTTCCGCCCAACTAGCTGGTCGCCTTATGCGGAGCTCTTGCATATTGCAAAATTGTAAACCTAAGTGCACCAAAGTGCACTTAAGTGTGCTGTTGTGCTGGTGATTCTGCCTGTGGCTTCGTCGACATATCCAGTCTTCGGTCCTTGTCTGCAAGAGGAAGCCCTACACTGTGGAAACTCATGCCTGAAACCTGTGGGTGCCCCGGATGTCTGCCGTGTGAGGAATCGCTTGCCTACCAATGCTTCTCACGGCCGCCCTCGGACTCTGCCAATCTTTACCCAGCAACCCTAGAACATCTACGTGCTTGCGCACGCAAAGTGCACTTAAGTGTGCTGTTGTGCTATTTGGCTGTGCGCGTGGCAGCTTTTTTTTCTACTTTTTTATGCAAGATAATGTTTCCCCTTTCAATTTTATGCCCTTTGCTACCAGATCTGAGCGCTTACGGCACCCAGCAGTCATTACATTCCGATACTTTTGTTCTAGCTTTGTTGGTTAAGGCTAAGTCTGTAATCACTTGTTTAATACATGCCGTTGCCATGTGCTTGATCTTTGTAACCAGTGCTTTTCATATCACACTGGTGTCGCCAATTTATCTCCTTGCTTTCTGCTCCTTTATTGGGCAATGTGTGTTGGATTCGATATCAACCACTAACTAGCTGGTCTTGTTGTATCATCAAATTGTATTATAGAAAACTGTGAAGGGAAAAGCTACATTTGTATTCATATTACAAATGATCGATCTCCAATTTCTCTGTGCCCTCCTCCTGATAAGGCCCAGAGGATTTCCCTAATAAGGTCTTGTATAACAGCTGTGTACTTTATGCGAGATAAGAACTTATAATGGTGCGGGGACTCCATAGTGGGCATGTTTGTACTGATCCCCTACTACTCACGGGCCGTCTGATGACCCTGCTAGTGGTAATGACCACACAAGTGGAAGTCCGCAGAATGTAATCCCTGTAGTTGATCCCCTTGTCCCACCGTTGGATATTGCACCTAATAGAGGGGAATTAGAGGGTCCCACTCAGGGAGTTGTAATGGAAACAAAGGCCACTGCGGTCATCCAACTGAAGGACATGGTATTAAACAAACGCACCCATTTATTTCCTTTACATGAAGCCCACGATAGTTTTCTGTTCACCCAATTCTTAACTCAGCATTTTGCTAACACGACTAATACTATTCCACCTTCCTATTCTTCTGAATATTTGAATAAATCAATCTCTGATGTATCCATCTTAGCCCCCGCCGTTCTGGCCGAACTGGGCAAAAAAGTAAGTTTATCCTTGGGACCTTCTACACCTGTAATTGCATCTCATGGAGGAATTGATGAAGTGCATTTCTTCAATGAGAGGCAATTTCCACCAAATGCACGGTATGCCTTTAATACACTTGATACTCCTCCCCCTAAAAATCAATGTAATCCCTCTGCGAGTTCTCCTATTTTGAAGTCTAAAATTCAATTGGAGGACAGTTTCTCTCATGAGTATAATCACCAGAACCCTTCTATTTCTCCTCAAACTATTCACATGTGTGATGACCGTCAAAGGAAAGCCCCGATGTTTGACCCACTGATGTATCCCGATTCCAACAACTTAGATCTTGAGTTGTCCGTACTGACACGAATTTTGAATTTATTAGATAAGGTTCACAAAATAACTCATTTGGAACTCTGATATAAAAAAATGTGATGGCCAACATTACGGCTAAACTGAACAAGCTAGAAGGATTTATATGTGCTAGGGAATTATTGACTGCAATTAGTTTATCACCTGCTGTATCCTGCCCACAGCCTACCTTGTTGTCAAAGGCGTCTCAAACTTTACCTGCTGAGACATTGGTATGCACCTCTCAAAATACCAATAAACTTGATTGTGATGTTCCAAAATCCTATGCCCAAGCCCTTATAGCCTCTACCTCTTGGCATGGTGTCCTACAACACAATGAAATGAGGGATATATGGCATCATGTGTTAACTAATTCTGCAAAAATGTGTGAAATGGAACACATACTTGAAAATAAAAACGTGTCAATCATCTCTCACGTATTTAACTGTGATGCTCAAAATGGTTATATTGTTTAGGAAAACACTCCTCATATTCAACATTTAGATAGTCACTCTGCTCTTACAGATCTTATAGACCAAGAGGATCTACCACCTGAATTGAATGTAATTATGGAAGACTATAATGGTTACACTGTGGTAGATTCATCTCCCAAACAGTTCGTCTCGTAAAGCGAGAAGGCTTCATATTCGAGCCATCAAAAGATTGGCCTTAAAAAAAAAAAACTCAAAGGGCAGAGGCTCTTCAAAATCAAACTATAACAAAAATGAAATCGCACAATTTGAAATTCAAAAATCTTTCGAACTTGTCTAATGAAGAGTATATGCTTGATGTAAATTAGCTGAATGATGAAAGTCGTCTAGCTCTTCAAGTAAATCAAATAAAGTCTACTGCACTGACAAATATTATCCAAACAAAGTTAATGATAAAATAAATCAAATAATAAAAATCTTTCTGATCCACTGGTAAATCAGCCAAGCTCCCCAACACTTTTGAAGCCTCAATCATTAAAAATGCACCTTCTAAAGCTGAATTCTAGAAACCCAATTCTTCTCATGATTCTTCACATACTATACTGACCAAGCAAACTCAATTGTCGCTGTTCTATCCAACAGCGTCAATAAAAAGGGTCGGCACTAATCGGCAGGTGAAGGGAGTAACCTGTAACCCTGCATTGAATGTGCCACCACAGGTCTGTGTATCGGTCCCATTACCTACCAAGCCTTTGTCAGGAGAACCGTCTATTTTGAAAAATGCAAATGATTCCACCTGGCCTTCTAGTGTTACCATTTTTGACGCAACCTCCTCTTCTGGTGGCACTCATTTTTAACCAACTTCATAGGCATTGCCCAGCCAAAATCTTGTTGCAATTAATCGGCCTGAAAACCTTAGAATGAAGTTTACAGCAGAAACTATAAACATAATGGGCTGGGTCGGTGACATACACTGTTGGGGGAAATGCTTTGACTGTTCGTATGCAACTTGGTTGGATCTCTAGCACTGTTTTGTAATGTCTTTTACTCTGTTTTGAAAATATCAAACTCCTAAAAAAAAAATGTTCAAATGTCCTAACCTTTCCAATGAGTCCTTTCTTGCGCAGAAGCAGATTGCCAATTCGTACAGGAACAAAGTGAAAGCGATAAAATATTTGTTTATATGATCATGCTAAAAAAACTTGGTCATCTATGTAGGCGATCTGTCTGGGTGGCATTTAGAAAAATCTCTTCCCCTTCGTCTGTTCCATTCCACATTTCCATCTCAGCTCACTTATGGACTACCTTCATCACCAATAAATTAAAGATCCCTTTTGGAATTCAGAAATGTCAAATTCAATCATGGTATGAGGACTTCCTTGGGGATTTGTCCTTGGTCGCTAAGCGACGTCCAATGGGCAGTTTCTAAACTCAATCAATCCAAAACCCCTGGGCCTGATGGCATTCCCCCATGTGTTTTGAAACAGGATCCCTCTTTGTGGGCCTACATTTTGAAAATTAAATTCAATAACCTTTTGAACAGACATTTTCCTTACCACGTGGACTACTGCTGTAATTGTCCCAATCTACAAAAAAGGAAACTCAGCGAACCCAGCCAACTTTCGTCCCATCTCGCTCTTGGATGCTTCTGCTAAAGTGTTTGCAATTCTTATTCTGAGCGAAATGGAAACTCACATATGTGATCAAGTTTTATCACGCTATCAAGTTGGTTTTCGTAAGCAAATGGGAACAACCCTTAATGCCATAGTCTTGGCCCACATTTTATATAATTCCAAAATTGCGAATGCAGGCCCAGTCTACATGGCATCTTTGGACCTAACTTCGGCATTTGATTGCATTATTCATAATATTTTGTGGACCAAGATGTTAACACGTGGCTTTCCCTTGCAGTTAATACTTCTGGTTGCAAAACCTCACTCAAACACTAGTTACATGATCAGAACCAATGAACAGGGAGCTTTAACTGATCCCATTTCGACTTGTGTGGGGGTTATGCAGGTGTGCAACCTAGCTGCTATCCTGTTTAACCTCTACCTTTGCGATATGGACAAGAAATGGGACACTGCAGTCTCCTTTCCTGTGAGACTGGTCAGCCTAACCCTTAATTGGTTGGCGTTTGCAGATATTCTACTTTTTGACTGTCCTTACATTTATCAAATGCCAATACATCAAGGATTGTCCTCTTTAACAACTTAAAACGTAACCTGGTAGTGGTCCATTAACGATCTGCCGATACAACGTGCACATTTATCCAAACGATAGGGGTGCCCCTTTGTGCAAGCGTGAGAAAGGGCAAGTTATACTTTTTAGACAAAACTAAAATACCCACGCTTCACAGTCCTTATTTCTGTCATTTATTTTTTATCTCCAAAAAAAAAGTGTGCTTGAAAAAAAGTCACATAAAAGAAACCAAAGAGTCCTTAGAGTGCAAGGTTAATTTAATGAAGAGGAAGCGTTTTATATTCAAACTTATAAAACTTTCTTTACACAAGTAATAAAAATATTGAAAAAGGAAAGACATCAGACAAAGCATTTATAATATGTACATGGTTTGCAAAGTAACACAAAAAAAGTCATCATCAAAACCATTCGAATGATTTTTGACAAATTAATTGGAAAAAAAAAAACTGTAGGAAACCAATTGTTCCTACAGAAAAGAAGCTACCAGGGTGTATTAAAAATTACCCTGATAGGTTAAAGGGGGATGTTAATCAATCAACATCATTTTTGTCTGCCAACGTGCACAGGCTGTTCGATATTTGGAATATAATCTTGACGATATTCAGTCTTTAGTGATGTGGAAAGCCATGCTTAACTCCAAAGTTAAGCCTTTAATTTTCCAAATGAGGATTATATACAGAAAACTATGTAAATTGACAATGGGCCCGCTTTTTGACTTCTTTCAAAAGTGGAACCCAACCTTTTGTATGGCCTGTGTCTAGCCAAAATTCATTATTTTCTGATTTCAACTTCAAGGAAGAGTTTGAAAGCACTGTCTGAGGTTGACGAACTTGATTCCAAAAGCTATCTTAAGCCATAAATTGGTGTTGGTCTCCCTCTCTGCCCGATTTCAATGGAGGCTGTTAAATTGCAAAATTGTATTCTTTCCCGACCGCCGGTCGTTTATACATTATTTGTCCCCTCTTCGATTACTTCTTAACTACCGCCATAGACAGCGGAAGAGCAGACTTGGACGGCGGGTGCTCCAGTCGACTGTCGACGGAGTGACCGGTCTTCAGGCCGGCCTATTCAGTAGGGAAAGTGGGATCTAGGGTCTTTCTTCTTGAGAATGTTTTTCCTTCTCCCCTCTTTGCCCCTTTGGTTTTGTTATCGCTTTAATACACCTGTGCTATGGACAGGACACCAAATTTTGCCCCTCCTGTAAGGGCAAGTACCCCTGGAAGCACACGCACAGGAGGTGCAGTAAGTGTCTCCCTTGCGATCACCACGAGGAGTCCCGTCAGTCTTGTCAGCTCTTGCGTCCTAAGACTATCAAGGAGCGTCAAGTTAAGCGGTGGGCGGCCTACGCCATTATGAAGGCAGAGGGTAGCTCCCCCATCGCCACAGGCACGGAGAATGATGAGGATGTAAGCGACGACCGTGGCTCCGATACAGATGCCATCGACCTCTCATCGCTCAGACCCGTCCAGCCCCGCTAGGCATGACGAGAGTTCTGCTATGGGGAATGTACACCCCGGCGACAGGGACGCATCTGCTACAATTAAAGGCAAGCGCACAACCCACAGTACCACCTCAACGGATCCGTCGAAACGGTCTAAGGGGCTAACGGGTACACCAAGCTCGACGGCGCGCACCGATCCACGTAGTTGGCAGCCTTAGCAGCAACCGCATAAGCGGCATGCATCCGGGCACTCTACAGACAAGGGCGGCAGCACCAAAAGCCACAAGGCCATTGAGGCGCCTCCTAAAGTTCAGGCTCAGTGGAAATCTACAGCGAAGCCGCTTGAACAGCCTTAACCCCTCCCGGAGATGCTGAACATCCGCTAACGTCTCGCAAAGATTGTTTCGGCAGCCAGTAAATCCAAGGACCAGTCTAAAGACATGTCCACACGCCCGGAGACACAAGGAATATTCTGAAAGTCTCCAGTCCTTATCCAGAACTCGCTCAGAAAAATCTTGGCGTTCTAGGCAGGTAGATCCCCAGGAAGAGCCCTTTCCCCTTCTGGACCCCACTGGCTCCTCTTTGTGGACCAGGGACAAATTTGAAGACCATGAATTTTCTTGCATAATCTGTTGACTTCTCCGAGAGGTTCACACCTAGTGAAGCAGACCTTTACCCCTCACTAGCCAAGATCCAGAGAACCTCTGACCCACTTAATGAAGAGGTCTTTGACCTCACAGATCAGGATGAGGTTGCTCATGCCCCCTACTTACAGGAGGATGATCCCTTTGAGGATCCCACTGATCAAGCACCATATTGGGGAGATGCGCCCCAGTTTGACAATCCACCATGGCTGTCACCTACTCATACCCCGGATCCTGACACTATATGTATAGATCCTCCCTCCTCCCCACCTCTGCATCAGGCATCTCCTATACATGACCAGATGGCATTTAACGCCATTCTGAAAAAAAGCAGCCGGATACTTCCAAATAGCCACACAGGAAGCAGTGCAAGACTGATTTTGTGGAGGACATTTTAAAGGAGAAGCCTCCTGCCAGCCAGGCTATCCCTTTACTTAATTCCATTAAAAGGCGCATTGCCCCTTTCTTACTAACACCTTCACAAACATGTGAACCCTCGGGTAGAGCAACTTTTTCGCACCTCCCCTACTGACCCCTCTATTCGAGGATATGCCACCCCGGATTTTCTCGTGGTTACTACAACAAGGAAGAGGACGGGGGTACCCTTGTCCACAGGTGAGGCACCACCAACAAGGAATGTAAAAACTGGTATGCCCTAGGGAAGCAAATCACTTCTGCGGCAGCATATACCACCCGCATTGCCAACAATACCACACTGTTGGCCAGCTACTCTGATGTTCAATGGAACCTACTACAGGAGGGTCTGCAGGAGGTCCCGGAACCAGTGCATTCTCACCTGCTTACAATTGTATCAGAGGGTAAGGAAGTAGACCCCAACATCCTTAAACACCTTACACACTGAGGAGACAGCAGGGAGAACCCTGGCCCAGGGTACCCTTTTGAAACGACACGCCTGGTTAAAGAACTCTTGGTTCAAACCAGAGACACAAGCGTCGCTCATCAACAAACCGGTGGAGGATTCTAACCTGTTTTCAAGGCTGTAGATGAGGCGCTTGAAACTGCCAACAAAGAACATGAGACTTTGAAATCTTTGAATCAAATCACTCAAAGGCCATTTCAACAGAGGGGTTGGGGAGGTGGGGGGGTGGGGGGCGGGAGTTCTCGCCGCTCCTTTCGCTGTCCGTCATTTTCTTGGTCCCCACATAACCAACATGGTACAGGCAACACATGGTCCTCAGGACAAGGGTCTGTTGCCCTAGAGGACACCGCTATGGCAAGGGAAGGGGTCGTAATGCCACCCCCAGATGCTTCCCGGCCTCCAGTCAGAAATGACTCAGATCTGGGTCCCCTCCCATGCCTCCCCGGTCGGGGGATGTATAACATCATTCCTACACGCATGGGAGGGGATAACCACAGACCAGTGGGTGCTCAAGACTGTCACCCACTGGTACTGCATCAAGTTCAGTGGAATGAATCGAGGTGGCCGGCTGAAGTCCAGACGTCTAACACCAGAACATCTGAATCCTACTGCAAGAGGTTGAGATCCTGCAGGAAAAGGGTGCAATCAGTCGTCTCCGTTCTACAGGTGAACAAGGGTATTTATTCAGTGTACTTCCTTGTACCCAAAACGGATCTCACCATGCGCCCTGTGCTAGACTTGCGCCCAGCGAACACATTTGTCAAACCACAAAAGTTTTGAATGGTAACGCTACAAGAAGTAATCCCTTTGCTAACGCAAGGGGTTTACATGGCAACATTGGACATGAAAGATGCATACTTTCATATTTCACTGTTGCCCTGGACACAGGAAAAATCTAAGGTTCATGATAGAAGACAAACGCTGTCAATTCTAAGTTCTTCCCTTCGGCATCACCTCAGCACCAAGAGTGTTTACAAAGGTGCTAGCAGTTATGGCACCTCACCTGCGCAGGCAATCCATTCCAGTATATCCTTACCTTGACACCTGGCTAATAACCGGGGATTCTTACGAAACATGCCTGTCGAACACCCAACGGACTATAGACCTACTCTTCACTCTGGGATTCTCCATAAACGGGGGGGAAAAGTCCAGCCTAGACCCCAGCCAAGTAGAACAGTTCCTGGGGGCCCTAATGCGGACACAAGACTGCCTCGTCTTCCCCTCCAACGAGCGGGTCCAAACATGCTGTTTCAGATCCCTCAGTATGTAGCCGGTCGAGGGGTGACGTTACGCAAGGCCGTGCGACTGTTGGGGATGATGGCATCCTGCATTTATTTAGTCCCTCGCGCACGTTTGCACATGCGCCCCATGCAAGAGTGGCTCAACAGCCAGTGTTGTCAGGCTAGCGGACAATGGGACAATCTAGTGGTTGTCTTGGCAGCCCTCGTTCTCGCTCTCTGCAGTGGTGGTCGAGGGAAAACCTCATGAAGGGGAAAACCTTCCACACCCCAGCAGTAGAAGCCACTCTCACGACGGATGCATCTTTCACCGGTTCGGGGGGGGGGGGGGCCCTCACCTCCTTCAGCAGACGAGTTTGGTCCCTAGCAGTAGCATCCAACCACATAAACTTGTTGGAACTATTGTCTGTATTCAAAGCCCTCAAGACTTTTCAGACAGAGTTGCAAGGAAAGACAGTAATGGTCCTCACGGACGGCACCACAGCCATTTACTACCTGAACAAGCAAGGGGGCACTCGCTATCCAAACTGTCCCAGAACATTTGGAAGTGGGCACTCAAACACAGGATGTTCCCATTGTCTCAACATGTTCCAGCGGAACTCAATCTTCTGGCAGACTTGCTCAGCAGAGACTTCCCCCTCCCCATAGAGTACGAATGACTACACGAAGACCTCATCTCCAATGTTTTTGCAGAATAGGGCATGAACCAGTCAGACATTGCTACTCCAATAAGTGGAAACGCTTCGTCATCTGGTGCAATTCTAAGAGCATCAATCCCAACTCTTACTAAGGTTTCTTGAATGCTCCCGTGTGGGCCCGGCATGTGAGGAAGCTGACATCAGAGAAGAAAAATTATGTGACATAATTGGTGTATGAAAATAAGCTGCTTCATCAGTAATCCTACAATGGAAATGTTGACTTGCCTGGGTACAGTTTCGGCACAGACTCCCGTGGAGGTGAGGGGTGATCAGTGCTTGGCCACCGGGCACAGAACGAATGGCACAAAGTGGTCCCGTACTAACAATGATTTATTGGCTGTCTTGCAAAATACAACATGGGTCATTGGCCCAAAAACCTCTGGACTGGAACCCAGTATAAATATAATAAGGAACACTGGCCCCAAAGCATTTGTTTAAATCCAGCGGAAACCAAAAAGCACAGCTCCTCTCCTCTCCTCTACATTTGGCCAGACTTCTGGTCTGTCCTCTGGCAGGACTCCGGCCCAGAAGTGCTTGCTAGAACCGAAGGAGGCAGCATTGATTGCTGCCAGTGCTAAAGACACCGGGAACCCGAATTTATCCGCAAGTTGTTTTCAGACTAGTAGTTGTGGAACCAATTTGGCGGCCTGCTGGCCTCACTACAAACATGCTATCAAATCAGCGCTTTTTTCTACAGGAAATCTCCTCTGAGACCTACATCTAAAAACCAGCAAAACCATTATATGAAGGAAGTGAATGAGGTATCTGATGGTGTTCTGTGAGAGTCTGGTAAGTATGGAAGCAGAGCATCTGACTACATCCCAGCCTCTGCGGAGTACTTATGAAGGCAATGTAAAGGAGACATCGCCAACAATGTTGGCGGAAGTTAAATTTAGGACTGCTATGGGATTGAGTGAACTCCCAGGGTTCAGTCCCGAGGAGCTTGGGTCCGTGAAGGACAATCTGGGTGTAATCAAATGCCGTCCTGGCCAGCGAGTTGCTAAAAGCACTCAATCAGTTCCCCTCCCCAGAAAAACAGAAAGCGCCCTTAGCTGTGCTCTGGTATTGGTGATGTGAGGAGAGCCAGAGACAAAAGTAGATTTGCAACAACCTAAGGAGTGCAGCACAGGCTGGTAAAGGATCCCAGGAACTAGGGATGCCCTGAGTCCGCCACTCTCCTCGGAGGAAACCTCAAGTTTGGATAGCAACATGATCGTGGCCTTGTCCATCACCATGGCCCCTTTCACTAAACTTTACGAGACAGTGAGTAACCAATTAAAAGATAATACCACAGTACTCTCCATGCTGCACTCGAACATTATTTTTGTTGTGTTTTTATTACGGCCAGTCAAGCAAATCTAGATTCACACTCGGCCCAAACAGCAAACATTCTTCATTGAATCTTGGATCCCATCATCCAAGCAAAAGACCAGTACTGGCTGGAAAGACTATCAACATCTATGACCCCATTACAGGAACCGCATGTGAATGGGTACAAGAAAGGTCAACAAAATGACTCCCAGACTACCCAGTACCTGGACTGGTCTGTAGTAGTGGAGGGGGTCAAAACGTGACCCCTAGTGCTTCTAGAGTGGCCACCCTGGCCTCGCCTGGCTGTACTTTGGGGGGAGGGCTGTTGAGTAGCGATCTGGACTGGAGTCCTGGAATCAAGTCAGGAGGATAGATCAATTGACTTAAGGATTGAAATCGTCCAGGATGCTGATGAGGACGTGACAGAGGTTGGGGATGCACCATGGCCAGCCGTTAAACAGGCTCCAACAGTGGGTCAGAAATTCTTCCCCTCCCCCCAAGAGCCTAAGACCTATGACCTGTTTGTTAGATCAGCAGTGGAATTGTCTGGTGTAAAGACGGAGTTAGACTCTAAAGTCAAAGGTGCAACCAATCAAGAAAATTAAGAATCTAAAAAATGCATTTAAACCCAGATCTAACATTAGTAAATCCATAGTCCAAAATTTGACGCTTCCGGGTAAGCCCACTAATAGTGGGAAAAATGGGCCTTCTAAGTCCCTCATCCAAATCGCTTAAGAAGATCCCCCCCCCACCTCCCCCCGCCCAGAGGACGAGAGTGAGTGCCCTCCATCGAACAGCCTAGATTTGAGCGTGGATCTAATGAATCTATCAACCTATTCTTTGTCGGGCAACAGGGAAAATGAGGAGCGAAACATCAGGTTCAGGGCCATCACATGCCCTGCAATGGATGATGAAATTGGGAAAACGCCAATTCATTCAGGCCCCTTCATTATAATCTGTGGTGGTTTAAATCTAGACGGTTTTCATAAACGTCTAATGGAAGACGCTTCATCATCTGCGGGACTCGGAGGATTGCAGTGGTGGGAAGATCTGCAACTAAAACATCCATATGCTTAATGGCAGTACCTGCGGGGATATTCCTCCTGGGGCCACCTTGGGGTCAGGTCGGGAAGAAAAAACTCAAGACTACTTTGCCTCTGAAGACCTACTGGGCCATTTTCAACAGTTATTGGAAATACCTTCTAACCAGAGTGATCTTCAAATGTTGAAACTAGTCTGTTCTCCCCAGTTTGTACAATCGGAGATCATCTATACAGTGCCCAACAAGGTAAATATGGGTGTAACAGATTAGTGGTAAACAAAGCAAGAATTGACCTCTTAACCAGGAGATTGGGAAACGAAATCCACAGGGAATGTTCCATGCTAAGGGAAGTGGATGTAGATTACCGCCAATTAATGTGGGATTTTGCTGAAAACAAAAATGTACCCTTAAGTCTATCAAACAGACGCTCGGGCAACAAGATGCTGAAAACATGCTTAATAACATTGAGGGCAAAAATACCTCCCAGATATGACCATGGATGAATGGTGAATAGTTTTAATGCAGTAACGGCCAAAGGCTGGGAAGATCATTTTAGGGTTGTGTTCCACTCAGTAGAGCCGACCTGGGATAGGCCATGTTCCCCAATGATTGGGGAACGGTCCTTTTGATACTACATGAGGAGATCCTTCGTCTGATCCAGGGGCCCTGACGGGTGTCTAATGCTATGCTCAAGAAGAACCCGGAAGAGTGGGCATCCTTTTTGAGGGTCTTTTTTTATTTTATATATTTTTTTAAATCTTTTTTATTAATTTTCTTTGCCGACAATTACAGAACCAACTTGAGAATACCATACACCTAACTATATAATCCCAACCCCCCACCGATCCGGAGCGAGCCGCAGTTAAAAGTTCAACATTTTCAGTACGCATAGGGTGTGTGGGCATAGGCCCGTTCTGAAGTCCTCATTCAAAAACGACCATTGGTTCCTCCCAGTTAATTGCACATTTCGCTTGTGCACCCTGTAATGTATATGACATCCACTCTTGTGCTGTAAGATGCCAGATTTTCAGGAACCAGTCGTGCTCCGTGGGTGGATCCTTCGCCTTCCATTTCTGTGCTATGACCAACAATGTTGAGAGACAGGATCATATATGCTTTCTTGGTAGGTTTTGCCCATTGGTTCCATCTGGGTATATGCAGGCCTAAAATCCCCTCGCAAGGGCCTTGCTGAGTTTTTGTTCGAAATAACCTGTGCATAGACTGATCGATTTGTCTCCAATACGTTTGCAGTTTGCTGCACCCCAGACAGATGTGTAGCCAGTCCCCACTCCCCGCCACAGTCGCTCCAGCCCTTCCCCGACGAGGTAGGGTAGATCTTTTTCAGTTTCGTTGGCATGTAGTGCCATTGCGTCATTAACTTGTACCAGAATTCCCTTATCTGTATTGCTTGGGTGAGTTTTGGGATATCATGCCCTAGTTCCTCACAGCTTGTTAGGGAGAATTCTCTGAGGCTAATTTCCCAAACCTAGTGAATCCCCAGCAGCTATGCCGGATTTTTGGGGTTTATTTATTTCTCCTGCTAATAGTGAGACTTTTTCTCCCACTCTTAGGCATGATTTGAGAATGTCCTTTGACTATGTAATGTGTTTTATGGGCTATGGGGTCTTTTACTCCATAGGGCTTCATGTGTTTTTGGTATGTGTTACACAGCACCCTCAGTGCAGTAACACAGGGATGTCATCGTGACCCCCAAACATAGACTCCATACCCTGGGACTGTCTACTGTCTCCCAGGGCATGTAAAGTCACCATTGGCTTTACTAGTCTTAAATTGTGAACAGAACCAGTACAAACCATCATATTGTGGAAGTACTGGTAGGGCTAATTCGATTGCCCCTGGGTCTGTTTTCCAAGGGGGCACTGTCCAATCCCCCCCTTGTCTAGTTTCTGGATGGTGGCAGTGGATACCACGCAAAATATTCCACCGGAATATTTCCTATGGGATTTTCCCATTCATTTTAAACGCACCACTTTTTGGTGCAATGTTAAAGATACCGCCGGGTTATTTATTTAATATTTATTCCCCGGTTGGGTCTTTTTGCCAGGACTCGGTTTTAAAATGGCGTTTGTGTTCGCCTCTGAAACTCTAACCCAAGTCGTGCCCTTTGTTCCACTTTGTGGCGGGCTTCTCCACAGAAGCCCTCCAAATGGTGCCACTCTGTCTGGGGTCAACCGGATGTGTGGGAGGGGGGATTAGGCACCCTGGACTGAGTTGCCTTGGCAACTCAAGTCGCACTCTTGTGTGATTGGCCCAGTGGTGAGCCGCCCGGCTCACCACTTAGCATGTTTGAGTGACAGCTAGGCTGATGAATGGGGGTTTTGCTGCATAAAAGCAGGGCTTTGGGGACTGGAAGAATCCAAAGAGGGGAGAAGCTGAGCCATCTACAACGACGACACCACCGGTGGAGCCCTGCTGTACGAAACTCACCACTTCCCCGACGACAGAGGAGATCTACTTCCAGGAGAGTCTTCTTCCCCTTGAGCTGGTGGGACCAACCAGTTCACCTTTTTCGCCTTCCTGGATCGTCTCGTGGTCGAATCGCCCGTGCCAAACACCCCGGCGGCCGGATAGCCACGCTTCACCACTACTGTGAATAAAAGGGTCGTACCTTTTTAACCGGGAAACTCTGCAGCTGGTTTCTTCCCTGGCTGTGCAACGACCTCCAGCTTTCCTCCACGTCGAGATCATCTCTTCCCCTGGACGAAGCTCCGACTTGCACCCGCTGCCAGGAATAACTGCCCCTCTGGAGCTTTCTCACCATTTCAGGTACTGTGTCCCGCCTGGTCTCCCTTGCAACAGACTGCCCAAGGTGTCCTGTAATCCTTGACTCTCTATCCTGGGTTGACCTCGGATCTGCTAACTTTACCTTTCTGAACTGATTCAACCTCTTGACTTTTCTGCAAAGACTTTGAGTGCATTTCCACTTTGCGAACTTGGGCACATTCCGCCTTGCTCTCCAAGAGTGGGCCTGGCCTATGAACTTTTTGCTCTACAGTAGACCCTGCCTTTCTTGACTTGCTGTGGTTTCTTAAGTGTTGAGACGGGGTTATTTTCCTATTCTGCCTTTTCTCTCCCTTTTTAAACAAATTATTGGAGTGCCATCTATGGTTACACAGTCACCTCTGTTTTGCTAAATAAGTGGTGTCTTAACCTAGACTTGTCGAATAATTAACTAGGGAGGTGTATATACTTATAGTGACTGTTTGAACTTGCTTGACATATTAGTGCCAGTGTATTTACAAGTGTATTTTTAAATAAATAACAGACTGCTACCAATTGGGTTTACTGCTTACTCCTGTACTTAAACTTTTTGCAGTGGTCCCTAAGGGAACTGCACAACTTTCCTCCAGGATTGGTTCCCCTAGTGTCTCCTCCCAGACCCTCGTAACTGGAGCGTCTGATGGTAGTGGAGTGATTAGCACTTAGATGAAGCTTGTATGTATTTGAGATAAGGCGCTTCGCATCAATTGTGAGAAACTTATCATAGGGGGTTAGGGATCTAGTTGCCCCCACCCTCATGGGGTCCATTAGCCAGTGGTGCAGTTGGAGGTATTTCATTCTGTCTTTCTGCTAAACCCAGTTCCTCCTTGCATTGGGTGAAGGACCTTGGAACATGTGCCCGATTCTGGTGTAGCCTGCATCCTTCCATTTCCTAAACCCGCCCTCGGGGATGCCTTGATGTTGGGGAGAATTCTCTTATAAGGCTAATTTCCCAAACCTAGTGATTCCCCCAGCAGCTTTGCTGGATTTTTGGGGTTTGCTTTTTTCTCTTGCTAAGAGTGAGACTCTTAGGCATGATTTGAGGTATGTCTTTGACTTTGTGTGCTTATGGGCTATGGGTTTTCTTTCTACTCCATAGGGTAACATCTATTTTTGTGTGTTACACAGCACCCTCAGTGCAGTAACACAGGGATGTCATCGTGACCCCCAAACATAGACTCCATACCCTGGGACTGTCTACTGTCTCCCAGGGCATGTAAAGTCACCATCGACTTTACTAGTCCTAAATTGTGAACAGAACCAGTACAAACCATCATATTGTGGAAGTACTGGAAGGGGTTAATTATATTGCCCGTGGGTCTGTTTTCAAGGGGGCACTGTCTAGTCCCCCCATGTCGAGTTTCTGGCTGGTGGCAGTGGGCATCACGCAAAATATTCCACCGGAATATTCTCTATGGGATTTTCCCATTGATTTTAAACACACCACTTTTTGGTGCAATGTTAAAGATACCGCCGGTTTATTTATTTAATATTAAATCCCCGGTTGGTTTTTTTTGCCAGAACACTTTTCTAAAATGGCGTTTGTGTCCGTCTCTAACTCTGACCAAGGTCGAGCCCTTTGTTCCACTATTTTGGCGTGCTTCTCCACAGAAGCCCTCCAAATGGTGCCACCCTGTCTGGGTTCCACAGGAGGGGTGGAGGGGGGGAATTGGCACCCTGAACTGCATTGCCCCAGCAACCCAAGTCGCACTCTACTCTGATTGGCCCAGTGGTGAGCCGCCCGGCTCACCACTTAGCATGTGTGATTGACAGCTAGGCTGATGAATGGGGGTTTTTATGCATAAAAGCAGGGCCTTTGGGACTGGAACTTCAGAAGTCGCCACAGGACCTAAGAATCCAAAGGGGGAAGAAGCTGAGCCATCTGCAACAACGACCCCACCGGTGGAGCCCTGCTGCAACGACCTCACCACTTTCCTGACGACAAGAGAAGATCTTCTGCTGGACGAGTCTTCTTCCTCTGAGCTGGTGGGACAAACCAGTTCGCCCTTTTCACCTTCCAAAGACGTCTTTGTCGATTCGCCCGTGCCAAGCACCCCGGCGGCCAGATAGCCAAGCTTCACCACTTTGACTGCGAATAAAAGGAACGCTCCTTTTATTGATTAACTCCGCGGCTGGTTTTATCCCTGTGCAGTGCAACGACGCCACGTTTCCTCCTCGACGAGATCCTCTCTTCCCCTGGTCAGAACAACGAACTGCAACCACTGCCAGGAGCAACTGCCACCGCTGGAGCTTCCTCTCTGTTTAAGGTACTGTGTCCTGCCTGGCCTCCCTTTCTTCAGTTTGCCCAAGGCGACTCTTAAATCCTTGGCTTGCCAACTGAGTTGGCCCCAGACCTTCTAACTTTACCTTCTTGAATCGCCCCAACCTCTTTTGAACCTTCTGCAAAGACTTTTAGTGCATTTTTTAAACTGTGGGCACATTTCGCTTTGCTCCCTTTTAAGTGGGCCTGGCCTATGAACTTTGGCTCAACAGTCTATACTGCCTTTATTCCCTTGCTGAGAACTCCTAAGAGTGTTGGGACCTGTTTTATTTCTATGCTCTGCCTTTTTCTCTCTCCCTTTAACTGAACTATTGGAGGGCCATCAGGTTATGTACTCGCATCAGTTTAACAACACGTGGTGTTTTAATTCTGACTTGTCTAGTAGTTATCAAGGGAGGTGTGTATACTTTACCTGGCTGTGTTTTAACTTGCTTTTGATTTAGAGTGCTAGTATATTACCCAAAGTGTGTTTTAAATATTAAGTATATACTTTTTATACAAAGCCCTGGTCAGTGTTTGTTTGCTCTACTGTGTTTTTAGCCCTATTGTGTATGCTCTATATACTGCCCTACTCTTCTTGAGAGAAGTCTGACTGCTCAGCCACAGCTACCAGGTAAAACTGGGTGGTGCAGACTGCTACCAATTGGGTTTACTGCTTACTCCTGTAGTCTTAATCTTTTTGCAGTGTTCCCTAAGGGAACTGCACAGGATTCTGCCTAACACTTCAGTGAATTTGGGATTTCCCCAGATTGGTGTACAAGGGGAGGGGAAGGTGATGAACTGTTTTTCCCTCGTAAGCCAGTCCCAATGTTGCTCCACTAACTTGGTAATGTCAGATTTGTGCATATTGGGCTGACGGCGATCCTTGTGCAGCCATAGGATTCTCCAGGTTTTCGCACTGTTGCTTAATGTTATGGGTGGCTCTCGCTAGTTCTTCCAATGCTATGGCCATTTTCTGAGTTTCCTCCACCCCCCTCTTGTAGGGCCCTTTCTGTCGTGTCAGTGTGGTCCCCCAGCTCCGATATATCACGCCTAAGTTCTGTGATGCATTACTTCATTTCTCCCATGAAAGTTGATAATTGGGCTTGAAACGCGAGTCATTTTATTTGAGAATTCCTGAAAACAGGCCTCAAAGTCCTTATTCGTGGCTGCATTCAAGGCAGGAGCCTCGTGCTATGATTTCTCTTGTAGGAGTAAGGGGGAATCCTCTTCCTCAGCTTCTTTAGACCAACAGTGCTGCAATGGGCCCTCTCTGGGGGTGTTAACAGGGGGCTTCTTGTGTCCTCACGACTTGCCTCTGCCTCCTGACATTGAGTAGTTGTGCTCACCTCCTAGGATATGGCCCTCTTAGCGAGCCCTGTCACACCAGCACTCGCTGCGACTTCTGGCCAAAGTTGTGTTGGTTTCCAGTTTCTGTGAGGTCCGTTGCTTGCCCCACCCCCTGGAGTTCCGCCGGATAATTAGCTGCTGTTGGGAGAGTGCGGCGCAGGGGTTCTGGGATAGAGGCTGCGTGGTTGGGAACCCTGCCCTGGGGTGCACCAAATCTCCGAGATTGGCTTGCCCCTAGGGACCACGTGCGCAGGTGTCTGAGGTTGGCCCACCGTGGAAACATTCGGACCCCCGGGGGCCTCACTCAGCTGCCCCTCGGGTGAGTCAGGGGGGCCCGGTCTCTCCCCAAAGTCGCTGCAGATCTATTGAGAGCCGGGGAGCTCGGCGTTTATGTAGCAGGTTGGGGGGGGGGGGAGGTAGGGTGCCTGTATTAGAGGCCGCGTTCCCTTGACAGTAGCCTGTGCGTGAACGCAACCGTAATGGAAACTCTGTGCGGCACACAGGAGGGGTTGTGGCGCTTGTCGCCCACGCCAATGGAGTAATGTCACTGCGCAGATTGCTAGTTCAATGTGCCAGGGACTGATGGCCTGATTTGAATTGCGTGTGCCAACGAGGACCACGCTCTTGGGGTGCTGGATTCCCGGGGCCTAAGGGTGCTCACCTTTGGCGATGGATGGGCTCTGTACTGCTCCAGGTCACCTCACCGACGTCCTGCTCAGTCTCTGCAGGGGGAATCTGTGCCTGTGCAGCGGTGTCTGCGTCCTACCGCCGGCCGAGGCACCTGGCTGTGTATGACGCCTAGCAGTGTTCGCCCGTTCCGATGGGGTGTGATGGACGGCCACCCCGATTTTCCAGGTGATTTCTGCCTGAGAATGTAGTTCGAAAATCTCTACAGCTTCATGCGGTCTCCGTGGGATGAGACCCTGGCAGTGCCTGCCGTCACCCAGTGCTGCTCAGGGTTCTGCTGTTCTGCGTCCCACTGCAGGCCGCTGCTCTGCCGTGGTGCCTGTGTGATCAGCTCAGGGTTCTCGGACTGCTCGGGGCAATCTATCTCCAAGGTCGCTTGTGCCCCCCTGTAATTCTACTGGGATCTTTATGCTCCCTACTCGGGGCGTTAGATTGGTGGGGCCCTATGCGATCGGGATGTGCTGCTTATGCCGTGTGCTGCTTGAGGGGGACGGAGAGCACCGCTGCACGTCCACCTCAGCGACCCGCCATCTTGGAGTGAAGGGTGTTAGTGCCCTCCCTGTCTAACACGTGTAAAAATAAATAAGACGGACACTCCCTGGACCGGGAATAAGGCACAAAAGCGCAGGCTGCGAGAGTTCCAAGGAAGGTTTATGTAGATCTCTGAGAGCGCTCTGACCACATAAAAGTTACAACACACTTATATAGTATATCTACAAGTTTGACATATGATGCTATGTTGAACCCGGATTGGTCAGCCGTGGTGGTGACTTAGGTGTGGGCATCATCTCTTCCTCCGGGTTGGTTGCTGGGTTGGCGGGAAGATTGACGTCAGACATTGTGCTCCGGATGGGTGAAGGTCAGGTCGCTGTGAAACACGGTGGTCACTATCTAAGCTAAGAAAATACATTCTGAATAATGCATGCACTAAATAACAGTTGATCAAAAGACTTAGTAGTTTCTCATGTCATTATACAAATCACTCAAGGGTTTACACCATCTACACATTTAGGTTACACAGGTCACAGGTTTAAGGGCCTTGACCACTATAATACTGTCATTGAACTATAGGGTTAGTCTCATAAGAATCTCAGCTATGTGGCATTTGTTAGTACTAGGCACGATATACTGCACAAGGGTCTAATGTTAGTTGGGGGGGGGGGTGTCTCTTGGGTGGGCTTCATAGCGAGGTTGGCAGTCTGGCACATGAAAGGGATGCCTTTCAAGGACACAGGGTTAGAATGGCAATAAGTTTCGATTGGCGAGGGTAAGAGGGCAAGGACACTTTTGTGGAGCTGGACGAGTTCTGTGCTTGGCTCATGTCGGTTCACATGCCGGACAGTGATCTCACAGGAAAAGGGATATGTTACATTCATTATTTGTTGCAAGCAGCTCCAGCATCAGCGTGAGAATGGAGCCGCAGAGTTTTCCAGTTGGGAGTGGGGACGAGGGTGGGGGCCATGTGCTCCGAGCTACAGCGGCAGGCAAAAGGGAGAGATGCATTTTGTACTTTCGCAGTGAGGCCTAGTTACCAAGATGGAGTCGAAAGGGGGTACAGAAAAAGGATGCCCTGTGTCCTGCTCGGTGGTCCCATCTACGCGAATATAACCAAAAGGTAATATCGCATAAGGGCGAGAGGCGTACCCATCACTTGAGGCACTTGGTCCAAGTTTGGTACTGAGAAGTGATGGTAGAGAGTGGCCCATTGGCCCTCCGCTCCCACACATTCCCCCCTTTCGTTACATCTCAAGTAACGAATACTTCTTTTTATTCTTTTCATTCTCCCTTCGGTAGTACTCAACCTCTGCCACCGCCTTGTCCCACACGGGGCTACCTTTTATGGGCATCCAAGCTCTGCAAACGCTTCTAAGGCTGTTCCCTCTTCTGGCATATTCATCTGGGGTACACGTTAAGTAAATACCTCCATCCCCATCTAGATCTACCCATTGCAACTCTCTTGGTTCCTTTGACATGTAATGCAAATTATCCACTATATCCCCATATTGCCTGTAAATTGATGTCATTCTGTATTGTGGTGTACTCTCCTGTTTGTATTTGTGCATCTATCATGGTAGTTACCGTTGTCGGTCAGCCCATTGTCACCATCATAGCCGAGGTTGGCATGCTTTTCTCACAACACCGTAGTCTCAGTTGGCACACACAAAAGAACAGGAGCCCAAAAAGGATGATGATGGGGGGGGGCAGTATTTTCATTGCCACATTTACCCGTGATGGTATCCAGCTGAACAAATTGTCGACCCATGTACTTTCCTCTGCTCCTCCTACCACTCTCATCCTCTCCCCTAGGTTGTGTACTGCACTTATCACATGTGAGAGTGTCCCGTTATCAGCGTCTTCAGTTGGCACGAATGTGCAACACGCCCCCCAATTTTTCGGCAAACACCACCGTCCATTGCCGTGAGGAGATCAAGGACATATCTATTTTGCATTGTCATTAGGCGCAGCGCCCGGAGTTCTATCTTTATCACGTTGATCCCCTCTTGAGTGTCGTTAGCCAATTGAATGAGCTCTGTAACCATTTGGCGTTTGCTCGTGCTTGTAGTCCAGGGGCGAGAAGTGAGGCAAAGAATGTCTCTGCTGATGAAAAGAGCTTGTATTTCTGCGGGATCTCAGCAAGTAGTTTCGATGATTCGGATGAGATGTAATTGGAGGATCTTTTTACTTCGTGTCAATCTTTTCTTTAGTTCTTATTCTGACAATAGTTCATATGCTGGACCTTCTCTCAGCATTGGTTGGGGCGCTGTCGATAGTTCAGCCGATTGCCCTGCTGCCGATATGCCAGCCGATTGCCCTGCTGCCGCAATGTTATGTTATTTTGCATTTATATAGCGCCTTATATACCATTGGTATGGTCTGAAGGTGCTGGTAGGTTGAAAGCCCTTGGGAACCGAAGCTCGGGTCAGTAGAGAGAGTTCAAAGGTGCGTGTGCGCACCAGGTATGTGTGCAGCTGGTGCGGAATTCGTGTGGTAGCTGCTTCTTGGCGGTAGGTGTGGTGGTTGAGAGATCAGGAGTATGTGTTCGCTCTGGCAGGATTTATCCAGACCGAGTGTGGCTGCGTTAGGCCTGAGGAGAACGCCTGGCTGGGGGGTGTGAAACCAGCAGTGTTTACTTAGAGTGATGGGGAGTGAGTGGTAGATGTTGATATGAGAACAGTTATACCGAATGGTGTCATAGTATCTCTGTGTTCTAGTTGAGTGGTGGTGTAAAGAAGAGAGTAAGCGTGGGGTGTGGTGTGGTATGGTATATGCCCTTTTAAATGTTCCCTGCATTCCAAAGCATATTATGTACGTCGCGCAATTCTATGCAATCAGGTCCGTTCTATGCATTTTTATTCATTTCAGGCGTTCAGGATTGCCCTACACACTCCTGTCGGCTCGACACTCTCACGCACTCTAGTCCGCCTTGCGTGCTCTAGTCTATCCCTCATTCTCCAGTGTGCCCCACGCATGCTCTCATGTATTCCATATGCATGCACTCCTGTCTACCCCGCGCATGCACTCCAGTCTACCCCGCGCATGTACTCCCGTCTGCCTACGCACTCGTCCGCTCTGTATACTCGCCCGCTCTGTATACTCGTCCGCTCTGTATACTCGTCCGCTCTGTACGCTCATCTGCACTGTATGCTTATCCGTTCTGTACGCTCATCCGCTCTACACACTCATCCAGTCCACATACTCATCTGCTCAACATACTGCTCGTCCGCTCTACGTACTACTCATCCGCTCCACGTACTCACCCGCTCCACACACTTATCGATAACACACACTCATTAGCTCCACACATTCATCCGCTCCACACTCATCCTTTCCATACATTCATCCGCTCCACACATTCGTCGGCTCTACGAACTTGTCCGCTCTACGTACTCATCTGTTCCACACTCATCCGCTCTACGTATTTATCCGCTCTCTACGCTCATCCGCTCTCTACGCTCATCCGTTCCCCCCGCGCTCAGCCGTCCCCTCCCCCCCCACGCTCAGCCGTCACCCCCCCCCCACGCTCAGCCGCTCTACACACCCAACCACTCTACACACTCATTGGCTTTAGTATGTTTATCTATTCCATCCGATCTCCATACTCATTTGATCTTTCTAGTCGTCTGTTCTTCCACTCTTGCACTCTTCCACTTAGTGCAATTATCTGTTCTATACGCTTCCTCCATTCTAACTATTTCATCTGTCATTCACTACGTTCCCTCCTCATTCATTATGTCCATTTCATCAGTTTAGATCTCCTTACTTTCCCAATGATTTATTCCTATTATCCACTTCATTGTTTTGATCTACATTACTTGTTTAGTTCTGTTTGTCTTTCTAGTTTACATTCAAGTTTATTAGCTGTCAATTTCTCGCTTCAGGTAGTTTGTTGGGACAGTGTTATTAAGATGTTAGTTTGGAAAACCGGTTGGATTTGGGGGAAGAGCCAGGTTTTCAGTAGTTTGCAGAAGGGCGTTAAATCCTCAGTTAGGCGGATGTGGGGTGGGAGCGAGTTCCACAGGGTTGGGGCCAGGGCTGAGAATGATGATCCGCCTAACCTGACTGAGTTTGTCTTAGGAATTAGTAGGAGGCGGGGGTGGCGCTGTGGAGCAGCCCAAGATGGCTGCCTAGCCACTGAGCTCCGTGTGGGATCGGTGAAAATCTGCTTACATCTGCGGCCACAACGTGCGTTTCGTTCCTGTTTTTACAGTGCCGCTACCCTATATCACTGTGCTGCCGCCAGGGGAACTCCGGCTATTCTTCGTCCCTGGGAGCCCCGGACTGGGCCTTCTGCCGGAGCGGCCCTCTACATCGCGGAGGCTGCGGCGCTGACCCGGATCCCGCCCCCGCCTCTCGGCTTGCCTGCCCCTCCTGGCGCTCTGTTGGGCGGACTGCGGCCCGATCGCGATCCTTGAGGCTCCGCGGCGAACCGGTGGTCTGCGGCTGGGGCCGTCGCGGGAGCGCGCCCCGGCTTCGCCTGCCCATCCGGCTGTGGACCTTCGTCGCCGTCCCCCGCAGGGTGTCGCGGCCCCTGGGGAGCGCGGAGCGGCTCCCCCCGAGGTGAGGAGTGGCTGCCCATACCAACTTGGTCCCCTCCAGGGGGTGATCGGTTTGCCCCCCTTCCTCCCCCCGCTACTCCTCTGTCCATCCTTCCTGGGGGGGCGGGCGGACTGCGGCCCGACCGGACCCTGTATTGTGTGGCGCGCTGCGGCGGCCTCGTCCGGGCGAGCTGCCGCATTGCGGGTTGCTGCCGGGGCCATCGCTGAGCGCGCCCCGTCGCCCAACATCTCCCGACTGGCTCCGCTCCCCGGTGGCGTGGAACGGCCACCTGCTCACGTCCTGCTGGGGGCGGCACAGGGACCCCTCGACGTGGGTTCTGCCCGGGGCGCGCACCTCTTGCCCCTGCAGCCTGGTAGACACTGGCTCCAACCCCTGTGTGACTCTGGTGTTTCAGCGGGGTGGCAGGCGGGATAACAACTACTAAGTCATACCCCGCTCCCTCATCTGTGCCGCGACGCCACCCCCCGGATCCTTCTACTGAGGCGGCTGACCCTGTGGTCTTAGCACCTTCTCATTGACAGTCCCTGGAACCACCTTACGCCACCGTACCAGTTGATCTCTGCCTACCCGTGCCCCTCCTGGGTCCTGCTCCCATCTCGGCTGGGGTAATCCCAACATCTACAGTCTGCACCCCTGACCTGGGACCACACTCTTCCCCCCCTGTGGCCGGGCCCTCTGTCTGCATTCTCCGTGGTCCTATAACAACAATGCCTGGCAAGGTCAAGGGGAACCATAAGGGGGGTGCCATGGACAGATTCGCTAAAGCTGTCCCGAGGGGAGAGGCGGAACAGGACTCGCCCATTCAGGATGATCTGGAAGTTGACCATCACCCCACTCCCGCACCCCCAGACCTGACTACGCTCATGGAATCGATGGCCAAAAACTTTGCGTCTTTTCACGAGAAATTAGACGACATCAATGCCAATGTTGCCTCCCTAAAAACGCGGATGGATCAGGCGGGGACCAGAATCAGCGATGCTGAAAATCGTATATCCACCAATGAGGACGAAATTCATGCACTACAGGACACAGTGGCGTCCCTATCACGTGACATGCGCAGTGTGAAAGCGAAGTGCGACGACCTTGAATCGCGCTCTCGCAGAAATAATCTGCGGATCGTCGGTGTCCCTGAGAGTGCCCTCAAGGGACGCATGGAAGACGCCGTGGAATCCCTGCTAAAGGACCTCCTGGGCAACCCAGTCCTGTCCCCATACTTTACCGTTGAGCGCGCTCATCGGGCTCTGTCACCGAGGCCCAAACCGGGCGACATCCCAAGACCCATTATAGCCAGGATCCTCAACTATCGGGACAGAGACCTCATCCTCCGGCTGTCACAAGAGAAAGGGGACCTGCGCCTCGAATCTCATACTATAAGGATCTTCCCGGACTTCTCAATAGCGGTCCAGCAGGAGAGGCGTCAGTTCATCGGAGTTAAAAAGCTGCTCAGAGAACGTAACGTTCCGTATGCCATCCTGTTCCCGGCTCGCCTCAAAATCACACATGATGGGAAACTTTATTTCTTCACTGTTCCAGAGGAGGCTGTGAAATTCATTGAGACGCACCTACCGCTCCCCAACCCAACGGGGGCCCCGGTTGATGAGGGGTGAGGAGTGGTAACACAGGCCGGACACTATTTCTCCATCCGGAACATCCGTCACCTTGAACGTGCATATGGAAACAACACACTACAGATCCATCGCATCAGGCTCCCCCAGCGCCTGACCGGGCTGAGACTAGACCCAACCACGGCGGACAATGCTCCCCCTGCGGTTCGGAGCATCGTATTATCTACGAACCCTAGAACTTCCTTCATTCTGGTCTCTCCCGCAAAGCTCTGCTGGACATGGGCTCCTGTCTTTAGATCCGCTCATCGCAGAACCTACTCACGACAGCCTAGGCTGTCCTACATCTTTGTCTAAGAACCGCCCACACGGCTACAGCACACCTCGCTGCAATGGCAACGGTTTTGGTTTATTGGTTGTCACTGCTTCGGTGCCCCTGTTGGGCACAGAATGGGCCTTATCCCTGTTGGATTTCGCCCTCCGAACTCCACCCCTCGGGGAGATTCGGACCTGTTGGTGACACATTTTTTGGGGGGCAAGGGATTTACACTGCAAGTTGGGGGTGGGCAGTGAGGGTGGGGGGAGGTATGGGTTGTTACCCGGGAAATGTTTCAGAAAAAGGCAGTGGCGGAATGGCAGGGCGCTACACACCGGCTCACCTATATTTGTGCATGCTCACTCTTTTATTTGAAATTCAACAAAGTTCGTGGGATGTACATTAAAACCGTAGAGATGCATGCAATCGTCTCAATCACAATCACCCTGGGATCGGGGGTTCTGGAGACAGAGTTTGCGGCACACGGAGGGGGACACTGGCGCGAGTGTCACCTAGTGGGAGATTGTCCTCCATGGGTATTGTGTTTAGTGATATTCTTGTCTGATGCGCTAAGATGTCAGTGACGATACTGTCATGGAATGTCCGAGGCCTAAGTAATTACACCAAGGGCCGCAGGATCATGGCTTATGCCAATAGACACGGCTGCAAGGTACTGCTCCTGCAAGAGACACACTCCACTGGTCCACTGGCCAGAAGCATTGCGCCTACCTGGGGACCCCACAGATATTTTACTTCTTATTCCACACGCGCCAGAGGAGTCCTAACACTGATCCACAAGTCTCTTAAATTTGTCCTCCATAGGAGCTATATAGATCCTTGTGGAAGATACACTGTGCTGTACTGCGCCATTGCCAATAGAGATTACCTACTTGTAAATACTTATGGCCCCAACGTCGACTCCCCCGAATTTATTGACCAGGTGGTCTCCATACTGCTAGGATACACTGATGTGCAAATCATCTGGGGTGGGGATATGAACTTTATTCTGGACACCTCCCTAGACAGGACTGGCATAGCGCCCAGGCCCCCGTCGGGCGCAGCGCGCAGACTCCTATCTCACTGCAAGACACTTGACATTCATGACGCATGGAGAGCTCTACATCCGTTAACACGGGAATACACCTTCTACTCATCGGTCCACGACAGTTCGTCCAGGATCGATCTATTCCTACTATCTGGTCCTATGCTAGGCAGGGTTTCCAAGACATGTATACTCGCTCGCACACTATCTGATCACTCACCGATCCTGTTGTCTGTTGACATGGGCATGCCAGCCCCCACTATTAACACATGGCGCTTTAAATCTGCTGCCCTACAGGACATAGTTTTTAGAGCAGACATACTTGCAGATATCCAGTCCTACTTTGACAACAACTCACCACAGGACACCACCCGGGGGATCCGCTGGGACGCCTTCAAAGTCTTCATTAGGGGGGCGTCTATCTCTAGGGAGTCGGGGGTACTCAAATCCATAAGAACCACCCTATCACGTACTGAAACTAAGCTACGAGACCTGGAACGGGCCCACCCGGCCTCCGTTGACCCTGGTATACTCTCCCAGATTAGTGAAGAACTCAAGATCTTCAATGAACAGGCAATCGGGGAAGTGCAGTACTTCAGTCGGCCACAGGCTGCACGGAAATACGGTGAGGGAGATAGACCCGGCAAGACACTCGCTGCCCTGGCCAGGGGGGAGTGGGGCCAAGCCCACATTACCAGTGTTAAGGATAATCACGGAACGACTCAGTGGTCCGACCAGGACATACTGGAGGTCTTCACGAGCTTCTATTCCAAACTATACTCTCAGCCCCCTGAACATAGCGAATCCCATATGCGCGAGCTTTTAGACCAGATACCCACCACTATCATCTCCCCGGCAACGAGAGAACAGTTGGATTCCCCCATTACATTAGATGAGATGGTGGAAGCCATATCTAGTCTCCCGAAGGGGAAAGCGCCGGGCCCCGACGGGCTTACGGCTGAATTCTTTCAGGAGCATGTGGCCATTTTGGGACCCGAATTGCTTGAGGTATGGAATGAGGCCCTCCGGCTGGGATGCCTTCCCTCGTCTCTACGTGAAGCCGTTATTACGGTCCTCCTCAAGCCTGGCAAACCAGCCGATGACTGTGGTTCGTATCGGCCCCTTTCACTCATGAACTTGGATACGAAAATCTTCGCCAAGGTGCTCGCCAATCGTTTCATTCCTATTATGTCATACATGGTACATGAGGACCAATCCGGCTTTGTCCCTGGTAGATCCACATCGCACAATATTAGACGGCTCCTTAACGTCATGGCTCGTATCAATCAAAACGTGTGTGCGGTGGCGGTCACCTTGGACGCCCAGAAGGCCTTCGACATGGTGTCCTCGAAGTACATGTGGTTGGTCCTGGAAAACATGGGCGTCGGACCCGGGATGATCGCATACATCAAACTATTATACACATCCCCAGTCGCCAGGGTTCGCGTCAACTCCCAAACATCTGCCTTGTTTCCTCTCTCTCGTGGCACCCGACAGGGCTGCCCGTTTTCCCCGATCCTGTTTGCCCTTGCCATCGAGCCCATGGCGGACTATGTCAGGGAGCGTCACTCATGCAAAGGGATACCCCTCCAGGGTACACCCGAAATTATCTCACTCTACGCTGACGACATCCTGCTGTTCATCAGGAGCCCAGATCTCCACCTTGACCCTCTCCTTTGGGACATCACTCGTATCGGAACATACTCAGGCTTTACTATCAATTACACCAAATCCGAAATTTTCCCCCTCACACACTCCACGCTCCAGCCGGCCACTGAATACCCACTCCGCTGGTCCCCCAACGGGATTAAATATCTGGGAGTTCAGGTGTCTTTGACCAAGGAGACTCTCTTGACTAGCAATTACCTAGCAGTGGCAGAATTAGCCGAAACCAAGATTGCGCGCTGGCGCCCTCTCCCGTTGTCACTTGCTGGGCGGTTATCACTGGTTAAGATGATACTGCTTCCCAAATTATTGTACACATTCACAAATGTTCCCATATGGCCTGGCAGGAAATACTTCACTGATCTGCACAGGCTGTGTGCGCAGTTCCTGTGGCACTCCGGTGCTGTGCGGAAAAAGTGGGGGGATATGACTCTGCCCTACGACAGAGGCGGGTTCACGGCCCCTGACCTGATGCGATACTGGATAGCAGCGCAGGCACAATTTGCCACTTACTGGTACCCCGGACCCTCCCCTCGCCCGCACGTCAAGCTTGAAAACCTTGCTGCCTCCGGCGCAAATATCATGACTCTAATTTTACATCGTCGGTACGTACCTGACTCACCTATAGATCCAGTCCAGTCCACACTATCAGCCTGGGGGCGGTTGTTTGCTGCAGGCTCCGCGGAACACCCATACTATAAGTGGCTCCCCGCCTGGCAGCTCCCCGGGTTGGAACCCACGAATGACATAGCCCTGGCGAGTCACTGGCGGTCCCTAGGATACCTGGCCCTAACTGACTTCTATCCGGATGGGGTGTTTATAACACCACAGACTTGGAAGCCATCCCACTCTGGTACACCGCTGGAACTGCTGCAATACTACAGACTCCGAGCAGCGTTCCGGACCGCTTGGCCTGTGTTCCCTAACGAACCCCCTGACCATCCCGCTGTTGCCTATATCGCCAACTCTGGTGGGGCCCGAGGGGTAGTTTCATCGCTATATAAACTCCAGCTCACAGCTGCCACACCACCGCCCTTACGGGCTCGGGACGACTGGGCCTCTGAACTGGGGGTTGACATTACAGACCATCTGTGGGGTAAATTGTGTTCCCATACCGGCAAGGTATCCCTGAATTTCCGATACCGCACAATACAATACAAGTTGCTGAATAGGCTATACTATACCCCGCGTAGACTCTCCAAGTTTGCCCGCTCCGAGATGCGGCTCTGCCCCCGCTGCGGAGCGGAAGACGCTGGCCATCTCCACATGTTTTGGGACTGCCCCCAACTTGCCCCATTCTGGGATGAGATCTTTAAAACACTGTCCGAAATTTGCGATGTGATGATTGAGCCTGACCCGATGGGGGGGGTGTTCGGAGTGTGGGGTGAAGAGGGGGTCAGAGGGGAGGCCAAACTCTTGAATATATGTTGTATAATAGCCAAAAAATGTATCCTTCAAAATTGGAAATGTGCCTGCTCCTCCCACCTTTCAGAAATGGCTGAATCTACTGACCTGGTCCCGAAACTGCGAGGAAGATTATATTACTACTCTCCCATTCCGTTCCCGGCCAAAAAACATTTGGACTGCCTTCAACAGTTATCTTAACGGTCTTGATGCCCCCTCCTCCGGTGTCGGTTCTCCCTAGGTCTCCACTGTTATGTACTGAACTCTCTGCAACACTGTTTTGCTTTCCTCATCTTGGGGGTCATCCCTCGCTGCCTATGTACATCCCCATGTATTACATTTGTCTTGCACTGTTATCTTATAATCGGCCTAATGTGTGTGTATGTCATCTACCACTGCCAGCAAAAATAAAAGTTTAAAAAAAAAAAAAAGGAATTAGTAGGAGGCCGGCTGAGCTTGCTTGATCTTAGGGTGCGAGTGGGATGATAAGGTATTAGCTTGTCTTGAAGATATTGAGGTCCAGTTTTATGCAGTGCTCGATGGGAGAGGCATAAGGTTTTGAAAGCCACCCTACGGGCTACTGGAAGCCAGTGCAGTGTCTTAAGGGCTGGGGATACGTGGTCTCTTGGACCGAGCGCAAGTAGCAATTTGGCCGCCGCGTTTTGTGCCCTTTGGAGTTTATTCAGTTGGTAGGCATGGATTCCGAGGTAAAGGGGGTTTGCGTAGTCCAGTCTTGATTTAACTATTGATTGGACCGCGGAGAGTCTGTTGGGAAATGAGAGATATGGAAAGATGCGCCTAAGGGTTTTAAGGTGGTGGTGGTAGGACTTTGAGACATTGTTGACTTGGCGCGAGAGTGTTAGGTCAGAGTCCAGGGTGCATCCAAGATTTTCCACTGTGTTGGAGGGTGTCTGTGAGTTGCCCATGGCGGGTGGCCAGGGAAGTGGGTGTGGAAGAAGATCGGAGTTGCCGCAAACCATGATTTCTGTTTTGGAGGGGTTCAACAAGAGGTGGCTTTGGGTCATCCAGAGTTCTATGTTAAGGAGGCAGGATGACAGGTCGGGAGTTGGGTTTCGAGTTCAGGAATTTTATAATTAGTTGAGTGTCGTCGGCGTAGTTGTAACACCGGATGTCGTGTGAACGAATTATTGGTTGGAGGGTGATCAGGTAGAGATAGAACAGGAGGGCGGATAGACATGCTCCTTGTGGGACTCCCGTGTCGACTGGTCGGGCTTGGGAGGTGAAGCTGTAGAGTGTCGTTATTTGGTGCCTGTCTTTGAGGAATGAAGCTATCCATTTAAGAGCGGTTCCACAAATTCCTAGGGAGTGGAGGCGGTCTAGGAGGATTGAGTGATTGATCGTGTCAAAGGCGGCCGATAGGTCGAGAAGGATTAGTGCGGTGCATTCCGCGGAGTCTGCTGTCATTTTACGGTCATCCCAGATCGCTGTTAGGGTGGTTTCAGTTCCGTGACGTGATCTGAAACCTGATTGGGCGGGGTCTAGGAGATTGTTGGCTTCGACAAAGGTATTTAGTTGAGAGTAGGCGGGTCGGTCAATGAGTTTGGCAAGGAACCTGGTGTTTGAGATGGGGCGGTAGTTTTTGGGCTCGAGAGGGTCGAGTGAAGGTTTTTTAATTGGAGGTTTTGATGTGCACCATTTTGAATGCGTCGGGAAAGATACCAGAAGAAAGGGAGGCATTTATGATAGATCTTGGGTGTTCTCCTGCGCAGGTGGAAGTAAAGATTTCTTTAAGGGTTGTGGCTGGGCAAGGGTCCAGTGGTGATCCAGAAGGTTTGCGGGGAGATAGAAGTTTGAGAAATTGTTCTGGTGATATTGGACTAAAGGATTTGAACGTTGGCTGCGCGGCTGATGGGCTGGCCGGTACGGGCGGAGGATTGCCTGGTGGCTGTAAGAGAGCCAGTTTGGTGGTTAGAGTTTTTGTCCTTTCGATAGCCGTGGTGTAAAAGTGGAGGGAGAGTGAGTCGCACAGTGATTGTGACGGGGTCGGGACGGTTGTATTACAAGCGGGATTGGTGAATTCGGAGATGATTTTGTGGAGTTCTTTGCTTGGGTTTTTGCAGTTTAGGATTCGGGTGTTGTGGGCTTTTTTTGCTTTCCGGATTTCGGCCTTGTACCGGTACAGGTGTCGGGCCAAGGTGGTCCTGCTCTCGTGGGTTTTCTTTCTGCCATTTGCGTTCTAGGTATTTGTGTTGTCGTTTAGTGGTGTTCAACTCAGGAGTGAACCATTTGGGGAAAAGGCCACGGCGGGTTGATGGTTTGCAAGGGGGGGTGAGCCGCATCACAGATGCGTTGAGCCATAAATCAAAGGCCTCAGGGGTTAGTTGGTTGTTGAGACGGCAGGTAGGTGGTGGAGACTGGAGGAGTGCCTCGGCTAGGTCTGGGGTGATTATTAGTTTTTTCCAGCATTTGCGTAGATTCGGAGATTCAGATAGGAGTACGGGAAGGGGGTCGGGTGAGTGGATGGCGAACGAGAGGATGAAGTGATCGGACCAGATGATAGGGGTGGGGGGCTTTAAATGAATCAGGGTGTTGGAGCTAAAGATGGCATCAAGAGTGTGTCCTTTATAATGAGTCGGGCTGATTATTTGGGGTTGGAGATTAATTGCATCTAAGCCGTCAACCAGGGCGTGTGTCATAGGGTTGGTGGTGATGTCGAGCCAAATGTTGAAGTTTCCAAGAAGGGTGAGGTTGGGATGGTTTAGTTGGAGGGTGGCGATAGAATCGCAAAGGCTGTTTGCGAATTGTCTATCGTAACCAGGGGGCCTGTAGATTATTAGGAAGCTGTGTGAGAGCGACGGGGAGAGGGATAGTTTAACGAGGAGAGATTTGCAGGATGGAATGGAGGGTTGGTTGTCGATGATTGAGGTGCGGAGGAGAGATTTGAAGATGAATGCTACCCCCCCATCCCCCTCCTCTGGACAGACGGTTCAGTGGGATGAGGGAGTAGTCGGGGGGGCGGGGGGGAGGCTTCATTGGCGATTGGGCCGAAGTCGTCTGAGAAACAGGTTTCAGTGATGAAAACTAGGTCTGGTTTGACAGAGGCGAGGAGGACAAAGATGTAATCAGCCCGGAAACAAGTGTGCAGTTACCCTAAGAGATAGCAGTGTTTATTCTGAGTGACTGCTGTGAGTGTCTTGAATGCCAGGCTTTGACCCATTTGGCCCCTACCTGATCTCCCCACCTGCCTCCACTTGCCCCACAAGGGGGTAAAGGTTTAAAGGAGACCCCCTGGCTAGTAATCATGACAGTTATTTGTTCGCCTTCTTCCCTGTTTCTCCCCCAACTTTTTCCTCCCCTGCTCCATCCATTCTCCCGCATTCATATTACGGCCCTTGCACAATCCTAATGTCTCAAGATCGACACCCTGATTCATGGAATTACCTGCGCGCAAAATGCAGATCTGCGCGCCATTCTGCCCGAATGCCAGCCGATTGCCCTGCTGCCCCTTGGATGTGGCTCTCCGGTATTACCATCAGGGCTGTGTGGAGGGTCGCTAAAGCACAAGTTCCATTCCACGATGCGGGGAGGTGCAGGTAAGCTTGTTTGCCGCAAACCCCATACATGTCCATTAATGCAGCTGTGCCTTTCTTCATGTCGGGGATTATCACCGTCTTGTTACATCTCTTTGCTTCTCCCATGTTTACCTTTCCTTCCCCGCGGAAACAGTTCATGTGGCACTTCTTTTTGTATTTTGATAGGTTTTTCTAGTGCTGTGACTCAAGTTAGCTTTGCGACATGTGACCAGATGTGGCTACATGCCCCTTTTATCCATTGGAAAGTGTAATTTGGTAGGCCTCGAAGCGCTTCTGCTTTGCATTGTTTCTTCGTGCCATTTATTGTCTGCAAATCGTGTCCCCTTGATGACAAATGGTGCCTCGAGGCAATCTACTCCTTGGTGTCGGCTTGTGCATGTTTTCTCGTTCTCCAGCTTTTCCAATGTGACAGTGTGCGCCTGGAATGTGCTCCTTATTCTGCATAGAACCAGATGAATCAAACATTGGGCCTCCGACAAGGGCACTTCCTGCGGTACTGACGTTTTCGGTGTTCCTGATGCGTGCGGGATGAGTGAGCAGACGTAGCAAATCTCATTTGTTGCTTGCTTCGCCGTGGTGCTCATGTCAGAATACCATTTATTCGATTGATCAGGGTGGCGGGGATCTTCTATTTCATCTAATCCCAAATCGTGATAGATGTCGTATCTTTTCCCTCCCGCCCCCCTTATTCTCCTCCTCCCTTCCTGATCATTGTTTTTCACCCTTTTGTAATGTATCGGAAACATCCCAGCCCATGTTGTATCATTATTATTTAATATGGCATATCTATCATCATCAGTAGCAGCAATTTTGTGCGAGGTAGAGTGTATGGTTGTTGGTGCATTAATACTAGAGTTAATTAAGTCATTTGTCCAATAATCTCCATCATATTCATTATATCCATAAGCATTGCTCGTATTTACATTGAAACGTGACATTGACACACTTGTTGATTCCACAGTTGCGTATTCTGAGGGTTGCACTCCATCTGTTTGGTTAACATTAAGTCCATGTGACTCCTGCCATATTGTCCTTACCCCAGTCCATATCATTTGTGATCCTTCTCTTATCAAGTTAGCCCCGCTCCCCCCTTTGCATGTCATTAACAAGAGACAAAAGGGTGTAGTACCACGCTGCAAAAAACAGCCTTACCGACATGAAAATTGCAGCACACTTCAAAATGCATTCAACATCACTGAACCTTTTAGCCCTAATGGCGATCCTATCGCTATCTAACATTAATTCGCTCTCTCCGATCATGGGTCATTGGGCCATTGTTCACCTGGAGGGGCGATATAAATTTAAGTCATCATAATATATACAATTATTTACAGTCTTGTTCAACTTCACATTTAATAATTGTTTTCAGTCAGGACTGTTCCGTTATTCCGTTCATGTTCTTTTACTGCAGAGACAGCCATTAAAAAATGAAGGTGGGAGAGATAGGTGAGGTATAAATTAGTATGCTTGGCCAATTGAAGTAGAGAGTAGGGAAGAGGCAGGACAAAAGGAAGAAAGACGCAAGTTGTGCAGAACAAAATACATATCATTTTTATCTCTGCATGTTCTTTTACTGACTTTTTTTATTTTCCTACAACCTCGTTTGTGGTCCCAGTGGCGCTATCTTGCTCCTCTGGGGGGGATTGTACTACTGTGCCCTCCACACATCAGATAAGTGCACCCAATACTTCAATCCCTTCACTTTCACCGCGGTGGGGTACTATAAATGACTTCGTAGGGGCCGTGAAACCTGGGTGAATTCCACCTTCTCACAAAGTTGCGGACATACACATGTGCCCCCGGCATTAGTGGCCCGGTTGAACTGTCTGCGGCCGGTGTGGTAGTATCAGTCATCACATTTTCAGTAAAAGGCGGTGCTATTTGCCGAGCTATGCTACGTACTGCACGTGTTAACTGAGTTAGGTATTCCTTGAACTCTTCCCCCAGCACTGTGGCAGCCCTGTGCGCATCCGAGGCTCTCCTAATTGGGGATACTGGTGTGTGTATTCGCCTCCCAGTCACAATTTTGTGGGGGCTCAGGTGGTGGTCTTTGCACGGCTGCGTCCTGAGTTGGAACAGTGCCAGGGGCAAGCAATAAACCCAGTTCTTCAATGTGTTACACAATTTAGACAACTTACTCTTCAGTAACCCGTTGATCTTTTCTACCACCCCATTCGCCATTGGGTGATCGAGTATAATTTGTGCTTCACCCCCAAAAGTGATGTCACTTCCTTAAAGAGATCATTTACAAAATGCGTGCCATTATCTGATCTGATCACGTCACATATCCCCCATCATGAAAACACCTCTCGCACAAGGAATTTGGCCGCACATTTCGCGTCTGGGTGGGGACAGGGGGCCTGCTTCCACCCACCTTGAAAAGGGACACACCACCACAATCTGATATCTCGCTCCGTTACCCTGCTCTCCCATATCAGCATAGTCTATGTGGAGCTCTCTAAATGGTCCTGTTGGGCGAGGCAAAGTGCCACGCAGTGTTCTTAATGTCATTCCAGAATTATGTTTGCCATGTTATACATTCTACAATGAATTTTGACAGGTGCTCTTGTAAGTTGGGAACGAACCAGTGTTCTTGGATATCTGCAGCAATGTGTTGTTTTGCTATATGGCTGGGGAAATGCAACTGCTGGAATTATATTTCCAGTAACTCTATGGGCATTACAACGTTCCCTGTTGTCTCTTGTCTCCAAATGAGATCTGTGGCTGATTGTGTGCATCCCTGTTTGTTCAAAAAAACAAAGAAGAAATCCAATGTGGATAGCCACGTCCCCTGCACACTTTCTAGACGGCCAAGATAGGCCTTTTGAACATTTTTTGTAAATTTTTTGAGATACAATCTTGATAACTTTCAATCAATTCTTGTAGAAAATGTCCATAAATGATTCAGTTGAAACTTTCTGTTTTATAAAAAAACAATTTTTGAAGTGGCTCTACTGTAGTTGCTTTTGTGATACACTCAAGTGTTGGTGTCATATTGAAATACTAGGCCTTCTTCGCGGCTGCGTCGGCTGCCGCGTTTCCCAATGAGATTGCGTCTGTGTTGCTGGTATGGGCCTGGCACTTGACCACTGCCACTATTGATGGTACTGCTAATGCATCTATCAGCTCATTTAACAATTTTGCATGCTGTACTGGGGAACGATCTGCCCTCCTAAATCCCCTTCTACGCCACCGTGACAGTCCTGAGTGCACTGTGGTAGTTGCATAGGCTGAGTCTGAGTATATTGTCACCGCACAGCCTTTAGCAGTGCGCAGTGCTTCGATTAATGCAGTTAATTCTGCCGCATGGGCTGAATAATGGGATGGAAGGCGCTTTTGCACAATTGTTTCATATTCATCTTCCTCCATGCGCACTACCGCCATTCCGACGTGTTTTTCTCTTGTCTCGGGATCTATTGATGCTGACCCATCTATGAAGTATATTTCTCCCTCCTGTAGGGCATTCTCACTTGCTTTAGGGATATCATCACCTTCCCCCTCATACGTGGCACAATCGTGTTCTTGTATGTCCTCTGTCGTGCATGGCTCTGTAATAAATGTTGCGGGGTTTACTGTCTTGCACCTCACTACGTGTACGTTGGGGCTTGATATTATTACTTCATACGCTGTTACTCGTTGGGTCGTTAGTGTTGATTTTGTTCGCTCAAGGATGGCAAACAAGGAATGCTCCACCTACAGCTTTACCGAACATCCCATGACAATGGTGCCGCTTTACTCAATCGCAAAGGCCGCAGCTGTGAGGGCCTGTTCGCACGCGAAATGACCTTGCATTACTGGATCTAGTGTCCCACTGTAGTAAGCCAAGGGTTTGTGACCCAGTGATGTCTTCTGTGTTAGTACTGCTGTCATCAGTGTCCCATTGCAGTGTGAAAATAAGAAAACCTCCCGCTCATAATCTGGGTTCGCGAGGACTGGGGCATCTGCGATAAGGTCTTTTAATCTCAAATATTGGGTTATCATTTCCTGCGTCCATTCTATTGCGGCCCTATTTTTCTGTGCCTCTTTTAATGCTTGCAGTAAGGGGCGTGTGTATGCCGCATAATCAAGGATCCAAGCTCGGCAATAATTACAAATGCCAAGAAATTTTTGCATGTCTTTCACAGTTTTTGGCATGATTATGTTGCGTATAGCAGCTGCTCTGTCTGGGAGTATTCGCTTCCCATCTTTTGATATAAGATGTCCGAGGTATACAACCTCGGCAAGGCAGTATTGCAATTTCCCTTTGTCTACCTTGCATCCTTTGGCAGCTAGCACATTCAGTAGTTTTATCGAGTCTTCTCGACACTTTTCTTCAGTATGGCTACAGACGAGCAAATCATATACATATTGAATGATGGTGCTCTCTACATCTATCTTTCCAATGTCTTCCCGCAATACCCTGTTAAAAATCCTGGGGCTTTCGCAGTATCCCTGTGGGAGTCTGCAATGTTCATACCTGTTGCTCCCTAATGTGAATGCTGTCAGATATCGTGATCCTGGGTCAAGGGGTATTGAGAAGAAGGCATTTTTCAAATAATTACAGTGAAACATGTTGATTCTTTTGGCGCACTACACAGTATTGATGCCGGGTTGGGGACTAGAGGGAACTCTTTTTGAATGATGTCATTGAGTGGGCAGAGATCCTGGATCATCCTCCGGTCCCTCCCTTTGCTTTTTTGATCAGAAAAATCGCTGTATTACATGGGGAGGTTGATGGCACTATAATGCCTTGTTTCAGTAGTGCATTTATCGTTTCTTTAATTCCCTCCTCCGCTTCCTTTGATATGGGATATTGTTTTACTCTTGGCAGCATTGCACCTGGTTTGAGTTTTATTTTTATTGGCGTCACCTCATGCAGCAGCCCTACATCGTGGGGCCCAGTAGTCCAAATTTCAGGTGCTACCTTTGTCATGTCTTCCTCAAATATAGTCAGTGGCGCTTTAACGCTAGCCATTAATGGGTTGTGTACGTCTCTGTATTGGACCATAATATCACATGGTATGCTTATTTCCATTATTTTTTCTCCATCATCCTCACCATCGGTGAACAATTCCTCATCTGTTATGTCTTGTAGCATTACATTTGGGTCTATGCATAACAGTCCTCCACTCGCACCCCTGCGCGTCCAGTCCTATGACCACAATACGTTTACTGGATACTTGAACTGCCTCAATGTCTATGGACATAATCGTGCCTGGTACAATGTCTGTGTGTACAATTGGGCGGAATATGAAATCTGATGGTGTTCTCCATTCTTTTCCCGTTATTTCTGGCACCACCCGTGCCAACACCTTGATACCATATATGAACATGCTTATATCAATGGGTACCCCTCGCACCACAACTTCATTCATCACTGTGCTGATCATCAACATTGCTCGTACTGGGCACACTCCCGGTGTTGAGCACATTATTCCTCGTTCTGTAAAAGAGATTGTCATATTCAACTTGCTCAACAAATCTCTACCCAACAGATTTATTGGCGTGTCTTCGTGGTACAGTAAGGGTGCGCGCACGGTTTTACCCCCCACCGTTATATCCAGATCTTTAGTGTATGGAACTTTTCAAATAGCCCCAGAGAACCCCTGCGTCTCTAAATTCCTGCCTGAGAGCGGAAACCGGCCTTCCATAAGGCATGATTTCTCTGCTCGAGTCTACCATGAAGATAAACTGCTTGTTTCCTATCTCTGCCCCCACTAGTGGTTCCTCTTCTGCACATAGGGTGGTAGATAGGACTGGACACGCAAGTGTTCCCTGTGGGCTGTCCTAATCTGAATGTATTTCTTGCCCTGGCACACAGAAGACATTATCTCCGATCACTGTTACGCCGCGGTACGGTGCAGGTGCACCCTTTGCAGATGTTGTATAACAATTACTGGTCGCGCTTCCCGCTGCATTTTGCTTTACCATTTGTTGTGGTGGTGGTTGCTGTCCTTGCTGTACCTGAGGTTCATTATAGCAGTAGTCTTGTTGTCTCCCACTTCCCATTGGTAGGCCGTAGGGGCTACCTGGCTGCGGACATCCCCAACCTTGTTCGTTCTCCATGGGCTGTTGCCCCTGGAAATACCCTGAAGGCCGCATTCTACAATCTCTAGAGTAGTGTCCCCATCTCCCACAGTTCCAGCATGACCCTTGTGGTCTGCCTCTCATTCCTTGGCTGCCAAATCCCCTATTTCCCATACCTCCAAACCCCCCTCTCTGGCCACTATACCCACCTCTTACTCTTGCCGATCGGTATTGCCACTGTTGTCCACCGTATTGCTCTTCTCCGTTCCACTGTCCTGGTCCTCCTGTAGCCCGTAGTGCTGCTATCATTGCTGGTCTGTTCCTTGCTCTCTCGTCCCCCTCGTTTTCTCGGTCTGTGGTTGCGCTGGCGTTGACGGCAGCGACCTTCACTAATTTGTTCTGTACCAGCTTTGCCTCGTCTGCCAACCTTTTTTGTGCTATCTCCTTTTCTCTTTCTTTGATCCTCCTGCAGTGGTGCACAATTATACTCTGTATTTCAGGCCAGCCCTTGGCTTCTATCCCAGCTATTTTGTCCAAGGCCTTCTGCACCTCCTTCGGGTGCCCCTTCTTGATGATAAAATCAAACAAGGCGGTGGACTAGTTCCACGCTGTGCCAGTTTCATTTGTCCATAAATCCTGCACCAGTAGTATGAATTGCGTAGGATCCTCGTTCTCCTCCATTGTATACTGCATCACTAAATGTAAATCCGGAATATCGGGAAACGTGCGCCTCAATGCATCCCATACCTGTGCTCGAACATTATTGAACGCTGATCCATCGTGGCGATCACAACTCGTAGTTACTCCAGGGAATCCGGCCCTTTCCCACACCGCGTCGGCTTGGTCACCGATTGCTGACACTAATAAGCTCTTCACATCCCCTATTGCTAGCGGCACTCCCGCTGTTTTTCTCAAAGGCGTGTATCCATTTTCCAGCCCCTCCCGACAGTGGGGGGAGGACCTTTTAGCAAGTTGTTTGTCCATTTGTGCCCACGGAATGTAATGTGGCCTACCTGCTCCTTTATGTATCAATGGCATTTGCAACTTGTGTCTCTTCCCTATCTTACTTACCGCACCTTTCTTTGTCTTACTTACCATCATATTTCCCTCTCGCTGTCTTAACCTACCCTTCCATAGTGGTGGTGATGGTGTGTCTGGGTACCGGCGGTTTGGCAGTGGGGGTACCCTGTCTCGGCAGCGGCCTCTTCATACTCGTCTAAGTCACTCCACACTTCTATTTCTGATAGCTGTTCACTGTTCCCTTCACAGCCCTCTCCTCTCACACTTTCTGGGGTAGGTGGGCATATAATTCTCACAGGCTTGTCATTCAGATGGAAGAGAAACTCCCCTGACCGCCACTCCTTCTCTTGCCCTTGTGGTGTGCGTGTTTCTTGTGGTGATACTGACCGTGTTGGCTCTGAGATTGCTTGCGCCACTTCTCCTGCTGTGCTTAATGTTGGTGTTAGATCCGCTATAGATAATGGTGGCACCTCTCCTCCTCCTGGCAGCATCTGGCTCCTTTTGCATAATGCTCGTAGCCGCTTTATCTCTATCTGTGCATGCGCTAGTTGGCGGTCTAATTCTCCAGTGATATGTGCTAAATTCACGGGGGGGTGCGCTTGTTGGGCCATACAAACCTCCTTTATCATACGGGGGTGGTGCTGTAGCAACTGCTCCTGCTGTAGGAGTTGGACAGGCTGGTACGTACAGGGGCTCACTATAATCCTACTGCTGGTCTGGACATTAGAGGGTATATCTTTGTATCGCCTTCAGCTGTAGTGGTTGTGCACTCGCCCTTTGGTGTTCCACTTACCTCTTCCTGTGTTTTCTGTGTTTCATTCCCCTTCTCCTTGCTTACTTCTGCTACAGGTGCAACTTCCTCAAACATTCGCCATAGGTCTAGTACTGTCCTTCTGTTTTGCAGTTGTTTCCCCTTATACCTTGCTAACAAGTGTGTAGATACTAGATACAATACTCTCTTGTCGAATGACCCACCCTCTGGCCAGATTGGCGTCACTGTCCCCTTTTATCTCCGTCAACCATTGATCATTATATTTTTGTATTTTCTCACTGTATAACGGAAGGTGCTGACAAATATGTGCTAGTGGTGTTATTCCTCCCATGTTAATGTTTCCCTCCCTCTGGCTGTACTTACCTTTTGACCTCCCTTTCCACTCAATCACTTCTTCACCAGTTGAATAATATATCACAAACTTTGTCACTTACTGGTAATTTATATGTATATATGTGTATCAAGATATATATCATCCCCCCTTTCAACGTTAACTCTTTAATTATTGCATGTTCAAATTCAACAGTTCATTATTGCATATTTTGCCACTTTAACCACAAATCAACCACAGTACTTGGATATCCTTAATATCATTATCATTATCTGTTGCATGTTCTTTCTTTTTGTCAACCATCCCTAACAATCCCACCCTTTCCCCTCCCTCAATAGCCATCCTTTAACATGCATGCATGCATGCAATTGCTATGTTCGATTTGGAATGTGTACACAACTATTGCTCATTTATCTTTTTCGTTTTTGCAAATGTTAATAATAACTCTGTTAATGCAACTGGATTAGCCCTGATTTGAAAAAGACGCAGACGTCGAAACACGTGTAATCACAAAGGGCACGCCTTGAATCTATGTACAATTAAAAATTTAAAAAATTAAAATTTCATAGCTTACAATTTGGAGAATAAGAGGCATTGTTTGGTCTTCCTTTTCTTCTCCACGACAAGGGCGCATGACACTAGTACAAGTAACATAGTTTGTTGTATTCTTTATTCAAACGGAGTAAGGGAGCCAAGGAAACTCCGTTGTTACAGTCATGCGACTGTGACTTGTGAGTCGTCAATTATTCAGGAAAGGGCACTGAGGTCCACCTGGAAGGGAACCCAACAAAATAGGCTCCTCACTTAGAAAAAAAGGATATTAGCCTCATAGGAATCTCCGGTATGTGGCATTTGTTAGTACTAGGCATGATATACTGCACAAGGGTCTAATGTTAGTTGTGGGGGTCTGTTGGGTGGGCTTCATAGCGAGGTTGGCAGTCTGGCACATGAAAGGGATGCCTTGCAAGGACACAGGGTTAGAATGGCAATACGTTTCGATTGGGGAGGGCAAGAGGGCAAGGACACTTTTGTGGAGATGGGCGAGCTGTGTGCTTGGCTCATGTCGGTTCACATGCAGGACAGTGATCTCACAGGAAAAGGGATATGTTACATTCATTATTTGTTGCAAGCAGCTCCGTCCTCAGCGTGAGAATGGAGCAGTGGAGTTTTCCAGTTGGAGTGGGGATGAGGGTGGGGGCCATGTGCTCCGAGCTACAGCGGCAGGCAAAAGGGAGAGATGCATTTTGTACTATCGCAGTGAGGCCTAGTTACCAAGATGGAGTCGAAAGGGGGTACAGAAAATGGATGCCCTGTGTCCTGCTCGGTGGTCCCATCTACGCGAATATAACCAAAAGTTAGTATCGCGTAAGGGCGAGGGGCGTACCCACCACTAGAGGCAATTGGTCCAAGTTTTGTACTGAGAAGTGATGGTAGAGAGGGGTCCATTGGCCCCTCGCTCCCACACAAGGGTCCTTTTTGAGTATATAAAAAAAGTTAAAGTACCGGCATCCTGGAAAACATTGATCATAGTCCCCATTTTGAAAAAGGGTGACTGGTCTATTCGATCTGATTACAGGCTCATTGGATTACTGGATGTGCCTGGAAAGCTCTTTGCATCGCTGATCCTACAATGCCAGACAACTTGGAGTACGGAGGCTGACACCAGACAATCTGGCTTTGTAAAAGGAGTGGGTACGATGTTAAATGTGTTTTTGTTAAACCTAATGAAAAGCAGAATCAAGGAAAAGAAAGGCGCCAAGTTCCACATAGCCTTCATAGATCTTGCCCAGGCATTCGACACCATCGGCCGGAATAAATTATGGCCTAAGGTGAAGAGTTGGGGTTGACCAGATGATCTTTTAGAAGCCATCAAAGATCTTTACTCTGATATTTCCTTACAAGTAAAACTGGATGGAAAGGGCTTACTTTCCAACTCCATTTCAACAATGGAAGGTCTTAAACAAGCTTGCTCTTTGGCTCCTGCCCTTTTCAATTCGTTTATTTTTGACATTGAAAAAGCATTGATGAACATATGAGGCTTCCTGCCCAAATTGGCCAGCCTCCCTCTTTATAGCCTTCTCTATTGGACGATTTGGTTCTCATTAACCAGACCCAGGTCGGTCTGCAAAGACAATTGGATGACTTACAAGCCTATGTTAGCGAAAATGGGCTGATACTAAATACCACAAAAGAATTGTGAATTTTGACCTTGGAATCAGGTAGGAGAGGTCATATGAAAGATGCATGGTACCTAAATGGTGAAAAGCTTGCCCAGGGGAGCTCAATTACCTATTTGGCGATGTGTCAACAGCATGGTGGATGCCCCCAGGCTAATAATACTAAGGAGTGAAATGAGGGTTTATTTTGGAAAAGGGTCCTGAATCTGCCACAGGGCATGCCTATACAAGCAGTCAGAATGGAGTTAGGATTAAACTCCCTCTACTCTATGGTAGTGTGGAAATCTCTGGCACTCTTCCCAAAAAGTAGAACCCCTTCTCTGCCAAGAGGTTTTGAGCTTCTGCAGAAGGGCATCCTGGAAGGAACCAATGGCTTGTTACGAGAATGGGTCGAAGATCTGTAAGGAAATCCTTAATGAGTCTTGATGCTACAGAAAAACTGCTCATTACTAACCCATGAAAAGAAAAAAGCTGTGGGACATTGACTGGATTCAAACACAAGAGGAAAAATCAGCATGTACATTTTATGGAAGATCTTACTCGGAAGCACGAGCTCTAAACTCATTGCCTAAGTACTTGATCAGATTTCCGAGTAACTAGTTCGGCAATCAGTTTATGCGATTGCGCCTAAGCGCCTTTCTCAACCAGAGAAATCATGAGCACATGGAGGTCAAAAGATGGTAAGAAGATGTACTGCACTGTAGATTGTGTAGATCTAAATCGGCAACGGAAACAGTACAGCACCTGGTCCTCGCTTGCCCTCCACTATTAGAACTAAGGACTTTTCCATCATTGTCTACGGACCAATGGTGCGATCTATTGATGCTGGGGGAGAGCTTATCTTTAACTTTGGCACTAGTAAACTACCTAGGAGAAGTCCTTGTCCGTTTGGGACAAATGTAGTTTGGCAGTTGTGTAGAGTGACAAAGTATTTTTATTAAACAAATGATGGCTCATAATGAAATGGTATTGTGGAAGTGTAACTTGATAGCCTCAACGTGTTATGGAAGCAAATTGTGTAAATTTTCTTCTGGATGGAAATGTTTTAATGTTGATGAATGGAATTTGGTAAAAGGTTATATTTTAACGTAATGCTAATAATAATTTTAAAATTATTGATGCGTTTCGCCTCAAATGGGTCACCTTCTTGGCAGAAAATGAGCTACATGTTCCCTCTGGCACTTACCAATCCAAACCATACTTTATTGTGGCATAACTGGCGGTAAGAGTTAAAAAGGGAAAAAGATGGATCATTCAATCTCTGTCAGGCATAACTTCTAAGGTTTCTGTCACATTTCAAACATATAGATGGCCTTCAAACTCACTGGTTCTCGTTTGAGCTATACTTGCTGCATCTCCACGCGTCTGCTCAAACTTCAAGATTAAATTGGTGATAACAGCTATTGTCTGAATGAAGCAAAAACTGAGGTAATCTTTTCATTCCTCTATTCCTGGTGGAAACCTGCCCAATAAAGCCAATAGGATCTCCACGGCAGGAGCAACAGGGTCAGGTTTTATTTGTAAACAGCTGTACAGAAATGGACCGAGAACTGGTAGAGTATTCCCGTCTTGAAAATGTGGCCCATAAATACAGATTTCTCTGGCAGTTTTACACAATGGGAAACCTAAACAAAACATTAAGATACACTTGAACAATATACTTCCTAACAGAACATCCTATGACCTTGAGGGGCATGGTTTAACAGATCTGTGCTTTGCTTGTACAATTCCTCTCTAGCTACTTGGCAATTGTGCCCACAGCGGAACACTCCATCATACATAATGAGGTATGGCCTGGTGACGAGCACCTACGGGACCCTATTCTGATTATCGGGCAAGAGTGCCAACTCACTGACCGGGGGGTGGCTCTGTCCTGAGCAGAGACTTAATGTCACAACCGCACATTGTTCTGGGCTTCCCATATCTCTGCCAAGCAATTGTGGAATATTGGCTTCTTGCAATTCTTCCGTGTCATATCACTTCTCATGGCTGAGGTATTGCTCTGCCTGTTGGAGCTGCACAGTCAGTGTTTATGAAAAAACATAAAATACTGTTTCTATACTCTTCTTCACTCCGACCTTCAGCTTGCTACCCCCTTCTCCTTGACAAAGATCCTAGTTGTAGTATAGGGTTTTACACAATTAGAATCTTAGATCAGACAGTAAGATGCATTTAATTGCATTTTGGAAAATATGGTTCCTTTTCGGAACATGTCACTGTGAGTGACAGTAACTTCAGCAATGGTATTCTCATACCTAGAGCGTTGCAATATAATACCTGGCTCTTAACTAAATGCCTTGGCCGTAAACTTGAAGCAATACAAAATGGTGGCTGGCCCTTTTCTGGATATAAAACCCTGCAACCACACACCACCTCCGCGGATCTCTTTGTGTTGGTTTCCAATAGCTGACATTGAATTGAAGATACTTTGCTTCATTCACATAATCTATTCCTATTGAAACATTTGCTCTGGCTACCTAATCTAGAAAGCACTTCAAAGACTCTTATAATGGTGACTTTCCGTAAAAAGAAATGGTGTGGTAAAACATAGGATGCTTCTGGCCATCAGTATGAACTGATCTTCCAGTCGATGCCATATATGTAGAGAACCCACTCAGTCCAGAAAAAAACTTGGTTTCTCTTTCGAAAGTCTTTGGTGCTAGTTTCTTGATCTCACGAAATCCAATTTTATTGGTCGTTCGCCCTCCCCCTTAAAATGCCCTTTTTATCCTTGCACTTGTATTGCCTTCCCATGGGTCATCCAATCTGTTTACTCTTACTAACCTTTAAACTGTTAACTTGGTTTTCTACTGTCAACATTGTTCTGTGCATACTGTATTTTAACCCTACCCTTATATTTTGCGCCTTCATTGCTTAATAAAGTTATCGTCCAAGCTTGTGAAAGTTCACATGTCTGGTATCTACTACTTTTGCTCTGGAAGCGCTATGAAGTGCCTAATAAATCACCAATAAATACGGTTTTACTACCACGTTCACCAGGTGTGATTGCATTCTGGTTATGACATCTCTAGAGGGAGCTTCCTTAGGAGGATGGAACATGGTAATACATGCCTTCCAAGATCATACCTGATCAAGGGAGCTCAACCTGCATCTGCTCAGAGGTCTATGTTAGCAGAGTAGGGAACTGCCAGTACATTCATGGGCTTTCCTCAACACAATAAGTTACATGGTTAACCTTAATAAAAGCTCCTCGTTATAAAACTGTATCCATCAAAGGTGCTTTAAATATATTTCCAGGACAGCGCTAGCCCAGTGGGGCATAACAAACGACAATCACGTGGGTGAGTCCGACTGTGCCCTTCCACCTGTTGGGCTACGAAGCAGATAGAGAGGGCAGATATCTAATATTATGGGGTACCATTGAATCCACGCCAATCTGCCTGGTGAACTCATACTTTCCGCAACATGGAATACCCTCACACCTCTCAATGCTCTGTGCCAAAATGATTCCTCAGAGAGAGGGCGCCTTCATATGGGGTGGCGACTTCAATTCCATCAGAAACCGCGCTGTGGACAGATCAGACCCCCCTCGTCTCTCGAACAGCCCTGCATCTAACACGCTAAATACTGCAATAGAACAGCTCGACCTGGTGGACATTTGGAGGGAACAACATCGCATCGAGAGGTGCTACTCCTTTTACTCTGCCCTGCACAGTGTCCACACGAGGATAGACTACCTGTTCATAGATCGTGAGCTGGCTCAACAGGTGGATGACACACTCTACCTAGGCAGAACCATATCCGATCACTCACCACTGATCATGCAATGGACCCCGAGAGGTCCCAGACCGCCTATCCCCCTATGGAGAATGCCACCCGCAGCACTCACAGACCACGCATTCAGGGAGGAACTTGGCACCAAACTTGAGGAATACCTAGACATTAACACAGGCTCAGTGTCAAGCTGGAACACACTATGGGAGGCCATGAAGGTTGTGACAAGGGGTGAAGTAATATCAGGAGCTGGTGGTATCCGTAAGCTTCTGAGACTGGAACTGGAGGAACTGGAGAACAGGATCACCCACCTGGAATCCGGAATCAATACTAACCCGGACGCTGAAATAGAATTAAAGAGCACCCGGGAGGAGTGCCTTTTGGCCTGGAACAGACTGTCCAAATTTGACTACGCGACCTACACGGCCAGAGCTCACAAAGAAGCGGATAAGCCTGGTAGAATGTTGGCCTGGCTATGTAGGCGCGAGTTCCCAAGACATCTCCCAACCGAAATAACCGATGAGAGGGGGATAACTCACCGGACGCAGCTAGACATCAACTCAGCTTTTGCGGCCTTCTACTCCAGATTGTACGCCCACGACACCAAAATACCAGTGGACGACATAAAGGCCACACTGGCCGAAATTGAGCTCCCAAGACTTGCGGAACCCCAAAGAGAGTCACTGGATGCGGAAATTACTATAGAGGACGTGACAGACGCGATTAAATCGCTGACCACCTGCAAAACCCCAGGAAGCGATGGGCTCCCGCCTGAATTTTACAAAGCCTACGAAGCGACCCTTGCCCCGACCCTCCACAAGGTGTACATGGAGGCATACGAAAACGGAAACTTACCCAACACCATGAAAGAGACGATTATCATCCCTATACTCAAACCCAACAAACCCGCTAATAACTGCGAATCATACCGCCCGATTGCCATGCTAAATTACGACTGCAAGATCCTGACGACAATCCTGGCCAAGAGGCTGGCGAGGGTGATTGGAACCTTGATTCATGAGGACCAGAACGGCTTTGTGCCAGGACGCAACACCACTGCGAACCTGAGGAGGCTCCAACACATCATGGCAGAGACCTATGATCGGGACGAGGACCTAGCGGTGCTCTCCTTGGATGCCATAAAGGCCTTCGATTCAATCTACTGGGAGTGGCTGATCGAAGTGCTAAAAGAATTCGGCTTTGGCGAGAGCTTTGTAAAGTGGGTCGAGGTACTGTATAACGCACCGACAGCGAGAGTGAAGACTGGCAGGATATTGTCCGAAGCCTGGCCGATACAGCGGGGCACGCGGCAGGGATGCCCGCTATCCCCAATGCTATACATACTGGGCCTGGAGCCAGTGGCTGCTTATTTCAGGACACAACACTTCGACGCGGGCATTGGGCTGGGCAGTGACTATGCCATAATATCCATGTATGCAGACGACGTCCTCCTATATCTGAACAATCCCCAGCTCAATGCACAAGTCGCATTGGATATCCTCGACAACTATGCTCGATACTCTGGAATAACATTCAGCAAACTAAAGTCGTGTGCGTTTCCACTGGCCAGACTCGGGTCTAGATGCGCCCGACCTCCCAGATGTCGGGATACAATGGCAAACCAAATCAAAAGGAGGACTATTTTTAGGGTAATACAACTGTGTGTTGCCCAATTTCGTTTTCACACTAATAATAACAACACAGTCCTATCGATTGTAGAGGGTTTGACAAAGAAAAGCCAATATGCCTAATTGCGCTTTCCGAATAGTCTCTTAATGCACTTGTGTTGTGCTAAAAGACACATGCTCCACCGCTTTGGTTTTGGCATGTGTTGGCTGCCCCCCAGATGAAGATAAACATTAATTTTATTGGATTTTCTCTGGGTAGGCAGGTGCAAATACAAGTTAGTTAAAATTGTAAAGAGTTTTCTTCAACGACAGTCTCTCTTGAGGTAGGTCACCTCGGATTGAGAAGGGGTCCCTGAATGCTTTTAACAGGGTAGCCTCAAATTGAGCGAACTAGAACTGTGCGGTACGTGTTATGCACTAGGTTAGAGTCGTTCTCTTAGCCGACCGGTTTCTGTGGTGCAAATAAGTGGGCCACATTCATCAGGGCTTGTGCAGGGCATCTGCATGTGTGCCTGCTGTTAGTCTCATGGGGCAGCACTGTCTGCGTATCTTAACGTCCTCTCCCTGTAGGGGTGACAGGAGGGGAAGGGGAGAGAGAGAAAGGGAGAGCAGCGGTGAATATCACATGCTGTCAATTCAAGCTATTAGAAGACATTGCACTGGTGTGTCAGGAGGGGGAAAAGAAGGCTTACCCGCTCCGTGTGATCTGGTGGCTTAATCAAGAACGGTGAGACGGCCCGATACCTGGGGGCCAAAGGACAACAATTATTATTGTCTAGTTCGATGTCTGAGTACATCGGATCGGAAAAAAGTCAGTACAAAATGTTACTTATTCTTCTAACCAAATTGAGTAGTTTTCCTGTCTAGTGCGACACGCGCTCGGCGTTGTCGCTACACATTTAGCAAACATATTTCTAACAAGCTTCAGTACATCCCGGATGCCCACGAAGGCGTGACATCAGTGGGAGAGGGAGTGGCTCCCCCGGGTGGGCCACAAGGGGCTTATCTCTGAGCAGAGTTCAGTCCGTTTCACGAGCCGTGCGCGAGAGGGTTGAGTCACGGGGGAGCCACTCCCTCTCCCACTGATGTCACGCCTTCGTGGGCATCCGGGATGTACTGAAGCTTGTTAGAAATATGTTTGCTAAATGTGTAGCGACAACGCCGAGCGCGTGTCGCACTAGACAGGAAAACTACTCAATTTGGTTAGAAGAATAAGTAACGTTTTGTACTGACTTTTTTCCGATCCGATGTACTCAGACATCGAACTAGACAATAATAATTGTTGTCCTTTGGCCCCCAGGTATCGGGCCGTCTCACCGTTCTTGATTAAGCCACCAGATCACACGGAGCGGGTAAGCCTTCTTTTCCCCCTCCTGACACACCAGTGCAATGTCTTCTAATAGCTTGAATTGACAGCATGTGATATTCACCGCTGCTCTCCCTTTCTCTCTCTCCCCTTCCCCTCCTGTCACCCCTACAGGGAGAGGACGTTAAGATACGCAGACAGTGCTGCCCCATGAGACTAACAGCAGGCACACATGCAGATGCCCTGCACAAGCCCTGATGAATGTGGCCCACTTATTTGCACCACAGAAACCGGTCGGCTAAGAGAACGACTCTAACCTAGTGCATAACACGTACCGCACAGTTCTAGTTCGCTCAATTTGAGGCTACCCTGTTAAAAGCATTCAGGGACCCCTTCTCAATCCGAGGTGACCTACCTCAAGAGAGACTGTCGTTGAAGAAAACTCTTCACAATTTTAACTAACTTGTATTTGCACCTGCCTACCCAGAGAAAATCCAATAAAATTAATGTTTATCTTCATCTGGGGGGCAGCCAACACATGCCAAAACCAAAGCGGTGGAGCATGTGTCTTTTAGCACAACACAAGTGCATTGGGATACAATGGCAACCAGAGCAGTTCAAATACCTGGGAATCGAGGTGCGCCATACCCCAGCGCTCACGCACGATCACAACACTGAAAAAGCAGTAAGAGCCCTCCGTAAATCTATGAACTTCTGGTCGAAGTTAGCACTGGCAGTTATGGGTAGAGCGGCAATAGTCAAGATGATAGTTCTCCCCCGTCTCTTATACCACTTCACGAACGTATGCTTCTACATCAGACCTCCTTTCTTCAAAAAATTGGACTCTTTGATCAAGGACTTTATATGGGGGTCGTCTAGACACAAGATCTCCCTACCCACACTCACGCTTCCATACAAAGAAGGTGGGATACAACTACCCGATTTGCAAAGGTATTACCTAGCCGCGCAGCTCAGCCACACAACCAAATGGCTCTCCGACGACCTCTCAGCAGAAGTAGGGCTCCTGCGACATCCGTCCCCCAAACTGTTTCCTAAAGAAATGCTTTGGAACCCGACGAAACAAACTTCTGGAGTCCCCATGATTGTCAACCTGGGCAGGCAGGTATGGGCCAGAATTGGCTTTCTTCGACAGCTGCAACACCCCTATAATCCCAATACTCCCATCCTGGTGGATGTGTGCAAAACTCAGGCGGACTTGGCGACAGCCAGGAGATGGGAGAGAGCTGGAATTTATACATGGGGAGATCTGTTTGAAGACGGCATGTTCAGAGAGCTCGAATCGCTACAGGCCAACGAAGGCATCTCGAACACCCAGTTCCTGTGGTACCACCGCCTCAAACGGACAGCAAAGGCACAGTGGCCTGACTGGCCAGAAGAACCCCAGCCGGACCCCCTCCTTCAGGAGATGTACGATCTAGCAGATGGTTGGAAACCGGTCTCCCGCTTGTACACCAAACTAAATGATAGATCCAACCCGAAAAGCGCGTCCCTGAGACAGAAATGGGAATCCGAACTAGGGATCGCGCTAACCGACAGTGAATGGGAGCGAATACTACTATACCCCAAGGAGGTGTCGAGGAACATTAGATTTAAACAGGTTCAATTGAATGTACTGTACCGGACATACATGACCCCACTCTGAGTTGCAACTTTCAACAAACATGCACCCCCGAACTGCCCCTGGTGCGGAAATGACAAAGCGGACATGGTCCATATGTTTTGGACTTGTACCAAAACAGCAAATTTCTGGTCCATGGTGGAACGTACCTGCACCGCAGCGGGACTTACAAGATATGAGTGGAACCCGAAGGAATGCCTATTGGGAGCTCACCCCAGGCCTAGCAAATACAAACACCTGGTCAAACTGATGGACCTAGCCTGCATCCTTGCAAAACGATCCATTGCAATGGCATGGAAATCCCCAAGGGGCCCAAGGCACGGACGTTGGCTTAGGGACCTGGAAAAGTGGACGGAGGCTGAAACTAGGGCCTGGCAGGATGGAACCCGCTCATACGATGATGACTCCAACGACACCTTAGACTCATGGAAGGCCCTGGTGCGTGACATCCAGTTTGCCTCCGACCACAAACCCCCCTGAGCTTTCACCCTCACTAGAGACTTGCTTGTGACTTACCCCAGGAATGGTCAACCTGATGATCAAGCCCCCGTGAACTTGGGTGTGCCGCACACCAGCCCCTCCCCCGCCGCCACAATTACGAACAATATATTCGCCTATGAAGACTGTGGTAGTTAGTTAATTTGTTTTAGTTTGTTTGTTGTGTTACCGTTTGATGGTTGTGTTGTATTCATATAAATGCCAATAAAATACTTTAAAAAAAAAAAAATAACAAACGACAATAACTCTCTGAAAGGTGAGCATGCAAGGGCCACCTTTTTCCACAGGATATGTGACTGTATGTAGATCCAAGCTTTTTGGGGGAGGGTTTTTGCATAAGCACTTCACGCTGCTGGGGGTTGAAGTTCCCTTGCACCATAAACTAGTGTTGCTGGGTTTATGGTGAAAAACCAGGTTCAGTTAAAACCAATGTTTTTATCCAAGACTATGGGGCTGATGAAGAGGATCACTGCAGTAATGTCTGCTGCATCAGAACGCCCACGGTTGAGCCATTGGATAAGCAAAGTGGATGGGTCTATATCCCTGGAGAGACGGGCCTATCATGCTAGGCGCTGCCCCCAAAGGTTTCAGAAGGTTTGGGGCAGATGGGTTGGGGAGGTTTGACGGTGTTATTTTGTTGTCTTTATGTGGGATGATGGTATGTATCCTTTTCCCTTCTGCTAGGTTATCAACTTTCTAGATAATCCACTGCTTATGTCTAACCTAGCAATGGCAACTTTTCTTCTCTTTTTTTTTCTGTTATGTCGTCATAGTGTTAAAACAATAAAAAGGCGTTATAAAAAATAAAGGTGCATCGCAAGTTGATCAAAAGGGTTTCTTAAACTAAACCGCTGTTAATGAGTAATTATTCAACCGCATTATAGGAGTGGGCATCACAAATTCCAAAGTTTCGGCTTTGTATATCGTTTTTTGTAATTTTGGGACACTGCAGTACAACCTTCAGTGAGGCACTCTGGATACATATATTGGCAACTGAGATCAAAGTGTTTTGACTCTGGTCCAGTGTGCTCACAAACCGGTTATGATTAACTACTCAACGTTTGTTACAAATGTCACTTGCTCAAATGAAGCCATAGATTTAATAACTAATCTTTAATCACATGTGTTGCAGGAGATGTAACGCAGATGCAACAACTTGGCCGTTTCATTTCAGTTTTGTTTCCAACGCTTGATGGACTGTTCTAGTACAGTTACTCGTGGCAAAGAGAAGTTGTACACTGTGTTCGTCTAGTTTTAAAATCACACAAGTTGCAGATTATGATGCCTTTTGTTGGACTAATGGAAAAATCTATACAGAGATGGAACAAAACCTTAGCTGACGAAGTCTCACAGAAAAAACAACACTTAATGCATGGGATCACTACCCTCTCTAGGAGGGTCATACACTAGAAAGAGTATAGTTCAGGAACTTTTTTTTGTTGTTGACGGGGGTAGGGGAGCGGGCTTGACTCTGGACCGAAAGTACAAATTGAACAAAAAGGAGTAGAGTGCAGGCTACCCCTCACTTCAACGCATTCAATGCATTAACAAATAGTAGAAATGTGCTGTTAATATGTTACAGTACATATTTCAACATATTTGTTAATGCATTGAATTTACATGGCTGTATTTTGTAAAGACAAAGGTATAGATTTCACCCATTGTTTGTTCTTTAGTCTAAAAATAAAATGTATTTTATCTGCATTGTTTAAAATTTAGTGTGATCTAACATGGCCAGTTCAATTAGATGCTAGCATCCTGTAGGCCTTGTAGCACCTTCAGTGCGTTGAAGGGAGGGGTTAGCCTGCACTCTACTCCTTTTTGTTCAATGGGAAGCACACTAGATACAGGTTCAGCCGTAGCATGATACCATCCTCTGTTCCCATCTTTTCCTCAGGGGGTCACCAATCATCAAGTTCAATTTTTGGTCCTGAGGAAAGCGGATATATCTAGACAAGACCACCAAAACATACAGCCCCCTGCTTCTTGATTAAATCACACTTTTGGCCCGTGCTGCTGTCTGCTCTACATCACCGCACTATGTAGACCCCTGAACTATTGAATTCAATTTATGTAACCACGTGAGAAGCAAAACATATTAGTTGTCAACTAGTGAGGCAATTACAACATGTAATGCCTATAGCCAGCTTTGATGCTGTGTTGATTGTATTAAGAATTTCTGTTAATCTGGGAACTGCATTTGTGCAAAGTTTTCCAGGTTGGTTTTATGGTGCTTTCATGGTTTTCTCTATCTTTACTAGCGGTATCACTTCCAGGCCTAACCTGATAACTGCCTTTTGCACAAACCTCTGTATAACAATTTGTGAAAAATGTTTTTTCAAGTTAATTATATCCAATAAATGTATGGAAAATGACAAATCTGGAGACATAGTACAGTGTGTTTTGTTCTTATAGATGCAGAACAGCAAAAGGTGCTCCCGGTACAAATGAGGAGCTAGACGTGCAAAATAATCCTGTTGACCGTTTACATTTAGTTCCTCATTTAGTGATCCGTTTCAATAGAATAATACCGTCTAGTTTTTATGTCAGTGACCCCTTGTTGTATTGTACTTATGTTGTCTAGTCCTAGACCGAGCAGGGGTTGACCCTCACGTGAACCATTCTTCATCAGTTGTTGCAGAGTTAAATGATTTGTAAAGGAAAGCCTCAGCACACATTCTCTAAACGAAAAAGAGCATTTCAATGAGTGGAATGTTGGCCTTGAATTGCTTTCTTATCTAAAGGTCCTTAAAAACTTCTTGAAGTAGGGGACACAAGGGGTTGAAACAGTACACATTCTGTGAGTTGCATTTAAATGAAAAAAGGTGACACACTGGCTTCTTTGCGTATGTAACCATTAAGTTTGGGTGCAAGCCGTCTTAATGTGGGCCCTGCTAGTTTCCTAAAATTACTGATGTTATTTTAAAAGGCATACTAAAGTGAGAGGTTTGAAAACGCATAATTGGGAAACGGGCCAGTTTGTATTTTAATCGGAGTCTAAAGTGTTTTGCAGCCTCCAAGTAGAATCAGGGTGTTTTAGTGATTCCAGCGCAGCAGCTAAGGTGTCCGGGCTTGCATGCAGTTTGGCAAATGAAAATAAGCTAACCATTTGTGGACAGTGCAGTGTCTGCCGTGATCTCAAAGCAATTCGAGGTCCACATTCTATTCATTCTGTTCCTACAGCCGATGAAATGTCGTATTTCCCACCCCCCCCCCCCCGTTTTGAGATTTTTCTGTGTTGTGGCTTTCCTTTACACATCATTTCAAGCTGCAACATGAAGAGGTCTGTGAGACTTTGCAAGCTAATATTTTGTTCAATCTCTGCATAGATTTTTCAGTTGGTGGAATAAAAGGTATCAAAATCTACAACTTGTGTGATGTTACTCGCCAATTGTTGCATCTGCTATTCATCTTGCGCACTTGCCCTACCATACCCACAATGCGGCTCCCACCTCCCATGTTTCCTTCTTAGCTTCTCTACCTGCCCATCGCTGCCTGCTGTTTTCTGGTGTTCTGTTTTTTCCCAGTGTCTTGCCCACCCTTCAAATGTTCCTGCTAGCCCTATTCTTTCTTGCTGGCCCTCTTTGCACTTCCTTTGGAGTGTGACTCAAACCTAGTCACTCTGTTATGGTGCTCCGACTCAATCGGGCATCTCTTGCAGCTTCACAAAGGTAACTGGTCCCATGTGAGCGAGTCACCTTTTGCTTTTCCTTTCTTTTTGGGCACCTTTCTGGCTTTTTGAAACCACTTTTCCTATGTAATGTCCTTACAACTCTCCTTTATAGGGCTGGCACTAGTATTATCTGCTCTTCTCACTTACATGCCCTCTGCTTCTCATCAGACCCTTAACTGTTAACTTTATTCACTTTTATATTCAATAAACTGACTGTCGTGCAAAATAAGCTCGTATAGGGACCATCTGCATCTTTCAGGGGGGTCTGGGTCAAAGATCCTTGCAGTGAGAAGGACCGGGGAATGGTCGGACAGAACCCTCGTGCCAATTTCAACTTCATCTGTGAACCGCAGGAGCTGTGGGCTTGCTAGGATCAGGTCTATTCGGGGTGAGGAGCGGTGGACATGGGAGAAAAAAGAGAAGTCTGCTCTATCTGGATGGAAAACCCTTCAGGGTTCTGAACAGGTGTCAGAGACTCAAAGCAATCTTGAAATCCCTGGGTGATGGAGCACCCGTTCTGTCCAGTAGGGGGTTGGGGAGCCCATTGAAATCCCCACCCCGACTGGAGAAGAGATGACTCCAGCTCTGCGAAGATGATCTGAGCGTAGTTTGGTGCGTAGACTGCAATCAGTGTGTGAAGCTGGCCGAAGAGATCCCCCTTAACCGCCACGTAGGATCGCTGTGCCTCCTTTTTTTACTGGTTCCCGAAGCCAGGAATTGAGTTGGAAATGCTCGGCAGCGTAGCCTAGGGAAGTCCTCCGCTAGGAGGTGTTTCCTGGAGGAACACTACCGAAGCTTGGTGGTCCTGCAAGCGGCAGAGGGTGGACGTGTTTTACAAGGGAGTTCAGGCCACAAACATTCCAGGAGATATAGCGTAGCTTGGTATGTGGTGGGGGGGGAAGGCTGCTGGTAGCCTTCAGTGTTCAGGTGGATAGTGGGGGAGGGGCGGAATTGATTGGTCGCCAGCGGGAGATATCCCAAGGAGGGCTGTAGTTGCAGGTCTGCTGTAACCAAGTTTTAACATTAAACCAACTAGGGCCAAACGTGGCCCAATAACCCAAAGGGCCGGGAAGGGTGGCCCAACAACCAGGCGGACTGGGGGAGAAACCAACCCAACAGAAAAAAAAAACAAATCGGCCTGGAGGGCCTCGGGCCAGAGTGACGGTCCATCCACTCGGCTGGGGCATTACGTGGGATGCCCGGGTGCCGAGAGTACATTCCGGCATGGAGAGTCGGCAGTTGGTTACTATTCGTGTGGCGGGGGGGCTGCCCTCCTTTTGGAACTTTCATTCAGCGGCTGTGCTGAGCCGCTTATTTTCTCTGCCGGGGAGGTAGATGAATCCTCCTCAGGGGTCGAGGGTTTGCCCCCCCCTCGTCCCCCTGTGATGCTGCAGGCATCCTCAAGAGCATGGTTACCCACGTCTGACCCTCAAATGTGAACTGGAGCGAGGCCAGGTAGAACCATCGATATTTGATGTTTTGATCCTGTAAGAAAGTCGTTAGCGGCCGAAGGGCTTTTTTCCGTTGGACTGTAGAGGTGGCCAGGTCCTGAAAAAGCTGTATGGTAGCCCCCTGGTATACAAGGTCATCTTGTGAGCGGCTTGCCATCATGATTTCTTGTTTTGTGGTGAAAAAGTGGACTCTGGTAATCACCTCAGGGGTGGCGGATGTCGGGGTGCTTCTGCGACCACATAGTCTATGGGTGCGATCCAGCATGAGCAATGACTTATCACACCCGGGAGGAGAGTTTGGAAGAGATTCTCGATGTAGGCTGAACTGGCTCGGTCCGATATCTAGGTGGGGACCCCTCTGATGCGGATGTTGTTCCTGCCGGCCCTGTTTTCTAAATCTTCAGGCGAGACATACCCCTCCACCCCCGACAATGGGAGATGTCTGGTGACCGCTCGTGGAGAATATGATGTCCCCTGGGGCTGACTGCTGTGTGGATCCGGGTCCCCGCCGGCAAGTTGCTGTGTGGGTGGCAGGGGCTGAATTGCCCTTGGGGCTTAGCTGGACCAGGCCGAGGTCGATGAGGTAGGGCTCGCGCCACTGCAGACTTCAGATGGTGTGTAGAGGGCCCCCAAGGCGTCCTGCTGGGTCCATGGGGACCAAGGTGGAGGGGGCTCCGAGGGGCTGTTACTGTGAGCAGGAGGGGACCAAGGATGGGCTGCCTCGGACCTCCACAGGTAGATGTCGGGGCCTGAGGGCCCGTCGCAGGCGGAGGGGCGGAGTGCAGATCTGATGGACAGGCGGCCCTGGCTGATGTTGGACCCCTGCTGGAGGGCGTGGGGGCGGAGGACCCCCTGTAGCGCCTCAGGGTCCACCGGTCAAAGCGGAGGATTAGGGCTGTGTCCCTGTTGGCTTCGATGGTACATGGAGGGGCAGGGGACCTTCCAGGTGTCCCGCTGGGTCTGTGGGGACCATGGCGGAGGGGCCCCCGAGGGGCCATCACTGCAGGTGGGGGGCTCTCAGGCTGGGCCAACCCCAGGCCCCCCTGGCAGGAGTAGGGGCTGGCAGCCCCAATGTTGGTAGAAGAATGGGGTATGGGTGTTAGGCAGAAACCTGTGCAGTTCCCTTGGGGAACACTGCAAAAGATTTAAGACTACAGGTATAGCAGTAAACCCACTTGGTAGCAGTCTGTACCACCCAGATTTACCTGGTAGCTGTGGCTGAGCAGTCAGACTTCCCTCAAGAAGAGTTAGGCAGTATGCAAAGTATACACAATATGTACTCAAACACAACAGTACAAGCAAACACTGACCAGAGCTTGGTTTCAAAAGTATATAGTTATTTATTGTTAAGAACACATACGTTGAAAAACACTCTAGCAAGATATAGTAATACACTTCAAACACAGTTATTTTGAAAGCAGTCCCAACCCTTATTCCTACTAGACAACTCTTGGTTAACACCACATAATTCAAACAGAGGTGAGTGCTTAACTTTAGATGACACTCTAGTAGGTTCAAAGAAGGGAGGGAAAAAAAGAAAGAGCAGAATTAGGATAAACACACCACTCGAAGGCCAAGAACACTTTCAGTAAGTTCACGGAAGCACAAAGTCACAGGTGAGCAAGAGTCACTAGGCAGGGCCTACTCTTAGAGCAGACAGAGCGAAAATGTGCCCAAGATCACACAGTTATTAGGGATTCAGAGTCTTGCAAAAGAGTTCAGAAAGAGTTTAGAGAGGCATAGAAAGTTTAGCCAGGGTGTCCCAGGCAATCCCAGGTTCGAAAGCCGGGGGCTAAAACTACCCCGTACAGTCGGTGGCAAGGGAAGCCAGGCGGAACACGGTACCTTAAACGGGAAGGATCCTCCAGCGGTGGCAGTTGTTCCAGGCAGTGGCAGCAAGGCTCGACGTCGGTCAAGGAAGAAGATCTCGCTGAAGAGCAGACGAAGAAGGTCGTTGCACTGCCCGGGAAGAAACCAGCCGCGGAGTCCTCCGGTTAAAGGGTTGGACCGACTTTCGCGGTTGTGGTAAAAGTGTGGTATTCCGGTTGCCGGGGTGCTTGGCACTGGCAAGGCGGCCACGAGATACCTCGAAGAAGCGGAAAGAAGGTGAAAACTGGTTGTCCCCACCAGTCAAGGGAAGGAGACACTCTGTTAAGAGCTCTCCTCGGTCGTCGGGAAAAGTGGTGAGACGGTTCAGCAGGGCTCCACCGGTGGTGTCGTCGTAGCAGGTCGGCTCAGCTCTTCCCTCGTCGGATTCTTGGGTCCTGTGGCGACTTCTAAAGTTCCAGTCCCCAAAGCCCTGCTTTTATGCAGCAAACCCCCATTCACCCAGCCTAGCTGTCACTCAAACATGCTAAGTGGTGAGCCGGCCGGCTCACCACTTGGGCCAATCAGGACGGAGTGCGACTTGAGTTACCAAGGTAACTCAGTCCAGGGTGCCTAAATCCCCCTCCACCCCTCCTAAGTACCCCAGACAGAGTGGCACCACTTTGGAGGGCTTCTGTGGAGAAGCCCGCCAAAAGTGGAACAAAGGGCTCCACTTTGGGTCAGAGTTACAGAGGCGAACGCCAACGCCATTTTAGAATCAAGTTTTGGCAAAAAATCCCAACCGGAGTTATAATAATAAATATATAAACCGGCGGTATGTTTGAGGCTACCGTAAATAAATAAATGTGTTAGCCTAAAACAATGGGAAATCCCATAGGAAAATATTCGCGGTTGAATATAAAAAGTAGTTTCCACTGCCACCAGCCAAAACTCGATCAGGGGGGACGGAGACGTGCCCCCTCGACTAACAGACCCTGGGGCAATCGAATTGCCCCAGCCAGTACGTCCACAATATGATGGTTTGTACTGGTTCTGTTCAGGATTTAAGACTAGTAAAGTCATTGGTGACTTTACATGCCCTGGGAGACAGTAGTCAGTCCCAGGGTATGGAGTCTATGGTGGGGAGTCCCTAGGACACCCCTGGGTTACTGCACAGAGGGTGCTGTGTAACCCATATCACAAAAATACATGAGGCCCTATGGAGTAAAAGACCCCATAGCCCATTCAACACAAGGTTAACCAAAGAAACACTCTTCAAATATGCCCAAGAGTGAGGGAAAAAGAGTCTCACTCTTGGCAGGAGAAAAAAAAAGAAACCCCAGAAATCCAGCAAAGCTGCTGGGGGACTCACTAGGTAGGGAAATTCAGCCCAAACAGAGAATTCTCCCTAACAATGGGCCAGCAGGGGGGCTGGGTCTGGGCAATATTGGGCCCAGAGTGTAAGGTGGGCCGGGGGACCCCCAGCAGCACCCCACAGCCCCGAAGTTCAGGAGCGAAGGAGGCGCTTGATGTCCCACAGGCTCTACTCTTTAGTCGCAGGCCGCGGGATGATGGGCCGGAGCGAGCGCTGTGGCCGCCCCACCGATGTTGCTGTGGTTGTCAGGGGGCCACTGCCGCCGTGGTCCACGTTGGCTGGTTGGGTGGGGGGCCCAGGTGATGTTGGGCCCACGGTGGAAGGGCGGGCTGGTTTGGGGACCCCTGACGTCTAACGGCGGACGAGACGCCCGATGTCCCACAGCCTCGGCCCCAGGCCCTGGGGGCTGGCGCAGTGCCCAGTCGCCTCACCTCTCCAAGTGCGGCTCTCCCCCTTTGTCGCCGGCTGCTGGATGATAGGCAGGAGCAAGTGCGGCAGCTGTCTTGCTGTGGTCGCCAGGGGGCCTGCGCTGCCGAAGTCCGCGCTGGTTGGCTGGGCGGGAGGGTTAAGCACAGATTCGCAGGAGCCGCCACAGCCTACTCTGTCCCCCGCAACCTCCTTGATCAGGTAAACAGGGGCTTCCCCGCTCCAATTCCGGCTCAGGGTCGGACTGCAGTCTCCCGGGGTGTTCTGCTGCACATTAGGCTTACTCCATGCCAGGAATGAGATTAGAAACCGGGCATTTAGTGGCAGAGCATGCCGGGTGTCCCACGGAGCTCTTAGTGAGGTGTCCGCATCGTCTGAGCCTCAAGCCACAACCCCTCCTCAGGATATTTTTAAAGTTTTGGAAAGTCTCTGTTCCTGCACTAGCTGGCTGAAGTCCAGGAACAGGAGTATCGTCGCGGGCCGCACTGCAGGGTCTTTCTCTTGCTACACGCAGCAGGTAGCAGTGTCAATGTCTCTATAGTTGAAAATCTATGCTATGATGGCCCTTTCTGGAGCCCATGGCAGAGGTCTTGTTTCGCGTGAGTGGTGTGCTCTTTCCACCATAAACCTGCTCGTGACCGGTGGGTCATGCAGGACTTCCCTAAGTTTTTCAACAAAAACTCCATATTATCTATAGGGGTGCTCTCCGCCACCCTTGTGATGCGGGTGGTGTTCCTCCTGGATCTTCCTTCAAGATCGTCATTTTTGGCCACAACTTGTTTGACTGTTTGCTGCAGCGTAGCCATCTCGCGTTGGAGTTTATCTATTTGGATCGCAGAGACGTCGATCTTGCAAGTTAAGGCATCTATTTTTGCTCCATGGTTATCTGTGCCACTTTTTAGTGGCAATAAAGTTTGGTTTAGGACTGAGATGTCGATGTGGGATGGGCCTGGCGATTCCTCCTGTGTGGGGGAGTTCCCGGTCCGTTCTAGCGAACTGTTCCATCTTTGTGGTTTTTTTTTTTTTGGGTTGCCCATTCCCGATATATTCGGATGTATGGCTGCTGAAACATGTTATCAGGTCCCTTGGGCACAAATTGACCGGCTCACAAGTCGGGTTTACGTCCTCAAAGCTGTGGTGTCATAATTGTAGGGCCCACTGTAGGTGGGCCTGTGGTCCCGAGCCGTGGCCTGTGAGGGTTGAAATTGAGGGTCCAGGCCCTGCCGCCCTGAACCACTAGGGACTCTTGTAGGACGCCACTGTTCACCAAGGGGTCCGGACAGTCCCGTCATCCCCAGGGCCGGTCATCAGCTTGTACTCTTCAGCGAAAGGAGGCGGCCTTCGGGCTTTGCAGACCTCAGGTGGGGCCAGGTACAAGTATGGGGCCACCCTTGCAGCATCTTGGCCATATAGGGCAAAGAGGGGCCTCGGGGCTGTCTCCTCATGGGGAGATCTATAGGCGAGACCACGTGTAGCATTAGTTCTTTAGCGGCTGGGGACTTAGCGGCTGGGGACTGTGGATGTTGTGCGCCAATGTTTCCCTATTTGCGGTGGTCAGTCTACTGTGGGGGGGTTGAGGCGAGTGTCTTTGCTGCTGGTTCTAGGGGGAGTTCACGATCCCTGCAGTGATTCCCTGCTGCAGATATTGATTCTGGGTCCCTGTGTGTTTTAGCCCCTGCGCGGCTGACCTGTTGAAGCAATTTCGTTGACAGCTGGAGGGATTGTCCATAAGTATTAAGAGCCGCAGGCTGGTTGGGAAAGGATCCTCTGCGGCGGGGGCCGCGATTCGTTCCTGGCCAGGGTTAGAGGGGGGGCGTGGGCGTCAAGGGATGAGTGGTACGATCGATAATGTCCCCTCCCCCTGGGGCACCCCGCCGACTCACCGTTGTCTGGCACTGTAGTCACGTGTCGAGCCCCGACGGGTGAGTTCTCAGCCTGGTGGAGGTGGCAGTGCTGTTCACTGTGCCTCAGGTCCATGAGCGCTGGCCGTACAGCCACCATTGGTGTCAGACTCCAACACCGCAGTTTGTTCCCCGTGGGGGGGGTCTGTGTACGTGCCCCCTGCTGCGGTGGGGTCCGGTGCCATCGCTGCTCAGGATGGTTTAGGGTGCGCAGACGCCATCTGGCAGAAGGATCAGCGCCCCCAGCTTGGGGTGGAGGGTTTGGAGCAGGCGCATAGCCACTACAGCCCGGTCCTCCTCCGTTTTCTCATTGAGGCAAAGCCCGTGATGAGCCATCCAAGCCTGGATTATTAGGTAGACCTCATAAGTGCCTTTGTGTCAAGAGCAAAGTCACCAGAGATGGGGATGAGTATCTGGGTGTCATCAGCGTAGTTGGTGTATGAGACACCCAGATAGTCAAGTATGTCAAAGAGAGGCTTGGTAAACACATTGTATAGCGTGGGAGAGACGCAAGATCCTTGCGGGACTCCACAGGGGACAGGTGCAGGTTCTGCGGAGGCTAGAGGAGAAAAACCCCTCATGGTTCTGTTCGCTAAAAAGGAACTTATCCAAGATGATGCTGAGTCAGAGAAATGTGCAGCAATTTTGAGATGGTGGCAGAGATTTTTATGATCAACCAAGTCGAATGCTGCTGACAGGTCGAGCTAGAGGAGTGCCAACTTGCCCTTATCTTTTAAGTCGTCAATTTGCGTTTTTAGGTCAATCAGGGCAGTTTCTGTGCCATGTCTAGGACGGAAGCCAGATGGACGAAGACCAAGTAATTGGTTTGATTCAAGATAGTCCTGTATTTGCAAGTATGCAGCGCGGTCCAACATTTTTAGTAGGTATGGTACCGTAGTGATAGGCCTATAATTGGCAGGGTTGCTTGGGTCAAGGGAAGGTTTTTTTATTAATGGGATAACCCAGGCATCCTTGAGGTTATCTGGGACAATGCCCGATCTAAAGGAGGCATTTATAAAAGTAGTGATAAATGGTGAAAGGTCATGTGCAGCTTCCTTGATGATGGGTGCTGGACAGGAGTCGCCTTGACAATTTGAGGGTTTAAGATTATTAATTATATTTTCCACTTCCACAATGGCTAGCAGAGAGAAGCTGAAAGGTTTTAGAGGGCGTGTGGGGACTGGGAGGTCGTGCGGAGGTGAGTTCAAGGTAAGATCAGTTAAGATGTTCTTTTTAACATTCATTTTTGCTTGCAATAAGGCAATTTTATCTAACAGTGCCTTTTGAATATTCAAGCACCAGGCAGCGTCAGGGGAGCAAGTCACCAAGGGGGCAACCGGGGACTCTAGTTACTTGAGGATCTTAGAGTTCCTTCGTGTTTCATTGGGCCTGCGTAGTACGTTTGTTGTAGACCTCTTTTTTTTTTTTTTTTGACTGCAAGAATAGCAGCTTTGTAGGTGGAAGTGGCTAGGGTTAGGTTATTTTTTGTTGACAAGGGAAGGTGTATTTTTCCAAAGGGAATAAGCTTTTCTTTTTTCTTTGCGTAAGTCTCTAAGATGGGGAGTGAACCAGGAGTTCAAATGGGAGCAAGGTTTCCGTTTACGCAATTTGAGCGGTGCAATAGTATCGAGGGCTTTGAGCATAGCTTGGTTGTAAATATTCACTAAGACGGTATGGTCTGAGCTGGTGGTCAGAGGTATTTAGTAGAGGGAGGATCTTAGGAAGGAGTTTCTTGGTAGAGATTTCCTTCTTGGGTGAGACCAAAGTCAGAGTGTTTGAGGTCAGTAGCTTTGGGATCATTCGCATCTTGGTAGCCTAAATTAAAGTCACCAAATAGGAGGATTTGTGAGTTGGGCTTGGAGGCAAGAATGGAATATACATGAATAAATGAGGTGATGGGGCCAGGGGGGCTTATATATGAGATGCGCTGTAATAGTTTGGTTGGGGGAGATGGGTATCTTAAAGGATAGGAGTTCAGCAGAAGGAATCTGGATGATCGGCATAATCCTGAGTTCAAGTGAACTTTTGAAGATGACCTCTATTCCTCCACCCTTGGATTGATTGGAGTCCCTGTCTTGTCTAATGATGGAATAATTGCCTGGAACTGCAAGAGAAAGAGCAGGACCAGATGCAATATGCAACCAGGTTTTGGTGATAGCCAGGAAGTCTAGATTACTAGAAGTAATCAGATCCGCAATATCAAGGGCATGTGCCGAGAGGGATCAGGCATTGATCAGAGTACCAATGAGTTTCTTATTACTTGCCTTGGTATGGCCTGAAGTCAGAGGTGGTGAAGGGTTTAAGTTTGAGTTTGGTGCTGGGTTAAGGAAGTGTGTTGGAGTGAGGTTAATGGCTGGTTGTGGGAGTTTGGGTAAGGGCCCTGGTGGCGCATCCCAAGGAGTCTGGATGCTAGTCTGTTTTTTTGTGGTGTGAAGGGCATGGTTGACTCCAGTGCGTGCAGGCGGGTGCAGTCTGGATCAGATGTGGTTGGATGGGAGCATGACGTGGACTAGTGTAGCTGCTAGCAGGAGGATGGCTATGTGTAGTCTCATGGCTAGTCTCAAATTGCGGGTGTAGGTGACGATGGGCCGAGTCTGTGGTGTGGCTAAGGTGGCTGTGCACGTGGACTGAATGGTGCACGACAGCGTCTAGAGCCAAGTTTCTGGTGATGGTGGTGCAAGGGCGATTTGGTGTGGGTTTAGTGGCAAAGTGTCAGATCCAGAAGGCTGGGTTGTTCAAATACGGGTTGGGTGCAGCCATGGTGAGTGAAGCTGGTGGATAGTGTGTGAGGGAGTGGATAGTGTCCGGTGTGGGCCAGGAGTGCTGCTGAGCACTGGTGGTGCTTAAGGGCAAGATCAGGAGTAGAAAAGACAATAAAGCAGAAGATCTAAAATACAGTGATAGCCAGTAGGTGAGCTGCAGCCGGTGAGACCAATGCGGTATGCAGGATGAGTCTAGGGCTAGCAACATTTTACACTCTATCACCGTGGGCTAAACGCAATATCAGGCACAGAAGGCTGAATACAGTGTCAAATGCTAAATGCAGCATCAGGCACAAAGGGTGAATACAGTGTCAAATGCTAGTGGCAAGTCTATCATGGGCTTGATAAGTGTTTTCTATTGGCATAACGGACTGGTCTGGGATGGGCTCTAATGTAGGCAGTGGGGAGGCAGGCACATTAAATAGGGTGTATGGCACAAACCTGCTAGAGCACCAAGAAGCAGTATATAATGCTGCCTAGCGAGTGTTAGGAGAGACTAAATGATGCAATCCTGGGCAAAACATTTAATACAGCGTTTGAATGGAGAATCGTGGAATACCCAAAGCAAAACAAATGTTAAACTACCAAGGCAAGCAGCACAGCAGCAGCGGAGCAGTGTTTCGTGGGAGGCCAGCTAAGTAGGCAGGCGCATTTCGGGACATATAGGGTACAGTCGTGAGTATGCTGCCGTGGAATAGTACATTTTGCTGGCTAAAGGAAGCTAGGGGGAGGCTACGCGAAGCGGTACTAGGCAAGACATTTAGGTCGGCAACATTTAACTGAATACTTTTCTTGAGGCGAAATAGGCAGTGCATAAGAAGGTTAAGAACAGCATATGGTAAACGATGTAGCAGTGCTACGTGGGTGGTTTAACACGGAGGCAGGGCATATAATGACGCTGTGGACACTTGGAAGTTATATACAATCCCTTAATGTCACTTTGTGATGGTGAGGTGTTAGGGAGAATTCTCTGTAAAGTCTAATTTCCCAAACCTAGTGAGTCCCCCAGCAGCTTTGCTGGATTTTTGGGGTTTCTTTTTTTTCTCCTGCTAAGAGTGAGACTCTTTTTCTCCCACTCTTAGACATGATTTGAGGTGTTCCTTTGACTTTGTATGTGTTTTATGGGCTATGGGGTCCTTTACCCCATAGGGCTTCATGTGTTTTTGGTATGTGGGTTACACAGCACCCTCCGTGCAGTAACCCAGGGGTGTTGTAGCGACCACCAAACATAGACTCCATACCCTGGGACTGACTACTGTCTCCCAGGGCATGTAAAGTCACCATTGGCTTTACTAGTCTTAAATTGTGAACAGAACCAGTACAAACCATCATATTGTGGACGTACTGGTCGGGGCAATTCGATTGCCCCGGGGTCTGTTGTTTGAGGGGGCACTGTCCAGTCCCCCCGACCGAGTTTTGGCTGGTGGCAGTGGATACTACTTTTTATATTCGACCGCACATATATTCCTATGGGATTTTTCCATATAGCCTCAAACATAGCGCCGGTTTATTAAATTAATATAAATTCACCGGTTGGTATTTTTTGCCGAAACTCTGTTCCAAAATGGCATTTGTGTTCGCTTCTGTGACTCCAACCCAAGTCGAGCCCTTTGTTCCACTTTTTGGCAGGCTTCTCCACAGAAGCCTCCAAAAGTGGTGCCTTTCTGTCTGGGTACCACAGGGGGTGTGGGAGGGGGTTTAGGCACCCTGGACTGAGTTGCCTCGGCAACTCAAGTCGCACTCTTGTGTGATTGGCCCAGTGGTGAGCCGCCCTGCTCACCACTTAGCATGTTTGAGTGACAGCTAGGACTGATGAATGGGGGTTTTCTGCATAAAAGCAGGGCTTTGGGGACTGAACTTCAGAAGTCGCCACAGGACCTAAAGAATCCGAGGAGGGAGAAGCCGAGCCGACCTGCAACGACGACCCCACCGGTGGAGCCCTGCTGAACCGTCTCACCCCTTTTCCCAACAGAGGAGATCTCCAGCCCGGAGAGTCTTCTTCCTTTGACTGGTGGGAATAACCAGTTTGCCTGTCTGTTCGCCTTCCTGGATCATCTCGTGGCCGCCTTGCCTGTGCCAAGCACCCCGGCAACCGGAATACCACGGGTTACCACTACCGCAAAGAAAAGGGTAGTACCTTGTAACCGGAGAACTCTGCGGCTGGTTTCTTCCCTGGCAGTGCAACGACCTTAATCTTTCCTCCACGTCGAGACCTCCTCTTCCTCTGGAGGAAACACCAACTTGCACCCGCTGCCAGGAACAACTGCCCCTGCTGGAGTGTTCTTCCCATTTCAGGTACTGTGTCCCGCCTGGCTTCCCTTGCGACAGATCGTTCGGGGTGACAGTAAATCCTTGACTTTCTAACCTGGTTTAGCCTAGGGCCTGTTAACTAACTTTTCCTGACTTGATCTCATCTTTTTTTGAACTATCTACAAAGACTCTTTGGGCATAGCCCCACTGTGTGATCCTGGACACATTTTGCTTGCTCTCTCCAAGAGTGGGCCTGGCATTTGAACTTCCTTGCTCTCCAGCAGACTTTGCGTAACCTGCCTCACTGTGGTTCTTTTAAAAGTATTGAAATTGTGTGCTTTCATAACTCTGCCTTTTCCCTCCCTTTTTTTATAACTTATTAGAGTGCCATCTTGGGTTAAGCGCTCACCTCTGTCTGAAAATAAGTGGTGTTTCTCACTAAGACTTGTCTAATAAGTAATCAGGGTTGTATATCTATAATAGTGACTGTGTGTTGAATTTACTTACCTTTTTGTGCTAGTGTAATTTACAAGTGTGTCTTTAAATAAATAACTATATACTTTTACACCAAAGCTCTGGTCAGTGTTTGATTGTGCTACTGTATCGCTGTACCTATTGTGTATACTCTATATACTGCCTAACTCATCTTGAGAGAAGTCTGACTGCTCAGCCACAGCTATCAGGTAAATCTGGGTGGTACAGACTGCTACCAATTGGGTTTACTGCCAACCACCTGTAGTCCTAAATCTTTTGCAGTGGTCCCTAAGGGAACTGCACAGGTTTCTGCCTAACATGAGGGTCAGTATGACACAGGCAAAGCTGGGTGGTGCGGGCCTTGCCACAGTGCGTGTTGAGGAACGGCGATGTTCAGCGACCTGGTGGTAGATTTAGGTTTCAAGTAGTGCATGGAGGGTGGCGTTGGAGGGAAATGGGGGTCATTTGGGCAGGGGTTCTGGCGTGGGCGTACAGCGTCAAGGACAGGCACAGGACAGGTTGCGTTGGGGACCAGCTATCGCCTGCCGGTGCCCCGCTATTGGTTAAGGCAGGAGTCCGGGTCTCCTTGAATAGCAGGACCAATGTTCTGGTATTCAAACGTATTCTTGTTTTTCAACTTGTTTAGGAAGTGTACAATCATTACAATGTGTAGTGTAAATGAATTGTATCAGTTTCAGGCTTACAAAAACTATAGATTTTCATTTAATTTGCATAGGTGTGTAGTTCCTCCATGCATATCCATATCGTTCGTGAGACTTTCTTGTAAATGTCAGTTTTCGAAGTCCCTATCGTGGATCTTTTTTGCTTCACTTGTCCTGGCTTTATTTCTTAACTACTGAATAAGAGCTATGCCAACATACGATTATCAGGAATAGTATTGAAGATTTTCTCTGAGCACAAGTTAAAAGCAACTCTTTGGGATGAGGCATCAGTAAGTAAGAGCTACCTCTGTGGATTGAATAGTGAGCAGGAAGTCCAAATTCCATATGAGATGCAAACTATAACTGTTAATTTTATGAGATGATATACTCTAAATGACTTGTATATGACCCTGCTGCTCCTTTAGAAACCATCACAAATGTTGCCTCAGTGAGTTTCTAGGACATTAGTTGGGCTAGCTCCTGCTAGCTACTGGTGCCAAGCTAACCAGGCTTTTGCAGGTTATAAGCAGGTGCTAAATAGTTACATTAGTGCTCATCAGGGATCAATATTGCTGGTGACTGTGGATAATGCTTTGTACCTATCTTGGCTGAATTTAACTCATTAAATGACTTCATTAGTCACCAAGGTAGTCTTATCTTCTATGTATTCATTCATTGATTAACAAATTGGAGTAAAAATGAGTGTCATTCTTTTTCCACACTAACTTTAAATGCTATTGAAAAAGCATACAATTGTGGTTTTGTAAAATCGCTGTTAACTTTACTCTAGAGCAGACTTAACTGTACATAGTGCATTTTTAGCTAGTAAAAAGTGACAGTGTCTATTGACGAGGAGATCATAGTCCTCAAGATCAGTAAAGAATGTTCATACTGTTTCTATGGAATACTAAAATACTATGGGTAAAATTAAGAATGTAGCTTGGTTCATTAAATAGTACTGCTGTAAAAAGTATTCAATGTGAATGGCCTGTCCAGGTTTTCTTCACATGTAGACCTTCACCTAAATAGTAACAATTTTATTTTTTATTTTTCCACAGATCCTGAATCTCACGCAGGCGCTAAAAGATGGAAAAAGCCCCATTCAGCTTGTTCAGATGCCCAGAGTAGTTGTTGAACGAAGCCAAAGTGGAAGCCAAGGGCGCATTGTTCATCTAAGTAATGCTTTCACTCAAACTGTTCATTGCAGGAAACCATTTTTTTCTTCTTGGTAGTAAAGCCTGCTCAGTGGTGGGGGGAATGAGGGATTCGGAATCTCTGTACATATATAAAAAAAGATGTATTTTTGTCATGATTCTTTGCAGTTTACTGTTCGTCTAAAGAACTTGCAATAACCTGCTGTACAGGAGCTAGGTTTGTACTGCCAAAACCTCAGATGTTCATGTTTCAGTTGTATTCTGAATGTATTAAAAGTTTACACTTTCTGTCCAAATATTGTGAACATTTGTCAGGGAATAAGGGATGATTTTCTTTAAGATGTATTTTTATAGGACATAATATTCTTTTTTATTTAATGTTGGTAATTGTTAAAGTGTACGGTTTACAAATTCTGAAAACATTACTTTTAAATGAAAATGCAATGTCTTTATTGCATACGTTCATGTGAAAAATACATAACTATCTCCTTTTCAGAGTACTGTCTTGATGAAGGAAAGCTTGAAACTGTACTTTTCGTTTGTGAGTCAAACCGTGCTTTGTGAGGCACTTGCCTGAATGTCTGGTTTTTTTCCCATTATATAAAGGAAAGCATGAAACTATTCATGAAATTAAAGATGTTATTACAGCTTAGATTTGTTGTGTACTTTTGAACAGGGGGACCAACAAACGTAGACTTAGTGTATTTAAAATTAAATTATTCTTTTATACATTACTTTCTATGCAGTAGCATGTTAAAAATGTTGTTCCATATTTGTCACTACTCGGTCTTAAATCAGAATAGTCTTACAATGATCTGACCATGCCGAGAATAAATAGCAAAATGTGAAAGCCGTTATCGCCTATTACACCACCCAAATCATGGGATGATCCGAGACTTGAGTGCCCGGTTTATGGTGCCAAGGTGTCATTAGTCGGTTGATCTAGGACTCGTTCCTATCTTGACTGTGTTGGTTACTTGCCTTTATATATTGATTTAGCAGGATACATTTATTTCCTCCATTACCTCTAGACAGCATTATCAAGGCACACCCCACACTGTTTCATATGTGGCGGGTTAGTGACATTGAAAACAAGATGAACAATTCGAAGATTAGCAAAACAGTGTAAAAATTTACATAATGCTGAATCTAAAATGGTTCATAACCTACTGTTAAATTAGTTACATAAGATCATTCAATATTATTTGCAAAGGAACAGAGTCCCTTAAATTTAACATGCATATACAATTGTATTTGCTTTCATACTCCTCCATAATCTAATGTTACTAGTATTGTACTATTACACATGTGCCAATGCTCACTGAAGAGGACAAACTCGTTCCTGGCATAAATTTAACTAAATGTTAAAGAACCTTTAACACCTTTTTCTGGAATGTACGCGTCACTGTTGTGATAAATAAGAACATTGAATACATTAGATTTCTGGTCCTTACCTTTAGGCACTGGTCCTTTAGGGCTCATAACAGTCCCATGTTGCACATATATATTTTATGATGTGTATGCACTTAAGTTAAGACGATGCAAAGCCAATTGACTTATTCCACACATACTTGGATCTCAATAGTATGTTCTGTTGCTGAAGCTGTCTGAACATACAGAGCCTTAATTGTTGCCATTCACTTGGTTCTAAAAGCTATTTCAGACTAAAACTGTGAATATTAATTTAGCTGAAAGAAAAACATTATCAAATGTGGCCCGGTTCATGTGCATATCTTGGTTGACATTAATGGGGTGATGCATGTGCACTCTTGTACTTATTTCCAGCTAAACATTGTGTAATTTAGAAGACCCTTCAGGCAAACCGCTTCATGATTGACCTCCTGAAAAATGCTGGGACTGGAGCAAAACAAAATGGAATGCCCAACACATTGGTGTCCACCGAGTACTAAATATATTTGGGGTTGGTTTGAGTACTTAATGTTTAAATATGAAATATTTAAGCCTTAACAGAAAAGAGATGTTGCATGCTGGAATCGCAGAAATGTGCCTTTTTGTAAGATTTTCTGATTACAATTTTTATTTGTAAAAAGAAAAAATCAAAACACATTTATTTGAGTGTTAAGTGTAACAAATAAAATACCAAATTGTGTCTGAACATGTTTGCTTTCAAATTGTTTATGTAGTCGACAAATTAATGAATGGGTGTCCACAGTCTTTATTTTTAATAGGTTGCTGTGGTCTAATTCTACTGTTGTAATGATTTTGTATAAGACGCCAGAGGATGTTGCAGGTCTTATTTAAAAGATAATAAAATGCCAGATATGTTTGTCCCTGTATGTTTGCCCGATGCAATCATGCGCAGTAGAAAAAAAAATGCACATAGCGTTGCCTGTTGTCACTGCTAGAGGGAGCGGTTGCCTTAGGATATGTAGTGGTCCTTCTGTGTCAATGAAAACCTGCACTTTAGCCAGTGTACACTTGCTCTTAAACTAGTTTTAAAAATGTTTTGAAGTGGAATTGAGATGCCTCATTTTAATTCAAAAAGTTTTTCGGTGCTTTTCACACTGTAGACACCCAAATATTAAATACCTCTTCTTATTGTTTGGTTTTAAATATTAGTTTTCAGCTTTTGTTTTGATTCATAAACATACCCAACTTGTGTGTATTTTCCTAATAGGAAATTGTATCATTCAAAATGTCTCATGTGCAACTAAACAATTACAAATAAAATGAATAGGGTTACTAATACAATAAACTGGTCGTGGTAGCATGCAAACAACTTAAATTCCACTGCGGCAAGTGTCCAAATAGTAAATGTTGCACACTATGAGTAATACACTCCTTGTCCATAGTCTCCTTTTCTCCATACTCTTGGAAGTACCTTCAGGAGAAATGATAGACGTTTTTTAGTTTTTACCTGCAAAAAACATTTTCCCCATTGTAAGTTTTGACATGCAGCTGTGCAAATGAGTCCACACACCTACAGGCGCACTGCCCTCGCCCCTCCCATCCAAATACAGCATACTGCATACTTGACCTTATGCCTACACCTTTGAGGGGAGGGGTGTTTGGAAAGACCGTGGACTACAAGTGCAGTAGTCACTACTGTTTGAAACCAACATACTCCTACAGCCTGTCCCCTTTCCTAAATCCTCCAGGGGAGGTGTAACTACCAAGCATAACATGGAAAGAGGACCAGTGCTGGTTTAGGCAAAATTATTTTGCAGCACTACTTGGCCAAACTGGACTTCAGCCCGAGGACTGGCATCATGCAACATTGTTTGCAAACTGCAGAAGTCAAGTCCCACGTAGCAGTCCTGGCAATAACCTCCCATGGCACACATCTCCAGAAGGCCACAGAGGGTAACTTGGACCTCCCAGAGTGGTTTTGAAGACCCTTCAGAGGAAAGGGCTTTTAAATGCCATAGCTTTGAGATGCTAGACACCATCAGATGGGCAATAGTCACTTTGAATGCTTTCTCAAGAGATCTTAAAAAGGAATGGAGAGCATGTCTCGGGCATGGTAGTACTTTGTTTTGCTAAGTAAAATGTGAGGTCTCGATGCACATCCAGATTGCGGAGTACATGGTCTGCTTCATTAGATGGGTTTATGAAGAACATAGGAAGAGATGTTCCCGGTTAAGTGAAATTCCAAGAGTACTTGCTGAATAAAGGAGTTGGATGGTGCAAAGCACCACCTATCTTTTTTTTTAAAGCTTTTGTTTATTGGCAGGTGGTCAAGACAGGTACAGCACAGTTAGCATGTAAGCGAGAAAAACATGACTATCAATATTCATTGCATCGCAAATAATGTCAACTTCACATTTTAGAGGGGGTGAACATAGTGGAATAGTAGAATAGTACGCATGAGACAGGTATCAAGATGAGTCCGGTGGTGCCGGTAAGGGGGCGGAGGTCCACTCGACCCCATCTCTGCTGTTCAGGTAACTACAGAATTCAGTCCACACATTTGTAGGGCGGGATGGCACGGGCAAGGATCCGATGTACTCCTCCTCGCATGTTTGTACCCACGTGAGGGCCCTCAACCACATGCTGAGGGTTGGGGGAGTGCGGCGCTTCCAGCATTGTAATATACATCTTTTGGCAACAATAGCACTTACATTCAAGAATTTTGACAGTTTCCTTACATTTTCTCCCGTCCAAATGCCAAACAGCAAGGCTAATGGGTCCATCTCTACCGGGGAGCCAATTATCTCTTGAGAGCGCCTTTGTCACCTCCACCCAAAACCTGTACAGCGCTGCGCAGGACCAAAACATATGAACATGATCTGCTTCATTTGATTCGCATTTCAGGCATTTGTGTCGAAGCAAACGTGAATTTTGCAACTCTGTATGGCGTGTAGTAGAGCCTGTTGAGTAATTTGTATTGAATGCAGCGGAACCTGGTGCTGAGTGATACCTTGCGCGTGTGTGCACACATTTTGCCCCACATTTCGTCAGTGATCTCTGTTTCGAACTCCCTGGCCCATGCCTCCCGTGGCACCAGGGAAGGATTCTCTAGTTTGCCCATCTGCATTTTATACAGGGAGGATATTATGCCCCTACAGCCTGTGGAGTTCGCTATGTAATGGAGTTCAGGTGAGTCTGGAGGCTCCTCTGGGAAGGAGGGCACACATTGTCTGTACCGCTGCTCACAATCTGTAGTACTCCAACAAGTCAAGTGCGGAGCTGGAGTGGCCGGGGCGCAATGTTCGGGGGTAATGAATGAGCCATCGGATACAGGTCAGGGCACGATATCCCAGACTCTCCCACCGTCGAGAGGTGTTGGTCGTGAGTAGGGGTGAGGCCGGGAAATTGCCATAAGGGGAGCCACTTCTAGTATGGGCGCTGTACAGGACTGGGGGGAAGGATATTATTCCATGCCTTAATCGTGGAAGCTACCGGGTCCCATGGGGCATCAGCACGAAAGCCATGGTGTAGTAGGAGGGTCATGATGTGGGTACCGTCCCCCGCCATTTTTTCCAGTTTGACATGTGGGGGCGGGTTGGGGTATGTGTACCAATGAGTAGTGTGTTGTGCCTGTGCAGCGTTGCAGTAGAAAGTTAAATCGGGGGCATTAAAGCCCCCCTTCTCATAAGGCAGGGTCATATGTTGCCACTTCTTGCGGACTGCCCCGGAGTGCCAGAGAAATTGAGCAAACGCTGCGTGCAGCCTCTTGAAATACTGCTTGCCTGGCCACACCGGCACATTTACAAATATGTAGAGTAGCTTAGGTACCGCGATCATTTTTTATTAGGGAGAGTCTACCCCCAAGGGATAGAGGGAGATTACACCACTTGAGCATCTTGGATTCAACGAGCTGCACCGTTGCTTCATAGTTGTCTGCCAGCAGGGAAACTTTAGCCAGTGACACCTGAACCCCGAGATACTTGATCCCAGCCGGGGACCAGCGTAGGGGGAATTCGCAAGACGGTTGCTGAGTTGTTTTAGTGAGAGGGAAGATTTTGGATTTTGAGTAGTTTATGGTGAAGCCCGTGCCTATTTTTGTTATATCTCGAATGATAGGGTCCAAGTATGTGGAGGGTTGTCTGACATAGAGGAGTATGTCATCCGCGTACAGCGAGATGATTTCCGGTGTGCCCTGCAGCCGGACGCCCTTATGAGTATGTCGATTTCTGACATGATCGGCCATGGGTTCAATGGCAAGCTCAAAAAGGAGGGGGGAGAATGGGAATCCTTGTCGGGTACCCCTGTGCAATTCAAAGGGGGAAGAGGGGATGGGGTTAACTAGCACCCTTGCCGACGGTCCCGTGTACAACAGTTTTATGTAAGAAATCATATTTGGCCCAATTCCCATTTTCTCCAAGACCGCCCATAAGTATTGCCACGAAACCATGTCGAACGCCTTTTGGGCGTCTAGTGTGACTGCCACCGCGTCCGCGTTTGGATCAATTCTAGACAGTACGTTGAATAGACGCCGGACGTTGAGTGCCGTGGAGCGGCCAGGGACGAATCCGCTCTGGTCGGCATGGACTAAGTGAGGCATGAATGGGAGGAACCTATTGGCAATTACTTTAGCAAAGATCTTCATGTCAGTATTAATGAGGGACAGGGAACTGTAGGAACCGCATTCGTCTGGAGGTTTCCCTGGTTTGGGGAGGACAGTGATTAATGCTTCTCTTAATGAGGGGGGGAGGGTGTGTGAGCGGAGTGATTCAGTCCTGACCCCATGCAGTATCGGCGCTAATATGGCAACATGCTCTTGATAGAACTCAGATGTGAGTCCGTCGGGGCCCGGGGCTTTGCCCTTAGGGAGATCCGAGATCACCTGGACTATCTCGTCTAATGAAAACGGGGCATCAAGCAGTTCCCTGGTGCTTTGAGAGATCAAGGTCATAGGGATGGACTCTAGCAGGTCGTCAAGGTCACGGGCCATGTGCTCTGGTTGGGGGCCGTATAGGGTGGCATAAAAACTGGCGAAAGTGTCAAGGATAGCATGGTCTGACCAGTGTCTCGACCCCTTATCAATAATACTATCTATACGAGTCCTGCCTCCCTCAGAACGGACCAGCCTGGCCAGGGTCCTGCCCGGTCTGTCCCCCTCGCCATATTTCCGGGCGGCCGCCGGGCGGGTATGGTATCTCACTTCATTAAGGGCATGTGTTTCAAATGGCTCCAGTTCCGTCCTAATCTTCGCTAGGGTGGCAGGTGCTGGGCTGGAGGCGTACTCTTGTTCCAAAGTTTTAAGTTTAGATTCAGAGATTTAGGGCCTGTTTTATGGATTTGAGGACCCCTGCTTCTCTAGAGATACACATTCCGCTGATGTAAACTTTGAATGCCTCCCAACGGGTCCCCTCGGACGTGTCGGAGACATTGTTGTTTTCGTAGAACAGGTTTATGTCGGCTAGTATCTCCGCCCTAAAGACGATATCTGATAGGGCGTCTGTTTTGAAACGCCAGGCGGGGCGAGCCCCAGAGGCATAACCCAGCTGGATCTGAAGTAGCACGGGGGAGTGGTCGGAGAGTGTGCACGCCAGGATCTTAACATCGGAAACCCTGCCCATCCGGCTACCTGACAGGAGGAATAGATCTATTCTCGAGGAACTATTGTGTACCGTGGAATAAAAGGTGTAGTCCCTCTCCTGGGGGTGGAGTGTTCTCCAAGCATCGTGTAGATTCAAGGAGCTCATGTGAGTTAGCAGCCGCTTGGGTTATAGGTCTCCGGGCCGTGGTTGTCCTGTCTAGGGCCGTATCGAGTATGAGGCTCATGCCGCTGCCCCATATGATGGGGATATCCACATTTCATGAGAATGGAAGACACTGTATCCATGAAGTCGGGAGAATCAATATTGGGAGCATACGAATTCACAAGCAGGCATTCTTCGCCAGCTAAGGTACAGTGTAGGATCACAAATCTACCTTCAGGATCTATGTGGGATGTGAACCCAATTGATTTGTGAATGAGAGTGAGGACTCCCCTTGACTGAGTGGAGTACTCAGTATAGTACCTGTTGGGGCCCCAGGCCTGTGAGGTTTGATGACAAGAGTTTCTTAGCGTGTGTCTCCTGCAACAGGAGGATCTTGACCCCATGTCCCTGTGCATACGCAGTAATTCTACGAGATTTGGTAAAATTGGTCAACCCCCGTACATTCCACGTCAATATTTTAATAGCCATACTAAAGAGTCAAGGAACATCCCAGATGTGGATTCTCACTTCGAATATCAACTGGAGCGCTGAGATGAGGCAGGCCTGCCGCACTGGTTAACACCAACCGCCATTTTGTGGAAAACAAACCCCAACTGTCCCTCCCCCCCACCCTCACCGCCCTGTAATAACTAGCATTGTATAGACAACCACCCTGAAGCGAAACTGTGTGCCAACCCCAACTCGGCAACACCTGAGAAGTAGCCCAACCGGGGCTCGAACACAAACCTACCGCCATAAACGGCATTGCAGCTGCAGTGGGGGCTGCTGCTGCCGACTAGCCCACCAATGTTAAAACTTTGGATGAATAACAACATACACATTTTTCAGCATTGTTCGGCTATTAAAGTAGAGGTTACAAATCAAGGATAACCATGGTTTTCAGAATAGCAAGGACGAAATTGGGACTACCACAGGTCAGTGCCTGACGGTGCAGCCCGGTTTCTGGAGTGGTGGCCTAGGTTTTGGCAACAAAATCATGAAATACAGGGAGGCAGCTCCCGCAGGATGAGAAGTACTAGCTAGGGTGCCAGGGGACCACGGCCGGCCAGCAAGTGGGATGACATGGGGGGCGGGCCGCATTGCACCAGGTGAACAACTACCATTGTATAGGCAACCACCCTGAAGCGAAACTGTGTGCCAACCCCAACTCGGCAACGCCTGAGAAGTAGCCCAACCGGGGCTCGAACACAAACCTACCGCCATAAACGGCGCTGCAGTGGGGGCTGCTGCCGCCGCCGACTAGCCCACCAATGTTAAAACTTTGGATGAATAACAACATACACATTTTTCAGCATTGTTCGGCTATTAAAGTAGAGGTTACAAATCAAGGATAACCATGGTTTTCAGAATAGCAAGGACGAAATTGGGACTACCACAGGTCAGTGCCTGACGGTGCAGCCCGGTCACGGCCTCACGAACCGCCAGAGATCAGCGGAGGAACCTAGGGAGTACAGGGTCAGTTGTCGTCCATTTGTCCCTCTGGAGGATTCAACAGAGGGACCTGTGCTTCGATAAACTTAACGGCCTCGTCCGGGACCGTAAAGAAATAGCTTTTGTTGCAATGAATACATTTCAGGCGAGCTGGGAAGAGCATAGAGTACTCAATTTTCCTATCCCTCAACATCTTCTTAACCCTGCTAAATCGGCGTCGCTCCATCTGGACCCCCACCGAAAAGTCAGGAAAAATTCTGATTTGGGAGTCAAGCCTCAGCTCCCCCCTCTCTCTGGCCAAAAGGAGAATGTGATCCCTGTCTTTGTAGCTCAGTAATTTTGCGATGATTGGCCTGGCGAAGTCTCCTGGTTTAGGGCGGGGCGCCAGAGAGCGGTGCGCTCTTTCAACAAGAATGGTGAAAGCTCAGGGTTACCAAGGAGATCTTTGAGCTGCTCAACCGCGGGCTCCATGCGTCCCTTGAGTGCTGATTTGGGAACCCCCACTATGCGAATGTTATTTCGCCGTGACCTCGATTTGAGGTCATCATTCTTGGCCTTGACCTGTTTCATGTCACGGACGAGCTCTGTGACCGTGGTCTGGAGGGTATGAATGTGGTCCTTGTTGGTACCAATCCGTTGCTCCGTCTCCGTGAGCCTGGACCCGTGCTGGTCAATTTGAGCGCGTAGGGAGGCGACATTGGCGTTGATGTCGTCCAGCTTTTCATGGAAGGATGCAAAGTTTTTGGCCATGGACTCCATCATGGCGGTGAGGTCTGGTTGTGGGGGATCCGGCAATGTCTCGCAGTCTTCCTGTGTCGCAGAGGACGCAGGATCCGCCTGGGGGCCGCTTTGGCAAATTTGTCCATAGCGCCCACTTTGTTAGCACCCCACGCCCTGTTGGACATTATAGTGGTGGGGGTCTCCAGCAGACCTGGCAGAGTGAGAGGTGGGCAGCGGCGGGGAGATGGAGAAAAGGCTGTAGCCTCCAACCGCAGGTACTGTAAGCCCAGGGGTACTGATAGTATGCCGACGGGGTGGGGAAGGCGGATTACAGCGTGGCAGTAGAGATGGTGTAGGCCAGCAGGGGGTATGCGTGATCCAGGTCAGTGCGGGTCTCGTGGGGAGCGGAGGCTTCGCCGGTCAAGGGAGCAGAGGGGCTCCGCGTATCTTGTGCGAGTATTGGGTCTCCCCAGAGCGGTGAAGTGACAACCCGTCGGCGCGGAACCACACACCGCCCAGGGAGTGACACCACAGCCGGACAGTAGAGTGAGTCAGTCCTCTGTAGTGGCCCCGGCCCTATGAGTTCCAGAGCGAGATGTGGCTAGAGGCAAGGAAATGGGTGCGCGACCACCACTACTAGGTAGGCCGCAGCGCCGGAGGGGAGGCAGGATGCAGGACCCACACTTTGTGGAGAAGAAAGTCGGGTGGGGGCCGAGCCCCTATGCAGGCAGCCCAGCAGCAAGCGGGGAAGCCACCAGGCAAGAGTACAAGTGGCCGGAGGAAGCAGGGGCCCGCACCAGGAGGCAGCAGGAAGAGTAAGACGCGGCCCACAGCACCCACCTTGCGGCCTTTGGGGTGGCTAGACCCGCTCGTCGTCTGAAGTCCAATGGGTGCAGGCACACAGCTGGCAGCAGTTAGTCAGCGTGATCCACTTGGCTGATTGGAGAGGGTGAGTGAAGGAAGTCCCAGCGGCGGTGCCCACAGGATGGGTTCGTGGGTTCCCCCCCTTCACGGGGGAGCGACCGCCTGCCCAACGGACGGCCCGACCAGCCAGCCCAGGCAGTCACCGGCACCACCCCAGCAAGGCACCCACAGCTTAGGAGCAGGTGAGAGGTCCGCCCCCCCCTTGGTGAGGTAGCGGGTTACCGCCCAGTCACGGTACACGGGGCCCGCCAGGCGCCGCAAGCCCGCAGCGGCCGAGAAACCCTCCGGGCAACAGCAAGGACAGGTGCGGCGGCGAGGAGCCGCGGGCGGACTCGGGCAGCAGCTCGGGAGCCGCAGCACCTCCTGGCACTGGGGACACAGGTGGAAGGAAGTCCCGGGGTGCAGACTCAGTGGGCGGCAGCAAGGGGGGCCGGGCACAGCAGGCGGCCGCGGGCAGCAGCGCGGGAGGCCCCGGAGCCACAGCACCTCCCGGCGGCGGCGGAGCCAGCGGCCTCGGATGTCAGAAGTGCGGGTCCCGGGCACCGATTCAGCCCAAAATCACAGGCGAGGGTAGAGGACGATGCTGGCTGAAAAATCGTGGTAGAGGCTGCGGCAGGCAGATAGGATTGGCGCTGATGTGGCAAGGATTCAGGTGGGTCACGACAGAGCTCCAAAGCTAGGCGGCCATCGTACTTGGCTGCCCAACAGCGCCCCCTGCACCGCTTATCTTTAATAAGAAAAATAGTCTTCCGTCAATGACAGTGCTTCTAGCTCACTAACTTGCCAGTCAGATGTAACTACCACAAAAATGAAGTCTTCCACTAAACAAGAACAGTGTTCATAGGCTCAAATGGTTTCTGGGCCAAAGTGGGGAGGACCCAAGGTGCTTAGGGGCCCTTATCAGTGAGAAGATTAGAGAGCCCCCTTTGTGTTCTTGATCGCTGTGTTCAACAGTGCGAAACACATCTCTGATTTCTGCTGGCACCTCTGGCCAAAAGTTAACTTGTGTGATCCAATCATTATCCCTGGTTTTGCTTACTGCAAGATGAAAGGACCACATCTGTACTGCAAGACACCAACAGCAGTGCCTGAACCATTTGCTCATATTGTGGGCGCAGGTAGACCCCTTCTTGTTTACCATGATAGCCATATTGACTGCCAACAGGCCCAGATGACCTACGGTCAGACACTTTATAACCAGAAGCCCAACTCCGAGAGAAAAGAGGTGTCGAGAAGCATGCCCATTCTTTGACACCATATCCGGAGTATGAATTGAGGGCATGCTAGTTGTCTGGTCTAAGTATCAGAACAGTAATAGTCACCAGGAATATTGCACAATATGGTGTAGCCCACAGCTCAGAGGGTCCCAGTGAACCAGAGGGTGAGTATCTCCAGCGCATCCACAATTTATTCTGGGACCTAGCTTGCCTTCTTAGGGGGTGTAGGTGACCCTGTGCTTTACAGATCTCCCAAAGGGCCTCTTGTTAGTTTCCATTAATGATTGACCGAAGTCTCCGGATTATCTGCATCTCAAGTTGATCCAGATGGCGGTGAGTCTAAAGATAAATGGTGGGAGAGATGGCCCATGTCTACATCTCTACTGCCAGATGAGCCATCTGAGCAGACCTGTAGACTTGACATGACTTGACCTATAACATGGCCATGGTGTTGTCAGTCAGGATATGCACCATACAGCTCGCAGTATTGGCAGAAAAGTTTGACGGGCATTGAAAATGGCCATGTGTTTCTGTAAGTTGGTAAGTGGCCACCACTATGACTGATGAAAATGAGTGAGACATCAAGCTAAATTAATTGCCTCTGTAAGTGTCCTCCTTTACTCCTAATTACCTGTTCAGTTTTTAAATGTAAGCTGGGACCTTGGCCCCATCTTGAAACACCTTGCACGTAATTTCACAGCTCCACTTTCGTCTGTGCTGAAGTATCTGCTGTTGTTCATGCTTGACTTTGCAGCCTGTGTGACTGAGCGTATTTTATCTCCTTGAATAAGCTGGTTTGTTCAGTCTACAAACTTTAGTTTGCAATTTCTCTAGGTGCAGGGGCTGCGATGTGTAGTCCTGTCAGTGGTTTAAATGTATGTGCTCTCCGTGAGGAACTGTACCTGCCATGTTTTAAGTTCCTGGAATAGCCACTCTATCCATCTTTTGAGAGGCACATCTGGCACAACCCCGTCCCCTGGGGCTTACCCCCAGATACCCTCTAACTCATCACAGGCTTGCTTCTTAAAATAGTTATTAACAGGAGATGGGCTACACCTAGAGTTCTTTTGATCACTAAGGGATACAGACACCCAAGGGATTTTTTATAGGGATCGCACCGGGGACCACTCTTTATACAATAAAACCACATATACCTTTTCCCTAGGATTTCCCTGGCGTGATCTCCATCTAAATGGGGGCCTGCCATGTCAACTCGCCCTTCCTTGAAGGGGTATCTGGGACCCTTGGGGTGGGTTTGACGCAACAGACCCCTTACCTATACCCCAGTAATACCCACATGGAGTGTGAGGCCAGAGGATGACCTCGATGGGTCTTCCCATCTCTCTGGGTGGCCTCACGCAGACCGCCACTCTTCTGCTACCTCACTCCTGAGTATCTCCCCTCCACCCCCTTTATTTGACGTTCCTATAATGAATATCCTACCCCTACTTAACTCTGTTTAACATTACCCCAACTCTGTGCTTCGCATGTGCCGCCTGGGGTGTGCCGTCATAAAGTTGAATTAATAAAGTCGAATTACAATAAAATCGAAAACAAAATGTCACAAAAAATCTAATTTTTTTGTTTTTTTGGGTTCCGCGATTAAAAAAAGGGGTAAAACAAAAAAAGGGGGCGTTTAGGGGGGAACCCCCCCATTTCGAATAAAAAAACGTAGTTTTTATGACTTTCGACTTTCTCGATTTTATGACTTTCGACTTTGACATTTTGACGTAATGACTATAAACACCGTCTGGTGCCATATTCAGGATTCAAGCCCCAGGGGGCGGTGGGGCTTGCTCGTGGCAGCGACTAGGAACCTTGACAACATCACACTTCCCTTGCGTACATTAAACTTGATCCCTATCCAGCTAAGATCTGGTCCAAAACCATGAGCCACTGCTGTTACCCCGGCCTACCTGATGGCAAAACTTAAATTGCGCAGCACCCTGTTCACTCATTAAGATAATCACCAGACTAGAAACTAGACTGGCTTGAAAATTAGGACACAGTCCGATGGAACTCCATTCCAGTGGCAATGGGGACTGCTCCATGTTTCCTTTTAGTTTAAGAAAGAACAGAAGACATGACTCATCCAACAGACATGTAATATCTGTCTAACCATGCCAACCAGGCTTAAAGGGCCAGGTTGTGTGAGCCGAAGAGACAGGCTTGATGCTAAACGCACAGTGCAATGCAAATACGTTCATATCTAGTAAACATGAGCCGTGAGAATTAACTTCTATTTAAGCACAGTACATTTGAGTTTTTTTTAATAGGCTGGGCACCAGCAACCTTTTGTATTCAGAACATTGCAATCCTCTTCTCTAAACCTAGCTGTTCACTTGTCGTCTGAAGTTTTTTCAATAGCCAGGGCCGAGCACATAAGACCTTGAGCCTGGTGTGTTACGAGAGAACAATGTAAGCGGAAGAACTACAAAGCCCCATCCTGCTGTAGTTCAGACAGGAGAATGCTCTCTGCTGATATTTGTATTGGAAAGATTCCTAGTGCCGGATGGCTAAGCTGACCTTGGCTAATATTTACACAAGAAAGGTGATGTCCGCTGTCACTTGTATTGGAAAGATTCATAGTGTTGGATGACTGTTTCATCCTTGCTATTGCTTACACAAAAAATGTTTTGCTGATATTTTTATTTAGAAAGATGTTCAGTGCTCGACAAACTTTGGCATTTGTAGGCGTGGAACAGTGATCGCCTGAACAGAATAAATGGACTCGGCTCAAAGCCCAGATAGCTGTTTGGGGTGGCAGAGCTGGCAAGGGGCAGGTGGCTGGGAGACTGAAGAGAGCACGGGGGCTTTCAAGTTTGGGGGGGGCCAAACTCACTCCATTTTCATTTACTGGATTGTAAGCCACTGAGCTGGATTCTGGCTGTGGGCAGCATTTTGCGTAACCAACTAACCATTAATCCCAATGGACATTGATTTCTTTTTTGAAGCATTTTATCCATTTTATTTGGAGTTTCTTTGTGTGGATATTCCCAGGCATCCAATCTTCTCCAGCTCTCAACTCCCTACCTTTTACAGTTATCAAATGTAGGGCAAAAGGCTACTTCTTACTATCACATTGAGAAAGGTTTTGAGGCAAATGCTTCTATGAGGTTGCCTATCATGATTTGGTGAGGCAGGTGCTAGTCTGCCTAGCATGACTTGTGAGGTTGCCTATCACGACCTGGTGAGGCAGGTAGTTTGTTTTTAAGGTGACTGATTTCTTGGAGAAGGTTGATCAGTATTGTTCTTGATTTGATGTAGAGGCAATGACCATGATTTTGGCTTTTTCATTAAGGACTTTTTGCATTTGAAGTGTGTTTTGCATAGTAACAATAATAATGGCAATGTTTCTTTATTAGATATTTCTTGTAATTAAAATACTTTTTACATGAGGGTGTGAGAAGCATCCATTGAGTTTATTACTGAGTGATAAGAATTTGAACATGAACATAGCATGTGGAATCCACCTAAATGTTAAATATAAATGGTACATGTCTTTCAGGATAAAGGATTGATTGAACGGTATGATTCTGGTTTACCCGTAACTTACCCGTCGGTCTTGAATTAAGACCATGGAGTCTTATTAAAGCATGTTTTAACTTGGGTAATGCAACCAGATTAATGTTTTGTATTATAAAGGGGGTTCTCTTAAATTGTCAATTTTTATAATGAGATTTGTTTATCCATTATGCACCTCATGATGTATTCCTATCTCTGCCACATGTCTATTCTTACTGTTAAATATGTCCTTTTATGAATTGTTCATGCTTTTATAGTGATTTATATATTCATGTATGTACATGGCAAATGATTTAAAGTTGAATAAAAGCTATTTGATTCTGGTTTATAAGAGCTAAATACCAAAAAAGAGATCCTGGGAAACACCTGTTCGGACACATTACTGAAGATACTGCGTTGGTTTGGGGCGTTTATATTTATCTGTCCTGTTGAAGGCCTAATTGAAAGGATTGAAGAGAGTGCGGGTCAGTATGAGTGGATCCGTGATGTAAACGCTGAAACACATGTATCGACATGTTTCATGGTGGAGAAACATCATATTTTTGATTAAAAAAAATATGGTCTCAGAAGGTAGAAATCTAGACTGGGTTGCCTTTCGGTCCCAGTTCAGTGGTTTGGCCGCAATATGCCTTGCCAAGGAAAAGTTGTTAAAAGTATATATAATATACAAAATGACAAGACTGAAATATTGGATGAAAGGTTAGGTTGATCCAGACCACTATATTGTTTTCTGAGTTTTGAATACTGTGTATCAAAATTGGCGAATTGTTTTGGTGAAAGTATGGCACTGTAGTACTAAACCCACCAATTGAGTATATATAGGAGAGGAAAAGATCACATGTCTCCTGTACGAGGATGACCTCATCCTCCTGGAGCAAACAGTAATAGGTCTCCAACGCCAGCTGAACACCCTCTCATCATACATAAAAAATGCTTTGGAAATGAACATAGCCAAAACAAAAATTATGATTTTGGATAAAACATAAAAAAACTGAACATATGCACTGGTACTTAAATGGTCAGCAACTGGAGATAGTACCAAACTTCAAATACTTGGGTATCATAATCAATAGGAGTCCAGTGGAAACACCTATGCAGACGACACTCTTTGCCAAGATCAACAGATTAGCTTCTCAAACTAGGGCGATAGACAAAAAATTCAGGCAATTCTCTCTGCTCCCCGCAATCAATTTTTACAAAGCAAAGGTCATTCCGACGATCTCTTATGGAATTGAAGCAATGACAAACATCCTGGAGAAAATTTGGAACAAATTGGAAGGCCTCTTTTGGTGCAAAGTCTTAAAACTGGCATTCTCCATGCCAGTCCCTTCCATTAGAAGAGAGTTAAGTTTACAATCACTGAATGCAGTTCTCGATAGGAATTGTTTTTTTTTTTTTTGTTGGGAAGATCAAGTGAGTGCCTCGCCCAGAAACACTTGATCATCAAGAAAGAAATGGAGGGAGGTAAAAACAGCATGCTAACAAATTGGGACAACAAGAATACAACCTTGCTGAACGTCATTGGTAGCTCAGGAGAAGAATTAGATCGCAACCCAGACAAAGTCGAGGAAAGACAAAAAACCTGGGATTGGACACAATCTCTCGAAACAGCGTCAAAGAACAAACTGGCTATTTTGTGTGTGTTTGGTGGTAAGTGGGCAAAGTGATGAAATACTTGAAAAAATGTCCTGACAGAACACTGCGTTCTACATTTTTAAAAGCACACTTGAACGTCTTAAACTAACGCAGTCCTTGTAATCTGGGGTCAATCCAGCGTTAACCTTTGCAGTTATTGCTAAAATCAGAACCGGATAGAAACGATACAGCACCTTGTCCTGACATGCCCCGGTACAACAAAGACCAGAGACACACAAACATCACTTGGAGGCCGCATACATATTTGAGGATGTCTGGTGGTCTAGAATGATAAATGGCGACAACATACCTTTGGTCATTGCCATAGCATGGATCCTCCAAAGCATTGGCCTGGAACAAGAAATAGGCGACAAACCCCAAATTGGTGCGAACAGAGAAGAAGGAAGTCATTGACTATTGAAATTGAATCAGCGGATCCTAACCAAGGAAAAGGACAAAGTGCAACAAACCCTGCTCTAATCAAAACCTGATGTTCAGGATTCTTGTAAAAATGGTCATAGTAACAATTAAAATCAAGAAACAATAAGAAAAATGTATATATCGGAAAAGAATCTGTTTTTAAAAAAAAAGAAACCCTTTTGTATTTGTTGCTTTGTTTTTCTGTTCATGGTATTTCTTTTACCACTTTTGAATTGGATATCTTTTTATGTACAACTGTTGATATTAAAATTAGAACATTGTTTATATATTAAAATATTAATTAGAACCTAAAAGGGTCAATTAGTCCCCTAAACCTAGATGTGAAGTTGGATAAGAGAAATGACAGACTGAAGAGTGTATGCATGGAGAAACCAGTGTGTCTATTATGTTATGTACGTCAATCAGATCTGGTAGAAACAGGCATTTAACAGGTCCCCATCTTTTTTGACATGTTTTTTAATACACATATGAAGGGTTACTAGATGGTGTGAGCAGTGGACTATCAATTAAAATATACGTAACATTGGAAAACCTCTGCTGTGCTGATGAATGAGTAGCAGCCACACACTGCAGGGGGTTAATCGCCTGCTCTCTTTGCGGATGCGCAGTGACTGGTACATGCTTTCCCTTCCCCCTACTCCTACCACAGCCCCTGCTGGGGATGTGAGGGGATCTTGAACACCTCCCTGCGGTTGGAGGGAAGGCTCTGGAAGTAGGGGTGATAGAAATCACATTGCTTTAGCGACCCAGATGGGACATTGCTCACCTTTCCTACATACACCCCAATAAAATTCTCCCTACCTGGCTACTGAAGAGGGACCAGGGGGTTGCTACCGGCCTGGTGATATAAATAATAAAAGGCACTCTAGTGAAGAGCAGGGTGTCTCTTCAAGCAAATGCTCTAAATGCCTTTCAAGCTAGGAGGCATTAAAACTCTAGTGAAGAGCAGGATGTCTTCAAACTCTTGACTATCTAGCTAAAAGGTGGTAGAATGGCTAACCCACATGATGTCCCTATACCTGTGATCTTCCCCCATGCAGTAGCCAGTTTGTTATAAGGAGGTGTTGGGAATGTCAAATCAATTTCACAGTGGCAGTGCCTGGAGAACTGCCAGTGTAAACCCTGTTTACATATATGAAAACACATGGTACCAAGCCAGGAGATGTGTTTGAGACCCTACATATTGGGAGGAATCTAAATCAAATACAATACACACGCTACAGGAATCCTGAAGTAGCCTTGCAGCTGGTAGACCACCAGAACTGGTTTCAAGGGAGCTTTGCAAACCCCACTGCAAGGGTTAGACATGGTTCTTCTGCTATGGAAGGGTTAACCTTAGAACGCGTTCTTAGGTTCCACCCAAACAGGGGGGGCAGATGACCCATATACCCGGGAGCACTGACATTCTGGTAAGACATTTTGACACGATCTGTGCTCAAGCTGTTGAATATATAGAGCCTTGTGAGTTGCTCAAGCAGCACCCAGATCAACATTAGCAGGAGAGGAAGGAACACTTCCACTCCAGACCCTCAATCCTTATTGGGCACTTGCCCCACAAGGCAGGAGGACATCCCTAGATGGTATTCTAGTAAACTGACACTCTACCCTCGTCACTCAGCAGAGGGTGTCGGCGATCATAATGCCAACAGGTTGTAATCTGCCCATGCAACACTGTCTCAGTGTATAGTTGGTTGTACCTTCATTTAGTTGGAGCTCCTTCAATTACAACACTTCCTGCCAATCTGGGAGAGATATTGAACTTCCAGGGAGCAGAAGCAGCAAAGAGTTTAGGGCTGGCAGTAGATAGAAGGAATACTCATGCCCCTAATAAAAGGCTAACCAGTAAGACGCCTAGCAGCATTGCCCAGTGACCAAGAAAGAAAACACCAGTTTGGTCACATTGTTATAGCTACTTGCAGATCCCTAAGCAGGGATCACCTAGATAGACTCCTGGGGAAGGGCAAAGGAAGGAATCTGGTGAGAATAAGCCCTCTAAAAGAGCACCAGCTACTGGTAGCATTGGTACCAGATAGGAGCCAAGCAGACGTAACTTCTGGGCTAGAGGCGGAAAGGGAGGGACAATAACTTCCAGTATGCCCCTTCCAAAGAGGAAAGGGAGGTCTTTCATAGCAGAGCACGATCTGTAGAAAGAGCTAGCACCAGTCCGAGGCAAGAAGCTGGATGGGATATAAGACCTTTTAAGGGCAGAAGTGGTAAAAAGAGTACCTATAAGTTTAAAGAAGCTACAGAGATGAAGGCTATCCTTCAGAAAGAGGGAACTGGGCTTGGCACCCAAGGCAAAGCAGAAGCTGCCAGAAACGAGGAGTAAATAAGCAAACTGCAGCTTTGAGAGTGGACAATTTCACCAGTGGTAGACACTGTAAACCAGACTTGCGATAATACCAGAGTCTAAAGATCCAAAGGATTGGTTAGTGGTACTATTGGACTCTGGCACACACGTCTCCATATTCAAAGAGAGACAAACATTTCAAACACATGCCAACTAGTCCAAAAGTAGAGGTTCTTAATCCCACAGGAGAAGTGGTTGAGGGCAATGTGTATATAGTTAAAATTCACCTTGAAGGGGAGCATTCAAAGGAAATGGAGGCACTATTCTGGTTTACTTTGCTTATAACTCAAGATGGCCTTTTAACAAAACATTACTGGCCTAGGCTATATTTTGGGGGCAAGCCATAGAAGAGGAGGTAATTAAACCGACTATGAAGTTGGGGGGAAAATGTAGTGAGTTCCTATGCTGCCTCATGGGCTGTTCTGGGTGCAGTACAGTTATACAAGAATCATGTAGGACATGCCAAAGATAACCCTCCACATATAATGTCAAGTGTTTGCTACACGAAACCCTGAGACAACCAAACCAGATAGTTCATATCGATTAGTAATTGATATCTGAACTTAAATGCGAATACATGCACAGAGGCTGTACAGAACATGCATAGTTAAGGCCTTAGGGGTAACATACAGAGATACAAATATAAGACTGTATTGGAACTGGGGAATGGATTATTGTGCAACCTTTGGATTCAGAGAGCTATACATATGCGGCTATAACCATTAGGGGTAAAATGATTTACTAGACTCCCACAGGGGTACAAAAACACTCCTGTGCTATTCTCTAGTAGAATACAATCCTTCTTAGATGGCATACAGACATGCTGGACATATGTATTTGACGCGTACTGTACAGATGTGGCCTTAGCTGAACACTTAGAAAAAGTGGACTTGATCATTAGGACACCAGCAGCTAAAGGCTATGTTTTCAATTTCAAGCAGTCTAATAAATTCCATAGAGAAATCCTATTTCTGGTGTTTTCATTATCTGAAGAGGGAAGGGGATTTGCTCCACAAATCCTAGAGACGTGCACACTAGTAAAGCCCACATATGCTTAAGCAATTGCAGGCCATACTTGGCCTTTTAAACTTTGGATGATCATATGTGGCAGACTATGTAGCATTTGTGAAACCACTATATGACTTGTTGAAGCACAACTTCCATCCAACGGACTGGAAGGGACAGCACGCACACGCATCCTGCACCATGTCTACCAACAGATGACTCAAAGTAGTCCTTTTCAGTACAGGAACACAGCTAAGGACTTGTGTAATCATGGAGAGACAAAACACATAGCATATCATTCACATGTCTATACAATTCCTGAGCTAAATTGTGCTCCAGAAGAAAAGATTCTGGCTACTGTACAAATGATAGCGCAGAAGCAATGCAGACATCACCAGACATAAGGCATCACTATTAAGCAGAATAGCTACAAATGTGTGATCTGAAATGGTCTCTACAATCAGAAGCAGATGAAGCAGTACCAGACATCCTGCTTTGGATGTTTGTAAATTTACTATACTGTGAGGAAAGTGCTGTTCCAGCAATTTGGACACGCTCCAAGTATTCCACTGCCTGTGCTGCTGTAAAAGGGCGATTCAACCATAACAATTAAATTGTACACCAGGATACACAAACAACATTTAGAGGATACAGCAACTCAGGTAGGTGAGTTGCAAGGCGGCCTCCTTGCAATAAAAAAAAAATATCCACATAAGCCCACTCTAATTGTGTCTGATTCAGATTATGTAATACAAGGTTATATCTTTGACCTTCAATGGTGGCAAGCCAAATCATTCAGAGATTCTAAAGGCAGCCCAGTATTGTAAAAACAAATTTGGTAAAAAATATGGAACATACAGAAGACTAGACCTCTCATCTGGGTTATGCACACAAGTACATAAAACAGATTCAGTGCACTTGCTGATAAGTCTGAAAGACAGCCGACACTATGAAAAGTATATTAGCGGCATTAACACACCCAGCTACATACATAGATGAGGATATAAAAGCATGTCTAGACTCTTAACAGTCCTAACCCTCAAGGGTTCCCCACTACTAATAACCATGCTGTAAAGGAGAATACAGTGATGGTTGCTATACCCAGGTCTAAAGGAAGCCCTGTTGACCGGGCACTACTGAACAAGCACGATAGATTAATGAATCTCCACAGCACCTGCAAGTGTAGCCTCAGCCCACTTTTAGATTTCAGCTACTACATGACTCTTGCAGGATAAATACTGATGGCCAGAGCATATTAAACCGGTACGACGGTGCATAGCAAATGTCCCCATATGTCTACAGACAACAGTGGACAATTCCCGCCAACCACCAGTAAGCACACCAACAAGGGCAGCAGTGCCTTTTGAATGCATGCATATGGGCCACATAGGTTCAATGACACCCATAAACTGTCGGGATCTCCTTCGGGTCTTGCGCAGAGGTAGCACAAGCTCATGCCTCCCCGTAAGGGCTTGGCACCTGCACCTTGATGGTAAACAGGCCAATGCAACCCATCGGGGGTGGGGAGGAGGGTTAGGATCCAATGGATTGGATGTGTGCAAGGAGTTTAGCATATCCGGAAAGAGGATTAGGGAGAGGTTGTGGATGGGTGAGGGGGTATTGGGGTAAGTGCTCCTCGGTTTTGGTGGTTGTCCCTTTCATACTCATTCACTCTGGCACAGATTAACGCAGAGATTAAGGACTTGGTTTTGCATGACATTGAATTTGCCTTTGCATTACCTTATGCAAAGAGACACAGTAACTTTTACATTGCCCAGGAGATGCTCTGTAACTTGGCATCCTTTGCATCCCTTAAAGAACCTGGGGTATCAAACATAGAATTGTGCCCTCACCAGTAGCACACAGTAAACTCAGAATAGAGATTTGCATTACATCATGCAAAGATGGTGTGTGTGTGTGTGCAAGTCAGACCCTTGCATTACCTCCTACTATGGACAGTGTGAGTAATCAATCTTGAATTACCACATGCAATAATACACTTACCTCATGCTTCAGACAAATACATTGTGTGTGAAGAAACATAAATGCTGTACCACATAATTTAACGAATATCAAGAAAGTGAAGGCTACTTTGCTTCACGTTTTGTTATCACAGGCAGCAATCTCATTCAGCGTTTGGCAGAAGCTTGAGCGCACCAAAGTAGCGCCATGTTTTTGCCGAAGTTCTTTGCTCAACTAGGAAACACAAGCTAATGTCAGTGAAAGTGGATTTCAGAACATAACATGCTGCCATCCCCTATTACTTAGCAAAATGAGTATGTAGGCTGCATTTGCACGCCATTATTCTAACAGTTAGTATGCATAGTCGCGTTACGTTCAGATTTTATGATGCTAAGATTAGCACCAATGTGAGAGCCAAATAGGGCCTGAGGGCTGTACAGGTGTGGCTTGGGCCCCAGCGGTGGCTTGCCTGCAGGAGCTCTTGGGAGTCACGGCCGGCTTGCTGGAAGGTCTATAGTTCGAGCGAGGTCTCGCGCAGCGCGTGTGCACTGGCTTGGGTGTGTCTGGAGCCTGGTGAAAGGCTTGTGCTGACTCTGGCCTGCTGGGTATTGTAGTCTGATGCTGTTGTGGTGCCTTAAGAGGCATTCTGCGGCCTTGCCTGCAATTAAAACATCTAAGCCTCCTGCCATAACATGCCTTTGATACTGGTACAGTGCCATAATATGCTTTTAATATTAGTACAGTACTGACCTTTTGTTTTCCCTGACATCAACAAGTACAGATATTTGTTAGTTGTGGTGGACTCGTGGACCATGTTCACTTGGCTAATTCTTCAGAAGACTGTTTATTGTAAGGAGATCATAAAGAGTTGCTGTCCTTAGCTATGACTGCACTGAAATTGCTCCAAGCTAACAATGGGCCAGCCTTTTCAGGCAAAGCTTAATGGAGGCCCTGTCAAGCTTGGTCTGTACTCTGCACTTCTCTAAATCCATTTTGCCCTTAAGCTAATGGTGTTATAGAGTGAGCCAATGGGAGAGTAAAGCAAGTCTTGACTAAATGCATCCTTTCTTCTGGTGATAATTGGTTGAGTTACGTACCTATAGTGCAGCATAGCATAAATAATCTACCTCGCCTTTCTCAATATGAGGGTAAAATACTGTATGATTGGCTGTTTGGCGCTCCCGATTTGCACAATTCTGGTAGTTCTCTCAAGAGACCAGACCAAGAGGCTTGATCAATGAAGAAGCACCATAGCATCAAGACTGAGAAGTCACAAACTACCTTGAAATCTGGGGACTACGTTTTAGAGAAGATCCATGATAAAGAAGCACTTGGACCGTGCTACCAACCTCCTGTTGAAGGTACTGAAATGTATTGGCTCAAGAACAGCAGTCCTACCAGTCTTGCCTCTTACAAAAGGAACTTGACAAGTGTCAGTTGACAACCTTAAGCCAGCTCCAGATGGTTCTGCCCCTGTTCTCGATGGATCAGATTGTCTATCTTGAACAACAAGATAAGCAAGCAGAATAGATGAAAATGTGAAGTTAACAATAACTCCACGTCCTATGAAAATGTCTATTTTTCCAGGAACCGAAGAGCCTGAACAATACTAGAAGCCAATCGCAAGGTCCATTTGTGTCATTTTTGGACATCCAAAGTGCATGAAAAACGTGCAAGTTTCTTGAAGCAGCGATCCTGTTCTCCACTTTGCTGTGGATAAGACATCTCCTCTTTTTTATGTCTTAACTTTGGGACATCTTTTAATCCCAATGATCAGCTGACAGTTGAACATTTCAACCTTTTGATATAGCACATACTTAAACCCAATACACAAGAGGGAGGTGCTGGCTGCTGAAGTGGGAGGAGTCTCAAGACAAACATATACCCACTAGAATTGGGGCAATTCTGGACAGGCCAGTATAACACCTACAGTGTGCCTAGTATGCAACTCCAGATACTTAGACTATTATTGCACTGGCGTTATGGGGTCCCCGCAATCCCTGTGGTGTGGGGGGCCCCACCAGCACATGTCCTGGGAGGGGGCCCCACTTGGACAAAAAAAAAGATATTCTTTTTTTCTTTTTGATTTCACTTTGCATTCATAAAAGACATTATTTCTATAACAGAAATAATGTATTTATGAAGGCAAAGTGACTACAAAAAGAAACTTTCTTTTTGAAGTCTGAGGGATCCCTCCACCCCATGCAATGGAAGACCGTAGGCTGGAGGCCTCCATGTCATGGGGTGGGGAAGCCCTATGACTTCAAAAAGAAACAGTGGGCCTCATTATGAGTTTGCCGGTCCAGAAACAACGGTACCAGTAAACTTGCTGGTACCGTTGTTTCCGGACCGGCAAACTACGAGTTCTGCAAGCGGGTGCCTTTCAGCCCACCAGGTCTGACCTGGTGGGCTGAACGGCACTGGCGCAGAACTCAACGGATGCACCTGCACCATTCATGAATGGTGCCGGTGCATCCAGCCTCCCCATTCCCATTGAGTCCAGTTGGACTCAAATGGGAATGGGGAGCAATATTTTCCGGCGCCCGGGAATGGGTAATTACCGGGTCTGCCGGGGCTGTAATGCACCGGTAATTTCCCATTCCTGGGCACCGGACAATTCATGACTCTGGCGGCAGCCGTGCCAGTATATTCTGGCACGACTACCACCAGGGTCATAAATGCCCCAGTATCTTTTTGAAGTCACTCTGCATTCATAAAGAAATGATTTCCGTTATGGTTCAGTCCTTAAAGGAAATCTTTTCTTTATGAAGTCAACGTGACTTGAAAAAGAAACAATTTCTTTTTGAAGTAATAGGGCTCCCCTTAACCCCGTGATGGGTGCGTGTGTGAGTGTATGGTGAAAGGGTGCACACTTAAATGTATGGGTGGGTGTGCCTGTATGGTGAAAGGGTGCACACTTAAATGTATGGATGGCTGGGTGTGTGTATATGATGAATGGTGTGTGTGCTTGTGTTCAGGGGTGCAACAAAACCTATATTCCGGGGGGGCTAACCATTCAAATGTTGGGAGAGGCGCTAACTTCACGGGTGTTGGGGGGAGAGGCAAACTTATTTGTGTGGGGGCATCCAATTTCTTTACGTATTTTAATAAGACTATTCTAGTGCAGCTTCAATGTTACAAGCAGTTAACTCTCTCCTTTAAGGATTAAAGCTCTCACTTATGGACTGGTGCGAGAATTGAGTGGTCTCCTGTTCCCTCTCTACCCTTCCAATCACTCCCCTGGCATGCAAGTACTAAACCCACATCACGACTTCAATTGGCTACAAAATGGGGCATTTGAATGCAGGTACGAACGGTGAAATGCTTTGTTAGTAATTGCTAGGCTCATGTTAAGAGCAAAACCCAGGTTCCGTTTAACATCTTTGTCCTATTCTGTCCGGCAACTGCTCTGAAGGTCAGCCAAGTCGAGTCAACATAGCCCAACAATTCGGGGGAGAGGAGTGCTGAATCCCAGTCAACTCAATGGTGTTGCACCACTACTTGTGTTTAATCCATTGATTACTTATTGGTAATCTTCATTACTTCCAGCCCTCTGCCTCATACACAAGTACTGGGGTGAGATAGAGGTATATGGAGGTAATGCCTCACTTAGCTACCTGTAATCTTCATTACTCCTAGTCCCACTTTTCCTCATCCCCGTACTTACGTACGAGTGAAAGAGCCTTATATGTAAGCTCTGGGACAAGGAAGAGTGACGTGGAGGTAATTCCGGGCCAAGGAGCTGATTATGGAGGTTGGGGAAGGGGTGGGAGGGATTGTGTGACAAATCATAACGGTTTTCCATGTCCAGTCTAAGCAGGCATGATATGTGGTATTAGCGGCTAGAGAGGCATTTTGGTGCAGCCAGTCAAATAATTCCTCAGTTTGGTATGACTTTTTTTTATAACTGGGCATTTCTGATAAATCAGTCATGCTAAATGTAATTACGTGGCTAGACTGGCATTTGGGTGCTGCCAGACTAGTTGTTTCTTACTCAGGCATTGTATATTTTTCTGGGCATCTGTGAAAAAATGATATTATATAAGTCATTTATAACGCGCCTGTACACAAGTGTTTCTAGGCGCGACAAGACACGGAAGGGAAGATAGAGGGAGGACAAGACAAACGATCTTACTAGGCCTTGTGTCATTCAGATTGTGCAGGTGTGAGAATGAGAAGTGCGAGGGGGGGAAACAGGGCAGACATTCTGAGTAAGTGCAGCCAAGGCAGTGCAGCTCTGGGTATTGCAAGGAGAACAAGGGACTTTAGGGTTACAGTTAAAGCTCCTAAGTGCGTGGTAGGCCCAGAGGCAGTGCAGGGGTGACTGATCAATAAAGAGTCTGGACATAGTGAGACTCTGAAGGTAGCCAAGCAATCAGTCGGTACAGCAGACAGGTAGGTCAGGTAGGCCAGGAGGGGAGGGCGAGATAGAAAGCAGAGGAAAAGAGGAAAGTTTTGAGCTGCTTCCCAATCCTCAGGTGGTCCGGCTCAAGTTTGAGAGGGGCAGGGAGGCCTTTCCTGAGGGAAGCACCTGCATAGGAGAGAGATCTACCCCTCCCTCCGCCCCCCAGTCTCTGCCAGGAGAAGTGTCTAACCCTTAGAGAGTTGGAGGTAGCTGAGCAAAGGGCTTGAGAAGGAAGGTATTTTGGAAGAGGGCAATAGATGTAGTGTGGGCCTGGGCCCAGAAAGCTTTGTGGACAATGCAAAGGGTCTTGAACTTGATCCTTGCAGCAACTGGGTGCCAGTGGAGAGATTTCAGGGCTGGAGAGATATGATCCCTGGGCTTGGGGCCAAGGATAAGTCTCAGTCCTGTTCTGGATTAGTTGCAGAGGCCAGAGAGTAGAGGAAGACAGGCTGAGAAAGAGGCTGTTGCAGTAGTCCAGCCTAGAGGGAACCAGGGCTCTAGAGACAGTGATCTTCTGTGGGAAAGTGAGAAAGGAAAGTGTCCCTTTGAGGAGGAGCACCTGGTAGTGGGACTTCTTGGCGATGTCCGAGATGTGAGGAGAGAAAGCGAGAGTGGAGCCAAAGATGACAACCAAGTTTTTTGCCTCGCAGGAAGGCAAAGGAAGAGGGCCCAAGGTGGGCAGAGAGAGTGCGAGAGGGAAAGCAGGGACAGGGGTCCCAATGAGAAGGATCTCCATCTTACCGGCATTAAGGGAGAGATCGGTGGATGCGCACCAATCCTGAATCGCGGATAGACTGTCTGGAATGAGAGAGAGAGGAGTCTGAGGGGAGCCTGAAGGAAAGCGGAGTGTCATCTGCATAAGAGGAGAAGGTAGAGACCAGGTGGGCCAAAGGGGCCAAGAAGAGTTTGAAAAACAAGGGTGAGGGGATGGAGCCCTGGGGAACGCCACAGGTATGGAGAGATGTGGCAGAGAGAAAGGGACCAAGTTGCACCTGGGAAGGGCAGTCCAAGATGGAGGGGGTCAGCCACTCAAGGGCCTGATCCGTGATGCCCAGGTTCTCAGACTCGATTAATCAGGATGGTGTGGTTGACCGTGTCGAAAGCAGAGGAAATATCAAGGAGGATGAGGACAGATGGAATGCTGTAATCAAGGTTACAGAGCAGATCTTCACAGGTGTTCAGTAGAACAGTTTCCATGCCTCTTGCAGCTCTGAAGCCAGACTGATGGTCATGGAGACAACCAACTGATTCAGTGTAGAGAGTAAGCTGGAAGATGGCCAGTTCTTTCCAGCAGTTTGCCCAGGAAAGGGATGATGGATATTGGGCGATAGTTTACTAGACAGGCAGGAAAGGCAGATGGCTTCTTGAGGAGTGGGTGCACAAGGGAGTGCTTAAGGGGAGAGGGGAACATTACAGAAATCGGCCAAGGCTCGTGAGAGGGTGTCAATATGGTCCTTGATGGTTCAAGAGGAGCAGGGGAGCACCTGTTTGGACAACACATTTCAAAGATCGGACTTCTAAAGTCTAGAAACCTCATCAGGTATTTGTCAGAGAGAAAGGGGGAAGAGCAGTAGAGCTGGCCAATGGGGGGCCAAGAGAGGAAGAGGAGATGGGGGACTGGATGTCCTGGGCTTTAGCGGAGAAGTGAGAAAACAGAGCCATACAGTGGGCCTGGGAGGAAACAGAAGAGGTGAAGACTGCAACAGGATTGACGAGTTACTTACAGATTTGAAAGAGTTTGGCAGTGTTGTTGGAGGCCACAGAGACGCAGGCTTGAATGTGTGTTCTCTTCTTGATGAGTGTTATTGCTTCGACTGGCATTTTGGTGCAACCAGTCTAGGTATGTCTAAATGTGGCCTGGCATGCTTCACTGTAATGTTATTACACTGGTCTACATTGTGCAGCCAGTTGGACATGTTTTCATTGTGGTATGGCATTTTTAATAGTAAAGCATTAATGTTCCTGTGCACTGTTGGTGACTTGCACGTATTGGATTGGTGTTACCCTACAAAACCATTGCAAACACTCTGGCTTTTTTGCCAATTTTTCTCAGAAAGTGGGCTGTATATTGCATTAATACACATATTTATATCTTTCTCCTAGTGCAGTATGTGGCATACACCTTCAACAGCGCATTCGTGTGTATTACGCAAGTGTGATAATGTGGGCCGTCCTAGAGTGTGGCGCGGCACATGATTTGTTGCTGAGTTGGGGGGCAGGGGGCCCTCAGCATCGCTTGCAGGGGGGCCCCTGCATTTTGTGTTATGCCACTGTATTGGTGATAGAATAATCTTGGCTAATGACCCCTATGATGCACATCAGACACCTATAGGAAGCTGGTGAGAACCAAGATAGAAGATTTTGCTCAAAGAGCACTGTTGGATCCTGAAGATGATCTAGAAAAGGTAGATGACATGGCGCACCTTCCTTTTCTAGAAGTGGAAACCTGTGCAGCGGTTGTACACAACCCTCTGGGAGCATTGTCCTGTTACTCTTTTGTGGTAGTGGATATGGTGCATATCATCCAAGAGGACTTGGAAACTTAACAGGATGAACAACAAACAATCAAACTTCTGAAGATCAGATTTCCTGGACACACTACTGGTGTTCCAGACTGGTCTATCAAAACATGGCCAGAGCAGCAGACCAAACTAAATTTATCAAGACAAGCTCCGAGACAGGCCATTTCAGAAGTGCACCTGCCACTTCCCTGCTTATTACACTGGTGCTCACTGGCTTCCCTGGAAGTTACAAACATTGCAGCGAGCAAGACTGCTGCAATGATTTGGCTTCTCTGGAGCTTACAACTATTGCGGTGAACAAGACCGCTGCCTTGATTCAGCTGTAGCATAGATTACCTTTGTTGCCTTCGGAAACCACACCAGTGCGCATGTCACTACGGAGTCCTTTTCTCTACCATGTCACGCTGCATGTGATCACTGCGTTCTTCAGGCAACAGTATTTCATACTCTACAAGTCTCTTCAGTAGCATTCTCGCAATTGTTCAGGTATTAATTTGAATTCTTATATATTGTGCCACACGCTCGCAGGCCTCAGGGCACACACAAAACGATACAAGACAGGGCAGGTGGAGAGAAGAATAGAGCTAAAAACATCAGGGTCAAATTAATCAGTGGAGTTGAGCAAAAGAGGCAAGGTGTTTAGTCAGGAGGGTGATCGAATAGCATTGTCTTTTTTTTATTTATTTTTTTAAATCGACGGTTGTGGTGATGGTTTCGAAGAGTCGGTGGCAGAGAATTCCAGATAGTTGGGCCAAAGGCAGAGAATTCCAGGCAGTCAGGCCATGCTCATCAAAGCTGCGTTCACTTGCTGTGGCCAGTATGAAACGAGGCTGCACAAGTCTTAAATTGGTTCTTAGATCGTAAGGTGTGTGATGGAGTATAGTGCTTAAGACGAGCAGAGAGGTATTTGGGTGCTATGTCGAGATTACACTTTTGTGTCTGGATGAGACTCTTATGAGTCACTCTGAGCTCAACAGGAAGCCAATGTAAGTCCCGTCTGGCCCATGTAATATGTGCGTGTTTGGTCAAGCTGGTAATGGCTCGGACTACACTATTCTGAGTTACCTGGAGAGGACAGAATAGTCTGCAGCCACTCAGGAGACTGTTAAAGTAATCTAATCGAGAGTTTAAGGGCAATGGCAAGGATGGCAGCGTTTTCATGGGACACAAACGGTCGGATATTGTTCCTTTGCACTGCTGTCTTCATTTTCTGATTCAATCCTTTTACTACCACTCCACTCACCCTCTTTGTCATCCTCTACAGCTGCTGTACCCCCACCTCCAAACTTACAGATCAGCGTGTTACGTACCACTTTCTGCTGCTGGGGGAGGCATTTCACAGTGTGGTTAAACCCTTCCAGTGGATTGTGTTCCGACTGGTTGGCAGTGCACATCTTCAGGCTCACTATGATCAATAACAGTTAAGCTGTTTGGTTGCCCATTAAAAGCCACCCTCCTTGGCCTCCCAATCTGGATACGTGGATAAAAGGTGTGAACTACACATTACTGCAAAATGAGTGTTATTGTGAAAAAACATCAAATGTGGATTTCCACATTTAGCATGTCAGTTCCGTGTACTTGCCAGGATTCACCCCCATCCTCCCCATGATGTGGTAAGAGTGACTGTGTCTTGCAATGTTTTCTCAGTCATTCTGGCATGGAATGTTTACAGAAAATGTAGACCACATAACATGGCTATCTGTAGGAGGTGGGAGGCTCGAGTGTCAATTTTGCTCTAGTCTCCTTCCCTTCACCTGGGTTCTTGGGCACTCCCTTGGGGGTGGAGTGAAAGCTCTGGAGGTAGGGGTGTGTAAGTAACTCATGAGGGCAACAAATAAGACACACAAGTGATCACAGTTCAAGGGTGTTTATTGAACAATGAATGCTGTATGCTGGTTGGAAAAACCTAAATCTAAGATGGGAGCAAGAGTCAACTATCAAATGAAATATAAGACAGTCCTAGTGACATTGTGTCAAAATAAAAGGGCCTATACTAAGAAACCTATTGCCAAACCTTATAATTAATACAAAAGGGGTTGTGGGATAGTTCTCAAGAAAAGAAAGAAGTGTTCTCAAATAATACGTCGGTATGTCTTGGTCTCCCTTCCCCACGTTTTGAGCACTGCGTAAGGTGGGATCGTGGAGCACAGCACACACTCGAGCTTTCCCAGCACCAGATGACAGTTCAGCTTTCAGCTATCGGGCCGTCGATGGCCAAGTCTCATTTCACTTGAAAGTCTCTTGCCTTCGAGGACCTGATGTTTTCAAAATAATAAACCCAAAGTTTCTTCATCAAATGAAAGTTTGTTTCTTGGTTTGTTAGAGTGAGGATTGTCCACCCCTGTGTCCACCCCTCTTCTGAGCTCTGACCCCTCTCGAATCTTAGCCTCACTCGGTCGGGTACACTATGGCTTTTCCTTCTTCACAAATCTTATTTTAAACCGTTCCAGCAGACGTCCCTCTGCTGGGTTCACTTTTGTCAGCCCACTGTTTCTTGGGACTTTAGACTTTTCCCCTTTTGGGATTTGCTTCCCTTGTTTCCTCTCACTGCGGGATTCACGTCCCTTTCTTTCACACAGTTTGTAGATCAAAGTCTTTCGATTGTACAGTATGACCATTTTGACCTATTTCGGTGGCTCTCCTACGGCCTTCTGGTATTTGTAGTTTTGCTAAGATGGGGATCAACGAGAGTCTTTGGAGCTAGCACCCACGTGGTGCTTGTTTCCATCTGCAGCTGGTCTCCCCTCACTCCTGCTCCCCTGTATAGCAGCTTCCCTCACTCCTGCTTATTGGTCTAGGCTTGCCCTGTGTACCGTTGACATCCTATGGTAGACACTGGTGCCATTGTCTGTGGTCTTGGGTTCTCTTCCATGAAGGTCCTGCGGGTCTGGTCCAAAAAGGACAAGGTCCCTTCTCGCCACCCTCCCGATTCCTGCTGCCTTTCTCCTTCTCTTGAACTGCTTCGCTTGATTAGCTGCCTCGTGCTGTCTGCCGTGCTCATACTGTGGCCTCAGGCTCCATCTTTTATCCCTGTGGAGAAGGGAAAGGGCCGTCAGGTGTGTGTGATTCTGATCAATTGCCTGACTTTGCCTTACCCTTGTATTGGGACATGTCAGGTAAACAGCTCTGGTAGTCAGTTGTCCTTTGTGTTGTGCAGAAGTGTTTGTGTTGGAAAGGTGGGACAGTGGTTTTGAATGTCCTACGTGAGAGGATGGGGAAAAGGTATCTAAGGAAGGGGGATACCGCATCTCACCTCTCGGTGTACCACTCCCCGATGGGTGAGATGTGGTATCCCACTCCCCGAGCACCCCCCATCCAGGTGATTTTCCCCTCACTGGTCCATCCTCATGAACTGGATCCAATAGCGATGGCCGTGTTCTGGCCACCTGGATGACAGATCCCTGGGGACTAGCTAGAGAGACATCTTCAGGTTTCTCACAGGTGATAAAAAATAATGTTAACACTTTGGTGTAACATAGGTACAGGTTCTCTTTTGCACACCACCATCCATATGTTGTACATGACTTTTATTAAGTGTTTTTGCTTGTACTTGCACAGTACTCTCCCGTGTTAGGTTTGCACTTTATAAATATATACCAATAAAAAGCAGACTGTGGGTAGAGCAAGATGATGATCAATGTAGGTTCTTAGAAAGTCTTATAAGGCTTCTACACTGCTGAATATGCTCTGTGTACAAGAATTTAAATAAAAACTAAATTGAACTTTAATGGATATACCAAGAGGTATTTACGACCGAATCATTGGCATCAAAAAGTATATGCATCTGATTTGTACAAGGATGTTTTAGTTATTTTTTAATTATCTGTATAGCTAACTCTGAATTAATTGATGGACCTTATGCTGTTGGTCTTGATATTACATGATATGATTTTCAAATATTTTACATAAATAAAATAAAAAATTGAAAAATATTTTTTTTCTCGCTTAATTCAAAATATGTAACCATCTAATTCACTTAAAAAGGTAAAATTGGCCAATCATACATAGTCTGTATTGGAACAATATATTCTTTGCATCAGTTGTTTCAATTCCCAGATTGCAAGGTGTATGATAATATCTACATATAAAATAAATTATACATTCCTTAAGAGATTAAATGGAAAAAAGAGAAAAAAAGCACAAAAACAAATTATTCTTTTGGCAATCTTGCACATTTAAATACTTTGCTGTTTTACTTTTGTGTCACTATCTCTTTGTAATCCTATTTTATATTTAATCAAATATAAGGTCATTGTATTGGTTAACAAGAGTTCTTAAGAGTTTGGTGGTTTTGTTTGTCTCAGTCCCAAAATCATTCTAATTTTTACTATTTATTACACTTTCGCATTTCATCAGCTACCGGATTTACATCCTTAAATGCAATTAGGTATAATTTACATCTGTTAATATTTGTCCATTAACTTGCTTTTCTTAGTCTCTTTCCCCAAATCAAAGAACATGTGTGTGGTCGCCATTTGGAAAGCATTTATAAACGTTATCTAGTAATAGAAAAGGGACTACCCTTATGGTGGCAAGTAACAAATTCTACTCTGGCAGCCATTTGGAAAGGATGTAAATGTACCCAAGATTCTTATAGTGATCATATTCTTTCACAATATTCCACATTCCTGTTTAAATGGCTAATTTTTTGTATTATGAATTTGTGGACGTTTCAGTTCTAGTTATTCTGTGCATGTGGTGTCTGAATATTCTTTCTTTTACTCAAAATGTGGTCATTATATACTTTACTTTTCATAACAGTATCCTTGTTCCCCACTGTGAATTTTATCAATGTAATATATGTAAGCAAGTTATATATCAATTTAGAAGTTACATAATTTAATGGATTGTATGACTTAATTTTGATCAATTAAATTAGACATTGTTTAGTGTCTCGTGTTAATTTCCCACTAAGGGGTCACCCATTGCTGATGGCTGCTCTCATCTCTCATGATATACGTTAACACATATTTTGACATGTTGGTTAAAACTTGCCATCTCTGGTTTAAACTGATTGTATTCATCAAGTTGCCAAAAAAAATCTTTTAATACTTCTGTAATCAAAAATTAGTCTAGCTTCCATTTGTACCAGTTTTTATTCTCTATAGCACCCTCTTGGTTTCTTGTTTGCTATCCTCCCTTAAAAAAAACAGGTATCCAGTGATTTGCCATCAGATATTGTTTTCTTCCTTCTAATGGCATACAGGTGTTCTCGGTTTCTGAAGCTTAATTTTCTTTGTGCCTCCTATGTAGAATTTCTGATATGTATAATATACACCACATACAAAGTTCCATAATTGATATTCAATGGATTGCTTTTCTCCCGCAGATTATTCGTCTTGATAGATATCCATCAAGATGAGGAATTGTAACGCTCACCTGGTTCCCACGGAGGCGCGGCGTCGAAGGCGCAGAACTCTGAAGATGGACAGGAAGGGCCCCTCTATTCTGGCTTCCCTGGCTCGTTGGATACCCTCCTGTGCGTGAAAAGGGAGTATTACCAACTGTGGAATAATGCTCAAGCCTCCCACTCCCTTCCATCCCTCCACGATACCTCCTCCACGATTCCCCATGAAGCCACACCTTAGGGTTTGGAAGGATGAGCTCTCCATCCTGCTTCTGATGCAGGGGCGCGTTGAAACCCAGTTACTTCACTGGATTGAGGATTGATGGGAGTTCAGGTAAGCTTGACTGTTCAGGTAAGGCGCTGTAAAAGTTCTGTTCAAAAGTTCAAGCTTAATAATAATGTTTGTTGTCTAATTGCAGCAAGCGCTAATGCTTATGTCTTTTTCCCCTTAGGGGCCAGGGTTCGGAGTGCCGGAGATATGGCGCCGACCCGAAGTGAAACAGTTCTGGATAAGCGCTCAGGTAATGTCTTTGCATTCGCTCATTCAATGTCTTTGTCTTTTTTCCCCATAGGGGCCGGGGTCCGGAGATGCCAGGAAGTGGCAGGACCCGAAATGCAGTGGGAATAATCCAACAGGTAAGACTTAAAAGGAAACTGAGCTTTCCTTATTCCTTTTCTCCCTCTCACCTTTGTTCTTGTCTTTTTTCCTCTAGGCACCGGGGCGTAGCTGAATCCGGAAGATCGCTGCTGAAGATGGAAGCGCCTTGCAAAGGTGAGTAAAATGCAGCGCTGCAGCGATCGAAACGAAATGCCTTTAAAATGATGTCTTCCTTTTCAGGGCCGTTGGAGAAATGACTCCGGAATGCAGATTTAGCAGGTAAGGGCTTTTCTTCTCCTATTCTCTTCCTTTCTCCCCTTGCAGGTGTTCCAGGGTGCTGGCAGGCATGGCTGAAGTCAGGATGCAGGAGCTGACACGGTGAGCGTCCAGCTGCTAGGTGCAGAACAACGCGAAGCATGTGTGGCTGTTCGGGTGGGGTTTAAATAGCCTTGGAAGAAGTTCCTGGTATGTATCCTTCCACCAATCAGGTATGTATCCTTCCCCGACCACACCCGGGTGGTGAAGTAGTCCTACAGGTTAAGTAGTCCCATTCAGGCCTCAAGAGGGCCTGGATGAAGCAGCAAGGTCTGCATCAGGTAAGTGTGCACCCAAGCACTTAAACACATATCCTCTTCTATGAGCCTGGTGCCTAAGGCGCCAGGACTGAGTCCAAAGGGCCCCGACTTGGGCCCGCTGAGACTTCCCTGGGGAAAATGATGTCTGCCTCTGGGGTTGCTGGGCCCGGCCTGGCTCCTTAGAGGTAGGCATCATGACAGGAATCTGCGGGAGACTAATCCAGAACAAGATAATTACGGGAAGTAATTTATCCGTTGATGATGATAGGTTATTTATAACGCGCTTAATACCCAGAGGTTCTAAGCGTGGACACAGGGATCAAACTTGTGTTGCTCCCGTGTCGTCTTGCTTCAAAGGTGAGCACGTTGCCCCTGAGCTATCCTCCCGAGACTCGCGTGTATAGTTCAATTAGTATATGTGGTGAATTCTTGTATCCTATGTAATGCATATCTACATGCAGTGAATGTGCTAAATTTGAAAAAGCCCTTTGGTTTCAAGCCATGTTTCCTTAATGTTCCTTTACACTGCTGTCCTGTAACTTGGACTTAGTTTTTGCCTCTGAGTTTCTGCTTTTCTAAAGGTATTTGTTGGTTGTGTATCTATATATTGTTATCTTTAAGCTCAGTTGTGGCCAATGTTTTCTAAGCATAGTACATAACAATTTGGTGTGTGCTGATTATTCAGTGATACATCGTTATCATTTTTCTGTCTAATTTCGTCTTTATTTTTTACCAACAAATGGGTCTTTTCTCTGTAGTTGTCAGACTGCTTTAATGGCTTTCTGTATATCTTTTCAATTATACCCTCTCAATATTTCATTTATAATAATAATAGTAATAATTTAGCATTTATATAGCGCTACGAACCCTCAGGTATCTGAGCCCTGCTTATTATTACCCACGGTGCGTGGTGCTCATTTATCGACCTCAGAAGGATGAAAGGCTGAGTTTGGCCCTGCCGGGATTCGTACCCGCGTCAGCAGGCTCTGCACAGATGTCAAAGCGAGCGCTCTACTATTTATGTGAAATATTTCTATTTGTAAATCTTCTTTGGTGTTGCAGTTTCTTTTTGTCCTAACTAGTTCACCCTTCAGGATATGTTTGTACTTTGTGTATGTCCACTGCCAGCATGTAATAATGAATTCACCACGATATGCTTTCTGGAAGATTTTGTTATTTTATTGTTGTCCTCTTTTCATGACTTGTTATAAAAATGTCCATTTAAAATCATTAAGACATTCTGTAAATTGTTGTAGCTGTTGAGCATTTCCTGTCCAGAACCATAAATATCCTCTATGTACTTTTTCCGTGTGCGTACATATTTGAACACTTTGAATTATTTGGTGATAAGTCATAGAAGATTCCAAAATTATCCTATGAATAAGTTGGCTATGGTAGAGACATACATGTTCTCTATTGCCACACCTACTCTTTGTTGAGAATATTCATTATTGAATATGAAACAATTGTCTAGTGCAAAATCTACATTTCTTTGAGCATTTTGCTGTATGTGTAGCAAGAGACAGATTTGTCTTTTAGTCACAATTCTAATGTTTTAATTGCCAAATCATGATATATTGATGTGCATAGAACCTTAACTTCATATTTTACTAACCAGAAGGACTTTTTCCAGTCACTTTTCTCTAGTTGATTGAAAATGTCAATTTGAGTCTCTGGCATTGGAGTCGAGTTTGTAGACCAATTTCCACACTAGTGTGTCTCTATATTCAAAAACTGGTACCATCACCCACCCTATTCCCCTCCTAATGGTTCTCATTTATGGGTTTTTGTCAAATTCTTTGAATCTTGGATAAGAAATATATATCGTAGGCAATTTGATACTACTGTTTTTATTTGTATTCATTGTGCAATTGGTTTATAATTTAAAACCTTGCACAGGTGGTAAAACCAACTTCATCAATCACATTAATTTATACCAAATTAATGAATCTCTGAATGTCCTAAAACAACCATTACATAAAACATTACAGCAAAAATGTTAATCATGCTTATTACCGCATGATTAAAATCTTATGCCCTGTAAAACGCAATTATAGTTCATAGTCTGTATAATAATTAGTTTGTCATTCCATAACCTGATACAAAGCCTTGTGGCGCCTCCATAAGTCCTGCAAATGTAACCACCGAATATTCAGCCAAGATATTCCCCGCAAAACAATGTATTTTTCAAAACATTCCTTGGGGAAATCAACCAAACCTGGGCACCCAAGGACAATATAACTTAAATTTTCTTTCTCAAAGTGGTAGTACTGACAAATCGTATCTGTACAGTTTTGATTTTTTCCACAACAAATAATTTCCTTTGGTATATAACAGATTTAATCTAAACCTTAAAAGAGAGTGGCCAAATTTCCTAGGCTGAAAGCGCTCCAAATACAAGGCACAAACGCCATAATTCTTATGCATACTCATCAGGTTGGGCATCCTTTTATAGCTTTCCAACTCACTCCTAGTTTGGCAACAATAGAACCGCCGCAATTGTAGTTCATAATCGGCTGTGTTCTGCAATACCATTTGCTGATCAAATCCCCACGTAGTTAGCAAATCCCTACTGTGATCCAGATAACAGTTATGTTCTGCACTATTAAACTTTTCAAATAGGGAGCAATACGAGAATTTTCAAATTCATGACATAAGATCCATTTCCCCAAAAAATCCTCATTCTATCAAATCCAGCTGTGATCGAATTGCAGCCAATGGTACAGAGGGATATTCTAACCAGAGGGGCAGCCCTAGATGCGGAACTTTGGGCTGAAATTAAGAGTGCATCACAAAAAGGGGTAGCCGCCGATTTGAATTAAAGCATACCATTGTTTCTGTATGCTGTTCTGGTGAGATGATATTGGTATTAATTAAGTCACCGTTGACCCAATGTTTTTCATTAAGTGTTAAAAAACATTAAGTGTCAAGACTATTTGTGAATCAATAACATATTAGTTCATAGTCTTATTTATAAGACTTCAGCTTCTTTTACTTTGCAGATGGGGAGCAGGTGCAAGTGGATCTAGGTCACCTGGCCTAAGCCCCGCCCACCTGGTACCTTCCTGCCTGCTCAACTCTCATGCTGGACTTCCTTTGCATCTTGTGCTCATGGCGGCTCTGAATCATGCTGTTCCCATCTTCATCTTGTATCCTGGCTTGCAACATTATGTGTTACTACTGACTTCTGCAATTGTATTCGCTCCCCACTCTTGCTTCTCCGCTCTTTTTGACTGCTTACTCTTTTTTCTCTCCTCCTTTCCCTTATCCCTTTTCCTATCTCATCCCCTTACTTTCTTCTATGTACTTACTCTATCAGAATTGTCCCTGGACCTAATATGATAGCAACCTCGTCTGTTTCCTCCACCCTCCCATTACTGTTTTTTTCCTTCCCACCACCCCTCCAGCACTATCTGAAATGTCGTCAAGCCTAGTATGATAGTCGCTTGTTTTGTTCCTCCCCTCCCTTTCTGCACCCCTCTCCCTCACCTTTTGTTTTTCTCCGGCTCTACCAGAAATGTCATCAGGCCTAGTACGGTAGTCGCCTGTCTGTTTCCATTTCCTTCCCACTCTCCCCCTCCCTTCCTTATCTATGTCTTAGCTCTTGCACTATCTGAAATGTCGTCAGGCCGAATACGATAGTTAATTTCACATCCTTACTGTTCATGGCCTGTAAGAACGTGGTTGTATTTTCCCTTGTTCCCTCCCTTGCCTTGAAGCGCTTTGAAACACATTGTGTATAGGCGCTATATAAATAAACGATCATATCATAAAGCTTCTACATGAGTTTTTATTTCATTTTTCTCAGCAAATTGGTTATAAGACAATCAAGGTAGTACATACCAATTCATCTGAGGTTAATAGCAAAATCAGAGCATGAGTCTCAAATTAGTACTAAGTCAAACATTTTCAGGAAAACATAAGACATTACTGAACACTCAGTAACTGATACAGTGTGCGCTAAAAAACCAACAGCTGCAATTCATTGTTGAAAGTCAATTCCAACAAAAATAGATCAAACAACATGGTGATACAAATATGTCTGTTACAAACAATTAGTACAGTGAAATAAGAAGAGGAGAGAGTTAATAGGTTATACAAGAGTAAATGTCCTTTTTGAAAAGATTGACCCCGTCTGAGATGGGTTTCTCTATGGTTGGGTATTGTCCAATCCTTGGTTTACGTTGGGAATATGATTCCCAAGATTTAGGTTGGACCAGCTGGTGAAATGCCTAGTCCTCGGATGTTTCGGCTTCCAGATATAGGGCCTTCTTCTGGGCCACAGGATTGTGTCTCCCTTGAGCTTTGGTCCTGAGGGGTGAAAAGGGATGGAGAGGGAGGTGTGGCCTAGCGCCATGACGGACGGTCTGGCCCAGTGGGAGCTCCTGGCTGAGACCGCACGTCTAACAGAAAATGCCCCAGTAAAAATAAAACCTCTGCTTAAAAACTCGGCGTCCTGGAGAGCCGAAAGGCTACGGCAGCTTTTGCTTCACTCTCAACGGTCCTGGCCCTGCAGAGACGGAGTTCGGACCGAGCTCTCCACTGAAGCAGATTGGCGCGTCCTGTGAACCCTTAAGATGGCGGATGGCATCAGGGCCTGAATCAAACCCCTCGACCCGAACAACCCTGACATGGGGATGAGGGCTAACTACTGAAGCAGCCACATTGACGTCCCCTCTCCAGTCTAGGACAACCCTGTGAGCGGCCTCCGGGGGGGTGTTCACCCTTGGACGGCAGCCTGTGTGGTCGCACACGGCCGAGATACGGACCCAAATCAGCCCAGATTCAGCGGACCAAGCCGCTCTGGCCAACCAGTGGGCAACCCGCACTCAGCCTGCCTGCAGGCGGAAACACACCAACCAAGCACCATCGAATGCTGACAGCTGCAGCGCGGCCGACCCACCACAGAGCAGACAAGCGAAGGCTCCCCACAGCCCCTCAGTCAACCCCTAACCCATGTCTTCGGGCCCTGCGGCTTCCTACCCACATCCGCCACCAAGCCAGTGCGGCGTCCAGGGGCGCCTCGGGAGTCCGGACGCACTGCAGCTGCGGGCTCCTTCCCAGCACACTATTGCGACGAGGAGCAGAGGCGGACCTCCAGGGGCCCCCCATCACGGGTGCCGCACCCGGACTAAGGTAGGGTGGCACCTGCCGCACCAACCCCAGGCCCCAATAGAATAACAGCCTTTCAAGAGGGCCCTACGACCACCATCGGCCGGGGGAGGCAGACCACCCCCCCCTCTCTCCACAGGACATCAAAATAGGCCCAGCAGGTCCTGGATCCTCACAGGAGGGCGCCCCGGAGCTAGCCAGCAGCTCCAAGCTAGCCCACAGTGGAGCAGCCGCGTCCTCTCCCCCCCCCCCCAGGGAACCAAGATTGGGACGGTACTCCCCACCCCCACCTGCTAGTTAAAGGAGCCCGAGGTCCCCCACCCAAGGGGCCGCAAACCTAGCAGGGGCAACAAAGGCAGGGGGCTCGATGGCCAAGGAACACGTTTTCCCCTACACCCTCCCCACCTCCAACCATCTCACCGCATGAGGAGACCCAGCTGGGTGCCGTCAGCGCTCTTTACAGCTCCCGGGTGGGGCCAGAGACTCTCCAACCACGCAGGTGACCCTCTGGGGTACCAGAACAACATAGGGGCTCTGTGGGCTCCCATGACTCAGCACCCCACGTAAGAGCCACCGGATAACGCACACCAATCCCAGGAAACCTCCAAGGTTGGAGCCTGAGCGAGAGGAGCGCCTCCCACTAACTAAAATCATCAACCAGACATGAAAGGGTTGACCCAGACCCCAGCAACCCGTAGACAAGCACAGAACGATGTCCAGGAACCGTAAGCTCTCCAAACAGGCCGACATAGCCACCCTGCTATCGACAACCATGGTGGAGAAGTCAAAGAAAGGGGAACAACGACAATGCAAACTCAAGTGCACACCCCAAACCCAGTCCCGATCAGCCAGTCCAAGCAGTTACAAAAGCAGATCTCGAGGAGCTCCTCTCTGCCATTACTAGGGAGTATCAAAAAGGCACATAAGAACTAAAAAGCAAAATCTCATCCCTAGACAAGAGAGTCGGCGAAAATGAAGCCAGAACAGAAGAAATCGAAACAACTCTCTATGAGCAAAACTTCGAGATCGGGGAGGGGGTTGACAGGCTCACTGCGCTCAAGGCCAGGTGTGACGCCCTCGATAGCAAACAGGAAGATGCGGAAAACAGGTTGTGGCGCAACAACATTCGCCTGAGAGCTCCGTCCCTGAGGACGAACTAGGGGCCTACGTCAACAACCTATTCCACTTCATTCTAATGCTCCCAGACAAAGCCCCGGTAGAACTAGACTGAGTCCACAGGGTCAGAGCTAAGCAGAATGCAGCCTCTCCACCAGATGTCCTAGCGAGAGTTCACTTCTACAGAGTCAAGGAAGAAATTATGCGCAAAGCTAGAAGTTCGGCCCAAATCCACTTCCGAGACGCCCCAATATCCCTCTACCAAGACCTAGCAGCAGCCACTCTAGCAAAGAGAAAAGCCCTTAAACCATTGACTGAATGGCTGCAGGAGAGGAAGATAACCCATCGTTGGGGGTTCCCCACGGCTCTCACCTTCATATGGGAAGACAAGACATGGCTCATCCCCTCCCCAGAGAAGCTGAGCGGTTCATGAATCCGGAAAACGATATGGAAGACCCCAATGGGTCCGCAGACAACACGGAGAGACCCCAACGGGAACCCCTCAAATCCTAGACTAGGATGGAAAGACGCTGCAGACTGCGGGTCCCCCAACCAAAAAGTAAGAAGAGTAACAATCATTAAGAAAGGAGTCCCTCTTGCTACAGCCTCAGTCTAAAGGAGGCCCCATCCCCACCCCCAAACCTCCCAACACCCAACTGGCAGGGAGCAGGTCCAAGACAGTCATCGCCTGATCTAAACCATGGATCCTCCATCTCCTCTGACCCCCATGCCAGATCGATCAAACGACTCAAAGTGATGCCTGGCGGACTGGGGGAGGGGGCCTGGACACCTTCAGAAGCTCCTGCAACTTCAACACCCAAGACTAAAACGCTGAACATTCTCACACTTTACTGTTCAGTAAAAGAGGCACAGTTGCCTCCATTCGCGTTAGCGCAACGGTCCGGCCAACTGCCCCGTTTGTTGAAGGCTGGTCCGGAAAACCTGTTGTTTGTTGGGGGGAGGTGGGAGGGATGGGGAGGAGGTCCTTGGAGAGGGAGCAGACCACACGGAAAGGGGGGCATCATGGAAAAAGGAACCTACAAGGAGAGAACAAACGACCACCAGGGAAGACAACAAACCAAAGGCTCAAAAGATGGGTTCGCTAGATAAAACACTCACCATCACAACGTGGACTGTGCAGGGCCTCAACGCCCCAAGAAAGCGGAAATCGGTGGAACACAGACAGGACCAGTTAGCAGCCGACATAGTATGCCTTCAGGAAACACACCTAATAGCGGCGGACGAAAAACGGATACGTTTTAGGCATTTCCCTAAATGTTACTTTGCCTCCGCCAACCAGAAAAAAAGTGGGGTTGTGATACTGCTGAGGCAAAATCTACCGCTAACCCAGATCACTACCAAGGGAGACCCGGAGGGGAGATACCTACTCCTAAAAGGCCTCCTGGTCGAACTCCGGATCACCCTAGTGACAATCTACAGCCCAAACAAAGAGCAAGACCATTTTCTTCATAACCTTCTCCCAATCATCACAGCTTTCACTGTCGGCCGATTACTAATTGGAGGAGATTTCAACCTCCGCCCAGACCCGAGCACTGACAAGATCCTACCACCTTCGAGAGACGACTTTATCAAAGCCCTGGCCATGGCCGAATTCCTACGGGAATCCGAGACGATTGACATATGGAGACTGCGCAACCAGGGAGAAAGGGACTACACATTCTTCTCCCCCACCACAGGGGGTACTCGAGGATCGACCTACTACTGGCTGCGAACACGATGGAACCCTTATGTGAAGGAAGTCCAAATCAGGCACATAGCGATCTCGGACCATGCGCCGGTCACGATGAATCTGCTACTGCAGGGATTTCCAAACCCTGGCCAACGGCAATGGAAAATGCAGGACAAATCCTGTTGGACGTGGCCTCCAGCTCAGACCTCACTGAGGCGGTTCAAAACTACTTCAATGAAAACACAACCCTAGACTCTCCAATGGCAACCATATGGGATGCCATGAAACCTGTGATTCGGGGGGCGGCAATGGACGCAGCAGCAAGACTCGGACGACAAAACCTTCTTTAGCAATGAAGGTTGGAGGAGAGGGTAGTAGAACTGGAAAATAAGTTCAAGAAGCACCACACGAAAACAACAAACCGAGATCTAAAAAGAGCGAAAGGGGAGCTGGAAATACACTTAGCGGACCGGGCTGCCAGAGCCTTAACCTACACTAAACGATTCTACTACCTCAACAGCAACAAAGCAAACCGCCTCCTAGTGCACAAGCTGAAAAAACTGCGAACAAGGAACCACATCCAATGTCTGGTCGACAAAAGCAGCAACCTTCACCACACAGAGGCAGAAAAGCTCGAGACAATGGCACAACACCACAAGGAAATCATGACCGGGCCCCCGACGTCGAGCCTGGCCATCGCACGATTTCTGGCCCCGGTCCCAACGAAGCAGCCGCACCCCCTAATGGCAGACTTAGAGGGTCCAATCTCAGCTGAAGAAGTAAGTGAGACGATCCGTTTCCTGAAAAATACGACCCCGGGACCAGGCGGCTGTCCTCAAAATTTTACAAGAAGTTTGCTCACCTTCTGGCACCCCAACTGGCAAGCCTATTCAACTCATTTCTCTCTACGGGCTCCACCACGGCCGCCATGAACGAACCTCTAACAATGCTTATCCCAAAACCGGGGAAGGACCAGACGCAATGTGCATCATATAGACCGATAACACTTCTAAACAATGACGCCCCGACATCATTCACTCAGATCAAGCGGGCTTCATACCAGGGTGGGGCACTCAGGACAACATCTGCAGAACTGTCAACATAATAGAGTCAGCAAACAGGATGGGCTCAGAACTGACGGTCCTCTCCCTAGAGGCGCACAAGGCGTTTGACATGCTCGACTGGGGCTATATAAGGGAAACCCTGTTGCACGATGGCTTTGGTCCGAACTTTGTAAAGTGGGTCCTAGCCAACTATCAGTGCCCCTCCACGAGACTGCGCCTAAATGGCGCCAGATCGGGCAGAATCAACATAACCAGAGGCACAAGGCAGGGATGCCCCCTTTCCCCACTCATATTCGCCCTGTCAATGGAGCCATTTGCTAACAGAGTCCGCCTCAACTCAGCGATAAAAGGCCTCACAATCAAGGGGGAATCCTACAAAGTGGCCCTATACACGGATGATGTGCTAGTAACAGTCACCCAAACGAAAGAATCCATAGGGACCCTACGGCAAACCTTGGAAGAGTTCAGAACAGCCTCAGGGTCCACAATAAATATCTCAAAATCTATAGCGATGGGCATCAATGTACCAAAAAAGCTCAAAACGGCACTGGAGGCTGAATACCGGACCCCATGGGCAAAGGGGAGCATCAGCTACCTAGGAGTCCAAATACCCAGCAAAACGGAGATACCGTACAAGGCAAACTTTCCCCCACTTCTCAAAGAGTTAAAAAACGACCTGGAATGCTGGCGAAAACAAGAAATCTCGTGGTTCAGCCGGATCACAGCGGTAAAAATGAACTTAATCCCAAGGCTGCTATACTTCGGATTCGCCCTTCCAGTGACCATTCGGAAAAAAGCCCTCCAAAAGCTGCAGGCGGACATACTGCACCTCGTCTGGGAAGGAAAGAAGTCACACATCCCGAAGCGTATCATACTCCGGAGTGCCGCGATGGGGGGCCTGGTGGTCCAGGACGTGGCCAGGTACTGCCTCGCAGCTCAGCTTGCCCCTGCCTTCGCATGCAAATTACCTACCAACCGCCTCCGGTGGCTACAACTGGAGCAAGACCCCGATTGAGTCACTGCCCCACATGAAAGAACCCAAGGGCACCCAGGACCCGGGCCCATTGCCCTCAACGAGAAATACAGTAGCTAGCTGGAGAAAGGCGGGCCGATGCAGAAGCACAATGGCACCCCTCTCGCCAATCTGGGACAACCCAGACTTCTCTCCAGGAATCGCACCAAACCACTTTGCGAAATGGGGAGACGGGGGGCCTGAAGACCATGACAGACTTCTTTGAAAATGGACACCCGCTGAGCTTCGAGGAGTGCAAAGCCAAATTTCAGGTCCCAGAGAAAGAAAGGTTTCGCTACACGCAACTGAGACACTGGCTCTCGAGCGAGCTAGCCAAGAAGCATGGCAGTAGAGAACTGACAGAGCTAGAATGCTAGAACACACACTCACTGCCAACCCTCCGAGGCGGAAAATTTCCACATTATACAAACTACTAGACAGGACGGATCCAACCAAAAAAGAGCCATACATGCTAAAATGGGAAGAAGACATAGGAAGAACGATTGACCCGTAGGAATAGAATCACATCTGGACCCGGGCACACACAAGCTCAAAATGTGTAACAAACAAAGAAGGGGCATTCAAAGGGTGCTTCAGGTGGCACCGCACCCCTGAGATCCTAAACAAGTGCAACTCGGCCATTCCCGCACAGTGCTGGAGTGGCTGCCCGGACCGAGGAACCCTTTTCCACCTCTTTTGGACTTGCCCGAAAGCCACCCAATTCTCGAGAAACACCCTCGAACAGATCAGAACAATAACTGGGCTCACCATCCCCTGGGACCCAGGAATCATGCTGCTAGGGGTGACGGGGGCAGGCCATTTCCCCTTAACAGGCTGCATGGCTGACCTCTGTTCTCACCTCCTGACAGCCGCCAAGATTTCCATCGCCAGACTATGGAAAAACCCGGAGGGTCCATCCACACAAATGTGGTGGTCCAAATGCTGGGAAATAGGAGCTGCAGAAAAAGTCACGGCCATCAGACTTGGTAACAAAGCCAAATTCGAGCATATCTGGGCCCCCTTCCTGGACTACACACAATTCCCCGGCATAGCAAGACAGCCCCCAACGCTGCGTTGGAGGGAAACCCAGGACTGAAAGGAAAGGCGCAATACGATCAGCCGGAGAACCATGAATTCTCCAGAGTTTAGGGACCCGGGCTGGAACGCTGGAGTCAGTGAGCTGTGATGGTAAAGAGGGAGGCAGAGCTAATGCAGCCTTCCAAAAAGAGCCTTCTAATGCTGTGAAGTCCTAAGTAAATAAATGATGATGTATTTCCAAACCATAAATAACTGCTGGCAGCACTTAAGCTTTGTAAAATGTACGAACAGGCAATACTGAAAACTTCCCACATCTGTTGTTAAAGTGCTTCATTTGAGAGGCCCAAGTTTTGCCCTATAAAAAAAAAAAAAAAACAATTGTTATTGGTTTCAACACAAACAAACAACATACAGCAAACCTTATAGTACATGTTTCCTACAATGTCTACTGCTTACCCCTTTCCCTCCCCCCCCGGTTGAACCTACTCCATTTCGCTGTCCGCCTCTTCTTCCTCCAGAGGGGTTTCGTTTCCAGTGTCCACCTCAGGGTCCTGGTCGCTCGACCAGTTATGGCCAGGCCCGTATAATGTGGCCACTAAATGTTTCCAGGCTGACAGGGTTTCTGCCTCTTCCTCCCCTCCCCTGTATCCCGCTTCCTGCCACACTGCAGTTTCAGCCTCAGTCCATTTCTGCAGATCTGCCCACCAAACTTCTATTCTGGGTCTATTACATGCCTTCCATCCCATGGTGATTCTGCGCTTGGCCAGTATATATGCCAGGTCCTTTAGTTTGCTTACATGTTTCAGTTGGCGTGGCCTCGGGAATACTCCTATCAAGCATGCCCATACCGATTCTATATTTAACTTTATCCCCTTTTCCTTTAGCCGGTGGGCTACTTCTTCCCAGAATGCCCCGATCTCAGGGCATGCCCAGAACATATGCGTCATCGCCAAATTTTCCTCTTGACATTTTGGGCACAATTGTCGCTCTACGTTTTTAAATTTGGCTATCCTCTGGGGTGTCATATATGCTATGTGGGTTATATATAACTGTATTTGCTGAAGTCTTGCGTTCCTAGACACTTTCTTATGATATCCCTGGCTCCTCGCCCATATCCCATCACTCATAGGTACCCCGACCTCTTGCTCCCAGGCACTTCTCAATTGCGCACCTCTTTCCCAGCTTTAGCCATCAATAGCTCATATAGTCTGGATATCTCATGCCCTCCTTCTGCTATATCGTATATGGAGTCTACAGAGGCGTCAGATGGCTCTGCCAGTATTATTTCCGACCATTTCTCTCTAATCCACCGCGCCATTCTATTATATGTAACATATTGCCCAGCATGCAATGCTGTTTCCTCCACCAGCGTCCCAAATGCCTTAATCTCTCCTGCTTTCCATATATCTCCCAATGTTACAATTCCCACCGGTTCCCAGCGTCTCCTGCTTGCTTTCAGTAGTTGTCCATCTCCTCCCGTCAATGCTACCAATGGCACCTGTGAGGAACACGTGGCCGGATTCTCCATGACCTGACAGGCCCTGTGCCATACCTTCCAACCCAGTACCAACATCTCTGAGCGCTCTTTCACCTCTGCTTTGGGCAGCCATATTATTTCTTTCAAGAAGTACGGGTCACACTCCGTTCTCCACAGTCGTGATTCTGAGGTCAAGTCCTCCGATAACCACTTAGCCACATACTGTAATTGACTGGCTAAATAGTAGATCTCATAATTTGGTAGTTTAATACCCCCTTTATCATGCGTGTTCTGCAGCTTCCAGAGTGCAATTCTGTTTCTCGTTCCCTGCCACATAAAGTCCCTGCACCTGCTGTGTAGTTTAATAAAGAACCTCCTCTGTATCAGGTATGGTATATTCTCGAAAAAGTGTAATAATCTCGGCAGTACAACCATCTTCAGCAGCGCCCCTCTACCCATCATTGCCAAGGGGAGTTTGGTCCAGAACCTCATATTGTTTTCCATGTTCTTTACCACTTCCTCCATGTTATCTTGATGTTCTGCCTCTACCGTGTGATAAATGTCTATCCCCAGGTATCTGAACCTGTTTATCTCCCATGGTATCTGCAGCACTGGTAATTTATTTCTTGGGATTCCTATGTACCTCCCTAGCGGGAATATGCATGATTTCCTGGGGTTCACTGCTATGCCAGATATCGACGCAAATCGCTCCATCACTTCCAGAATATATTGGAGGTTTTCTTCAGGATATCGTAAGTACAGCAGCATGTCGTCTGCATATAGTGAGACCAGATGCAGCTCCCCCTGGATGCTGATCCCTATTATCTCATATTGCTGCCTCACATATATTGCATGGGGTTCTAATGCTAAAATGTGCAGCATCGGAGACCACGGGCATCCCTGTCTAGTACCCCTACTTAGCTGCCACCTTTCTGAGATAACTGCCCCTGTTTTAACTCTAGCTAACGGCACATTATACAATAATTTCACCCATCTGAGATACCCCGGCCCTATCCCATATTTGGTCAGAGCTGCAATCAGGCAGGGCCACTTGACAGAGTCAAAAGCTTTTATTGCATCCAGTGATACAATTGCCATTTTGCCCCCTCCTCCTCTCGAATGTTCTATGACTCGGTGAAGTCTCCTGAGGTTGTCTGATATATTCCTACCCGGGACATATCCTGTTTGGTCACGGTGTATTAGCCTGGTGATGATTCGCTTCATTCTATTTGCCAGTACCGCGGTGAGCATTTTGCTATCCTGATTGAGCATCGATAGTGGTCTAAACGATCCACAGTCATTGCCCGACTTATTGCTTTTGGGGAGTGGGATGATGATTGCCTCACGCAGGGATTCTGGCAATCTCCCTGTTTCGAATGCCTCATTTATCATTGCTAGCAATGTGGGGAGCACTTAATTCCTGTACATTTTATAAAAATCACTAGGGAGTCCGTCCGCCCCAGCGTTTTTACAAGTGGGTAGTTGTGTCACCACCTTTTCCAGTTCTTCTAGCGTGATCGGGGCATCTAGGTCCTCTCGCTCCTCTGCGCTTATCTGTGGCACGCCTATGGCCTCTAGTATGTCCATTATTTCCTTTTCATTCCCTTCTTTGTCCCCATATAACCTTTGGTAATATTCAAGGAACTCTTGGTTTACGCCCTCTTGCGTGTCCACCAATAGTCCATCCTCGCCCGTTAGTACCCTGATCACAGGTCTGGGGCACAAGCATGTTGCCTTTCTACATACTTCCTATAATTCAGGTTACATAATCTTTCCTAGTGTCCTGCACACTCCTGTTGCAGTCTGCTTATTATTTCGGCGTCTTCCCTGGTGCTTCTTCCTCTACCCAAAACTATCTCTAGCTTAGTTTCTCCCATCCTCATCCACCGTAGACTGTAGCAACTGGAACGGGACATGTGGCGCCACCCAGGTAATCACCACCCTGGCATACGCCGAGTATGTTGCACCGATGACCCCCCCCCCCTCCATTTCTTCTGGATCACCTTTAGTTTCCCTTTTGTAAGGTGTGTCTCCTGGAGTAGGGCTATATCTATTTTCTGCCTTTTAAGATACATCATGACCTTATTCCGTTTCAAGTAACTATTAAGCCCCCTTACATTCCAGGACATTACCTTAAGGTCCCCCATGTTCCCACCATGTCTCACCCCTCCTCCATACATCTTCCCCGTTCCTCTGGAGTGCTGATGCTCGTGTTTGTAAGCTCATATCCCTACTTAAACTCCCTCTTCCCATTAACACCACAACTTCCCCAACTTCCCTCCCTCGCCCTCCCTTCCCTGCCCCAACTCCCCAGCCCTTCCCCACCCTCCCCTTTCCCAAAACCCCAGCTGATGCCCAGCTCCATCCCTGGATCTCAGGCTATCCTGCATCTGTTCTCGGCTGCTGCCGATATTAGGTGCACAGCAGGTGGAGATCGCCCTATTGGCGGTCTAACTACTCTAACCATTGGGTGTGGGCATGCTCCGACTGCGAGCCTCGCGATATGCAATAGCCTTTCGCGTTTCAAGTCTACTTAGTTAAATATTAAAGCAACTATATTCCAGTCCATACATGTCTGTATATTGCAACCTTAATCACTAGTTCTGCTCATTATGGCAACCCCATCTGATAGCATTACATTTCTCACTGCCGTCCCCCTTAAGGCTAGAGTTACTATTATTACGTCGATTCACTTATCCTGTTCATGTCGCTCTGGCCTCTTTACCTCGTCCGGGCATCCTTGGGTGTTCAGCCAGTTCGTCTCCTCCTCCGGGTCGTCAAAGAAGTGTGTTTTGCTCTTATGCAATATCTTTAGCTTCGCGGGATATAGCAGCATGTATTAATACCCCGCCTCTCCTAGTCGCCGCTTCACTGCCACATAGCTGAACCATTGTCTTTGCACCAGCACAGTATAATCCGGGTACACTGTGATCGTGGCTGCTGCTCGAGTTATTGTTGCCCCCCTTCCGGATATAGTTTAAGATCTTTGCAATGATCGCACGCGGAGGGGCTCCCGGCTACGGTCTCCTAGTTAGGGCTCTATGCGCACGTTCTACCACAAACCCCTGGGTGAGCTTGCCAGCTCCGATTTCTTGGGTCAACATGTTTTTGACGTAGTCAGTGGGGTCTGGTCCTTCTTCTCCCTCTGGCAGCCCCACCACGCGGATGTTGTTGTGTCTCGCCCGCCCTTCCGCTTCTTCTGCTCGGGTTGTGCACTTGTTGTTTCAGTATGTGGGCCTCCTCAGCGTTGGTAGGACTGACTTCTGTATTCTTCTTCACCAAGCTCTCGAGGGAGCTTGTGCGCTCTGCCAGTTTCCTGATGTGTTGTCGTAGGAGGTTTAAGTCCACACCCAGTGCATCAATCTTGCATTCTAGTGTCGCTTTGAGGTCCGCTATAGTAGCAGTCCACAAACATTTCATGTCCGTGATGGCTTTTAGGATCATTTGATCTTCCCCTGGTGGGGCCGGAGATTCCTGTGGGCCTGCAGTCGGTTGCGCTATTGTGGCCGGGGATTGTGTTGCTTTCGTAAAAATGTCCATCGTTGGTTGCTTGCCCTTTATCTTGTCTCCCTTCTGCGCCATGATCTCTGCCGCCTGCCCGTTGGCTCGTACCTCTGGGTCGTATGTCCACAGTGTACTGCTATTCTTACGGTGGGCTGCGGGCACCTTACTGTTGTTGTTTGTGACTTCTGACAGATCTGTTTCGTCCTTCTATATTACATTGTCCAGGCTCCGAGCCTGCTTTTCGTGATGCAGTACTATTGCGCGTCCACGGATCTATTTGGGATTTGGATCCTCGGGAGGAATACACCCCTACGGCACTCTCTCCCCCCCAATATCCGGCGCCAGTCGCTGTGTCCTTTTGTGTCCGACTCTCTGCCTGATTATGCTGCCTGCGCTTGGTTATGGCAGGCCGCTCTTACTACTGGTCTTGTGCACCTTTCGTCGGGGCCGCCCGCTACTTAGCAGGCCTCTGTTTTAGGCAGGATCATCGCAGGCTCTCCCCTCCTTTGCCCGGGTCAGTTATTATTGCCCAGCACCGCCAGTCCGGTACCCTTGCGTCAGTTAGGCTCACAGTCTATGTGTCTGGTCCCCATCACATGTCCTGCAGTGTCCTCTGATTTTCATTCCATTATGCGCCCACCTCTTAGGCCAGTGCCCTCCTATCAGCCATCCACTCTTATCTCCGAACCCATGTGGCATATGCCCTTCCTGTTTCATGCCAGCAGGCTTTCACAGACCCAGGAGTCACAGTTTGGATTGTGCAGCGCCTCTGTATCCCTCCTGTGGGGAATTGCTCATATTAAATACATGTTGTGTTCACTCTCGGTTGATTCTCATAATATTTCACCAAGTTCTCATGGTCACTTATTTATGACTGCATGCTGCATCCACGTTATTCCAGCAGGCGTCTTCCATGCGTGTGCCCTGAGGGGCCTTTTACCTCCCCAAAGCCTCCGGCCTGTGCCTCTGTCATCAAACAGTGTCCCTTTGTTTCGGGGTTTTCTGACCTTGCGGCCCCCTGCGCCTTTTATTACTTTTCAGTTGTGCGCGCCAGCCCGGAGCACACAGCCCCTCAGTTGTTCGTGTGCAGCCGTCGCCGAGCACTTTGCAAACGTCTCCTTTCTTTTCCTTTCAGGCTGCATGCCGCGGCTCCAGCGGCTACCCCCAAGCCACCTGAGGCCTCGGTCACGGGCGGATCTTCACGAGCTCCGTGTGGCTGGAGCGCTGTGTAAGTCCGGACACAATGTTGCCCTGTGGTGTGCAAAGGGCGATCAGCAACAATTGTATCCCTGCCAGTGTACTAGGGATAAGCTCTATCTCCAGCAGGCCCCAGTTATCGACGGCGCACAGCCATATTCCTCCTCGTTGAGCCCAGTCCTTTGTTCTCCGGCTCTGCCATTTTGGTGTCGTTGTGGGGTCCTGGCTCGCTCTCTATAAGTTCCATATCTTCCGATTTCCTCGTCCTTTTCTCACCGCGAGGCTCTCCATGCAAGCCCCCAGCATTCCGACGGCCGCATGTTCCTGGTTTACAGTCGCCTTTGCTTAATATTGTATTCACGCCAGGATCAATGTAGGTGTACGGGAGCTCCCAAGGAACAGCCCTACTCCATGGCTGTTCAAGCCATGCCCCCGCCGCCAAAGTTTTGGCCTTTGCTTTTAATTCGTGAATATATGCAATCTTACAAGGCCGAGCAATGATGGGGAACCCTATATATTTAAATTCATCCACCACTTCCACGTCATCCATCTTTTTGAGAACGCAAAAATAAGCACTGGGTTTAAAATTAGACACTTTCATGGGAAATAAATCTGAAAGGAGTCCTAACCTCTAGCAAGTTGTAGAATTGTTCTCCTTGACTAAAGTTTTACGTAAGGTGCTTGGACAGTAAATAATAAATCTTGAACTGTATACTAGTCAAGACATTTAATTTGATCTTATTAGTATTTTATCGTCATATAAATCACGATTAAATGTTTAGGGAGGACAAGCTTCCTCTTTCTATTTCCTCACCTAGATAGGCCGGACAATCACCGCTAACTAGGGTAAGGCATCCACTTCAAGGGACAGTTAGTCTTTTGTAGGCACAGGTACCTAGGTTTTAAGGTCAAAATAACTTGTGTCTCCTTTTTTTTGTCCTCTATGATTGAATATATTGTACTAATGCAGAATATGTATGATTATACAATGTTACCTTTCTAAGTAAATTAATTGTCAAATAGTTTGAATTAGGCAAGATAAAAAAATCTTTTTGATATTTGAAAATCATGAATACTAATCACACATAAATTATATAACACTGAGGAAGAGCCAAGAGGCTCAAAACATGTGTTGGCAAACTATATGGTACAATGTTCACACAAATATGAAATAACAAATTGTGTGTACACATTTTTGATAATGATTTGGTCATAAATAATTATTGGTGCACAGTGCGTGACCTCTTATATTAAAGTATATTTTTCATTGTTTTTGTTATATCGTTTGGGGATTGTGGGGAATGAGCCCTTTTTACTTGGATTGCGAATTTTCTTTATTAATAAGTCCATACCCAGAGCAGATGAGAATATCTCAATTCCCCCATATGAAATTATACATCCGGTTTGGTTTACTCAATCCTCACAGATTGAGCTGTTGTAGAGGTACCTACAGATGTAGGTTGGGTAGAGTAAGTTGGGCATCTTCGGAGATGTGAAAGAATCCAAATAATAAGTTATAAGTAGTTCTTTTAAAGCAGGGATCCCCAAACTTTTGTAGGTAATGAGCAAAATGTGTCAATCATATGTAATGGGGAGTAACTTCTGTACTTTGATGGAATATATGGACATTCAGCTGGAGTAAAAATGAAACTGTATGTCGTTCCATCAGCAGTATATTTTTCAATGAGTGTTTCGCCAAACATTTTTTCAACTAAAAAAACTAATTGAAAGATATAGGGAGTGGGTAAAGGAATATAGGAGGTGGGGAATAGGGAGTAAATAATATGCAAGGGCAAGGCTCGAGGGCGGGTCCCAAATATCAAAAACAAAATTGAGTTTTTTTTTATAACAAATGTTCTGTAAAAAAAAGCTCATCAAAAAAAATAACTGGGGGTGAAATAACATAGAACCAATGAAACGTAATCTTTTCTAGTTCAGGCAATTTGCAAGGGCTTTAACTGAATAGAGTTCTAACATGGTTTTTACATGGTATATTTAGGAAATTAACTGGCAAAGTGGGCATATTCGGACACAGGAGGCCAGTAAGCTACCCTTTACAGAAGGCTTGTAGTTCTCTCCCAACAAATGTTTAAGATATTTACAAATTTCGGCAGAAAAACTGGTCACAAGTTGGAGCATTGAAAACAAATCTGTGTGAATTTTTGGGTTTCTCCTGAATGAATTTTCAGATTATTTTTGGTAAATGTTTTTTTAAGAACACAAGACCAGTAACTCTGGTCAGAAAATGATGGGATTTAAAAATCTGATCACTCCACTTGGATTTTGTGAGTTATCCCACTAGGAATGCCTATGTAACGCAGTGGCAAATAATGCATTTTAGAGCACACCGGGTTAAAACGTGGTTATGAATAAAAATAACTTTTCCTGAAGGACTTCGGATCTTCTCTGTGCTATCTTATGGGAAATGTAGAGGAAGTGGTGCATTTTTCCATCAGTAACATTGGTCACAAGTTAGAGCATTTGAAGGCAAGTTTACTTAAGGGCTGTGGTGTTTTACTTTGATATTTGGGAGGATGTATGGTACTGTTAGAAATTCAAAACTTCATTGGTTTTCTAACTAGTTATGCAAATTACTTAATGGACAATTTAGCACACATTTGATTGACTTACCCATTAATCACGTGCCAGATGGCAAAGTATCGGACAATCACTGTGTATCTACCAGGACACTGCAATGAGTCAGTAACATTTCTGGCAATTATGCATGGTGGCATCAAACAAAAGCTATGCCTGTTCAAACAATGGCATATGCAAATTAATTAAGAAAGGTTGGGATTGCTTACGACTACCAGTCAATTGGTCGAAAACATTTGGTCGACAGGACAATTGGTCGACACCATTTGGTCAAATGCCAAATGGTCGAATTTTTTTTTTTTTTTTTTTACCCCTTTTTTGGTTTTTTGGGGGGGTTCCCCCCCCCCCCCCCAACACCCTTTTTTTTTTCCCCCACACGAAAACCCACAAAACACATATAAAAAAAAAAATTCGACCATTTGGCATTCGACCAAATGGTGTCGACCAAATTGCAGTCGACCAGTTTGTTGTCGACCAATTGACCGGACACCATTGCTTACCACTTATTTGCACATTATGCATTTTACTAGCTGCGCAAAGGAGCAGAATATGGTAATTTTCACCAGGACACAAGCATGGGCATATGTGGTTCCATTTTGTTTGCCCATTAATGTACTTGCCAGCTGGGCAGAGGATTGGAACACAACAGTTTATCACAAGGACAGTACAATGAGTATGAAAATTTCTAATTAATAATTTGTATGTAAATAAGTAAATTGGAACTTTTTAATTGTGGACACTTGGGCATTCATGCTACTTATTATCCACGTTGGTACTTGCTGAACGTCTGCAACGCACGCCGTTGGGTGCAGCAGGGGACTGCTTGGTTGGTTGGGACAGTTGCTGCACAGATTAAGTACCTGTGCCAGTCAATAGTGCATCTGCTGGAATGCTGAAGCTGCAAGAGGGACTGGGACAGTAGAGTGGATCTGGCAATTTAAGTGTGGATTAATTAATGGAGAGTTTAATTCAGCGTTCTAGAGCTAGCCCGATAGTCATATTGGGTGTTATGGGCCCTGAAGACCAAGTTAAAGGCCCCAGCACAGGAAGGGCATTTAACAAGGTCTTCAGGGCCCATAATAATAAACTTGTTAAATGCCCCCCCCCTGTTCGCCCCGGGGCATCAGGGCGAGGCAAACTCTTCTTGGCTGTGATTGTTCACCGGAACAACTCGTGTGTCTGCACACCCGGCACGCTCACTCGCACCTGTCGATACCCGCAATACAGGACTGCGCTCCAGCCGTACTTCATAATGCTTTGCTAAATTAGCAACTCCGAACTACTTGGCTCAAACAAGTGCACAAGTCTGCCATCATCTGGTAAGATACTTTTGCCACTCATGTGGGTGTCTGTCAGGACCCAAGAGAGTTTCTATGTGAACACCAATGTTGACATTTTAGCAACTACCCTGCACCGTGCTACCGGTGACATGCTGTGCCTAGTGGATAGCACCATTTTCATGACTCTATATCACGTACATATTACCTGCGTATTGCGTTGCTCACTGCCAGCAAGCTTCTCAGCCCTTCAGTATTAGCACTGTTCTGCCTCATGCAATACACTCTATTGTATCTTATTGTGTCAATATTGTATTATGCTAGCAGATTGCTGTTCCTACGTGATCAGAGCAGACTTACATTGATCAGATATGCGTGTCTAATAATAATATTCCTGCCTAACTTGATACCACTCGGGCGCAATCCGTTTTTGCCTCATATATCTGTGTCCCATACCCTACTGCTCGCCTGTCTCCTCGCGATCGGTTATGCTCCATGCTAGCCAATTGGTTTCTCCTATATAGTAGGATCACCGTGCCTCTAGTGGTCGGTTGCCAGATCCACCTAGCCATCTATGCACCGTGCTAGCCCAATCTATTCTATTTTATTATATCTATTTATCCCACCCATTGACCCATATGTGCCTTGCCTCTGAATGCCTCATTTAGCCCATATGTGTCTTGCCTCTGAATGCCTTATTTAGCCCATATGTGCCTTGCCTCTGAATGCCTCATTTAGCCCATATGTGCCCTGCTTTTGAATGCCTCATTTAGCCCATATGTGCCTTGCCTTTGAATGCCTCACTAGCCCATATGTGCCCTGCCTTTGAATGCCTCATTTAGCCCATATGTGCCTGCCTTTGAATGCCTCACTAGCCCATATGTGCCTTGCCTTTGAATGCCGCATTTAGCCTATATGTGCCTTGCCTTTGAATGCCTCATTTAGCCCATATGTGCCTTGCCTTTGAATGCCGCATTTAGCCTATATGTGCCTTGCCTTTGAATGCCTCATTAGCCCATATATGCCTTGCCTTTGAATGCCTCACTAGCCCATATGCGCCTTGCCTTTGAATGCCCCACTTAGCCCATATGTGCCTGCCACTGATTGCCTTTTGCCATTGAACCTAGCTGTGCCAATAAACCAACAAACCAGCCCCCTATGACTTACTACTGTACCTACCATCACTACAAGACTAGCCAGTCCTAACCTATCACCATTAGTCTTAGGCACCCATGTGCATATATCTTGACTCGTTGGAACATGTTGTATCCATTATTGCACTACAGCATCATAGTTGCTACTCTACTCTCTATCACCATGACCCTAGAATACCACACGGTGTCTTCCTCCCCTAACACCTCTCTACTGAATAACATTAGCATCAGAGGTGAAACCATCACCTTCCTCCCATGCACCTTATTAGACAGAAATCTTAAACTCCGCACAAGACTCACACAACTATATGAACCACCGAGAAGAACCATACCACCAACTAACCTAAAAACAAACTACCCACAAAAACCTCACCAGACTGTAATAACAAATGCCACTAACATTAAAAGACAAAAGTACAAGTTCACAGACACCAACTTAACTTCCCCCAGCCAAGCTAACATGTCTAAAGAGACACTTGTACTCAGAGGAGCACTCCTCAATGTGAGATCCCTTGTCGCACATGCCCTCGACATAGCCGACCTTATTATAGAAAATAATCTGGATTTCCTGGCAGGAACCGAGACCTGGCTACGCAATGCAGCTGGCCCATCACTAATGCTAGCCATTCCAGAAGGCTATACCATAACAAGACAAGATAGGGACGGCTCACGAGGTGGTGGAATCGCCATTATCTCTAAATTGAGCCTCTTTCTCAGAACATCCCCTCCTCAAATCCTACAATCCTGTGAAAATAACTTGGTTAAATTCCAGATAAACAACATACAAACTCTCTCAATCCACCTAATATATAGACCCCCAGGTCCTCTCGGCACCTTTGAGGAGGACTTGTATAGTCTAATCACCAACAACCTTAAACCTACCTCCCAGCTTCTATTATTAGGAGATTTTCACCTTGGCTTTAATGATCCTATGGACAAACAAGCCTTAGATATAGCCAATATCATCAACGCCTCAGGCCTGTCTCAGAAAGTCAACAAACACACTCATGCTAAAGGGAGAATACTGGACTGGATAGCGGACTACAACTGCACAGTCTCCATCACCTCCATCTCTCCTCAATCATGGACAGATCACTCACTCGTGGCCTTTAACTTATCTACAGTCAGACCCTCTCCTACGGTCTCACTGCTAGCACCACCATGTCTTACTAGAAATAAAAAAAGTATTACAATGGAAAAAGTCATCCCTGCTATCCTACCTACGCTAAACGCTCTACCTGACAATCTAGACCCTAGTACGCTAGTCCAAGAATATAATAAGATTATGCTCAACACACTGGACAAAATTGCCCCATTCAAACTCAGAAAAAGTAAACCTAACGCGCACCTTAACAAATGGTTCACGCCCCAATTAAGAGACTTACGACTTCTAAAAACAAAAAGTGAAAACTCCTGGAGACTATGCCCTTCAATCGAAAATAAAGCAAAACTAACCTCCATTTCCTCACACTTCAAAAAAGAAGTGCACCTTGGCAAAAAAAATTCCTATGATGAACGGATCACTAACTCAAACTCTAGCATGAGAGAACTCTTCTCCATACTGAAAGAATTAGAGTCACCAATAGCCACACCAGACTTAGTTACCAAGGACAAGACTTGGTGCGCAGACATCCAAAATGCGCTAGCAAACAAAATTAACACACTCCAAACCAAAATACAACAAAAAAAAGATATGCTCAATCTACAGCATTCCCCCAATACCTCAACACATAGTGACTCACCTGAGGCAAACAACAAATTTCACTTCTCCAAAACTTCTCCACTAGAAGTAGAAAAAATCATTCTCTCACTCAAACCGTCCAATTGTAAGGGCGACATCTGCCCAGCACAGTTAATAAAAGATGCTGCCAGAGACCTCTCACCATTCATTTCAAAATTAATCAATGCCTCCTTCACATCAGGTACTATCCCAGCCAATTTAAAACACTCCTGGGTGCTCCCACTTCTCAAAAAACAGACCTTAGACCCACTCATCCCAACCAACTATCGCCCCATTACCACTGTGCCATTCCTCCTTAAAATATTGGATAAAGCCGCCTATATCCAGATACAAAAACACCTTGACCTGCACAAGCTCCTAGGAGCTAGACAATCTGGCTTCCGCCCATTACATGGAACGGAAACCGCCCTAATCGATCTAAAGACGCAAATCGATGAGCTGAGGGATGGAGGGGGAACAGCACTCCTGCTCTTACTTGATCGCTCAGCCGCATTCCACTTGGTCGATCATAAGGTCCTTTGCAGGCACCTGGACTCGGCTGCCCACTTCTCTCCAGAGGCCATCAAGTGGTTAGAATCTTTCCTTAGCGAAAGAACAATGAGAGTATTTTCCCCATCGGCTGCTGCTGACCCTACCCCCATATTATGTGGCGTTCCCCAGGGTTCCTGTGTCTCGCCAACCATATACAATATCTTCACCAAACCCTTGTTCGACGATTTGGACCTTCTGGGTATCACCTACACTAACTATGCAGATGATACACAGATTCTCCTCCCACTTTCCGGGGATCATAGGAAGGACTCGGAGTTGGTGAACAGGGTATATCTCGTTGTTCAAGCATGGATGGCCACACATGGCTTGTGCTTGAACGACGACAAGACGGAGCTGATAATCCTGGGAACACACATAAATACCAAAAAACTAGGCCAGGAATTCTCATCCTTTAATATCGATGGCAATACTATTAGGGCCTCCAAGGAAGTAAAAACCCTTGGTTTCTACTTGGATTCCACACTTTCATTTAATAAACAGCTTAAATCCTTGGCTTCCTCCACCGCCTATACCTGCAAACCTATAAGAGCAGGTAAGCCCTTCCTTTCTAACAACAGCTGCATGATCCTGGCCAGAGCACTTATTCTCTCCAGGATTGACTACTGTAATGCCCTCTACAGTGGTGCTAATAAATCAACCATCCAGAAACTACAAACGTTCCAAAACAACCCCTTGCGAGCAGCGCTTGGCATAAATAAAAGTGCACACATTTCCGCCACCAGACGGCAATACAAAACGCTATCCACAAACCACAAAATACAATTAAAAATGATCTCCTTGACACACAAAGCTCTCAACAATGCCGCCCCAAGCTACCTCATGAACAAAATACAGAAGAAAACCTCTATCAGACCAACCAGAGCTACCAACACCAACTGTCTAGTAGTACCTAGATTTAAACTAACCACGATTGGTGGCAATAGCTTCCCTGTGAAGGCTGCTAAAACTTGGAATCTATTACCTAACAACTTAAGAGCAGATCAACCTTACCCACTATTCAGAAGGAACGCCATCCAACACTTTATCTCCAACGACCACTAGTCACCGGTCCACGCTAGTCCCAGGCACGACACTGGTCCCTGTTTTCCTGCTGAATTATGATATGTTACCTGTACCATCTCTTATGCAATTCACTGACTTTTACGACTCCGGTCTTGTATAATTTGTATATTATTGCTGTATCTTGTATAATTTGTATAATATTATTGTATCTTGTATAATTTGTAACTTTGTAAGCTTTGCATTATCCTACATGTTGCGCCCTTCTACCCACGGGTCTGGAGCGCATTAGAAATAAAAAAAACAAACAAAACAAACAAAATTCCCGGGATTGCCCAACAGCGTGATCTATAAAACTACTTTGTCCCCAAAAACACAGATAAAAAAAAAGCAAATCCCAGCAACTGCCTTCAAACATGATGATGAGGAGGAGGGGGGGGGGTGGTTTAATTAGCACCCGGGCCATGTTGTCAGGTGTGGCACGGTGAAGTCCGCATGCAACAGGGGCGGCTATCTGACCGCCCATTGTAACAAGGTAAATAGTGGGGCTGGGGCAGTTGCTTTTATAGGTCGTGTCCCCCATGTCTGTGAGCTGCAGCCTGTGCAAGATGAGAGCAGGGCTTGGAGGGCCTCCACCCCACTGCCAAAGAAAGTAAGGAGTGAGCACAGGCCTAGTCTGTCAGTTGCGGCCCGGGCAAGGTGGAGTCAGCACGGTGCTCCAGTTAATAGGGAGCACTCGCTGACCACCATGGCTGCATGGATCTTAGCTTGGCGGTGCCATGATGAGGGAGCGCCACGCTGAGAGCCATATGGCGCTAGCAGCATGGCTATCTATGCGGTGCTCCATTTCATCATGGGAGTGGCTTGCTGAGAGCCATGCAGCGCTGGCAGCATGCTGTCAGCTTGAGGCTCCCGTGATGGAGTGCTGTGCTGAGAGCCATGCGGTCAGAGCAGCAAGTTGGTGGGAATGGCCAGCCCTTCCCCCCATTGACTAATCTCTGGGCTGTACGAACCGTAGTGGCTTAAGATAGTGCTGTGTCACGACTCCCTGGGACACAATGTGGATTATGGCTACAATATCATGGGCTTCCCTGGGATGGTCAGGTGGCCTAATTTCTGGGCTTCAGGTCCCTCTCAATTGCTGCCACTCTAGGTCTCTGTGTATTCCAGGCTATAGGGTGGTCGAACAATTATTCATTTAATGCAGGCTTTCCCTGGCCTTATGGCTTTCAGCATTAATGGATTCAGGTCTCTCCTCAACCTTGGGTCTCAGCATTTCCTTATGTAGGTCTCTCCACAAACTTCTGGCTCAGCGTTCACCTGGATAGATCACCCCAGGAATCGATTTCTCAGCATTCAGTTTGTCTCTTCATTACCTGGTTTCTCAGCATTCAGTGTTCAAGTCATTCCTAAACTTTCAGTAGGCTTCACATCCTTGTATCGGAGTTCCTGGTCACCAACAGTTCCTCTAGAAAAGCAGCTGCTTTCTATCAAGTTGTGGTCTCTCTGCTTTGGCAGGAAGTGGCAAGGAATAGCTTCTTCTGAAAGCAGTCTTCTGCTGCTCCCACTGGGCTACGCCAGGCTCTTTTATTGGGCATATGTTTTGTCCTTAATTGCACCAGTTTTTGTAATTGTCTGAAGTTGCTAGGAATTTCTCTCTGGGTCTTGGGCTGGGCTCTTTGTTCAGCTCCCCTAATGGTTCTTTAAATTTGTAGTAATGAGCCGCTCTGCATTGATTTAATTATTGAATTTGGCTCTCGTGTGTCTCCATGAATTTAAAGGTGCTATGTAACATCGGCACCATGTTGGACTATCTTTTGCAGCAACCTCTTGGTACACAGTAGTCCACATCCTCCAGAGACTGACAGTCTCCTGCAGTGCTGTGTCCAATTGCTTAACTCTATTGTTCAATTGCCTCTCTCTTCACACAGTACTTACGTTCGCAAATGGTTGCTTGAGAAATCCTTGCATGTTTGTAACTGAACGCAAAGTGCTTCCTGGCCCGAAATGTGCTCTTTTTGAGCTATGGTCAGCAGGGCCTTAGTCATAGTCCCATTTGAGAGTCAGGGTATTCAATAACCTCGATGGCAGGGTTTTAGACACCACCGATGGAATTATACCCTTTCTGGTGGGTGTTGCGAGCCTGCAGGATCCCACTCCTTTCACCCTCTGGGAGGCACATTGGGTAGCGGCTAGACCAACCTAAATACTTTGTGACTAGCCCCCTCACGTAAAACAATGGAAAGTACTACCAACATTGCTGCAATGCCCACATGGGCCAAGAAATGTAGGGGTGCAAGCAAACCGTTACCTCTGATTTCAACTACACTAGTGTGTCCGTCATGGGGCTGGTCTAATTGTCAGGCTTAATATTCTCAGCAACACTCCTCCCAAGCTCCTTGTGCACTGCAAGCCTTTAGCCCCCTCTGCTGATGCCTCCATAACTAATGGTATGTCATCCAGAGATAGCCTTTTGGCCAGCTAACCCTCACAGTCCTAGCTCAGGCTGCAATGCCATTGTTGTCTCATGTGTACAGTAATACTTCTTGGCCTCGACACGGTGGCACAGAGAGACTGGCGAGCAACATTTTAGAGTTCCGTGAGCAACACTTTGGGGATCACCGTTTTAAAGTATGACCAGAGGTCGAAGTAGTCGGGAGCGGTGCTCATATACTTTTTATTTTTAAGTGTCACAGTTCCTATACTTTTATTTTTAAAATAAACTGTTCTGGAATGGTTTCGTTTTAAAATAAAAGTGTAGGAAGAAGTTGAAAATTGCACTTCAGTGCAGAGCGCTGAACATTCCCATAAACAGCAGGTGTATTTGTTTATGGGTTTGTTTTGCGCGTGAGAGGGGCCGTGGCGATGGGGTTTGTGGGGAGCGGGGCAGGCCAGCAGGGAACATAGTTCCACTACTTCTTTAAGTACACTTCGACCACTGAGTATGACAGGATTTCAGAATGAATATTCGGTACACAACCAACATATAATTTTTATTTTTGAAAACACTTTTACTGTGAATGTTTGCCATACCAAAACAACGTATGGCTGCTTTTCCCGAAAACACTACATATAATCCCCTTGAAGCACTGACCTGATTTCGCCTTCCCAGAATGTGAAGGATGCGTTGTTTTTCTACATTTTGACTGTCGATTGGGGCACATGGGCCGATGAAAGACGACCTGTGGGTTAACTTGCTTGTCAGTTTCGGACTGCCAAGAGGAACCCAGGGTTAATGATGCAGGAGAGAACGGGACAGTGAGCGGCCTGGGGGAGTACTGTGCTTTACACAGGGCAATTGTGGGGTGGGGGTTGTCCCCTGCATATGTGGATGGGGGAAAGGGGCTGCGAATGTATGCATATTTTACAATTTTGCGCTCTCGGTTAAATCAAATGCAATGTTTTCTGCCGTGCACTATTAGCGTGGATCTGAATATTCAATATATGGTCCAGTGTCAGGAAATAAGTGGGCAAACTGACATTAACAGTTGGCAAGTATACTCCTTGCAAGAGTACACAGAAGACCACGCACCATAGCAAAGTGGAGCGTTAGACGTGTAATATAGTCATGTTATATTACCCCTCCATGGAGATGGCCCTCATCCTGGTTATTTTGGAGGTCAGTAGGGACATTGCTGCAAAAGTTAAGATGGTAACAGAGGAGGGTTTTGATGAGTACCTCCGACACAACGGTCAGATTGAAAAGCATGACGAGAAGATCCATATGCTACAGGAAAATGAACCCTGAAGGAACAACTGAAGAGTTTCCTGGTTTAAAAATGGAGAGGGGTGCTCTGTAAGGCTTCTGTTCAGAAACTCTCAAAGGTAGTCAGGCAAGGCACAGAATGGACTGTTTTCTTCTGCTCAATAGAGCAGAAGTGTTATCAACTTAAGTCTGTAAGTGAGTCCTGCCTGCAGTTAGTGTGATAATAGTACTTCAAATGGATTGTCTCCTCCAACGTATTCCTTAGCTTTGAAATCTCGTCCAGCTTCGGCTGCTTTCGGAAAGAATTTTCTCGGCATAGGGCGCCTTGTGTTGATGGAGTCGAGACTATGTCCCTCGAACGCCTCCGTCGAGGGTGATGCCATCGGGTGTATAAGTCGAACGCGCGGCGCCTGTTGGCCTCTGTTCTGCTTTGCAGACTCGGCGCACCTCGATAGTATTATTACTATGTAGTTTCTGTCAAAATGAAGAAAATCATTGAGCGACTACACCTCTTTCAGGTTTTAAAAAGTGCAAGGAATGCGATTCGAAGATGTACCTCACCGATCCACATTGCTCTTACCTGTGGTGTTTGGGGGAAAGCCACGACACAGTATCCTACTCGAAGTGTGAGGCAATGACTGGCAAAGCCCTGCGAGAAAGGAAGGGGAAATTGCAGGTAGGCCGTAAAACTAAAACTGACCGGTACTCGACCGTCGAAGTCTGGAGATTGCTCTCCTTGACGCAAAGGTGACAAAAAAATCGAGATCCCGTAGTGGCTCCTGCTACTCGTCCTCCACGAAACTATGGACGGCACCATCAGTAGCCGTCCTCTTCCTCGTTGTCAGACGATTCCCCCACTAAATTTAAGTGCCCCACCAAACATTCTTCATCTGCTGAGTGGGAGGCATTTTGTTTGACAATGCTTAAGATTTTGGAGAAGGGCAAGCCTCTGTCTGCGCCTTCTACGGAAGCCGGCCGAGAGCGGTCCCATCCCGACACTTGCGCACCCTCGAGCCCGGGTGGTCGAAGAAAAACCCATTCAGAGCCTTCGAGGACTCCAATGAAGAAAAGTCATTCGGGTCAAGACGAGAGGTCCTCGATGCCGTCAAAGACTCCACACACCTCGAAGACAAAATCTTCGAAGGGGGCTGGCGAACCCTCGATGCCATTAACATCAACGCCTTAGTCGACGTTAGCGCCAAAACCATTGGTGCCGAAGATTTCTATGGTTTCACGGTAGCCCTCTGAGCATGTTAAGGCTGACAATGGTGCTAAACCCAAGCATTCTGCTAAGCCTGCTACAACTTTGTCACCTACTGAGAAGAAAGGTCTGAGGAAGAGGAGGTTCCTTTTGGTCTTGAGTTCGGAACTCCTAATGTGCCAGAATGTCTAATCTCAGAAGAGAGTAAAATGAGAGACCTCATTGACACACTACACAATGCCAGTGGTGTAGATACATCACCTGAAACCGAGTTCGGCAAAACAGTGCCAGGAGAACACGCGGACGCTTCATACCGACAACTGATGTCAAAGGTAGTAGACCCAATCTTGCCCTTTCATGTGGCCTTGCAAAATTGGGTGGGCAAAACTTGGGAGTCCCCAGATTCTATCCCTGCGGTGGATAAATCCCTCATGAGAAAATACTGCCCTTCCAGTAGCGACCCAGGCTATCTGTCTAAACACCCCACTCCCGAGAGTTTGGTGGTCCAAACAGCCACAGCTACATCTAATAAGGCGGCGTACCCTACCATCCCTCTGGATAGGGATGGCATGCAAAGTATTTTCAGCTGGGAGTATGGCTCTAAAATCGGCCAACTCCACATGTGCCTTAGCCAAATTTTCATACACTCTGTGGGAGTACATTTCAATGGCGGCGGAGCACATTCCACAAGGGGAGGAAAGGGAGGGTTTCCTAGCTATCGTTAGGGATGGCAAAGAAGCCATGCGTGAATCTCTTCAATCTGGATTGGACACTGCAGACAGCGTCAGCAGGTCCATGGCTACAAGCACGGTTATGCGCAGGTTTGCGTGGTTGCGGAAGTCAGGTTTTGCACCAGATGTGCAGGCCCATCTTCTAAACATGCCATTTGACGGGTCTCACCTTTTTGGCAACAAGGCTGATGAGATCCTTGAGAGGTTGCAGACCTTAAAGGCGGCTGCCAACTCTTTAGAGGCCGCTGTTAGGGAACCTCAGCCTTTTGGTTCGTCAGGACAGTCTTGGAGAGGACAATCCTATCGTTACTACTCCTCATTTGGAAAGGCATGGGGAATGGCCAGTCAAAGAGGCCAAAGGAAAATCCTTCGTGGTGGACGAGGTGAGAGTGCAAAGCCAGCTCCAGCTACAGCTTCCTTGCCATCGGCAGCTGCAGCAACCGCTCCAAAACCACTTTGAGAGCTTGCATCACAAATCACCAGTGGGGGTTATACTGTCTCAGCATCTCGAAGAATGGTGAGCCATTATTTCAGATGCTTGGGCTCTGGAGACAATAGCCCAAGGTTCCTACCTTCCATTTATAACGCAGCCTCGCAACAATCCACCAGGGAAACACCAGGGAAACACTCTGAGGATTCCAAATCCGCTCCTTGTGCAGGAAGTTTTAATCCTGCTGGAGAAAGGTGCTATAGAACCAGTACCTGTAGCGGAGAGGAACAAGGGATGGTATTCCCCATATTTCTTTGATCCCCAAGAAAGACTGGGGACTGAGGCCCATCTTGGACTTGAAGTACTTGAACAAGTTCCACAAGAAGGACAAATTCAAGATGGTCACACTTTCTCAGATCCTTCAGGCCCTCCAACTTCAGAATTGGTTGGTGTCATTGGACCTTCAGGATGTTTATTTTCATGTGCCAATCCATCTCAAGCACAGGAAATACCTTAGTTTCGCTGTTGGCAGCTCACACTATCAGTTTTGAGTACTGCCATTCGGGTTGACCTCCGCCCAAGAGTCTTCACCAAACTGATGGTGGTGGTGGCAGTGCATCTCAGGAGAGTGGGGATTCATGTCTACCCCTACCTGGACGATTGGCTGATCAGGGTGTGCTCTCCCAAACAAGCCCTGGATCATCTCAGTCACCTGCCACTCTCTTCACAGACTGGGCTCCTCCCTCAATTTCAAGAAGTCACAAATGACACCTTCTCAGCCGCTCCAGTACATCGGAGCTGTATTAGATACATCCTTGGGAAAGAGCTCGCCACCCAAGACATTCTTCAGATGCTTACCAAATTCCAAACTGCCCAGAATCCTCCGGCCTTCTATTTCTTGAGGTTGCCGGCCTCATGGCATCCTGCATTTTCTGGTGCTTGAAGACCGCTTGAGAATGAGACCCCTTCAATGGGCTCTAAGAACTCAATAGTCCCAGTTCTCAGGAAATATGACGGACCTACTTCAGGTTCCCAGCAGAGTTGCACAGGATCTCCTGTGGTGGGCCTGCAAGGAAAATATTCTGACGGAAGACAATTTTTGGCAGCCATGGCCGGAGATTACAGTATTTACGGACGACTCACTCATGGGGTGGAGAGCCCATGCCAACAATTTGTCAGTCAGCAGTCGTTGGTGTTCATCAGGGTCAAAACTACACATCAACCTTTTGGCGCTGAGGGCAATCAGACAAGCGCTGAATTCCTTCCTGCCCTCGGTCAGAGGAAAGAATGTCCTGATAATAACGGACAACACAGTGGCCATGCATTAACTAAACAAAAGAGGAGGTGTAGGGTCACTACCTCTGTGTAGAGACGCAATGCAGCTCTGGTACTGGGCAATTCAAGAAGGAATCTCCTTATCAGCAGTTCACCTAGCCAAGAAGGAAAACATGATGGCGGACACTCTGAGCAGGCAGAGTGCAGTGTCCACCGAGTGGGAACTAGCTCAGGAAGTCCTTCAAGAGATCTTTGCCCTTTGGGGAACCCCTCAAGTAGCCCTGTTTGCGACCGGGATCAACCGGAAGTGTGAAAGGTATTGCTCAAGGGAATTTCCTCCAACAGGAGCTCTAGGTGATGTGTTTGTGGTGGATTGGGATTGCCCACTACTTAATGCTCAAGTAATAAGGAGGTTGAGACTGTTCGGAAACCGCATGATCCTAATTGCCCTGGATTGGACCAGGAGAATGTGGTACCCGGACCTTCTAGATATATCCATCTTTCTCCAGCATGGGGTCTGGCATGGAGTCACATGCTCATGAATATTCCCCCGTCGTCAGGCTGGGAATCCTCGGTAAAGAAAAAATCAGTTTCAGTTTCGTTTCTGAACTGTCTTTCTCCTAATAACCAATCACTGGTCTCTGGATCATACTGCCCACAGCCAATGACTGCCCTCTCGAGCTTTTACTGCGTTTTGCGATTTTTCAAAGAGTTTAATCTAATTTTTTCGGTCAATCGAGCCTCAAGCTCCACCATTTCTACTTCCGATCAACGGGGACCCATTTCGGAATTTTCTACGCCCCTCAAGGGCGAAGTTTTCATCGAGTTTCGCTTCTTGGAGGATTCCAGAAGATCTTTGAGGCCTACCCTGCATGGACATGGCCCAGGACAAAGGAAACACGATGCCCGGATCCAAGCTGTTCAGGAGCTGCCCTGGATGCGGATTGCAGAATGTCTTCAAGGGGGTCGAGCATTCTAGATGTCTCTACTGCCTTCACGAAGACAAAACGCACGTGGAGAAGGACTGTGCGTTTTGCAAGAACATGTCGGAACAGACTATGAGGGATCGGCGTATCCGCCTCACCAACTGGCTGGAAGGGAAGAGCCCAGCGGTAGGTGAGACGAAGAAGGAGTCCGAGCGGTCTTCTAAGACCTTTGAGGGCGCTCCGGCGACGGTGGCCCAACGAAAGGCAAAGCACTGCGCGTTGGCGGGCACCGGGAGCGCCAATCGGTCGGGCTCCTTGGTTGCCAGGCAGGGCACACTTTCACCGACGCCATCAACCACGAGCCAATGCTCTGGCTCGGGGAAGAGGAAATGGGAGAACCCGGGTAAGCTTCGGGAGAAGTCCCGGTCAATCCCGACGGAGACAGCCGAGGGGGAGGGATGCGGTGACCCTCCCCCCAAGGTGAAGGCCTCAAGCGCGTCCAAAGTCGTGAAGGCCTTGATTCACCCGGCTAAGACCTCTATTGAGGGAGTCATGGCGGCCCTGACAAAGCCTGTGGAGGCTACCCCAGTGGTGGCGACCTCGGGGCCCAGAGTTTCCCTGCCACTGCGGAGGGAATCCTCTTTTCAACCCATCGATAAGATCCCTGTGAAAACCCCGGTGGAAAAAGAGGGTGGGGGCCCGGTGGCCATCACGGACACAGATACAGCCTCTGAAGAGGAGCTGGCTGGATGGCTGGAGTCGCAAAGATCCTGAACAAGAAGTTCGAGGAGGTCTGGTCCCACGGCAGGTATCCCGACGAGGCGGACAAAGAAAGCGACAGTGGTGCCGACGAGGAGCCCGTGGAGGCGGAGGATTCCACCCCCCAACCGTCGCGCCTGTCGCAGCCGGTACCTGGGCCACAGGACAACTCGGGAGCAATCGTGATGGCGATCCAGGCCTTGTGTACGGAGATAAGGACAAGGTTGTCCTTACTCCCAACGGACGATCCAGCGGAGCCTGGACCGTCGGGAAGCCCTCCAAGCAAGCAGAGGAGAATTCATCCCCCCCGCGCTCCAGCCTTCACGGCCTTCATCTCCTTCCCCTGATACGAGGGATGACACAGGAACAGCGACGGCCACTACGGGGATGGATGACGACAGTGGTGACGACGGGATGGGCCTTCCATCACCACCTCCTCAGGCCTCCCCACCCAACGAAATTGGTTCCTTCCACGACATGATCGCCAGGGCATCCAAGCTCTTCCAGCTCTGCCCCGAGGAACAGAAGAAGGAAGGTTTCCTCTATCAACGTCATGAGGCCAAGAGGAAGACGGTCCTCTCGGTTCCATTGCTTGACGACATCTGGGACGAGGAGCGAAAGAACCCGTTGTTAGGCAGAATCCTGTGCAGTGCCCTTAGGGACCACGACACACAATTAAGACTACAGGTGGTAATACAAGTTTTACCTTTGGTACAAGCCCGTACTACTAAGTTATAGTGGTAGCAGTAGCAGAGCAGCCAGGATTATCTCAAGAGTATATGAGCAATAGCAGAGATTACACAAAGGGACCACAATTACTGTGGCTCAAGCAAACACTGACTCAAGGTTTCAGGTAAAAAATATAAGTACATTTATTTTTAAACCATCAGTTATAAACACAACACTTCTATTAAACTTTAAACAAAACCACACATTAAATATACTACAACTAACCAATTTGCTTTGTACAGTATGTCTCAAGGTAAGTACCCTGTGTTTGAATGAACCGGTGTTATGAACAAAACATGATACGCGGATACGGTTGCAATCACTTTTTGACAGTTCGGTCTACTCAATAAACGCGTATCCGTGACATGAAATGCTACCGGGGCAAACACACACTTAGCACCTGAGATACCCAGAGGGAGTTGGAGGCAAAAATCACAGGCAATATTTAGGTTAGGCAGACAGTATCGAGAAACACTCAGAAACAGGAGTTCAAAAGTCAAAGGGTCGGAGCCAGGGTTAAGTGACACCGGAGACCTGTTGCTGAAGATCACACCGTTAGACAGTTCACGATTCAGCGTAGCCCAAAAGTACTTTGATATTGTCAATGTTCGGAAGCAAAAGTTATAAGAAGGAGGGAAGACAAGGACGAGTCTTGAGGATGAAGAAAAGGGGGTTCACCCAGTTTCCTCGAGTAGAGCACAGTACCTTATTCCAATGATGCAGCTGGTGCCCTGGCAGTTGTTCCTGTTGGTTTCCAGCAGACCCACGATTCCTGGAGCTTCGTTGTGAAGTAGGACATCTGAAGGGGGTCTTCACCACACAGGGATGAAGCCGGCAGCAGTGACAATGAATAAAAGGTGCGCTCCTTAAAAACAGGAGAGGCTCGGCAGGTGGTTAACCGGACCACTACAGCAGTGTGCAGCAATTTCGACCACGGCGGAGATCTCTGGCTGAAGAAGATGAGCTAGTTATCCCCACCAGGCTCAAGGGAAGAAGACTCCGGACTGGATCTCCTCTTAGTCGTCGAAGGGTAGATAGCTCAGGACTGCAGCAGGGCTTCACCGGGACGGGGTAGTTGCAGCAGCCGTCGTTCTCTCTGCTTCTCTTCGGTTCCTTGTAGTTCCAGAGGTGACTCTGACTTCTAGCCCAAGAGACTTGCCTTTTATGCGCAAAACCCCCATTCACACAGCATGGCTGTCAATCACGCAGCAGGGGGGTTGTCCTGCCGGGACAACCACCTCAGCCAATCATGGCAAAGTGCGACTTGGGTTTCCTAGGATACCCTGTGCAGGGGGTGACTACACCCCTCCCTCACATTCAGCCCACCTAGACACCCAGGCGCCTTGAGGAGGGCTTCTCTGCAGAAGCCCGCCAAAAGACGGTGAACAAAGAAGGCAAACCTAGTTTGCCACGCAAAGTAAAACACAAGAAGAACTTTAACAAAAAGAAATGGCGAATAAACCCAACCGGAGCCAAAAGAAAGACGATTTGGTCAAGTGGGTTTATGTTCGAGGCTAATATAATAGCCAAGAACAGTACCACGTTTATCTAATATAATCGCGGTAGAAAAGTTAGGGTAGATACCACTGCCACCAGCCAAGTCTAAATGTAAAAAGAGCGAAACAATGCTCAGGGAGGTACAGACAGAAAAGGGGTACAGATTATCCCTTTCCAGTATTCCATGTAAATTGGGGTGTACTGGGTCTGTGGTAAAAATGACTATGTAAAGTAAATGGCAACTTTACCTTTCTCTGGGGGACAGTAGTCAGCCCCAGTGAAATGGAGTCAGAGGGAAGTCTTAAAGACAACCCTGGGTTACTACACTGAGGGTACGGTGTAACCCATACAAGAACAGGGGCACCTGGAGTGGTGTGCTCCAGTGCACAAGATCACACAATGAGTAAAAACACATAGGCCAAAACACATGTAAGAGTGGAAAAAAAGATGTACACTCTTACCATGTGGAAAAAATAAACTCCAGAAATCCAGCAAAGCTGCTGGGGGACTCACTAGGTGAGGGAAATTTGCCCTAGAAGGAGAATTCTCCCTAACACCCGTCCACGACTCCTGCCAAGAGAGACCGGTACGAGAAGAAGTACCGGGTCCCGGGTTCCGGCCGCATGTGCCTTAGGGCGCAGCCGACCCCGGATTCGGTCATCTCTGCGGCGGCCAAGAAGAAAGCGGCGGGGAAGACGGCTTCAACTTCGACCTCCTCGGCGGACGGCGAGGGGAAGAAACTGGACACCATGGGACGACGGGTCATCTCGTCAGTGGCGACGACGATTAAAGCGGCCAACGCCCTTGCAATTGTGGCCCACTACGACAGGGAGCTGTGGTTTAAGATTGCTCCCCTGCTGGACTTCCTCCCAGACGACAAGAGGGCTGAGGCCCTGGAGATCCTACAGGAAGGTGAGGTGGCGTCGGACCAGGCCATAATGGTGGCCACGGACATTGCTGACACTGGTTTCAACCAGATGGGCAACAGTGTTTGCCTTCGCTGGCGTGGTTGGCTCAAGGCAACCGATTTCCGCCTAGACATGCAGACCAGAGTTCTGGACATGCCTTTTGACGGGAACAGCCTGTTTGGCAAGACAGTGGACAAGTCACTGCAGGCCATCAAGGCCGACACGGAGACGGCTCGGGCCTTGGGGGTTTTGCAGCAATGACGGCTGCCCTTTCGGAACTCTGGAGGCAAGCAGGGTGCCTCCAAAGAATTTGGCAGCGGCTCCTCGACGTACCGCCAGGTGGCCCACTCCTCGTCACAGGAGGCCTACAGAGGACGCGGCAATTCAGGAGGATCTCATCACCAAGGCGGCAAGGCCGCTCCCAAGCAGGACATAACCCGCCATAGCATCGGGCCCCCATCTGAGCACCCCAGTGGGAGGCCGGCTGGCAACGTTCGTCAGCGTGTGGGAGTCCATCTCCACTGACTGATGGATGCGGGATGCCCCTGCCCGCGGGCACACCCTAGAGTTTCTAAAGAAGTGCCCCTGCATTCCACTCGTGGCCAGGAAGGAAAACCAAGTCCCTCAACTGCTGCTTGAAGTAAGGGTGATGCTGAAGAAAGGAGCCATCGAGCTTGTCCCAAAGAGGCTCCGGGGCTCCGGAGTGTACTCACAATACTTCCTCATAAGAAAGAAGACCGGTGGCTGGCGACCCATCCTGGACCTTCGTCGTCTAAACAAGTATATCAAGTCCCAGAGGTTCCGGAAGGTCACCCTCCAGCACGTGCTGGGACAGCTGGAGGAACGCGACTTCCTATCGTCGCTGGACTTGGTGGATGCCTACTTTCACATCCCCATTCTAAAAGGGCATCGAAAGTTCCTGAGATTCGTAGTCCAAGGCCAACACTATCAGTTCAAGGCCCTTCCCTTCGGATTGAAGTTGGTACCCAGGGTATTCACCAAGTGCCTAGCACCAGTGGCGGTGCTGCTGCGCCTGCAGGGGATCCACGTCTGCCCCTACCTGGACGATTGGCTCATCCAAGCAAAGACAAGAGAACTTGCTGTCGTGCACACAGCAAAGACCGTCCAGCTGCTTACGGATATGGGATTCTCAATCAACTTCGCGAAATCCCACATGGTGCCGTTACAAGTCGCCCTGTTCCTGGGAGCCAGGCTCGACACAGTGGCGCGATTGGCTTCTCCATTGGAGGAAAGGACGAAGGCCATCCTGGGCAAGGTGCAATGGCGGTCGACCATGGACGTGGCCAGGGTGAGGTCCATCAAGTGCCTACTCGACATGATGTCCTCGTGCATCTACTTCATACTCCTGTGCAGGCTGCGGATGCGTCCACTGCAAGAGTTCCTCGACGCCCGTTGGATGCAGGCGGCGGGCAACTTCGAAGACAGTATCCCACTCAACGAGACCTTCCGCCAAGCGATTCGGTGGTGGGGCATCCGCACGCATTTGACGGCGGGTATGGACTTCCAGACCCCGTCACATCAGGAGACGGTGACGACGGACGCCTCCCTGGAGGGATGGGGAGCGAACACCGGAGAGCTCGACGCAAGAGGCCTTTGGCTCCTGAAGGAGAGGTCACTACACATCAATGTCCTGGAGCTGTGTTCTGGGCCCTCAGGTCGTTCCTCCCGTCCCTCAAGAGCAAGGTGGTAAGGATTTTAACCAACACCACCACTACATCCAGAAGCAGGGAGGCACCAGATCCCCAGCCATATCCAAGGAAGCCCAGGATCTGTGGCACTGGGCCGTCACCCAAGGGATGTTTCTGGTACCCTTCCATCTGGCAGGAATAAAGAACACTATCGCTGACTCACTCTGCAGGGAGCTGCGCTCATGCCACGAGTGGGAACTGCGTCAGGATCAAGTGGATCTACTCTTCCAATGATGGGGAAATCCCCTTATCGACCTATTTGCGACAGCGACGAACACCAAGTGCCGGAGGTTCGCCAGCAGGTTTCCCCAGCCGGGGAGCATGGGCGATGCCTTCTCATTCCCCTGGGATGGCCTGTTCCTGTATGCGTTCCCACCTTTGCTGCTGCGACTCATCAACCAACTCAGATGGTCCCGGTGCAGGATTATCCTCATCGCACCGGCGCGGCCGAGACAGATCTGGTTCCTTGACATGTCAGCGTCCCCCCAGTCAAACTGCTGACGGACGCGGATCTCCTCGCCAGAGAAGGAGGCGCCATCCTCCACCACGACCCGAGGTTGCTGAACTTGCAGGCCTGGCTCTTGCAGCACTAGAGTTTGGAGGGTACGATATACCGTCGGACTGCAAGGAGGTGCTTGCAAAGGCCAGGGCGTCCTCAACTCTCAAGTGCTCTGGACACAAATGCAAGAGGCTTTCTGTCTGGTGCCGTGCACAGATGATTAACCCTCTGCGGATTACGGCCCCTCAAGTGCTGCCATACTTGCTATCACTGGCCAAGGCGGGGCTGGCCCTTACCTCCATCAAGATCCATCTGGCGGCTATCTCCCGCTACACCAGAACTCCGGTGTGCTCATCCCTGTGGTCCCATCGCCCAGTGAAGGAGTTCATGAAGGGACTGTTCTGATCGTTCCCGCCGGTGAAGGCTCTGGCCCCAGTGTGGGAGCTCAACGTGGTGCTGACCAGGCTCATGGGGCCAACATTCGAGCCTCTGCATTCGGCACCGTTGAAGTTCCTGTCGTGGAAAACAGCGTTTCTTGTGGCCATCACCTCAGCACGACGAGTGGGAGAGATCCAGGCCCTCTCCTGCAAGCCTCCATACCTGACTTTCCACGAGATGAGGGTGGTGCTGAGGACACACCCCTCCTTCATGCCCAAGGTGCCGTCGGACTTCCATCTCAACGAGCCCTTGGTGTTACCTGTTTTCTTCCCGTCGCCTTCGTTGCCGGCCGAGAGGACTTTGCACTCGCTGGATGTAGCTAGAACACTGAAGTTCTACGTGGATCGCACAAAGAGTTTTCGGAAGACATCACAGCTGTTTGTGAACTTTGGACCTGTGAATCAAGGGAAGGCCCTCTCGAAGGCTTCCATTTCCAGATGGCTCTCCGGCTGCATCATGCATTGTCACCAGTTGGCAAACCGACCGTTGCCCGGCCATCCGAGAGCCCATTCGACCAGAGCGATCGCTGCTACCACGGCGTTCCTATCTGGTGTGCCCCTGCTGGACATCTGCAGGGCTGCTACGTGGAGGTCGACGCACACCTTCACGAGATTCTACTGCGTCGACCGGGATTCCAGGGAGGAGTCCAGAGTTGGCCAGGCAGTGCTGCGCAACCTGTTCGCCTGTAGGTGGGCCTGGTGAAGGGGTAAGAGATGCTTAATGTTGAGTTGATGTAATTGCTTAATGTTGAGTCTTGCCTCCTCCCGTGGTTGTGCATGTGTGTACTGCTATGTATTCTTGTATTCATGAGCATGTGAATCCATGCCAGACCCCATGTTGGAGAAGGAACAAGTTACTTACCTGTAACTGTTGTTCTCCAGCATGGGTCTGGCATGGATTCACATGCGAACCCTCCCTCCTACCCCTCTGCGGCTCTTCACTTGGTCCTACTGCCACTTTACGTGCTTCCAAATCTGAAGATGGCTGCCAGAGGAGGGGCTTAGGTAGAGGGCAGTCATTGGCTGGGGGCAGTATGACCCAGAGACCAGTGATTGGTTATTAGGAGAAAGACAGTTCAGAAACGAAAATGAAACTAATTTTTTCTTTACCGAGGATTCCCAGCATGACGACGGGGAATATTCATGAGCATGTGAATCCATGCCAGACCCATGCTGGAGAATAACAGTTACAGGTAAATAACTTTCTCCGTCCTCCGATTCGTCTTCACAGAGAGAATCTTCTCTCACAAAGGGAGGGACAGGTTCTCTATTCAGATATAAGGATTGGAACCTCCCGGATGACGTCATGGAGGTGTTGCTTTCGGCAAGAAGGCCAGCAAAAAAATCCCTGTACCATTGCCGTAGGAACAAGTTTTGTGACTGGTGCAGGGAAAAGAACGTTGATCCTTTTCTATGTTCAAATCCAGATGTGTTATCTTTCCTCTTATCATTGGCACACAAAGGTCTCAATGTTGGGACCATTAAGGGTTACCTAGCAGCGCTCTCCATTTTCAAGCACTCTTCGGAAGAATGCTCCTACTTTAAAATTCCCATGGTGATTCAATTTCTTAAAGGGGTCATAAATGTTTTCCCACCTTCTTCTTTTCAGGTCCCAGTTTGGGATCTTAATTTGGTTCTGAAGTTTTGAATGTGTGCCCCATTTGAACCCTTGCACACATGTCCGTTGAGGTTGTTAACCTTCCAATCCATATTGTTGATTGCATTGACATCTGCACTAGAGTGAGCGAGTTGCAGGCACTTTCCTCTAGGCCTCCCTATACTGTATTCCACAAAGACTGGGTTATGTTAATGGGAAACCCCTCCTTTCTACCTAAGGTTGTATCTGATTTCCATCTAAATCAGAACATTATTCTGCCTAGAAGAGCTTTAAGCTTTTATATTTCTAGGTTCTCCAAACTCAAAGTGGATGGCCAACTCTTTATTGGTTACACCGGAAGGAAATTGGGTCAAGCTGTTTCAAAACAGACTTTATCAAGGTGGATTATTCTTGGTATCTCAGAATGTTACAAATTGGCAAGCAAGGACCCGCCAGAAGGCTTGAGAGCTCATTCTACCAGAGGTATGGTATAGCCTCTTCTGCAGCCCTTGAAAGTGGCGTACCTATTAAATCTATCTGTGAAGTGGCAACTTGGTCATCACTGCATACATTCACAAAGCATTACTGTTTAGATGCTGCCCACGCTCAGGATGTTGCCTTTGGTAAGGCAGTACTGTATAAGATGCCGACAACTTCAAATTCTACTCCCGCCACCAAATTCTGCATACTGCTTTGGGAGTCTATCAAAAATAAGGAATACGTTGGAGGACACAATCCATTCGAAGAACAAGTTACTTACCAACTGGTAACGTTCTTTCGACTGGATGTTCCTCCAAAGTATTCCTCATTGCCCTCCCAGCCTACCCCACTGTAGAATTTCCTATGTTATTGCAGCTTCCGTTCTCGCAGGGCTAACTACTGCTTGCCTGGGCTGACAGCACAACACTAATAGGAGGGAAAAAGAGAACTGAGGCCAACAGGTGCCGTGCGTGCTACTTATACACCCGATGACGCCACCATGGACTGAGGCCTTCGAGGGACATCGACTCGATGCCATCGACTCTCAGTGCCCTCTGCCGAGAATTCTTTTTCCGAAAGCAGCCGAAGCTGGACGAGATATCAAAGATGAGGAATACGTTGGAGGAACATCCAGTCGAAAGAACATTACGAGTTGGTGATTAACTTGTTCTTTTCTTGGAAAAGGGACTCTTCTAAACAGACAAAATGCAATTGTCCAATGATAGATATCTTAAACTAGAAAAATCTTGAATACAGATGGAGCAACTCTATTTTGTCATATTCATTCCACACACACACACACACAATCCTGTCACCCACCCCGTCCCGCTCCAGGCAGCACAGAAAATCTGCAACAGCTCCAACTCACTCGGGGAAAGAAGCCCCCACTCACTATCATATTTATGTACATCTAAGGTAAACTATTACTTTACCAGACAATATGCTTGATGGGAAAGGGCATCTCTACTCTTGGAATCTCAAAACAGTTAAATGTATTCTCGTTACTTGAGGAAAGTGGTTGGGTAGGTAAGGTGGGGGGATTGATTACAAGTCTTAACTCTTGTTTAGTATAACAAGGGCTAAAGAAATATAGAGTGTTGGATCAGTGGAATAAGAGGGAAATTGCATGGGGTGGTGAATTACCATCTTTTTGTTACACACTCTAAACGAGAACCATGATGTATAGCTACATATTGATTTCTCACTTTAAAAATGTGTGTTGTTGGGGGCATATATGTTGGTGTTTCTCAAAGTGAAGTTGCCTAAATATTTTGCATGAGGGAATCTAGCTGCCATAAACCGTTAAGATGCCTGAGGAAGGGGAGTTCCTCAAGATATTAATACAATAAGTTGAAATGGTGCATTTCACAGCCCGTATTGATAGAAAATGTAGTTAAGAAAAGACATACTGCTTGCAACTGGTTCAGTCGGGAGCACACTCTCCACTAGATTCCCAGGTAAACAATAGTCACAAGAGTATTTTGAAACATTTTCTTGCTGCACCATGCCACTGTTAACATTGTTTAATGCCAGCTGTGTCCAAAAATTCCAGAATTGTCTCAGTAAGTACGCCCAGTCATGCTGGTTGCCCTAGTATGACAATATTGGCTTGTAACACATTGTCATGCTTCCTGTGCCAATATATGCCAGCATGGCCACTGTAAGAACATGCATTTTTTTTATGCTGGCTTTACCCAATGAGGGCAAAACCAGTGCATGCCAGTGTTTAACATGTTCATGCTGGTAGTTCCAAATATACAGTAGAACTACCAGCATATAAACATGTTCTTGTTGACTGCTGAACTCTTCAAAGTCTGCAAGGGGCTGGCCAATCCTGCAGCTGCATCTTCTTCTGTCGTATCCCATCCAGGACCTTTGCTCGGCCCTGGCTGCACACTTCACCACATAAATCCAAGCCATCCTTTCCACCATCTCTTCCATACCACAGCATACACCAACACTGGTGCCTACTCTGGCCCCCATCCACTTACCCTCGCTTCTCTCTCACATCAGATGTGGTTGCCAGACAGGTCGGGTCTATGAAGGATTCATCTAAACAGGTGGACCCCTGCCCCTCAAAAACCATTAAAGACAATATTGACTCCCTCGCCCCAGCCATGTCTGGTATCTGCATCTCTCCTTCTCCACTGGAGTTTCCTAAGTACACTGAAGCACTCCCTTGTGCACCCTCTGCTCAAAAAACCCTCTGCCGTCCCCTGCATTCTGGCAAACTACTGCCCTAGCTCCATCACTCCCTTCCTGGGCAAACCCATTAAGAAACTTGCTATCTCTCAGCTGACCCTACACACTGAATCTATTGGTTGCTTCCATGACCATCAATCTGGCTTTAGAGCATCCGGAGGCACGGAAACTGCTCTTCTGAACACCTGTGAAGACCTGCTCTCAAATCCTGACACCAACACCCCATCTATCCTCTTTCTCCTTCACCTCTCCTCTGCTTTCGACACGGTTAACCACAACAGTCTGATCGCACGTCTCTGTGACACCCTGGGAATCCCAGGTCAGGCTCTGGTGTGGTTAACCTCCTTCCTCTCTGACCACCCATCCCAGGTGGAACTCAGAGCCTTTCACTCGACTAGCACTCTGACAACCTGTGGTGTTCCCCAGGGATCTAACCTATCCCCCTGGTTCTTCAATGTCTATATGGCTGCCCTGGCATGGGTGAGTGCCACCTTCACCTCTAACCTCCAGTGCTATGTGGATGACACACAACTATCTTTCAGGCTACCCCCAGCCCCCTCCTCCTCTTCGCTCATTTCTGTCTGTCTGCTATTCAGCCATGGTGTGCTGCAAACGACCTCTGCCTCAACGCCACTAAGACTGAGATCGTTCGCATTGGGACCCCTGCTTTCCCATTTTGACTCTGGCCGGCCTCCCTTGGCCCTGCAACAGCACCTCACCTGTGAAGCAAGAATCCTTGGGGTCATCTTTGATTCCACTCTCGCCTTCTCCTCTTACATTTCAGACATCTCTAAAAAGTCTAACTATCAGATACACCTTCTCAGAGGTACTCTACCCTTTCCCCCAGAGGCTTGCTGTCTCCAGAGCCCTGTTTCTCTCCAGGCTGGACTATTGCAACAGCCTCATCCTCCCTTCTTCTGCCCTGCTTCCTCTGCAGCTCATCCAGAACAGCACCACAAGACTTATTCTTGGCCTCAAGCCCAGGGTCCACATCTCTCCGGCACTGAAATCTCTCCACTCGCTCCCTGTGGCTGGCAAGGATCAAATTCAAGACCCTTGGCATTGCTCAGAAGGCTTTCTGGGGCCTGGGACTGTTAGGGAGAATTCTCATCTATGGCTAATTTCCCTCACCTAGTGAGTCCCCGAGCAGCTTTGCTGGACTTCTGGAGTTAATTTTATTCCACTGGGTAAGAGTGAGAGCTTTTCCCCCACTCTTACCTGTGTTTTGCTGTGTGTTTCCACCTGTTTTTGTGATTGTGGGCTCTGAAGGACACCACTTCAGTAGCCCCCTTCTTTGTGTGTGTCACACAGCATCTTTTGTGCAGTGGCACTGGGTTGTCGTTCAGACTCCCACCGACTCCATTTCTGAGGCGACTACTGTCCCCAAGAAAAGGGTAAAGTTACCATTAACTTTATTTAGTCAATCTACCACAGATCCCGTACACCCCATCTTCCATGGAGTACTGGAAAGGGTTAATTTGTATCCCTTTGTGATCTGTACCTCCTAGAATAGATCTACCCTAACTTTCTACCGCGGTTATCTTATATAACCGTGGTACTATTGTAGGCTATTGTGTTAGCCTAGAACTTAAACCCGCTTGACCAAATCCTTTTTCTTTTGGCTCCGGTGCAGTTTATTCACCATTTCTTTTTGTTAAACTCCTTCTTGTGTTTAACTTTGCGTGGCAAACCAGGTTTGCCTTCTTTGTTCGCTGACTTTTGGCGGGCTTCTACCTAGAAGCCCTCCTCAAGGTGCCTGGGTGTCTAGGTGGGCTGGATGTGAGGGAGGGGTGTAGTCACCCCCGGCACAGGGTATCCTAGGAAACCCAAGTCGCACTTTGTTACGATTGGTCAAGGTGGTTGTCCGGGCTGGACAACCCCCCTGCTGTGTGATTGACAGCCAGGCTGTGTGAATGGGGGTTTTGCGCATTAAAGGCAGGTCTCTTGGGCTAGAAGTCAGAGAGAGTCACCACTGGAACTGCAAGAAACCGACGAGAAGCTGAGAGAACGACGGCTGCTGCAACTACCTTCCCTGTGAAGCCCTGCTGCAGTCCTGAGCTATCTACCTTCAACGACTCAGATAAGATCCAGTCCGGAGTCTTCTTCCCTTGAGCTTGGTGGGAACAACCAGCTCATCGTCCACAGCTAGAGGATCCTCTTCCTTGGTCGAAATCGCTGCACACAGCTGTAGTGGTCCGGATAGCCATCTGAAGAGCCTCTCCTGTTTTTAAGGAGCGCACCTTTTATTCTGTGTCGCTGCTGCCGGCCTCATCCCTGTGTGGTACAGACCCCCTTCAGACGTCCTCCTTCACAACGAAGCTCCAGGAATCGTGGGTCTGCGGGAAACCACTAGGTACAACTGCCAGGGCACCAGCTGCACCGTTGGAACAAGGTACTGTGTTCTGCTTGAGGAAACTGGGTGAACCCCTTTTCTTCATTTCCAAGGCTTGCCCTTGTCTTCCCTCATTCTTATAACTTTTGCTTCTGAACATTGACAATATCGAAGTACTTTTGGCTACGTTGAATCTCGACTGTGTGATCCTCGGCAACAGGCCACAGTGTCTCTCAACCATGGCTCTGGCCCTTTGACTTTCGAACTCCTGTCTTTGAGTGTTTCTTGATTCTGCCTGCCTAACCAAAATATTGCCTGTGATTTTTGCCTCCAACTCCCTCTGGGTATCTCAATTGCTAAGTGTGTTTTTACCCCGGTAGCATTTCATGTCACGGATACGAGTTTAGTTAGTAGACCGACCTGTCAAAAAATTATCGCAATTGTATTCTCGGTAACGTCTTTTGTTCGTAACACCGGTGCATTCAACACAGGGTACTTACCTTGAGACTTACTGTACAAAGTGAATTGGTTAGTTGTAGTATATTTAACGTGTGGTTTTTTATTGAAGTTTAATAGAAGCGTTGTGTTTATAACAAATGGTTTAAAAATAAATGTACTTAGATTTTTCTACCTGTAATCTTGAGTCAGTGTTTGCTTGAGTCACAGTAATTGTGGTCCCTTTGTGTAATCTCTGCTACTGTTATTATACTCTTGGGATAAGCCTGGCTGCTCTGCTACTGCTACTGCTACCACTTTAACTTAGTAGTACGGGTTTGTACCAAAGGTAAAACTTGTATTGCCACCTGTGGTCTTAATCGTGTTTAGTGGTCCCTAAGGACACTGCACGGGATTCTGCCTAACAGGGACCCACCTACCTTCAACACTACCTACCTAAATACTGTCCTTCACGAGCCGCCGCTCATCTACCTCCAACCTTCTGCGAGTGAGCTGATTCTCCAATAAGCGATTTGGTGGGAGATCCTTATCCGCAGCAGGTGCCTCCCTCTGGAATAGCCTCCGTGCTGGTCCTACGTCTTGAGCTGGATCTCCTGAAATTCCTGAAATTCAACACCTTCCTTATCTCCTCTTCCTTCTCTCTCCCGCTACCCTGCTAACCTAGTTCTCTGTCCTTTCCCTCTCTCCCTCCAATTCCTTACAGCATGCTGACAGGCTGCCTGGTGTACCTCAGAGTCTGGTACACCAGGCACCAGACACTGGTCCCCGCCACCCCCGCCAATCCTCTGTCGCACTTGCCTCAGGGCCCTACACCCCACCCACACTCCATGCACTGAGAAATTAACCCAAGAGAGTGGCCCTCTCTGCACTTACCCCAGTCTCAACTGACTGGGTGCAGTTGATCCACCCCTCCCTGTGACCCTTTGTGCACTTGTACGATCCGTACGCACCACTCCTGAAAATCGTCTGTTTCTCCACTGTCTTCTCCCCTAATTGTACTGTTAAAATTGCAGAATTTCTGTCAGGCCTATTTGCTATATCCCATACTGTTAAATGTATTTTATGCGCTTACTCTGCCTTTGCTGACTATTATCATCTCAGATTTCCAAGGGCTCAGACTGAATATAGTGTCCCCCCCCCCCCCCTTGAGTTCTTTGAAACACTTGCCTGTGTATAGGCGCTATATAAATAACCAATACCATAATCTATGGCAGTAGTACAACTGTAAGAACACACTTTCATGCTGACTGTCCCGAGTACATGCCAATGTTGCCACTGTAAAACATTTTCATACTGGCTGTACCCTCTATATCTTGGTATTGCCACTGTAAAAGTACAATGTCATGCTTGTTAACAATGAATGCTTGAATTGTCTTGTAAAAGCATGTGCACGCTGCCCTGTGAAAACATTTTCATGATGGCTGTGCCCAATATATGCCAGAATTGTCCTGCACAAACATGTTTATGCTGCCTGTGCCAAATATCTGTGAGTTGTCTGAGCGGGTACCACTTTCTAAATGATAAGTAGCAACAAACAATTCTTCACTAGCATTTGGTCTTTACCAGAACCCTGAAATGCACTGTTCCAGTAAATAAAATCATAGAAACAAACTGACGATACTCATCGTCAGAACTGGTGACACCTCTTATAGTGAATACTACTGCATTTTCATTAAAAAAATGATGATAATTTGAAGCAATATTCATTCATTTTCTTAGTGACCTCCTTTAATGGCTTGCGTCGTGCCTTCTTTACAAATAAGTGGCAGAATCAGAAGCCAATGCCTTTTCGACTTCCTATCCATCATCAGAGCTAGCTCTATAAACAATACAAAGATACATGTTTGTGGTTCTACAATGTCAGTTGCCATACTTTTTAAATATATATGTGATAAACCATCCATACATGTCCCCTTAGGCACATGTACCTGTGCTGTATACCACCTATCAAAGAAAAAAAGTAATGCCTTTTCGTTTCTTATGAGGTATGCAGAAAATGTGAAAAAAACAGAGTGAAATCAACTAAAACGGGTACCTTCTCAGCTTTTGGGGGGGCGGGGCGGGGGAGAGAGATACTCAATGGTAATGGAAAGTCTGAAAGACAAAGTACCCAATTACCGTGGTATGTCGTCTGTGCATTAAGTATTCAGCTAGTTTAGAGCCTACTCTGTAGAACCTATTGTAAGGCAATCATTATGGGCTCACCTTCCTTGAAAAAGAGTTAATTCAAAAGGTGTTAAGTGTACAAGTACAAAGCCTGCTCTGATGGTGGTAGCTATTTAGCAACATTTTTGCTGGTAAAACTGCAATATGTGTGATGTCACTGTGCGTGTACGGATTACCCCAGCATAACTAAACCAGCAATGTTTGTAATTTGGTTACATTATCACTGGATTAAATGTACTTTTTAGATACTTTCCAGATGGCCAAAGTAATAGGACCATTGAATGCTAACATCAGCAGGCACATTCAATGCTGTTATATATTTGCTATGTGCTGGTTGCACAATTATTCCATGTTTCTCACAGGAGTTGAGTTTATGTATCAAGGACTAAAGAAAACAAATCTGTTCATGATCATAACCATACAATGCATATGCTCAGTTTAATTATCTCTTGACTGATGCCAAAGTCATTCGACTATATTGTCATGTAAATGGCCATTTTCTACCATAGATGTTTATTTTATAGATCAGCCTTTTCAGTTAAATTCACTATTATTGTGTCGGTTTCCATACACTAACATGTTCACACTTATTATGACTGCATGCAATAGGTTGAAGCTAGCTTCCCACTTTATAAATGCTGTCAGATAGAAACACAATGGTTACATTTTAGTCCTGATTGTATACATTTTTGGAGCATGAGTTACAATAGGATGGAACTGATCAGCACCAGGACAGTATCCAGCATTGCAAGAAAAAAGTCCTGCTACTTCCCCTCCCAAATGCACCTTGAAAAATTAATTCTACTCTGACACAATCGTTCCTGCCCCCCATATGATGACCTGACTCCGTAACCTTTGCCTGCAACATTCGGACAAGAATGGGACAGGATGCTCAGAACAAAAGTCACGCCACAGTAAGAAAGGGCTGGACTGGCTTCCTCAAAGTGCCAAACTAGGCTACTAATAACACATACCATACTTGGTTAATCATGGATGCCCTGTATACCGCTGTGCGGAGCTACTATCGGGTTCTGAGCTCTGGTGATTGCTTCACCGTGCCTCTGATTGAACGGGCTCCCTGGTGACCACTCCTGGGGGTCCAGAGACTGCCTGGATAAAAGTGAGAGATGGATGTGGAAGGAGGGTGAATGTGCACCTGCCCAGCGAGGCGTGCTGACTGCGCGCTGTGTCTATTCAACCTCTGAAGAAAAGCAAAGTGGGTAGCTGGTACCCCCCATTGGGCCGCGGCGAGGGCTGTGAGCTGCACACGAGACGCCAGCCTTGTGAGGACGGGAGGGGACTACTACGCATTGCTGCATAACCCATTGTGCAGGAGGGCCACATGGGAGCTGGTGCCTCTACGCTAAAAGATTGATGGAGCTGGAGGAGTTGTGTATCCGGGCCCTGCACTAATTGGAGGAATGAGCTGAACAATGTGATGTCACGTGTATCTCGGGAGACTGGGTGTTGGAGTGTTCATCTACTTAGTTGTTAATACGCATTTTATACTGTAGTGTCTTCATGGAATGCCATCACAAGTCTGTTCTAGTCTTGTGAGATCATTTATGTTCTATTTCATGTCATTTGGACTGTGATGCTATTACAGTTCTGTTTGGAGTGTTTTGTTTGTGTGAATTCGATTCTGGGCCAGTTGGGGTCTATGGCTGGAGACAGGCCTGCTGTCACCATGTACTGTACTGAATAAAGTACTTTCCGGAGAATCTTCTGGCTGGACAGTGATTCTTAACACTGGGGTCACGTGACATGGTCGGGGAGTTGAAATAAAGGAATCACCGGAACTGGAGATCAGTCCGGGTTTATGCAGTCTACTGGCGTGTCCTGTATTTAGTTACTGCGCAGCACACTCACTGCCCAAGGGGGCCTACCCATACTGGCCCGGCCTCGTGCAACACCATAGGCCAGCCCCCGAGCAGGGTACAACACTGGCGACGAGGACGAGCCGCCACGTGTGCCTCATTACAGCCTTTAAACACGCAATTGTATCAAGAACTGGCACTGGCACCGCGTTCCACGTGAGCTCCGAACATCTATCAAACACACAGAGAAGAAGCGGAACGTTACAACATCACGTTGCGCTTCATCTGAATGACCCAAAACACCTGCAGAGTCGTTCCAGCGTATGACCACAACACTCGGGTAAGCGCCCTAATCCCAGCAACGACCGGTGCTCAACGCTGCTAATTCCCTTCACTCCAAGCGGCGTCGCAGCCCAGTTTCAACCATATAAAAAGGAAGACCCCTTTTCTCCATGAACACAGGTGCTCAACACTGCTAATTCCCTTCACTCCAAGCGGCGTCGCAGCCCAGTTTCAACCATATAAAAAGGAAGACCCCTTTTCTCCATGAACACAAGCCAGTCTGGGATGAATCTGAGGGTGCACCCACCTCCATAAACCCATCAATCACAGGCAGATACAAGTAATGAAACCGCCTGAGAACGCACGCCACGGCAGGTGCCAGAACCAGGCCCAAAATAGGCCTTAGTGCAGGAGGGGGCCCCGGCGAGCTCACGCCTGCACATGTCATCATACGAGCTCACGCCTGCACATGTCATCATACGCGCCTACCGGTGGGAAGCACAGCACACACCAGCAGGTCTCACACCAAGTGTCGAGTGCAAATGCCAGCCCAGCGAGGGCAGAAGGTAGCAACACAGACAGAAGGAGCAGTGTATTCAGGCCGGACATGCAGGACGCACCAACGACCACACTCATGGGGCCTTTTGACCCTTTCTCAACAGGGGCAGCTCTCTGCTGGGGCATTTGGCTGCAACAATTTGAACTATATCTTGAGGCAAGAGACATCACTGAGGAAAGGAAAAAGCGCACGTTTCTCTTACTCAACATCGGAGCAGCTGCATTGCAGCTTTTCAACACACTTCCCAACAACAGCGCAGCCGATGACTACAACGCAGCCAAACTTGCCCTCAACAGGAAATTTTAACCAGATCTCAACCCTGACCATGAGCAATTCCACTTCTGTATGGCCAGACAACGAGAGAAAGAAACAATGGACAATTTTCATGCAAGGCTGCGTGAACTAGCCGTAGGGTGTGAGTTCCCGGACGAGGAGTTCGCCATCTGCCTACAAGTCATAAATGGGCTGCCATCAGAGAAACTGCGGAGAGCCATTTTGTCAGAAAGGAACATCCCACTGACTCGCATCCTCGAAATGGGACGATGTAATTGAGGCAGCAATCCTGCGCCTACCCTTAAACAGCCCCAAACAATGCAAAGACGTTGCAGCCATAAAGAGGCGGCAAGTCAACCGTGGGCAGGAAGACAAGCGCCCAGCTTAACCAAGACCATCCCGCCCACAAGGGCATAACGACACATGTAAGTGGTGCGGTGGCCAATGGCACCGCGGGGAGCCATGCCCAGCTTGGGCGCCATGTGCCTAAAGTGCAATTGCCTAAACCACTTTGCGGCGGTGTGCCTACACCCCCCGAACCCTAACGAAAGAGGACAACAACATCAAGACCACCGAAGGAATTTCAAACAGCAGGAGCCACCATGTCGTCCAAAAGGAAGAGAAAGAGCAAGAGCAGTAGACGGCTCACAAAGATCGCCCAGCAGCAGCGAGAGTGAAGAAATCGATGAAAGCGTCTCACAGGATACATGTGGCAAGGAAAGACGAAAGAAGTCAAACAAGAAGGTGCACATTATATCGGCCATAAAGCCACGTGGGTCAAAGCATGGGAACCCCAAGAAGCGCAAGAAAAGACTGTCATGCATGATCATATCGGACGGAAACCCCACAAAAGTTATAATCGACATGGGTGCAACTGTCAATGTGATGCCCACACAGGGGTTCAGCAAACTCAGCCCCCTGTCGGCACTCCAAAACAAAAGAGTACAATTGTTTGTATATGGCTGCAAGAAGCCGCTTCCAGTGCGAGGTTCATTCATGTCGAACCTTTCCTATGGAAACAACTCCTGCCGAACAAGAATATACGTTGTGGACGCAGGCTTAGAGACGCTACTAAGCTGCCGGACGGCAGAAAAGCTGCACCTCATCCAATTCGCCTTTAGCCTACAACCAACCGAGATTGACCACCTCCTCCAAAATCACAGAGTATTCCAAGGCATTGGGTGCCTCCGGGGCAGGACCATCAAGCTGCACATTGATCTGACAATTGAACCAAAAGCAGTGCATCACCGCAGAGTCCCTTTTCATATGAGAGAGGCCGTTGAAAAGGAGCTAGACAAATAAGAGAAATCTGGCATCATTGAAAAAACATCTGGACCAACCCTGTGGGTCTCACCTACGGTGGCAGCTCAAAACGCTGCCGGAATTTGCATAGACATGAGGCTGTTCAACGCAGCGATCGGAAGAGAACGGCATGTAACACCAACCATCGACAAGCTGATTGTCAACCTAACAGGGGCAAATATCTTCAGCAAGTTAGACCTCAGGTCGGGATACCACCAGCTGCGCCTGGCGGGAAAGTCAAGATATATAACAACATTCTCCTCCCACTTCGGCTTCAGAAGGTACAAACGTCTAAACTTTGGAATATCTTCTGCAGCCGAAGTGTTCCAGAATGAAATCTGCAAGTTCTGAACAGGTTCGAAGGAACCACAAATATAAGCGACAACATCGTCGTCTATGGAACCAACCCCAGTGAACACCACAAGCGGCTTGAAGCAGTCCTACAGCGGCTTGAAGAAGCTGGACTCACACTAAATGCTGAGAAGTGTGAATTTTGCAAAGAAGAATTCACTTTCTTTGGATACATCTTCAACTCGAACGGAGTGTCACCTGTCCCGGCAAATGTTACCGACATAAAGAGCGCCAAAGCCGCCACATCTGCCACTGAAGTAAGAAGCTTCATGGGTTTGGCAATGTACTGCGCAAGGTTTATTCCAGGCCTTGCCAGCCTCGCAAGCCCCCTGCGAGGGCTGACACAGAAGGACAAAAAGTGGGAATGGACGACTACTCACCAACAAGCTTTTCAACATATCCAAGACTCTCTGCAGCACAACAACCATGGCATTTTTCAACATAGAGCGGACAACTGAACTGTTAGTAGATGTCAACCCCATGGGGTTGGGAGCTGTTCTCACGCAAGTAGATCAGAACGGGGAAGTACATCCCATTGCTTTCACCAGCCGCGCACTGATCAAGACTGAGCAAAATTATGCGCACATCGAAAAAGAGGCGTTAGCAATCCTCTAAGGCTGCCGCCACTTTAAAGTATATCTGTTAGGGAAGCCAGCCAAAGTTTTCACCAACCATAAGCCCCTCATCCCCACCTTCATAGGCTCCGCACCACATCCCCCAGCAATGAATGAGAAGTAGATGTTACAGCTACAACCCTTCAATATTGAGGTGGAATACAGGGCCGGAGCAGACAACCCGGCCGACTATCTATCACGCCACCCACGCCCCGCCACAGCGCTCCAAGAACAACAGGCATCAGAAACCGAAAAACATGTGTGCCACATCGTTGCGTGCGCACGACCATAATTCCTCACTTTACAAGAGGTAAAGGTTTTGTTCTTCCTGCACTTATCAGACCTACCCAGCCTGCTGCCTTAAACCCAGCACTTGCCACTTGCTGGCTGCACTCCCTCTGTTTGTTGCCTTTTTATTTATTATTATTTATGGGGTTTTTTTCCCTCCATGCTCCGCACTCTCCTTTTGTTCCCCCTTCCATGCACTTCTCCCTCTCCCCCTCTACCATGCACTTGCTCATTCTCAATGTTACTGGGCCTAGTAAGATCGTTGTTTTTGTTTCTCCTCTGTTCCACTTTGCTTGCCTTGTCGCGCTCTGAAACACTTGTGTATGAGCGCGATAGAAATTAAATATCAATATCAAAAGAGGTAGCTGATGAGACCAAAGCAGATCCCGGCCTCACACGCACCATACAAGCAGTCCAGACAGGAGACTGGAAGAACTACTTGACCGCTGTGGCACAACGGACACCAGCAGCCCAAGAAAAACTGCAGGCATTGTTCGGGATCCGTCACAAACTCACAATATCAAGTGAAGGAGTGCTGCTGAAAGGACACAGACTCGTCCTACCGACCACGCTAGAAGAAAGAGCGCTGAAGTTGGCACATAGCGGATATCAAGGCATAGTTAAGACACAGTCTTACTTAAAACCCAGGACGTGGGTGCCATGCATACAGCAGCGTGTGGTGAATGTAATAGAGGCATGCGCAGCATGCCAATTAGCATGACGGCTGGCAGCACCAGAACTGATAATCAGTGCCCCACAGAGCAACACCCGATGGGAGTCGGTAAGCATGGACCTCTGTACCATAGCTGGAGAAGGATACCTTCTGGTCCTGGTAGATGAGTTCAGCCGCTACCCAGAAGTCGAACATATATGGACCACAAATGCAGAATCTGTGATCACAACACTCGAAAAAATATTCACTGTACACGGGATCCCTACCAAGCTGAAGAGCGACAACGGCCCGCCATTTACGAGCCAGGAGTTAAAGCAATTCCTCAAAGACTTAAGCGTCAAACACAGGAAAGTCGCACCCTACTGGCCACAAGTTAACAGAGACGCAGAACGCTTTATGGGTCCCTGAATAAATTCATACGCATTGCCAAAGAAAACAACCACCCATGGCTTGTGGCTGTGTACAGATTCCTGCGAACCCACAGCCAGACTCCGCACTCATTCACCGGCATCAGCCCTGCCGCCATCATGCTCGGAGTGCCGATCCAGGCGGAGCTTCCCATGCATCCAAGCTGGGTGACCCCAGATCCTGACATCCCGCTTATCGAGGAAAGGAGAGTCTGGAGGAACGGGCAAGAGAGCCGCACATGCCATGCTCTGCAACCAGAGATACAACCAGGAGATACGGTACTAGTAAAGAATAGGGCACCTCAGAAGAAAATGACATTAAACTTTGAGGCCCGCCCGTGATAACAAACATAGCATGATAACAGTGACCAGAAGAGAAGAGACAGTAACCAGGAACTTGTCACATTTCAGTAAAGTCCCAGAGATGATGTGGAGAGAACAGCAGGGACACCAAGGGACAAGAGACCCTCCACCTGCACAGCCAGTGGTGGAAGAAGTAACCGCAGGAGACCCCGCCCTCCAAGAGGCGAATGAACCAAGGGCGCCTCTAGACAATGACACTCAGTACTCACCCAGAGCGGAGGAAGCCAAAAGGAGTCACCCTTGCTACCAACTTAGGGAAAGGCCGAAGCCATCCTCCCGTCTCGACGGGCACGTAGTGCAAGGAGTAAATTGCAGGAGAAGAGAGGCCGGGCCGAGCAAAAAATGAACTACCTGTAAGGACTAAAGTGTTTTCAACATTCCAAGTTTGGGAAGAATGTGATGTGACGCGTATCTCGGCAGACCGGGGTCACGTGACATGGGTGGGGAGTTGAAATAAAGTAATCACCGGAACTGGAGATCAGTCTGGGTTTATGCAGTCTACTGGAGTGTCCTGTATTTATTTACTGTGCAACATGCTCACTGCCTAAGCAGGCCTACCACTTCTGGCCCGGCCTCACGCAACACCAGACGCTGGCCCCGGAGCAGGGTACAACAAATAGCACTCATACACTGTGCTTTGGCTGGAGTTTTGGCCTGGGTGGCACCTGAAGGCCTCCCGTGATACTTCTCGGATCACGCCGCGGTAATACTCGAATGCTGCTTACCGACTACCAGACCACGGCCCCCCCAATGGCGCTTTAAACCCAGATCTCTTGCAGATCAAATATTTGCCACTGAACTACACGAGGAAATCAGCACCTTTCTTGAAATCAACCATGGCACCGTCAACTCCGCCGGGGTGCTGTGGGAATCTCTCAAATGCAATGTAAGAGGCGTCTGTCTAGCCAAAGAAAACGGAATCCTGAAACTTATCAGACGAGATCTAGGGACCAGCGAAACCCACCTGAAAGACCTGTAAAAGCAGCAAGCCGCAAACAACTCAGACCACATCCAGGCAATGTTGAAAGAAGAACTTCTCAATTTCAGAAACCTAGCAGAAAGGGAGTTAAAATCTCTGGGCCACAATCATAGAATTAGACAATATGGCGAAGGTCAGAAGCCTGGGGCCCTTCTTGCACGTCTCATAGCTGCAGATAGGAGACCAACAAGGGTGGACAGTATCCGAGCACTGCAGGGAAATATGCTGCACAAAGAAGAAGACATAGTCGAAGTGTTCAGGGCATTCGACCAAGAACTATACAGTGCCGGGCGCCCAGCAGATACTGAGGCGATCCGGAGCTACCTCAACAACACAGAACTGTACTGGGTGGAGAGGGAACTCCGCGAGCCACTGAACGATCCCATTACTCTAGATGAGATCCAAGAAGCCATAAAAAGTCTACTGCCATCCAAAGCCCCGGGGCCTGATGGGTTAACTGGCGAGTTCTATAAACACTTCGCCCCTCTCATAGCCCCCCTTCTCCTAAATGTCTTCGAAGAAGCGATCAAGGGAAGTCAACGTAATCCTTCTACACAAAAAAGACAAACCACCTGAAGAATGTAAATCCTATCGCCCAATATCATTAATTAATCTTGATAATAAAATCCTGGCAAAGATTCTCGCAAATAGACTACTCCCGCTAATGCCCGCACTTGTAATCGCTGACCAGGCAGGATTCGTGCCTGGCCGAAACACTACATTTGGGATACGTAGAATGTTCGGGGTTCTGGCAGCACTCGACCCCGAACAGCAGGCGGTGGCGCTGCTACTGGAATGCCAAAAAGGCGTTCGACTCCGTCGAGTGGCCCTTCTTGTTTGCCGTGCTGCAGCAGCTCAGACTTGGGAAACAGTTTATTAAGCTGGTCTTGCTTCTCTACAATCAGTCCCTATCAGCAATCACTCTCGGGTCGACTCGCTCGGCATATATTAAACTCCAACGCGGCACCAGGCAGGGATGCCCACTATCCGCCATGATATTCACCCTCGTGATGGAGTCCCTAGCAGCGGGCCTCAGAGAACGCCAAATTCAGAGAGGGCTCAAAATAGGACCTCACCGTCTGATAATATCCCTCTATGCCGACGACATAGTCATGTACATGCAAAACCCCAGCGAAAACCTTAACCCGATTATGCGTGAAATAATAAAGTTTGGGCTGGTATCAGGGTTGAAAATCAATCAATCTAAATCAATCATATTTCCCTTAAACACAAAGACCAAAATATTTAAAGACGATTTCAACTTCCATTGGGAAAAAGCTCACGTCCGATACCTAGGAATCCTGATGTCCCTGAACCACCACGACATATTCAAAGACAACTACGAAAGCACACTGAAAACACTAAGGGAAAAGGTGAACAGGTGGAAAACTCTCCTACTCACCCTCTGGGGAAGAGCCTCATTGGTAAAAATGGTAATTCTCCCCAAACTCCTGTATCTACTTTCCAACATCCCCATCCTGTTGACTCGGCGCTTCCTGGGTAATCTGAGAAGTCTGGTTCTAGACCTCATTTGGTCGGGTAAACCCGAAAAGGTGGCATACACGTCCCTCCTACTCCCTGTCACCAAGGGAGGCCTAGCTCTACCTAGAACGGTACTACTGGGCAGCACAAGCCCAGTTCCTCAGTCACTGGTATGAGCCCCAGTTCGTAAGACCACACGTACAGGTCGAACGGGCACTAGCCTCACCCAACTTGCTGAGGGCCGTGATCATCAGCAAACAGGCCGTGCCACACACAACGCTGAATATAGTGCAATCTACTTACACACTATGGCGGAAAATGGACCAAAAGTATAAGATACAGTTCAGATACTCTCCTCTACTCCCTGTTAAATTCATCCCCAGGGTCCCACTCACTGCTGAGAAAGTGTTCCTGAACTAGGCAGACAAATGCAAAATAAATACACTACGAGATCTTTTCACACAAGATACCTTCATAACACCACAGCAAGCGAAGGAGAAAGGTAACACCACCTCCCTTGATATTTTTATGTACTTCAGAGTCCGGTATACCCTACAGGCCCTCATTCCATTGTTCCCACAACAACCACCCACTTGGCAGCTGCTGCACGGAGTAATTCAGGCACAAGGGGAGGGCAAATTGGTCTCATCTATCTACAAAGCCCTGCTCATGGACACTTTACCATCAAACTCCAATCAACTTTATGCACCAAACATATCATACCCCCAAAAAGAGAAACAGACATCACCCTGAGTCGAATGCATCCTGCGACAGATGTGGGACAACTGACGCTGACTTTCTGCACCTGGCTTGAAGCTGCCCAACAGTGGCCAAATTCTGGTCGGATGTGCTTGGTGAAACTGAAGCAATAATCGGCGAGAGGGTGGAGCACACCCACTGGTGGCACACCTAGGGCTAACAAGATCCTTAGCCTCGCACGTTAGAAAACTTGCAAGCATGCTATTGGTACTGGCACGTAGAAGATCAGCCATGGCGTGGGGACGTGGTGCACCTCCCACACTAGCGAACTGGAGGAGAGACATTCTCTATTGCCAAGAAACAGAAACGGAATTCATAAAGACACTGCCCCTACACGCGAGACCTCTGGATATTTGGGGCCCGTACATCTCACACCTCCTCTCCAGCACCGTGCCAACTGAGCCACCTGATCAGCCGCTGCAAACTGCACCCTAGTAAACCAAAATGCAATAGAAGCTTGCTGCATATTGGGACTGTCGGGGGTGGGGGGCTGGGCATGGGGGGGGCAACACCGGCATGTTTGCAGCCTACCGTTTGGGCTTGTTTGTATACATGTTTCACTAAAATGCAAAATAAAGTTAAAAAAAAATAAATAAACAAAATACAAATATAAATGGCTAGCCTTTTGATTGTAGCCCCTGAGCTTCTATCTAAGGCTACAACCAAAAGCCCTGGAGGTTTAGCCCCTCCACCCACCACACACCCAACAATGCCTCTGCTGGCTAGATGGTATTGCAGATGTGATATCCACCCTGAGCTGATAATGATGAACGATGTTCAGGGTTGATGTACTAAGTGGATAACTATGGCAGGCATTTCGATTTCTTCATGCGATATGATGGGTGGGTTATTATCAGGAGATGTGGTAGTGGAAGTGTGGTCTCTTGTGCAGAGTTGCAGTTCTATTGTTGGTGTTCCTTTTGGGGTTAGGGTGCGGGATGTGGGGGGAACTGACATGGCCCTCGCACTAAACAATAAAAACAAAGCATAAATGGGGGGGGGGGGATTCCAAGATGGCGGCCAGCAGAGGAAGACATGTATAAGCGTCTCACCCCACCGCCCGCGCAGTAAGCAGACATTGAAGAGCCTAATCGTGTGGCAGCAATGGATATACAAAGGATTGGGAGCCGGAGCTAGTTTAAATGACCCCCATGAACGGCGACGAACTTTGAGGCATGAACGGAGGAGAACTTGGAGGCACCGAAGTGGTACTCAGTTTGTGTGGTGCCGACATTGCAGGAAGCAGTAGGCCGCGTGGATGCAGGTGAACCCGGAAGGTGTCGGCCCAACAGGTCTCGGCGTGCCTCCTGAGCAGCATTGTGTTGGGAAGGAGGCTGCTTGTACAGAGACAGAAGAGCGGGGCACACCCGCAAGCATTGTACAAGGAGGGAGGCTGTAAGAGCGAGAAGGAAGACCCGGAATGCGTCCGCAGTAAGAACTAAGTAGAACGAACAGGTGGCAGAGGTGGTGCAAGAAGAGCTGGGCCGAGGAGACAACAGTGTGGAGTAGTCCCGGACCAGACAGACGGTGTAATAAGGTACGGGATACAAGCCCCAACGGGAAGCGCACACACCCAAGGAAACAGCTCCACATTTAGAGAGGGGGTTGGGGTGACACGAGAAGCCCCCCCCTGTACCCTGCACCAGGAGTACAGAATAAATGGAACCCCAGCTAAGAGTGACTGGATTGCTATCAGAGCGGGGGAAGGAGGAAAAGCAGAGTGTGACGACCGTTCAGAGGAGGGGGAAAAGCTATCAAAGCAAGGAAACTGAGTAAACTGGACAAGTATCCCATAGAAGGGAGAGGGGAGAGAAAAGTGAGATATAGGTGAAGCCCATTTGTCCAAAGCAAGAGCGAAAGGGGTGGGTGCGACCCAATAAACCCCCAGGTCAAGCCAGCAAAGAATCTCAAAGAACTGTGGACCCAGGCGGTGGATTCCTGAGAAGGAGGCAGGAAGCACCCCCAACAGTGCCACCACAGATGCAGGAAGAGACAGAAGGGTGAGCCATCGCGCTCTGCAAAGAGGACATGCAAGGGAGATTTAAAAAGTTTGAAGAGCCATTCCTGGCTTCCTTCCAGACACAATTTGAAGCTCTAAAGGAAGATAAGAAGCAGATAGTCCAGGAAATAAAACTGGATGTGGCGAAATTAGAGGAGAGGACGGATACCCTGGAGAAGGTGGTCCAGCACATTGAAGAGGACACTCAGAAAACAGATGAAGCGGTTGAACACTTGTCTCGTCTTGCAAGCCATTTAGAAATCCAATGCAAAGATTTGAAAAATTGCTCAAGGAGATCAAATATCAGAATAAAAAACCTCCCTGAAACAGTGGAGGATAAGGACTTGCACAGTCCAGCAACTTTACAGAGAAGAACCAGAGGTGATGGTGCAGCTGGACGGATAACACAGGGTGGGCCCCAGGAGAGCGGTGGGCCCTGGCTCATGTCTACGAGATGTCCTGGTGGTGGTAACATATGCTCAGAAAGAACAGATTCTAAGAAAGGCAAGAACGGCAGGGCAATTGCGAATCAATGGGGTAGAAATACAGCTGTATCAGGACCTGTCGCAGATAACGCTTCAAAAAAGAAGGGGAATGAGCCTAGTGGTGCGATTGTTAATCACAAAACAGATCAAATACAAATGGATGTTTCCTTTAAGAGTATTGCCCCCTTTCTATTCTTTCTTTTTATCTCAGACTTGACTCTATGGTTGCATGATAGGGGTCTGTCCTCCCCAAAAGTTGGTGATCTGAAAATTAGTTGGCTTGCATATGCCGATGACGTGGTAGTCTTGGACCACCCTCAAGTGGGTCTCCAGCATCTATTGTCGGCCCTAGCAGACTATGCCAAGTGTAATGACTTAAAGATTAATCCAGAAAAATCTACAATTCTTGTATTTAAACATCCTAAAAAGTTATTAAAGTCATTCACTTGGGTGTTGGAGAACCGGGTTGTAGAGCTTGTATCCGAGATTACATACTTAGAGGCTAGTATTCAATCTTTCCAGACTATGGGTCATGTTGTCGCAACACTAGAACTTAAGGCACTTAATTTGGGAGCGCAGATGAAAAAAATTCTTCATAAATTCTGTAAGTTCTCTATCTTGCCTATGATTAAGTTTTACTTAGGCAGGGTTGTTCCGATTATTGTGTTTGGTTTGGAATTTAATCCCCTATCTTTCAATATAGATTGGGATAAAATGGAGGCCAAACTGTTAAAGAAGCCACTGAATTTGCCCAACTGTGTTCCTATTAGTTGTCTGAGTTATGAACTGGGCTTGACTTCATTGAGGGGAATCATGGAGTGGAAATGGGTTTCTCTGTTCAGGTTAATCTTAGACCCGCCCAAATGTTCATTATATGAAGATGTTGCATTGGCTAGGCAGAGCGGAGGTACTATCTTCCTTAGTAATTTGGAGACAAAGTGTCAAGAAATGCTGGCTGAGTCGGATTGCTCTGTGGAACTACAGAATCCTATGAAAAGCAAAGTGCGCATGCAGTGAGCTGACTGGATTAGGACAACTGAGAAAATGGGCCTGGCAAAACTCTCGGCTTCTCATAATCAAACTGCTAAAAGAAGAGCATATCTGCCACATTATTTAAATTGGTCCTTGGACTCAGCCATCAGATCCATTTTTTTTAGATTTAGATTGAATCTGCTTCCCACTCTGGAAATCCTATCAATAAGAAATAGTGAGCACTACCCGACTGATTTGTGTAACAAATGTGAGGATAAGGAAAGTGAGTCCCTTTACCATTTTCTTTAAACACTTTTTATTATTTTATATACAACACACCAAACTGTACTAACATATAGGACATTCACATATATTTGCTTCATGTCATTGTTTTCACATGTTATACATCACAGTCCTCCCCCCTCACGCCCTCTTAATTTGAGCACCTACTTCAATACCTCAGAATTCGTTCCTTAGGGTTTATCTCCCTCATTGTTCCCAAGCGTGTCATCTTCACTAAGTTCAGCGTGGGATAGTCCCGCCATCGTGGCCACCAGTTGTCTCCACGTTATCAGGGGTCCCGCTTCCTCCTCTCCTCCCTTACTGACTGCTTCATGCCAAGCTGCCGTCTCCCCTTCTGCCCACTTCAGGAGGTCTGTCCACCACACCTCTATTTTGGGTCTTTGGGCTGCTTTCCAGCCCATTGCGATTCTCCGTTTGGCCAAGATGTAGGCTAGGTCTTTTAACTTACTAATGTGCTTTAGGTTGCGTGGTCTGGCAAAACCCCCCCAGCATGCATGCCCATACTGACTCCACCTCCAACTTCATCCCCTTTTGGGACAGACGTTGTTTAACCTCCGTCCAGAAACGCCCACCTCCGGGCACGCCCAGAACATGTGAATCATCCCGGCATCCACCTCCCCACGCCTGGGGCATTTCTGTATCACTGAGCTTCCAAACCTGGCAATTTTGCTAGGGGTCATATATGCCCTGTGGGTGACGTATAACTGGATCTGCTGTAGCCTCGCATTCCGGGACACCCTCTTATGATACCTCTGGGGCCTATCCCATTGTCCATCTTGCATAGGTTCTCCCACCACCTCCTCCCAGTCCCGCTTCAGTTGGAGCAACTCCTTGCCCACCCTGGACATTAATAGTTCGTAAATTCGGGATATTTTGTGCCCGCCCTACGAGATATCGTACATCGTCTCAATGACTGTATTGGGTTGTTCCGCTAGTACTACCTCAGGCCACCTTTCTTGCACTTGTTTGGTCATTCTTGTATATGTAATGTATTGTCCTTTATGTACCCCGGTGTCCTCCATTATCTTCTGGAAGTCTATTACCTCCCCCTCTTGCCATATATCTCCAAGGGTCACGAGGCCCATCAGTTCCCAGTATTTACGGATCCCTTTTATCATTTGCGTGTCCTCACCGCATAGTGCCACTAGTGGCACCTGTGGGGAGCATGGGGTCGGGTTTCCCACTATTTGGCATACTTTGCACCTTATTTTCCAACCCAATTCCAGCAATCTCTCACTTCCTTGCATCTCTGGCTTAGATAGCCATACCAGTTCTCTAAGAAAGAATGGGGCGGAATCCTTGCTCAATAATTTGGCTTTGGCCGTCTCTTCTTCGGACAACCATCTGGCTACATACTGAAGCTGTCCCGCCAGGTAGTATATCTCAAAATTCGGTAGGTTTATGCCCCCCTTATCACACAAGTTCTGCAGCTTCCAAAGAGCCACCCTGTTCCTGGATTTGTGCCATATGAAGGCCCTGCATAAGCTGTGGAGCTTCATGAAAAAGTGTTTGGGGAGCATGTATGGGATGTTTGTGAAAAAATTTAACAGCCTGGGCAGAACCACCATCTTAATCAAAGCCGCCCTTCCCTCAATGGCCAGGGGGAGCTTTGCCCAAAACCCCATACTATTCTCGATGCCTTCCACTGCCCTCTCCGTGATGTATTTATATTCGTCCGCAGTCGTATGGTATATATTAATCCCCAAGTATTGGAATGTTCTGGTCTAACAGGGTATCGGCAAAAGAGGTAGGTTCCCATGCGGGGCGCCCCTATATCTCCCCAGAGGGAACATGCTTGACTTCTTGAGGTTTACCGCTATGCCCGAAAGGGTCGCATAACGTTCCATCACTTCCAGGACATACTGTAAGTTTTCTTCTGGGAAGCGCAGGTATAACAACATATCATCGGTGTACAATGATATCAGATGTGGTCCCCCCTTCGTGTGGATCCCTATCTCCCTGTACTGTTGTCTGAGACAGATCGCTAATGGTTCGAATGCAAAAAGTACGCGCTCAAAGTAGCGCTGTTTGCTGTTGGGAATCGCTGCTGCACAAGGACTACGACTTTCATCACTCTTTTCAACTGGACCTTTTTGGTGGCTCAGCCCCCTTTCCCAGAAGCCTACTTTTACAGACTCCCGCGCGTATCTTCGCGCACGCATCGAAGTACGCGCTCAAAGTAGTGCTGTTTGCTGTTGGGAATCGCTGCTGCACAAGGACTACGACTTCCATCACTCTTTTCTACTGGACCTTTATGGTGGCTCCGCCCCCTTTCCCAGAATCCTACTTTTACAGACTCCCACACGCATCTGCGCACGCGCTTCGAAGTACATGCTCAAAGTAGCGCTGTTTGCTGTTGGGAATCGCTGCTGCACAAGGACTACGACTTCCATCACTCTTTTCTACTGGACCTTTATGGTATTTTCCCATCAAGAATACAAAAGACATTATATATGCTTCTAAATATGTCACATATAATCTTCTAAAATACTAATATAGTACATATTTGTATTTATTTAGGTGGCTCCGCCTCCTTTCCCAGAAGCCTATTTTTACAGATTCCCGCGCGCATCTGCGCGTGCGCATCGAAGTACGCGCTCAAAGTAGCACTGTTTGCTGTTCGCTGCTTCGGTGTTTCTGTAGTTTAGTTATTAACTGGAATTGGTTTTTTGGTACTTGCTGGAGGAGAGTACCTGGGCCTTCAACTGACTCTAGATTGGTGAGTCTGTTTGAGTTCTTTTTCCAACGTGCTCACTTTAAACTTGGATATATGTTGCTTCCATTATTACTGCATTGAGATAAACTTTATTCAACATACATCAAATTAAGAGCTGCAAGTTCTTACTCTCTGCACACTTCTTTAAATTACTGCGGCACGTGTAACAATGGCAGGCGGTTTACGGAGTAAAGCCAATGAACTTGCTACTCTTTCATTTACATCTTTGAGTATTGATTCGCAGGTTTGCCATGGCCGCACCTCTTACATTGAACCTTATGTTCCAGAAACAATGAGTTCAGGTACTTTGGGTGAGCAGACGGCTTTGCCTAGACTTCCACCGCGTGTGGTTATGGTACATGCTACTGAAAATTCACTTTCTGCACTTTCTCCTTCACATGGGAAACTGAATAGCCCTGTGGGCCGTCCCCAAGAGGAAGCCCAGAGAAATTGTTCTGAATCCCCGATACCCAATTTATCCACTAATGATCAACATGACTCGATCATAGGAAATATGGCTGCCCTTGATGCACAGGTCTCCTATGCTATTGGTATGTTAACTCCTCTCACCTATGGACCCCTGAAAACGAATCAACGGGTAAACCAACATACTATGGGTGAGCAAAGTTTCGTAAATGACCCTAATAGGGACAGCCTTCATGAATCTAACTATGAACTACAGCCACCGCGTCTATCATATTCCCCGGACCCTATGGAGGTGTTGATTAAGCCGACTCAAAATGAACTGTCAGAGGGTCCGATTGATTCCATGGAGAGGTCTTCACGATCTCCATGTACCTTCCCAGTTATGATAAAAATACTTGACTTACTGGATAAGGGCCATGATTTAACCCACTTGGAATTCAAGGATGTAAAAATAACTTTGCATCACTTATGTTCCCAAATGAATAAGATTGAAGGGTTTATCATTGCCGCAGACACCCTAAAACGTTAAACAATCAGCGTATGGACACTGATCCACCACAATGTGAGAAAGGTACCCAATATTGTAATGAGGCCTTGCTCTCATCTCTTCTGGTGCCTAACGCTTCTGCCACGCCTGCACAGTGCAATTGTACCAACGAAATTAAAGAACTTATATTATCAATTGAAGGTATGAATGCGATAATATCTACTCATTTTGCTAAGTCGGATATAGCCACTGATTCACCGGATAGTCCTTTGACCTTGCTGAAAGCTCTTAATGAACAGCAGCAGAAAGATAACGAAGGCTTGTCTAGTGACGAAAATTTCTCCTTCTTATCTCGTCGTGCAAAAAAGATTAACTTAAGAGTAGTGAAGCGATACGCTAAGAGGAGAAAAGAAGCATTGGCCAAAAAAAAAAACGGGAATAACATGACCAATACCTTTATATCGCAGCTGTCTGGCGGTTCTCAGACCGCCCACCAAGAAACTGCGATATCAATTTCTGATGAGGAAAGTATTGACCTTGGCCAATTATCCAAAGAAAGTCAAGAGGCTCTTATCCCGACCCCAAGTACGAAAGCAAAAGTAATATCTCGAATTAAGAACAGTGTACCTATATCAAAAAAATTAATGTATTCTGTAAAATTGTCTAATGTCAAATCTCCTAAAATCAATACTCCTACTAAAGCCTCTTGCCTTAATAGTGAAACAGGAAAAAATGCTAGAAACTACTTCCACGCTCAATCCAAAAATAAACTTGCTCAGTTATTTTCCGATTTCATGAAGACACTGCACATCCAGGAAAGATCTTATAGACACACATCTTAATGACAATTACAATACTGAAGTCACCAATGATTCCATCTTGCCCAAGCGAAAATCATATAGTGCTGTGTGTACTGAGACTTCAGGCCCACAACGGGTCGTTTTACAACAGAACACCATTAACCACCCGAACCTCTTGAATAAGGTAAATGGCAAGGGTAAGGTTTTTCATCTTGATATTGCTCCAGGTCTATCTACGACTCTCTCTCCAAACATATCAATTGGTAATGATATGGTCCCTTCTGCGGCTATTGAGTGCATCATCGGACCTCCCACCGCTCTGAAGATAAATAATTTAATTCAGAGCGACCCCATAAAAACTACTTACGCTCCAAATCGAATCTCCATACATGGCCCTGCTCTTAGCAGGGCTCTCACGGAAAATTCCAAGGAGGATCTCATGAAGCTCTCTCTGGAGTTATCCGAAACTCCCAAGAAAATTCTTGAGGATGGCTCTGGAAATGCTGAAACTAAATCGAAATCAGCAATTTCGCTCCCTCCTTGTATAGAGCGGAAAACTTTGGAGAACTCTCACTATGACATTCTTGAAATGCTTAGAAAGGCGTTATATGAGGATTCTCTGAAGGCGATACCTTCAACTAATATGCGTCCATTACCTTTATCACAGATGATTAGGGAAGAAAGCCTTCCCTCTATACAAATAGAAGAAACAACTCCACAGTATTCATCTGAATCAGATAAAAAACTCTTTCTTGTTGGCCTTGAAGGGGATGAGATCTCCACTGCTGGGAAGCGAATAAATCGATCTTTTATTCTAGCTTTATTTTCTCGAATTCCACAACTGAGAATGGTAAAGTCAGAAGACATTCTGAGAGTTTCTATAGCCCAGTCTAACAATTGCAGAGCTGTATGTTATCCGAGTTCTGAGTCCATTCTGAAGTTCCTTTGGTTCAATTGAGTGGAGCTAAAAAATCAAGGATTTAGCTTATCAACTTTTGAATTGGAAACAACTGCAGATGATTTCTTGGCATACATTAAGCCTGCTATTGCTGAGACATTGACAACAAGTTTGCGTGATAAAAATGCTAATAATAGCGCTGATGTGGACCTCCAGGCGTTAATGACTCATGTTGCAATAGCAAAAGGTATTCCATGGCTTGCACCTATGCTTACTGCTATCTTGGGGTCGAAAAATCTGCCTTCCACTTCATAGCATCCTGCAAATTTACGATTAAAGGTCTTATCATGGAATACTTGTGGCTTTGCTAACTTCACTGGCTGGTTCTCATCACTTTTGTTTGAGCATCAGCCAACTATCTTATTGCTACAAGAAACAATGAAATTATGCTCCTTCACAATTCCGGGGTTCACCACGTATTGTATGCTTGCAAAAAGATCCCTTCAAGGGCGGCCACGTGGGGGCCTTGCAATTTCAATAAATAACTCTGTTAACCTTCAATCTAAATGGATATGGGAATCGGCAAGTCTGCTTGGTGTATTATTGGAGACCAAACTGCCTAAATGTTCTGCAATTTTAATATTGTCCCTTTACTGGAACCCTGCTGACATTACGATTGACGCAATGTTGGACAAACTAGATGATTGTTTAGAGAACATATCCAACCAACATCAATCTCTAGAAATAATTATTGGTGGCGACTTTAATTGTGATGTTCGAGATCCAACCGAGACAGGGTTATTTAAAGCCTCTAGTTTATCAATTGGCAGTGGGCTAAATTTAGAGTGTTATTAAATGACTGGGATATGGATATGGTCGTGAATGAAGACTCCGAAACGCAGTGTACTTGGTCCCGGGGTAATAAATCTTCAATGATTGATTTCATATATTTTTCCCGAACTCTCGCTTTTCTTACATCTCCTCTCCATACCAGTAATATTTCTTCTAGTGATCACGCACGCATTTCATGCACCCTGAAATTGGAGTGTAAATTGCTTGTCGTGGAGCCAGCTTTGGCTCTGGTAGAGATTGATCGCCCTTGCCTCTCCATTAGGTGGAACCATGGTTTGTGTCAGCAATTTGTTAGTCATGTCTCTTTTAAAATACGATCACTCGATTATTCAAATATGAAAATGGATATGCAATTGATTAATCATTTTTCTGAATTGATTAATAACACACTTATCTATTTTAGCAAGAGATATACTAAGGTAAATCATCCCCACCCCTTTTACTTTAACTGTAAGTGTCTAAAAAGGGAGAAAAATGAGGCACTAAGACAACTTAAGTCAATGCAGCTGGATGTAATATCACGTGGGAGGAAGCGCTCACAAATTTTGAAGGCATACAAGTCCAATCTCAAGCACATTCGCATTCTTAAATATAATAGAGATAACTGTGATCTTATTTGATCTATTACATCACATGATACTCGAACAATTTGGCGAACAATTAAAAGTGTTGATAAAAAGGTTGTCCTGGATATATCCAATTGTATATCTGATCAAATGTGGCGAGACTACATAACAGCCAAATTTCGGATTCCAACGAAATTTGAGTCCATCCCATGTGTAACACTGTGATATAGCAAGATTACCTGTTTAGAATGGTCACTTGAAGACCTTAAATGGGCAATCTCCAGACTATCTTACTCGAAATCAGCTGGTCCAGACGGCCTTCCGCCACGCCTGTATAAAGCTAACCCTGACTTCTGGGCTGCGATCCTGAAAATTACATTTGATTCTATTATTAATCTAGGGTCGCTCCCTTCATCCTGGGTATCAGCAAATATTATTCCAATATTTAAAAAGGGCGATCCGACTTTACCTCACAACTATCGGCCAATTTCTTTAATTGATACCGATGCGAAATTGTTCGCAATCCTTCTCTTGCACGACCTTGAGAAATTTATAGCCAAAAACAATCTCTGCTCGAAATATCAAATAGGCTTCAGGAAAGGTATGGGTACTACTCTAAACGCTACCATTATGGCTCATATGATAGCGGGTACAAGACGAAAGAACTCTTATCCCGTCTATTTAGCCATGATAGACATGTCAGCAGCATTTGATAACGTAGTCAGAAACCTCTTATGGATTAAAATGATGAACATGGGAATTCCCATGGTACTGAGTAAAAATTGCTGATGACGGTAGAACTACTCAGCCAATCCCTACATTTCTCGGTCTGAAACAAGGATGTAACCTTGCTGTAACATTATTTCATTTATACCTTTCAGACCTTGATGCGGAATGGAAATATAGTAACTTGTTCTCTGTTAAAATTGGGGCCCTTCGCTTACAATGGGTTGCTTTTGCAGACGATATCATCATCTTTGATCCCACTCCGGCTGGATTACAAATAAAGTTACTCCTTTTTGAGGAATTTGCAGTGGCCATTAATTTGACACCTAATCCAGCAAAAAACGGCTATCATGTTACTCGGCAACACAATAAACACCAAATGTTGCAAATGGTATATTATGAAGACTCAAATACCTATTACTATCAGTGCAACTTATTTGGGGTACAAGCTTTCATCTCAAACCTCTATCAAGGCATGGGTAGATCTTATTAGAAATAAGACCAGACCTCTTACATCTCAACTTAAAATAATATATGCCAAATATTGTAAATTTTCTTTAACACCTATGATTGGCTTTCTAACCTTGAAAATAGAAAGTGTTACCTTGTACTCTCTTGACATGTGTCTTTGTGACTTGAGTGCATTTTTAGACTCCACACAGGGATCAATTATTAAGACTGTAATGCGCCTCCCCATGTCTGTACCAAATGCTATAATTCGCCACGAACTTGGACTAGTGGCACTGTCTGGACGCCGGAAATGTTGCCAACTATCCAATTATGAAAAAATCAATTATCCGCCAAAGAATTCTTTATATGAAGATCTAAAGGTTATGCTGGACTCCTCCTCTTCCGCTTCCTTTTTGCAATATCATCGTAAAATGCAACAATTACTGAATTCATTAAGCATTTCCATTGATGACGTCCACCAGCGTCCAGGCTATGCAAAAAAGAAGCTCTTTGAATTGGATTGGCGGGTGACTATAGTAAATATCTCAACCTATAAACTGTATAAAGAGTATGGTGACTTTCTCAAACAACGTACTCCAAGATATGATCATGTTGTCCTTTTCCCTTGCAATCACACTAGGAATACTTATATACGATACAGGTCGAACTTATTCCATAAATTGGAAACATGAAGATGAGAGCAAAATAACTAAATGTCGCTTTCCGTCATGTAATGAGCCCATGGAAACTATGAAGCATTTGATTCTTGAATGTCCTCATTTTAAAGTAATTAGAACAAATCGTTTGATGAAATTTGTTAATATTGAATTTGAGGAGTGCTTGGAATTCCTTTGGGCTTGCATGATGCAAGGCACTCATAAACCGTTGGTCTTTGAGTTGGTTACCTTGTGCAACTACTTAGAAAATGAACTGCTTAGTTTTAATAATTAGATGTGTGCTTTTATTTGATATGATTCCTTTTATCTGTAAATGTAAATAGATGAAATTGAATATTTTCACCTACCTAAATTGGAATAAAATGTAAATTGTGAATGCAAAATCAGTAAATTTTATATGTTGTTTTTAAATTCTTTTGTAAAGGTTCTACTCTTTTGTAATTGAACCAAAACAAAAAAAAAAAAATGCAAGAATGTATAGCATAGGCGACCAGGGGCAGCCCTGTCTTGTGCCCCTACTAAGTTGCCATTTATCTGAGATTATCGCACCCGTTTTGACCCTGGCTGTTGGGGAGCTGTATACCATCTTAACCCACCTCAGAACCCCCTGGTCCCATCCCATATTCTTTCAAAGCCGCCAACAACCACGGCCACCTCACAGACGTGAAGGCTTTTATTGCATCCAGCGAGACTATTGCCATTTCGCCGGGGTCATTCTCTGTCTGTTCAATGATGTGGTGGAGTCTCCTGTGGTTGTCGGTTTTATTCCCGCCCGGATCGTAGCCTGTTTGATCAGGGTGTATAAGTTTGCCAATTACCCTTTTGAGTCTGTTTGCCAACACTGCTGTGAGAATTTTGCTATCTTGGTTCAACATAGATAGGGGTCTGTATGACCCACAATCTGTGCTTGGCTTACCCTGTTTTAGGAGCTGAATAATCACCGCCTCCCTCAGAGATTCCGGCAACCTTCCCCTCTCGAACGCTTCATTTAGCATGGCCAGCAGCGGGGGGGGGGTACTTCCTGCTTATATGTTTTGTAAAACTTGCTAGCGAGCCCATCCGACCCTGGGGCTTTGCATGTGGGTAGGTGCAGAACCACTGTCTCTAGTTCCTCTATTGTAATTGGGGCCTCCAGGGTCTCCCGTTCTTCATCGTTTAATTTAGCTAATCCTATCTCTTCTAGTGTTTCCTGAATCTCCTGACCCGTCTCCTCCCCCGTATCCTCATAGAGGCATTTGTAGAATCTAAGGAATCCCTCGTTTACTCCCTCTTGGGTGTCCCAGGTCTGCCCTTCTTCTCCCTTTATCTCTCTGACAACTAGTCTCGGTGTCTCATTTTTATATAGCCATGCTAGCAGCCTTCCTGGTTTATCTCCCCCTGCGTGTTGCCTTTCCATATATTTTTTATATTTCAATTTACATAGTCTTTCCCAGTGCTCCCGCTGGTTTGTTGTAGTAAATTCACCTGTTCGGCGTCCTCCTGTGAGGTGCCCCCCCTCTGCATCATTTCTTCAAGTTTCTTATCTGTCTCCTGTAGCTCTCGCTCTATGCCTCCTTGGAGCCCTCTGGATCTGGATATGGCCGCACCTCTTACTACCACTTTAAACACCTCCCATAAGGTTTCTTCTGACTGCACGCTTCCTGTGTTAGTGTCAAAGTACTCGATAATCTCCTCCCTTAAATCCTCTCGGAATACCGAGTCCTGCAGGGCCTCGGCTCTGAGCCTCCATGTCAGGATTCTTGCTCTGGGGGGCTGGTGTCTCCACTCCAAGACCAGGGGGAGTGGTCCGATAATATTCTCGCCTTGTATTCTGAGCCTATCATTTCCCCTACGAGTTCATAGGCTACAAACATATAATCCAGCCTTGTATACAGGTTATGTAGGGCAGCGTAGTGTGAATAGTGCCTATTCTTCGGGTGTTTCTGTCTCCAGATATCCTCTAGTCCTAAATCTCTCAGCAGGGCCTTTAGTGCTTTCGCGGCAGGGGTGAGTTTATCTAGTTTACTATCTGACCTATCCATTATGGGTTATTGCGTACAGTTAAAATCCCCTCCCCATATAATCACGGCTCCCAATAGGGGGCTGATTTTACCATATAAAGTCCTGAAGTAGGCCGCCGAGTCTTGGTTAGGGGCATATGTATTTATAATACTCAATTCTCTGTTCTCCAGCAGCCCTCACATCAATATCATCCTCCCATCCTGAAGCATCTGGAATGGCACGTGAGGTGCCACCCAGGTAACCACTGCCCTAGCATAGGCAAAGTATGTCGCTCCCATGGTGGTCCCTCTCCACTTTTTTTTAACCACCTCTAGTTTCTCTTTAGTAAGTTGGGTTTCCTGTAGTAATGCTATGTCCACTTTCAGCCTTCTCAAGTACATCATTACTTTGTTCCTCTTCAGGTAACTGTTGAGGCCTCTCACGTTCCAAGTTACAATTCTAAGACTTCCCATCGCCATGCGTGTTTAGTCCCTCCTCCCTCCCTCCTTGTTCTTCCCTCCAGTCTTGTTTGGCATGAATGTGGGCTCGTACCCCTTCTAATTTCAACATTAACTCCCCAACTAACCCCCGCTTCTTCCCCAACTATGTTCACTGCACACATTCCCACCCCTTCCTCCTCCCTACCCGTCCCCAACTGGTGCCCAGCTCCTTCCTTGGATCTCAGACTCCCCCGCATTTGGTCCTGTCTCGGAATGCCGAGATCAGGAACCCAGCAGGGTGTCACTGATCTACTGGTAACCTAACTAGTCTATTCATGGGGGTGTGAGAGCTGGTTCCGTTAGGCTCCTACAGCTTGCACTATATTTCTGTGCTTAAAGGAGCATTTTTATACTGCCCTTGTTACGCCTATCCCAACAGTCTTTGCCCTGTCTTATATTCTAGTCCCAGTGTCTGAGTCTGCAGCACCGTGAGTGCCGCAGCCTCCATTTTACTTATCTGCACCGTCTTCCTTCTGGATACCCGATTCCGATGGGCAGCTCTGTGTGTCAAGCCATTCTGACGCATCCTCTGGAGTATCGAAGAACAATGCTCTGTTTTTGTGGTACACCTTCAGTTTCGCCAGGTATATTAAGATGTACTTGTAGCCTGCTTCCCGCAATCTTCTTTTTACTGCGCCATAGTTCATACGTCGTCTTTGTACCAACAGTGTGTAATTCGGGTATGCCGTTATGTTTGCCGATGCCTTTTGTATCGTTCCTCCCTTCTGGAAACTCTCTAGGATTTTTTCCCTGTCCCGATAGTTCAGGATCTTGGCAATCGTCGGCCTCGGGGGGGGGGGGCTTCTGGCAGTGGCCTCCTTGTCAAGGCCCTGTGCGCCCGTTCCACCGCAAATCCTTGAGTCAGCACCCCTCCGGTTATTTCTTGCAGCAGCATTGTTTCAATATACTCCGTGGGGTTTGGTCCCTCTGCCCCTTCCGGCAATCCCACAATGTGTACGTTATTTCTCCGGGCGCGTCCCTCTGCTTCTTCTGCCCTGTTTTCTAAATTGCCCACGCATTGTTCTAGGATGTGGATCTCAGATTTGTGAGACGCACATGCAGCTGTATTCGAGGCCACTTCCTTTTCCAATTCGCCTGTATGTTCTGCTAGTGTTCTGACATCTTGCCTGAGGAGTTCACCTCTTCCTGCACTGCACCTACTTTAAGTTCCAGTGCCGCCTTCAGTTCGACCATAGCCGATTCCAATTTAGATTCCCACGCTAGTTTCAGGTCCGCAATTGCTTCCAGGATTTGCTGATCTTTGCTCGTAGTGTCAGTGCCCATTGCCATTAGCGCTGTTCTGGCGTATTCTTCCATCGTGGGTTGTTTGCCCTTTGCTTTAGCCTGTTTGTTGGCCATCTCGATGTTGCCATGCGTTTCTCTCCGGATTATGGTCTTTAGCTCCTCAGGGTTATTCCGTAGTCGGCAATGGTACTTGGGGGGGGGGGGCTGTAGTGGGGGCCCTCGTGTTCTGTTTGTTTTGTGTCTAGAGTGGATTATGTCCTCCCACGTACTTGTTTCTTATTGTCATTATGCCCCGACTCCTGGTGGTTCATATCCCTGTCTGCGCACCCAAGGGCTTGTGGACCTGTCTGGATGCTCTTATGGACCTAGCTATCCCCAGCAGTGAGTGTCGTTTGGCCGCTGGTGCTGCTGCTTATGTATATATATGGTCCTCTATGGTGCTTTCCACTGGGTGTGCCTCGCGCCTCCTCCTTTTTCCCCCCCTCATAGGGTTAAGGATGCCATCTTCATCCGGCTCCTATGCTCTCACCGTTTGTCCACTTGTTGTTAGGATCGGACTCCAGCGGGTCCCCCAATTCAGGTTATGCCCAGGTTGTGCCCTCAGCACAACTCGTATGCACCGGGCAGTTTTGCAAGCGGCCGCCGGCTTCCTTATGTTTTAGGCCGCGAGGTCTTCGCCGGGGCCATCAACCTCAGGGGGAGCGGTCACTGCTGCCTCTGTGACTGTTCATCGTAAGGCATCCAGTATTATACGTTCTCTCCCGTGGCCTTCAGTGCTCCCAAAATTGTCCTGCAGTGCAGCGTTGTCTGAGCCCACTGAGCCTCCCCTGTGGCAGCCTCTCACGTGTATGCTCACTGTTTGTTTGTTTTCCCTTTCATGCTCCGTGCTCGCTTCCAAGTATGCAGCGCGACAATGTATCCACAGCAGTTCTCCTCCAGGCAGGGCCACGTATGCATATGCTTGCAGGCACTGTAGCACGTGCTTGCCATACAGCCGGACATAGTTTCCCCAAGTGTATGCCTGTGGTCTAATTGCGTTCCTTGGTCAGGGCGTGCTCCGCTTCAGGCCACTACCACCTTGCATCGCTCTCCGGCCACTGTGACCCATGCTACGTTGCTCCGCCGTGGGTACTCCCTGTCCGCTGGGCCCACATTGACTCTTCCCCGGCAGGGGTATTTCGGGCTGCTCCATCTCTGCACCACGGGTGTCCCGGTGTTCTCTTCGCGGGGCTCCTTTGTCCCCTCACATGTCCCCCTTTCCATTGGGCTGCTATTGTGCCGGCTGCATTGTTCCACATTATTTTGCACTGCGGGCGCTGGGGCCGTGATTGCTCGGTCGGGTCCCTTCTCGCTGCGTGTGTACTCTCACGCAGCCTCTGAGACCTCGGTGGGCAGCCGTCCCCCGCTGCAGGCGAGCCTCGGGAGCGGTTTGTTTAGGGGATCCACCCACTGTATATCGGATTCGGCTCCGCTCCTTCACATCCTTAAATTCTGGCTCATCAGCGCCCGTGCCAGCGGCGCAGGGGTACCTGTGCGCTGCGCCTCTCAGCCGTGTCTGCCCTTTGTTGTTTTCTCACTGTCCTCGCCCAGTCGGCTGGTTCCTTTGTCTGTGCATCCCATCCGCCATTTTGTGTCGCCTTCCTTGGGTATGCGCGACCTCCGCCGTATTCATAACTCTGTCCCCTTACATCTTACAGGCTCCAGAAGTTTGTCAGGCATATTCACCGCATTCATAGGCGGGCATGTAATTTTTCAAGGTTTATAGGCATCCGTGTGTGCACTATTTGCAAAGATCATTTGCAGGATCTCGGGAGCTCCTCCGGAACGCGACTCCTCACATGGCTCTCGTAGCCACGCCCCCCAGTCCCTTTACCATTTACTCTCAAAGTGCCAAGATACGTGAGCTTTGAGAGTCTCTAGATTTCAGGGTTTTGTTCATGATGTTAGGTGGTTGAATTTGGATATATTTTGGGAGTGATTATCTTCTGGTGAGGAGGTTTTTTTGACATTTGAGTCAGTTGCAGTTCTTAAAGAATTAGGTTTGGGGGAGAGATTTGTAAGTCAAACAAGATTGTAGTATTGTTGAATATATGACTGTTGTTTTAAGGATATGTTGGTTTAGATTGATGTATTGTGTTTTAACTGGTTCTCCCTGTTTTAAATTTTTTGTAGGTTTGTACCGAAGTTTATCTTTCTTGTATCTCTTTTTGTCTTATTATTTTTTCTTTATTGTCTTGGTTTAACAGAGTTTGCTTGTTTGTAAAGAAATGTCTTTGCTGTTAATAGTGTTAAAAGCCATTATATCATTTTATTTATTATGTATGATAAATGTATGGCTAATTCACTATAAATAACAAATAGAAAAATATTAAGAGTATTGTTCGCATGGGAAGGACGACAATATAAAATTACGACGTGCGAGGAAGGGGAACGGATCCTTAATTTACAAGAGGAAGAATTGGGTGGGCGAGAAGGACCTAATGGTAACAAGAAGGGGTCCAGACGGCTGGAAGGATAGAAAATGGTGCCAAAGAAAGGTGGTGGGGAATGAAAGTCATGAAAATTCTAATGTAAATGGGGATTCCCAAGGGTATTGATACAAGACCCAGTAATAGTATAAACCATAAGAGACAGAATACAACAATTCTACGACGATAATGATACCGAGACGCATCACTAGCTATGGATTAGATGCATTTAAGGCAGTGATTAGGGGGAACCTAATAGCCCTGAAAAAAGATGGGGATAAACAAAGATGCAGATGGGAGGAGGAATTGGAGGGGAAACTGAAGATGTTACAAGGGGAAATGACCCAGAACCCCACAGAGAGAGCCCGATTGGCATTTTGACATGTACAGGGGCATTTGGGGATGCTACGGAGCAAACAGCCAGAAAGTTCTTTAATATCTACAAAACACTGTTATTATATACAGCCAATAAGGCTGACAAACTTTTAGCAAGACAACTGAAGGAAACGGGGCAGGAAAACAATTATGAAACTACAAGATGGGCAAGGGCGGGAGAAGATGAGGACATGGGGGTGATATTGAGGGAATACTATCAGAGATTATATACGTCCGAAGACACATCAACGGATAGAAGAGAGAAGTATTTTGACAAGTTAAGCCTCCCCCCGAATCTCTGAGGAAGATAGGGCGTATCTTTGATATATGAGAAGAGGAGGTAAGAAGAACAATGATAAACCTCCCAAATAATAAGGCTCCAGGCCCAGGTGGATATCCAGATTACTTATATAAAACAATTCCAATATATTTTAATACCCAGATTGATGAAACTATTAAACACCTTTAAAGCGAGTGGGGCAAGAACTCCTCAGGTTCCTATCGCCCGATTGCGCTGATCAATTTAGATGCCAAGTTATACACAAAGATACTAGCTGACAGAATGGCACAGCTATTGCTGTCATTGATTGACTAGGATCAGTTGGGATTTGTTCCGATAAGGCAACCCTTTGACAACACGCGAAGGGTGTGCTACCTCATAGAAGAGACAGAAATACATCAGATGCCAGCAGTGCTTGTGTCACTGGACGCGGAAAAGGCCTTTGATAGGGTGGAGTGGCCTCAACTATTTAGAATGTTGTAACATATAGGGTTCGTAACAGCCTTTATTCAAATGGTGAGGGCGAACTACTGGCTCCCGACAATCCGGGTTGCAGTGAATGGGACGCTCTCTAAACCAGTAATATTGGAATGGGGTACAAAGCAAGGATGCCGTTTTTGCCATTGTTGTACGCGATCCATTATTGGCACATATTTGAGCGGCAGATCAGGTGAAGGGTATAACAATGGTGGGCAGGGCACATAAAACAATGGCATTCGCAGATTACATGTTGGTGGTGCATTCGAATCCGGAAAATTCATTACCAGCGCTTATGAAAGAGATAGATGAGTTCGGGAGGATTTCAGGACTAAAAATGAACAGACAAGAGTCGGAAATATTGAATTTGACAATGGAACCAGGCACCCATGACAGGTTGGCATATGAAATACAGCTAGAAAAGGCGAGAGGAGGGATACATTGCTTGGGGATCACAATGACGAAATCACTCACCCAAACGTATGGGGCAAACTATCCACATTTATTGGAGAAAATTAAATGAGAGTTTACAAAATAAAATCCCTTAACAACTATGTAGTGATATGATCTGACATTTATAACGCACCTATACACAAGTGTTTCAAGGCGCGATGAGGCAAGGGAGGGGAAACAAAGGGAGGACAAAACAATGATCTTACTAGGCCTAGTGACATTGAGATTGTGCAAGGGCAGGGGAGGGGAAGGGGAAAAGTGCCAGGGAAAGGGAGGGGGAGCAAGTGCAGGACACAGGATTAAAAAAAACAAGTAGTACGGTCAGCAGGTGGCAGTGCCAGGTATAAGTGCAGACAACAAGTGTCTGATAAGTGCAGGTAAAGGGATTGTAGGGTTGCAGATACAGACCCAAGTGTAAGGGTTGCCAGGAGGCTGTGCTGCTGGGCAGGCAGGGACTTGGGCCCAAAGTTCAGAGGGTAGCCAGGTGACTAGTGCAGTATCAGACAGTAGATCAGCAGGGAAGAGGAAGAGCGAAGGCAGAAGCAAAGAGGAAAGTCTTCTGAAACCAGAGATGGTTCTGCCCAAGTTTCAGAGAGACAGGGAGGCTGTTACAGACGGAGGCGCCAGCCGAAGAGAGAGATCTGCCCCCAATTCCTTGCTTGTAGAAGTGCCTGACCCTCAAGGAGTTGGAGGTGTAGCAGCGAAGAGCTCGAGTAGGGAGAGAGAGAGAGAGAGAAAGAGAGAGAGAGAGAGAGAGAGAGAGACACACACAGAGACACACCTGTGGCAGGACAGGAAGCATGCAGGTGGATGGTGAAGTCTCCAAGGAGAAGGAGTTGAGTGGTGGAGACCAGGAGGGAGGAAAAGAGTTCCGCCCGCTCGGAGAGGAAGGAGGTGATCTGACCGGGTGGCCGGTAGATAGTGGTCACTGTAATAGAGTGGCCAGGAAAGAGAGAGAAAGCCTACAGACTAGGCATTTGAAAGGAGGAGTAGGCCTGCATAGGAATGATAGAGGCAGGAATCCACTCTGGGAAGATAAAGGCTACACCCCCACCATAACGGTTGGATCTGGGCACGGAGAGGATCTTGTAGCCATCAGGGAGGAGAGTGTCAAAGCTTGTGACAGAGTTGGCCATGAACCATTTCTCGGTGAGAACAAGAACATCAAGGTCGAGTTCTTCCAGGAGACGTCAGAGGAGTGTAGTGTTTGACAGCTGAGTGAGAGTGGGGGCAAATGGTGGCAGTTAAAATGACGATACTCCAGAAACTGTTATACCAATTTCAGGCGATGCCCATCCGAGTCCCCAAGACCTTTTTTAGATCCTTGAACAAAATGGTAACGACCTATATATGGAAAGGCAACACCTAGGGTATGGATGTCTACCCTGATGGCTCCAAGAAATTGCGGAGGCCAGCGTTTCCGCAGATATTATGAAGCTGCCCAGTGAAGGGTAGTGGACAAATGGCTTTCTGCGAGCCCACAGAGCATATTGGCAAGGCAGGATAAGGCGGTAGTGGGCTCTCAGCTCTCAGGATTATTATGGTTGAAGAGGCAGCATAGACATCAAAACGTTAAAATAAGTGAAGTGATAGGGGTGGGTATTGAGGCATGGGATATGGCAGTCAAGAGAGGAGCACTAACAGTGAATCCCTCCCCGTTCTCCCCAATGTTAGGAAACCCTGAGTTTCAACGGGGGATGCAACCAAGAGCATATAACAAATCGGAGGAGGCAGGTTGCAGGACAATCTGGGATATGTATCAAGGAAATGTCTCATTTGAGGAATGTAAGCAGGTCTTGGGGTTGAGGGAGTGCGAAAGGTAGAAATACATCCAGTTGAAGCAATGGTTGGCAACTCCATTCATTAGAGAGGCGGCCACTAGACAACTGACACCATTTGAGACATATTTAACAACTGACACAGGCTCAAGGAAATTTGTTTTGAATATATATAGATATTTGAATAGTCATGAGGAAATCATACAGTGGAATTATATGAAGCAGTGGGAATCGACACTAGAGGAGGGGATAATAAGACAACAGTGGGAATACACTTGGGGCATTATCCCTAAGCTAACCATATCCATATAGTTGAAGGAAATCGCAGAAAATACTTCTCCAATGGAACTTCGCGTCTGAAAGACACAATGTTCCCATCTTCCTCGGAAAAGTGGTGGAGGGGTTGTGACAGGAGGGGAGATTGGAGACACATTTGGTGGGCATATCCGACATTACAACACTTTTGGGATGAGGTGTGGAAGCGAATGAGGGCGATGATATTAGGTTTGATTCAGCCCAAGGATAAAGTATGGATGTGTGTAATGTGGGAACCGGGACCAGGGGAACCCACACAAAATCAAAAAAGAGTCTTTATGACACTGCTGATAGTCGCGTGGTTGGTAATAGCTCAATGGTGGAAACAGAAGTTCACACCTATGATATATGAATGGCTCCAAAAAAGTGTGGAATTTTGTAGCCCGAGAATGGGTGGCTTACAAACTCCAGGAGCAGCAAGAGGCCTTTAGAAAGACTGGGGTCAGATACAATCCTACTTGCAGAGTGATATATGATACGATGGTTCCCGCACAAAATAAGGATCTTGAACCTACTTTAAGCACGAAAATGTGATCAGAATGACTGAATCTCTGCACCAAGAGGGAGGAAAGGGGGGCTGGCAGAGTGTAGTCGGGACTATTGATAAGCTGTATTAAGTAAGCAAATGAATAAAGAAACATGGTAAAAAAAAAATTAAAAAACCATAAACATCATAAAAATAACCAGTGTCTTGGATGACCTCTACTTGTGTCCTGGATAGATCGTATTCCCCAGGAATGTCCAAAGTCAATTTCTTTGAAGGAAAAATAGCCTTAAATCAGTTCTTGAAAATTTCCAAAGAAACAAAAGTTCAAGCAAACAAAAATCCAATTGGAACAGTTCTTTCTTCCTTTGTTGAAATGTTCCCTTCCCAAGGTCCACAAAGAAAATTGCACCAATGCTAATCCTGGATAACCTTCCAGGATGGAATGTTATAAAGTTCAAAACAAAAGTACCACATCTGCTTTTACAATACTTCTTTGTCTGTATCCTCTGCAGCGTCTTTAATATAACGTGTCAGGATGCTTCTTTTAAAGGGGGGCGTATGTTGGAAGGAAATTGTTTTAAAAGTGTTCTGGCGGGCGCAAAGTACAGACTATCGATTGCTGTAGACTGTTTTTGATTAAGTTAAAGATATGCAAAGAGGCTGTGCTGGGCATCCGTACTTGACGCCATAATGGGGACTTTTAATAATATGAGTTGGAATGTCAGAGGGCTCGGAAAAGTGAGGAGAATAATAGCTCATGTGAACCGTCATAATGTGCATGTACTGCTACTGCAAGAAACCCACGCACGGGGACTGTGAATATCAGTTTTGCAAAGGGGTGGGGGGGGGCAGTAGGTTTTATACTAACTTCTTCACACAGTCCAGGAGGTCCTTACCGTGATCCACAAGTGAGTCAAGTTTGAGCTACTACACTCCCATGTTGACCCAGATGGGCGTTATGTTATTGTACACTCTAAACTGCTGGACAGGGAATTGTTTTTGGCAAACTCATGCAGACCCATTCTGGATGATACATGAAACTTGCAGATGTCCTCATGATTTATCCCTTGACACTTAATTATATGGGGGGATATGCATACAATATTAGACTTCCAACTGGACCACACAGGGAGGGTGCCCGGATTGCTCTTGCAGGCAGCTGGCTGCATCCTGAACCGTAGGACTAGACTATGATTTTACAGCCGGTGGCAAGGGAATTCTACTACTAGTCGGTGCACAATGTCATCCAGAATAGACTTGTTTCTAATCTCAGAGTGCCTGGTGGGACAGATGGTGGCGGCTGATATACTGACATATTGATTTGTACCTACTTAGACCACTTGCCGATCCTGCTCTCTGTGGATTGGGGTGGGAAATATTGGGACAGCAAAGCGTGGAGATTTAAGTCACTGACACTACAAGACCTAGTGTTTAGGACGAGTATTGAGGATATCTGCATGAATGACACACAGTTTTACAAGGCACTCTCTGCCAGACATTCATGGTCTTTATGTCCAGGGAGTTTGGCGTGCTTAAGGCTATACACAGAGATATAGCCCACACTGAAGCTACACTTAAGGCTCGAGAGAGCCAATATGCGGCTGCAACCAGCCATGGCACGCTGGCAGACAATAAGACCAACATGGAGACGTTTAAGCTCCATGCTGACTGAGGTGAAATACTTTGTGAAACCAGCTACGGCAAGGAGATATGGAAGGGAGAATGGCCTGGTAGGGTGCTGCCCAGGTTGGTTCAGCTGGAAAAGGGCCCGAGCTATGTGGTCGGAGTGCGGGATGACCAACAGCAGATGCAATATTCGGACCAGGGGATCAATAAGGTTTTTGTAACATTTTATGAAGCGCTATACAAAGTGCAAGGGGCATGAGATCAGGGCTTACAGGCCCTGCTGGAAAACATCCCTATGTCTGCCCTAGTGGAGGAAGCCAAAGAACAGCTCAACAAGCCCTTCACGGTGGAAGAGGTTATGTAGGTCATTAGAGACCTGCTGAGGAATAAATCCCTAGGCCTGGAAGGGCTAACGGCAGAATTTTACATTGAATATGTCGCTTTATTAGCCCCCTTCCTATTGAAAGTGTGGGAAGAATCAGTGCAGAGCGGGCGACTCCCGAAGATGCTGCAAGAAGCCACTATTGTTGTATTGTTGAAGCCGTGGAAACCTGGTGATGAATGCAGCTCTTACAGGCCATTTTGTCTCATGAATTTAGATCCCAAAGTATATGCCAGGATCATACCAAAAAGACTACTGCCCTTGATGCCCACCCTCATACACTGGGACCATGCTGGGTTTATACCGGGAAGATCTAGGTCCCTGAATCTTCGGCGGCTGTTTAATGTTATTTATAATGTTATGTGTGGCCCGAATATCGCTGACAGCTCAAGCAGTGGCAGCTCTAGTAGTTGCCGTGGATGCACAAAAAGCATTTGACATGGTATCCTGGTCGTTCCTCTTTGCATTGCAGTGCTGCGTAACTGCAATATGGGGGAGCACATAATCCAGTATATTAAACTTATGTGTACACACCCAACTGTCACTATCCGCATCAATGCGGTACAGTCCAAGCCATTCAAACTCTGCAGGGAGACAATGTCAGGTTTGGCCGCTATCGCCCATACTATTTGCTCTGGCAATCAAGCCCATGGCGGATTTGATACAGCACCTCCATAGGAAGCGGGGTATTCAGATAAGGCAAGGTGAGCTTAAACATTCTCACCAGAGTCAGACTTTCCAACTTGCGCTCCAAGTCTCTGCATTCGCTATCATTGACACCACATCTACTGTAGCACTCGATCGTAGACTAATCCCTCACATTGCCGAGGAAATCTCAAGCGGAATTCAGCTCTTTTACTGCCATGACTGTGTATACTCAGATTTAAGCATACCCAGGAATATCATTATGTAATGTTCCTTTTTGTCCATCATAGCAGAGCTAGCCAGACAGAGTCTAACTGTTAAAAGTTACATGTGCTATGTAATTAGACTGTCGTTGCCACGATTATACAGTTATAACCACAGACCGCCTGCATTCTTCCTGCATCATAGCAATCATCTATTATGTAATAACCTATTTTCACATGTTATGCATGTCCCAAATTAGCCTAACGCTCTCAGTTACTGAGTGTGCCTAATTGCTTATATTGCCACTTATATGCATTTTCTGAACTAGCCACTTGTATAACCCCTAGCTATGTTTGTCTGACAAAGGGAATTCTCCCATAGAATATGCTTTTCAAACACTGCCGCTCATTCTGATCTATCCCGCCAACAGTTTAACACTTCCCACCCCAGCACTTTTCTGTTTTTTATCCAATAAGTACCGCCCACCTCACCTATACCCTGCATACTCTATTTGGCCCACTGCATTCTCTCCAAACAGCGATGCCCATGGAAATGAATGTTGCCCAAATTGCAATGCCATAACTTGAACCACTGCTGATAGCCAGACTAACAGCCTATAACACTCTGATCTAATCCCACAACCAACATGTCTCACAAACTCCCACTCTCCCACAGCATACCGCCCACACCATTCCTTCCAGCACTTACAATAACCTCACCTACCACAAGAGTGATACAAACCGACTCAGTCCACATGCCGAACTACACCCTGCCGCTATCCCACAATGTACCACCCACACCTGCCCTTTCATAACTATCCATCGGCTCATCAACCAGGAGCTCTACACCTACTTGCCCAGCTTCCATGCTACACAGCACCTCCCACAGCATACAAACGGAAACCCGCACTATGCCGCTCCACCTGAGAAATCAAAGGCTAGGCACCCGATCACACTGCATCTCAGCCAACACTAAAACATACCCTGACAAGTCAACCCCGCAGACACCTTCACCCAAGGTCCTCCCACTGAAAAAAAACATAGTAAAACCGCCAATCTCACCAGCATCCCTCCTAAAACAAAACTAGGGACAAATCAGAAAACACATCTCCAATGCGCACTCATTAATGCACGCTCCATCCCGTTACACCATGGAGATCCACGATCTCAACACCAACTTAAACCTAGACATCCTAGCCATTATCGAGACCTGGCTACACGTAGCTTCTGGTCCTGCCATCTGCCAAACCCTACCACCAGGCTACATCATCCTACGCCAAGACAGAACCTCCAGTAAAGGGGGAGGTGTTGCCATAATCACTAGGTAATCCCTCAACGGCAGGCAAATAAAAACTACTGAAGCTGACAACTATGACATACTATCAATACAAATATCTCCATCTCCAAATGACACCATAACACTCCACACTGTATATCGGCCCCCAGGTCCCACACCTGGCTTCCAATCTAACATCATCCATACATTAGGAGTTAACCTTAAAACAAATACAAGAGACCTTAACTTTGTAACTTTGGCTACAAAGACCACAAAGACAAAAAAGGCTCTGCCCTCTCTAAAGCTCTCCTAGACTTAGGATTCTCTCAGCTAGTCAATGACCCCACCCACATCAAAGGTTGTTTAGATTGGATAGCGGATCACAACTGCACAGTAGACATAAGTTCCAATAACCCATGCCCATGGACAGATCACCATTTTCTGCACTTCTTCATACCTTCCAAAACAGCTGCCAGTCCAAACTCACCTGCACCAGCCACTATGGCTAGATCCAAGAAACTACTCACCGCAGAAAGAATTATCCCCCTCTTCGACACCTCGGTGCTTGCCCACCCAAACTCCCACGATCCTACAGAACTAGTAGAGATCTACAATACCACTATAAAAAAAGGTACTAGACACCATAGCCCCACTGGAACTCAAAAAAGCCAAGCACGTTCTACATGTGAACTCTTGGCTCACACAAGAACTCTCGGACACCTGCACTGCTAAAAGAACAGCACCAACTGCATGGCAAACAAACCCTTCCACCATCACAAGAGACACATACATCACAATCGCCAAACAATATAAACATGCCATTGCCAAGGCCAAAGCCGCCACATACAATTCTAGATTCCAGAAAGTCAACTCCCAATCAAAAGAGCTATTCGCCATTTACAAAGAACTGTCCATCCCTCCCACATCCACACAACCTATAGAAAAAAACGAAACATGGTGCAACAACATCCAACACTCCATGTTAAACAAAATCACAACTCTTCAAAACAAAATCAATACTCAATACGACAAACTGCCCAAGACCACTCCGCCCTCATCTGAGCCATCAACCCACCAGACGGTCCAAGACCCTCCACACTCCACAAACAAGCCTACACTCCTTTCATTCAGGGAAGTAACAATCCCTGAAGTCTCACTAATCATGAAACACATCAAACCTTTGCTATGTAAAGGAGACATATGCCCAGCCAATCTAATTAAAGATTGTGTAGCTGCCCTGGCCCCATTTGTCACCACTTTCCTAAATGCCTCCTTCGCCAACAGCCCTGTCCCATCAGCTCTTAAGGAAGCGTGGGTTCGACCACTATTACAGAAAACTACCCTAGACCCAGACTCCCCTAACAACTACCGTCCAATCACCACCATACTATTTCTGCTAAAGATATTGAACAGAGCTGCCTATATACAGATACTTTTGTACCTGGAACACACATAATATTGGGCAAAAGGCAAGCTGGTTTCCGCCCTAGTCACGGCACTGAATCAGCCCTACTAGACCTCAAGAACCAACTACTAGAAGCCATGGACAAAGGTAAATCGTCACTACTCCTACTCCTGGATCTCTCTGCTGCCTTTGACTTGGTTGACCACAAGATCTTATGTAAACATCTAGCTGACAATGGCCAATTCTCCCAAGACGCCACCGACCGCCTGGATCACTTCCTTCTTGGAGGGCCGGGTTATGAGGGTCTTTTCGGACCAAGCCTCAGCTTCTCCTACTCCGATTGAATGCGGAGTACCACAAGGATCCTGTACAGCCCCACCCTTTACAACCTCTTCACCCTCCCACTTTTCAGAGGCCTAGAAGACTTCGGCATAGCTTTCACAAACTATGCCGATGACACACAAATGCTTCTCCCCCTAACAGGAAACTACGAACAAGACCTCCACACCCTGCAGCTAACATATGCACGCATCCAGGCTTGGATGGCAGTCAATGGGCTCTGCTTAAACGGGGAAAAAAACTGAAATCTTGCTAGTATGCCCCAAAGAAGCCCTAAAAAAACTAAATGAGAAGTATAAGTCATTCATTATTGAGAACACTACCATTACAGCCTCCACATCAGTGAAAACCCTGGGGGTTTACCTCGACTCTACCCTAACTATGGACAGGCGAGTCAGCGCCATCTCATCTGTCGCTGCCCTCACCACAAAAATTATGAATGCAGTAAAACCCCACCTATCTACAAGCAATCTCCTTAACATTGCGAGAGCCACAATTGGAGCAAAACTTGACTACTGTAACATCCTTCTCACAGGCACTTCTGTCAATAACATTAACAGACTACAGATTGCACAAAACAAAGCCCTCAGAGCCGCCCTCAGCATCCCCAAGAGAGAGCACATCTCCCAGACAAGAAAGGATGCCCATTGGCTCCCAATCAGGGAATGCATAACATTCAAAGCCCTCAACATCACACACAAGTGCCTCGCCAATTCCGCCCCAGCCTACTTAGTAGACAGAATACACCAGACTCCAGCCCACAGACCTAAACGTGACCAATACTCCCACCTACTCTCGGTCCCAGAGTTCAACAGAGCTAAAGCTGGCGTCACTAGCTTTGAAGTATTAGCCCCAATACCCTCTCTACCTCTCAGCCTAAGAAGCGAAGAATCTCTTACAGTGCTCAGAAACTGCTAAAAACAAAGTTATTTAACTAACACCTTTTACAATTGTACTTTCCACCCTGTTCCACTGTAACCCCTGGAACTCTTTTCTTAACACTGTCACTGAACATGTACCAACTTCGTCACTGCCTATGTATTTTGTCCTACTGTACTAAGTAACTTGCTGTAACAGCGCCACAATGCTTCCGGGCTGCTGGGCGCTTTATAAATTCAAATAAAATAAAAATAAATACAATAAAAATAGTGGGGCAGTTGGAGATCATCTCGCTTTATGCAGATGACGTGTTGAGGTATGTCTGGGACCCCCAAACTAACTTAAACCTCATCATGGAGGACATTACTTATTTATTTTATTTTATTCAGTTTGTTACAAACTTTTTAAAAATCAAAAAAAATCAAACTTCATCCAAAAGAGAGAACAAAAACAAAAACAGCGGTAAGACAAAAGGTGGAAAAGCAAAAGAATACAATTTTCCTGAAGAAACAAGATTTCTGTTTTTCACATTATTTTCAATTGCCAACTATACGCATGACATTTCTCCTTGATTTATTAGTCTCTTATTCTGATGATCAAGGTAGAATGTCAACGCAAAGACTGTCAGTTCCATCCAACATTCTCACCCACCAATCCTCATCACTTAGAGACAGTCTTTTTGAGATTTCACTTCCTAAATGTTTGGTTCTAAAGGCTTTAAGTTTTGCACAAAAGAGCACAAGATGTTTCAGTGTTTCCTTTGCGTCAGCACAAAATCAGACATTACTTATATTGGGGGGAAAATAAATAGAAGGCAATGAGGTGATACCACTTCTGTATATCGCATGGGAAGAGAAAATGCAGCTTGTAATGTGAGCGCTGCAAAGTGCATATTTTAAGCCCCAGAAGGAAAATGGAGAAACTAATATATTGCCGTGTTACAAAACTGCTGACTGGCAACATGGGGGGCAGTTGCTGAGGGCCCCTGTGAGGCTCGAGGCCCCTTTCATTTTAACAAGTTGAAAGGCCCTGATGCTGTCCCCAAATGCAGTCTAGCCAAGTAATAGCACAAAGCATACTTGGACTTATGCTATGCGTTATTACTTGGCTAGACTGACATTTAGGGGCAGCCAGTCTAGCCCTTTCTTACTGTGGCATGACTTTCTTATGGGCTGCATGATAAAGCAACGGTTTATCATAGATGCCTAGAAAAGGTGGTCACCAGACAGTGCTCCTGTGTGCCCTCCAGCTACAGTCCTCATTGCGTTCACTAGTCGGACTTCAGAAAGAAATTATCTGAGTTCCTTCTGAAGTTGACTTGTGAAGGCGCTCAGGACTGGAGCTGAAGGCAGAACACACAGCACTGTGGTGTGTCCGTGTCCCGCACTGCTGCAGTGGCTCAGAGCAGGGTGGGACACGGACACCTGTTAGCCATGTGGTGTGCTCCTGCTCAGGACCGTCCTTGTTCCTAGCAGCGGGACTCCTCCCGTTCAGCACTCTCATTGTGAATATGGGTTGCCCGAATGGGAGGTGTCCCCTGCCAGGACATTTGCGCTGGCGGCTCGGCTTAAAGATTCACTGTCCTCCTGGCTGTCGGGACACCTGTGTGAAGTGGCAGCAGGCTGCACCTATGCAATGCCAGCCATGCAACGGATAAATAAGGCACACACACTCTTATGCTCGGTCACTGGCACTGGTCCTGTTTTGGCGGGCTGTGTCTTCTTTATTTTTTTGACTGCGTCATGATACCTAAATCTCCTTTACTCTACACCACATCTCTCCCCAACTTGGATAATTAAACAAACATTTAGCTCACAGTTCGTGGATACATTCAGCGCTGGACGAAACCCCTCAGCTTCGTAGATGGTTGCAATCTCTCACAGCGAGTACCTCGATCTGCTTTCACAGGGGATTTCAAGAGGGTCGTCCTGAGCCTCTGCTCTCCTCGAGCAGGAGCTTGGGGAGGCCTGGATAGGACTGGGAGGATCGTCCATTGCTTCACTTGTCCCTTGTCTGTTTCTCCCATCGGTGTTTTAGGGGGGCTATCTCATCCGGGTGCCAGCTTGAGTGTTGGTAAGGGAACCTCCTTCCACATATCGGATGACACTTTCTGAAAGTGTCATGCGTTTTTCATCACCGTCTCTTGATCTCTCCTTGCTGTTATCATGGTCATTGTTCATTATCGTCCAGGGCTGTGGTTCATAGGACAGGGCCAATTTCTTCAGCGGGGACCTGTTCTTCACTAGCACGGTATCTCCTGGGGTCAGTTTGTTGGGGGGCGCTCTTTTGACCCAGCTTTCCCTCTCATTCCTGGAATGTCTGTTCCTCTCAACTCATTCTTTATGTCCGGTGCTGTCCAGCTGGGGTGCACGGGAAGCCCCACTTGTATGGGAGGCAGCAGGACAGGCTTGTGTTGAAGAATGCAGTGTCTGACAGTAAGTCCAGAGGAACCTGTACACCTCAGGTAGCCACAGGACTTGCTGGTCCTTTGCGATCCATATCTCTTTGTTCAACAAAGCCATGAACAGCTCTGTGTCTCCGTTGGCCTGGGGCCAGCATGGGGTGATTCTGTGGTGCTGTATGTTCAAATTGTCCAAGAACCCTTGCAATTTGTGAGGGGTCAGTAATGCAAGGTGGAAAACTGCTTACAGTTTTCTCAGTATTTGACATTTTATTATAGACAAACATTGTCAATTTCTTCGAAGGAAATATAAAGTCTTAAATCAGTTCTTAAAAAGTTCCAAAGAAACAAAAGTGCAAGCAAACAAAAATCCCCTGGTTCTTTCTTCGTTTGTTGAAAAGTTCCCTTCCCAAGTTCCACAAAGAAAACGGCACCATTGGCAATCCTGGATAACCTCGTTCCGGGATGGAATAGATAAAGTTCAAAACAAAAGTACCACTTCTGCTTTAACAATGCTTCGTCTTCTGTATCATCTGCCGCGTCTTTAATATAATTTGTCAGGATGCTTGTTTTAAAGGGGTTGCTTTCTCCTTGGCAGCTCCCTTCTGCCAATGATACTATGAAAGCAGGCTCCTTTGCCTCACAGTCTTCTACTATTACCTCAACTACATTGAAATAGAAACGTTCTGACAGAATTAGACAACCACAGTTCTACTGCTTCTGCTGCAACGTGATAGTGAAGTTTGAAAATTATATTAGGCAACTTAAACAAGACTCTTCGACCTCCACAAGTAGACAAGTCACTCTTCTTTCCTGTATCACAAGAAAGGGCAGCCTCTTTGCCTCTTCTGTCTTACAGCTACCACAAAATCTTTCTTGGCTTCTAGACTGCTTCTCTCCCTCTCTGAGTCAACATTCTCGGCTCCACAGAGTATTGTTTAGTTCTTTTAACAAGCACTCAGCTACCTTCCCCAGCTTTATGCACACCTTCTGACTTCCAGTAGTTGTCACTCTTCCAGCCTTGGATAACCTTGTCACCCTTGTATCAGAGAACTATGGATTTATAACAGCTTCAACAATTTCAAAGCCCCGGTGTTCAGATCTTAATTGGGCTGGTTTCACCATATAAGGGATCTACCTGCTAGCTTGGAAAATGTTTGTTCCTTTTGTGTCTTCAGCAACTTCTACAACTACTTGATAATTTTTCTGAATGTCCCAAGAGATAGGTTTCACTTTAGAAACAAATGTAGGCACACATGATCTCTCTTTGCTGTTAAACTTCCAATTAAAGACTTGCGTTGCCTTTTTGTTCGTGCATCGTTTTGCTTTAACGTGGATCAGGAAACAGTTTCATACACACAACCTCGTTGATGTTGAACAGTCTTGTAACATTTAGGAAAGTCAGCTTCTACTTCTTTAAATGCTACGGCAACATTCTCCCTCTTAATAGGAGACATGCGACCACTCCGGTAATAGCTTAAATGCAACAAAGGGAAAAATAAAGGTTTTCTTTCTACGCAAGCACGTTTACTTGTGTGAATAAGCACGTCATACAATTACCTTTGTGGTAATTGACTTCCCATGACCACAAACAAGTTTACTTGCAAGCATCAATTCAGCTGGTTATAGTTACCGGCAAGGAGTTGTGTGTGCTTTGGAGTACAGAGCTTCATTCAATGGCTCCAAAGTCACAGCTTTTGCGTGCTGCTTCCACTTCCCGACTTTCTTTCTTCTGCTACTACTGCTATGGGCACTCTTGGGACCCACACCCCTCTGCAGCACGGGTGTCTTGAATCCGGCCTAAACAATGGAGAGTCTTTCTTTCTCCAGCTTCGCTCAGCTTGCTTCTGCACACAGGCCTCTGGTGGGTGCACAACTTCAGCTCTGAATTCACAGTAATTAGGTGCACCTGGGAAGACTGCTAGTTTCTCTCAGTCGCTCCCAATGCTGCCACAGCCAAACAGGGTTTGAGAGTGCAGGACCAACTCAAGAGCCTGCAGGTAGAATCTGCTCTTCTCTTTCGCCGGTATTCCTCCTGTGGTCACACGTCCTAGTGAACTGCCAGCCTGGTGCTCTGCTGCTTCTTCTACTGATCTGCCCCTTCCTGCAGCAGCCTTTTATGCCTCTCAGGTAAGGCAATTGACCTCAAGTGCAGGCCCTTAGAGTCAATTGCCTGACCTTGCTAAAGGCTGTTAGGTCTACCTGCCTGTCCTTCACCTCTACATGCCTCCTCAGCCTTCTTCTTCGGCGCAGCCCCTGAGGGATTCTGGGACATGTAGTTCTTTTTAGGGAAATTTGGTTTTCCTACTTGTTCATTATGTTAACAAGAATTTTACTTCCCCTGATATTGGTGGAAGAGAGTTGTGGGCTTAATCTTTTTAGAGACAGATGAGGGGCCACATGTTTAGTCATTCCTCTTGGTGTACCTTTGATATCGAGGAGGACATTTAGGGATAACAAAGAATTGTTCTGAGGATGTCACCGATTTAATCTTTTTAATCCTAGGTTTATCTTTAGCTCAGATTTAACCATAGGTGGAAATTCATCTGAACTGCAACAGGCTATAACCTCTCTCGGAATAGTTTTAAAAGTATCTGAGAAAAAATCCTATGTCTCACCCTACCGAAATATCCCCACTACCCGGCGCCTTGTCTCTACCCAGGTGATCCTCCCGCAGTACACCACCCCCAGGATTGGGATCAGGAAACGTCACCCCTACTCCTAGCTACCTGGGAGAAGACTCTAGGCAGGGTTTTGCTGTGGGATCTGCAAGATTCTCCACAAATTCCCTCTCTTTAAACAGGGGGCGGGGGGCATTGTTGCTCTTGATTTCGTTTGGTAGGCCGTGCACAGAGAACATCTTCTCCAGCGTGGTTATAAATGACATAGCATCAGTGGACCTCAACAGTTCAACCTCTGGATACCTGCTGAACTCATCCACTGCCACCAGCAAGTACATTCGTTGGCCATTGAGCAAAAGTCTATGCTGATCGTGTCCCACTGCTGCCACGCAGTATCCTACTAGCGATGCGCTGTTGACGCCAGAAGGTTTCTCCAGTCACCCGACAGGATGGATTCTTTCACAGGCTAAAGGCCTGTGTCCCGCTCAGTTTCAGCGATGATCTCCTCTAGCTTCATGTGTTTGGTTTGAGCGCATGCAACCACATGCCAGACTTTCTCATCCTTCTCCTGTGGTACTTCTTGCTCCGCTGGCTGTGGGTGCTGAGACAAGTCACCGGGTTGTCCCCGTCAGATCAGTATAGTACTTTGATATGAAATTGTTGCAGCTGGAGCATCCAGCTTTCGAGCCTGTCCAGCGGGTGTGGGGCTGAGCCCTTAAAGATCGGCACAAGTGGCTTGTGATCTGTATAGATAGTGGCATGATGACCCAGGAGATGCACTTGAAAATAGTAGCACCCCCACAGGATGACAAGGGCCTACCGCTCAATGTGCTCTTACATTTGTTCAGTCTTTGTTAGCACCTGGCTGGCGAGATAGTCAATGAGCAGAGAAACATGCTGTAGAGGACCGGGGGGCTGGAGCAACAAGGGGGGTAGTGGGCTCCCAGAGCATCAGAGGTGGAGGACCTGATAGACCCCCGTACTATCTAAAGCAGAGGGGAGCCCCCCTGAACACCTGGGGCAACCAAGAGGGAACAGGCCCCCCAGATAGGGGCACGTGCCCACCGTCAGAAGAGTGGCCCATCGGGATGGGCTACAATCCAGTTGCGATAGAGTGTCTACTTAACGGCGCAGATCTCAGAGTACTTGCCTGAGGGACACAGGGATCCTCCACACCTGGGACTGTGCCGCCGGGCCACAGGGGCTTATCTTCTTCCTAGACACACCCCTGTGAGTGGCGGTGTCACATGGACTGGTCGTTGAAGCTCGCAGGCTATACCTACACCGTGAAGGCTGACCTCAGAACACAGGACTGCCGAGAGAACATGGCAGGGAAAGAGGAAGACTCACTGGCAACAAAAAAAGATGTGGCCTCCATAATGGACGAAATCAGAAACATGAGAGCAGACATAGGCGGAAAGGTGGATAAGATCACCCAGAGGACTGACAAGATAGAGGAGAGACTGCACAAGGTTGAACACAAACAGTCCTTCCTGGACATAATGGAAGCCCAAATTGACGTATGGATGACCGAAAATGAACGCAGAGAAGCTGAGATCTCCCTGAAAATGGCAGATTTTGAGAATAGAGAGAGGAGAAACAATCTCAGGATCTTCGGGATACCGGATAAGGAAGGAGAGACGGGGAGGGACCGGAAAGGAATCTGTACGAAATCATAAAACTCATTTCGAAGAACGACTCCATAGATGAAACCAGAATTGAAAGGATACACAGAGCGGGTGTCACAGCTGGAGGCCCCAGATCTGTCCTGGTCCACCGCCACAATTATCCAGACAAGGTCAACATTCTTGAGGAAGGGAAAATAATTCGGAATTTACAATTCCTCAAGCAAATATTCAATGAGAAATGGGACAAGGCAGACGCACTGCTGGCGGCCAGGCTGCGGGGACAACGTGTAGAGAGGTGGATTTCCGAAGTCTTCGGGAAGATAAGATCCCGGTGTCAATGCCAGAACAGATACTAGAGACTTTTGCCTCGTTTTACAAGGCTCTCTATAAGTCGGATTCCACGCAAGATGAAAGGAGAATTGACACATACCTGGCAGACATCCAACTGCCCACACTATGCAGAGCGGAGTCCAGGGACTGGAGGCCCCTATTATGGGAGAGGAGATCAGGCGGGAAGTGGCACAAATGCGCCCGAGCAAGGCGCCAGGTGAAGACGGGTTCTCAATAGGGTTCTATAAATCATTTCTTCAAGTTCTCCTGCCCTCCTTGACGGAACTCTTTAATGATATACTTGAAACAGGGGTAGCCCCCAACTCGTTCTCACAAGCTCTCATTACGGTAATACCCAAGGAGGGGAGAGATCCCAAGTCCTGTGGGTCCTATCGGCCCATCTCCCTTCTTAATATTGATGGCAAAATATTCGCTAGGGTTCTCAAGGCCAGGCTGGAAGAACATATGCCTCGATTGATCCACCCAGACCAGGTGGGTTTCATCAAAGGTTGACAGGGTGCGGACATGATGAGGAAGTCCCTGCACCTACTACACGAGACAGCTGGGGCAGCGAGGGACCCCTCCTTTCTCTCAGTGGATGCCGAAAAGTCATTTGACAGGGTAGAGTGGGATTTCTTGAAAGCGGTCATGGTCAAATTTTGCATGGAGGACAGAATCCTACGGGGGATCATGGCAGTGTATTCATCACCAAAGGCATGTGTCACGCTTAACGGTGCATACTCGCAGTGGTTTAACCTGGGGAAAGGAACCAGACAGGTGTGCCCAGTTTCGCCGACCCTGTTTGCGCTTTCCCTAGAACCACTTGCAGAGAGGATCAGAGGGGAACCTAAAGTGGAGGGACTCTGTGTGGGGGGATGGAGTATAAGGTAGCATTATATGCAGATGATATGTTACTACTTGTGGTGAACCCCCTGACCGCAGTACTTATGGTGATCCAACTAATCGAACAATATGGCACCATATCCGGATTCAAGATGAATCAGTCCAAGTTGGTCCTCCTCCCCTTAGACAAGACTAGTGACCGGAATGTAATGATATTCGCACCCTTCGGAGTGCACGTCAGTCTGGGACCCTTGAGGTACCTGGGGATTAATGTAACTAGAGATTTCTCAGAGCTTTTTGCAGCTAATTTCGCCCCATTGATGGGAAAACTAAAGAAAGACCTGGAGAAATGGAGAAAGCTCACAGTCTCTTGGCTGGGATGTATTAACAATCTCAAAATGGTCCTCCTCCCCAAAATTCTTTTCCTGTTCCAGATGCTCCCTATACAGATCCCAGACTCGTTTTTTGGGGATGCTAGAGGCGCCATGCTGAAATTCCTATGGCAGGGGAAAAAAGCCAGGATCCCCACAGAGACTCTTGGCCTCCCTAAAGATAAAGGAGGGTGGGCCTACCAGACCATAAACTTTTCTATAAGGCCGCTCAAATTAGAGTCCTGATACCCCAACCAAGAGATCTCCAATGGATCACCCTAGACAACACATACAAACACCTGGCGACTGTTGGCGAATGGCTATGGGTTCGAAAAATAAGATACCACATAGGATTCGGGAACACCGGATTCTGGGCACGATCTGGCATGTTTGGAAGAAGGGTACTGAAATGGTAGGGGTCACGAAATTGCCATCTCCGTTGGGACATATCTGGGCACCGGGAGTGAGAGACGCCATAGAGAACCCTGTGAGATTTCAGTCCTGGGTCGAGGCGGGACTAGAGAGGATCAGACAGCTTTGGTGGGAGGGGAGATTCATTACCATTCAAGAACTCGAAGAGGCATTGGCAGACTCCCAGTCCTTCTCTATCTCCAACTTAAGGGGGTATTGACGTGGGAGGGCTGGGGGGAACAGATCTAGAGGGACCTCACCCCTTTTGAGAGGCTCCTATACACCCGGACGGAGGAGAAGGGGCTGATCTCAGCCATGTTCAGAGCCTTAGTGGAAGCGGGCAAGGGTTCCACGGACAAACTAAGGGAAAAATGCAAGAAAGACATGGGGGGGTTGAACCAGGGGGTTGAACCAGCCTCTCTGGGATAAACTCTGCAGGGGGGCCTCCTGATCCTCAATATCCTGCCAATACAAACTCCATGTAATCAAGCTCCTACACAGATGGCAGTACGACCCTGTTAGACTCTCCAGGATGTACCAGGATGTCAGCCCCTTATATTGGCGTTAATGTGGGACAAGGGCAGATTACTGGCACATGTGGTGGGGGTGCCCCAGGGTCCAGGTGTTGTGGGATGAAATTCTGGGATGGATCAGGGAGCTCGATGGCATCCCTAGAGTGAAGGCTCCTTTGTTGGTCCTGTTCGGACTGGAAGAGGTGGAGTGCTCTAGGCTCCCCCCGATGGCGGCGGACTCCACAGGGTTGGTTGATACCTGGAACTGGAATGGGTAGAGTTTGTTAATAAATATGTCTCACCCGAGGTAACCTGAGTCGATACATTGAAGGAGAGTTGGACTGAAAGTGCTGGGACCACCATAGCAAAAATACCATGTGCCTGGAGGAAAGCCAATGATTACAAGGGACCGCCCATAAAGGCCCAGAATCATAAGAGACTCCAATGCAAGCGAACACTGGCGTGTTATGAAATGCAAAGCATTCCAGAGGGGAAAGAGCCATAGTTGGGAGAGGGAGGGAGGGGAGAGGGAGGGGGGGACAACGGAAGCGGGGGTAATAATCAAGGTTCCATTGTTGTGTTTTATGGACGGAAGCCTGAAGAAGGAATCGGACTACCTTACATGTGTTAGTGCCTTTGTAACATTCATCTGACTTTTTCTGTGGCTTCAAAGGAGGCAGTTTGGTTGTAATGTGAACAAAAAAGGGACAGCCACACATGTGATATCATCAATAAGATTTGTGATGGCATCTTTGATGTCATGGGTGTTAGTCCTTGCGGTGCACATTGGTGGTGCGAGTTATGGTTGACTAGCTTACCATAACTGGCGAATTTCAGGTTTTTTTCGGTTTTACCTGTAACCATAACGTCCCTGTAACAACGTTTGTCAATTGAATTGCATAGGTTTTTACTAGTGCAACTTAACCATAACGTCCCTTTAACAATGTTTTTGTTAGTGAATTTCATAGGTTTATAGTAGGGCACTGTAACCAGAACTTTGCTTTGCTCGCACAGGGCCAATATTGCTGGGGTTCGCGTGAAGTTTCACACGCGAAAGTGCCCTGGGCGAGCGGGGTACGTGTATTACGGGGTGCGCGGGAAGTCTTACACTCCATTTCAGCAGGGTAGGTGTATTACTGGGGTTCGCGTGAAGTTTCACACGCGAAAGGGCCCTGGGCGAGCGGGGTACGTGTATTACGGGGTTCGCGGAAAGTCTCACACGCCATTTCAGCAGGGTACGTGTATAACTGGGGTTCGCGTTAAAGGGGTAGTCCAGCTAAAAATTTTATTTAAAAAATAGATAGGCAACATTAAAAAAAAAATACTAGCACTTTTTTTTAAAACTTCCTATGTAAAATTTTGAGCTATTCAAGCTCAAAATTCGCAAAAGCAAGCCTGTGCTGGCTTTTGCTTTTGCGGCACTAATGAAGGAAAAGCCAGCCACCTGTAGTAAACAAAAGCTACCGCTGGGTGGCTTTTCCTTCATTGGTGCTGTACGCGGTGAACGGGGACCGGAGACCAGAGCAGGAAAGTTGCAGCTCAATCTCGGTAAGTGCTATTTATTTATTTTTTTAAATAAGCACTAGCTGCGGTTTTTTTTTCTAAGTTTTCCGGGCTGGAGGAGCCTGGGAAACTTAGAAATAAATCTGCAGCTTTACAAACGTTGTATTTATGTTTGCGGTCGCTTTTGAAGCTACCGCACACATAAATACAACGTTATTGTGTTTGAAAACGCTGCGGTTTTTCTTTCCAAGTTTCTCAGGCTCCTCTGACTCGGAGGAGCCTGAGAAACTCGGAAAGGAAAACTGCAGCGTTTTCAAACACAACCGCGTTGTGTTTCTGCCTGCTGTGGCTATCACTTTGGGTCTCCGGTGCTCCCCCAGGGGAGCACCGGAAACCCAAAGTGAAAGCCAAGGCAGGCAGAAACACAACGCGGTTGTGTTTCTGCCTAAATCTGCTTTCCCATTTGGGGCTCTCAGGCTCCCGGAGCCCGAGAGCCCCAAATGGGAAAGCAGATTTAGGCAGAAACACTGCAGCATTTAGCATTTCCCATTTGGGGCTCTTGGGCCCCCCGCGGGGAGCCCGAGATCCCCAAATGGGAAATCAGCTGTAGGCAGAAACACTGCGGCATGTAAACACAACCGCGTTGTGTTTCTGCCTGCCTTGGCTTTCACTTTGGGTCTCCGGTGCTCCCCTGGCCGATGCCTGCCCCTCCGATGTCAAAGGCCCCGAGCCATGATGGCTCCCACCTAGAGCCTGCTCCTGCTGCTGCTGTCCATGTGCCATGTCTGATGGTGCCTGCACATCCTCCATCAGCTGGTCTCCACCCCTGCTGGGCTGCCGACTCCCGACTGTGGCAGGGGTGTGAGCTCCACCAAGCTGGCTGTGTTGGTCAGGCCAGGTCCACAGGGGGCCCTGGTGGAATCTGGGCCGGAAGACGGTGTGGAGAACGATTGGCGCATAGTCTCCACAGAGGAGGAGAGGTCCGCCAGAGTGCGCGACACATGTAGGGACCCATCAACCTGGACGGAGCCCATACGTTCGTGGGACCCCTCGTCCGCAGGTAGTGGAGAGGCAGATGACATGGCACTCTCCACTACCTACGGACGGACCTGGGACGGGGCCTCCCTGCTGGTGCATGGTGGTGCAGTTTCAGGGTCAGGGACTGCGACATGCACAGACACCTCCGCGGTGACCTGTGCTACCTCCTGACCCTGGCCCTGGACTGCATCACTTGCACCAGTTGCACGAGTGGTACTACCCCCACCAGGCCCCATGTGAGGCTCAGTAGCGGGCTCCTCCTCCTCTGTGTAGACCACCAACCTGGATGTCTCCACACCGTCTTCCGCCATTGGAAGCCCCTGTGGGGGCTCACCCAGCCCTTCCGCCACAGCCGTTGTGGCAGACGCAGCACCAGCCCCCTCGGTCCCGGATGATGGTAATTCCTGGGAGGGTGGCTGGGCTTTGCGACGCCGCCCAGTGGCGGCATCCCCGCCACTTGGCTCCACAGCGCCGTCTCCGCCCTCTTCTTCACTTGACGCTGCGTAGAGGAAGACATAAAACACAACCATCAGGGTACAGTACAAAATACCCTAGATAGGAAGCAATAACACATGAGTGGCACTGTCAAATGTCACTTCCATCCTGTCATTCCACAACACATGGGTGAATGCACACAACACACATGCAGAAACAGTCCTGGCGCATGCAATCAACATCAACATCCATGTAGAAGGGCCCGTGTGAACCAAGATGTTGCCTTCAAAGTCACATGCAGCCATGGCGTTTCAAAGTCACACACACACTTCTCTGGCACACACACACACATGTGCACCATACATGTACATGACATCAGCACCCATTCCTCACCCCCCCTTCATGTCCAGGAACAGAGACAGCCATGCTTTCATGTGTGCATTCTGCATAGAGCGCCCCATGTTGCATTAAAACACATGCACCAACCATGTGGTTCACAAATAACTGGTCTCACATGCATGCCCATGATGTCCCTGCACACACACATCCATACATGGCCTGTGTCACACATACAGGCAAGCATCAGACTACCAGCACACTGCAACATGCCCTGTCTCACACAGCAATGCTTGGCCACTTACCGCTCAACTCCGGAAGGGTCTGCCTCCGAAGGATCTGGGCGTGGAGCGCTGGGCCTACACGTTCCAGGACCCTCATCTGGATGTTACTCATGCGTGCCCGGCCCCCCTCCGCGAGGCGCCGGGCCTTGTGGAGGGTCCTGGACCTGAAGTCCTCCCAGCGCTTCTTGACGTGCTTGATGTCGCAGGTTGCCACCCCCTCCACGTAGATGGCAACCACTATGTCGTCCCAGATCCTCTCCCGTCCTTCCTTGTTGGCGCGTGATGTTCCGAAGAGGGCATCATAATGCCCCAGGACATGCTCCACCAGGACACCAACTTCGGTGGCAGTGAAGCTGGTGGCCCTCTGCCTCTCTGGCTGGTCATCACATGTACGCGATTTCTTTGGACCAAAGGCCCTTAGCGTGTAAGCGCGTCTGTGACGTATCGCGCACGGGTGTTGCCCTTTCGCGTGTGAAACTTCACGCGAACCCCGTAATACACGTACCCTGCTGTAATCGCGTGTGAGACTTCTTGCGAACCCCAGTTATACACGTACCCCGCTCACACAGGGCCCTTTCGCGTGTGAAACTTCACACGAACCCCAGGTATACACGTACCCCGCTCGCACAGGGCCCTTTCGCACATGAGACTTCACGTGAACCCCAGGAATACACGTACCCCACTCGCACAGGGTCCTTTCGAGTGTAAAACTTCCCGCGAACCCCAGTTATACACGTACCTCACTCGCACTGGGCCCTTTCGCGTTTAAAACTTCCCGCGAACCCCAGTTAGACACGTACCCCACTCGCACAGGCCCTTTCGCGTGTGAAACTTCCTGTGCACCCCTGAAATACACGTACACGGAACCAATCGCGTGTGTGACTTCCCGCGAACTCCCAGAATACACGTACCCTGCTGAAATCGCGTGTGAAACTTCCTGCAAACCCCAGTAATACACATACCCGACTCGCACAGGCCCTTTCGCGTGTGAAACTTCACGCGCACCCCAGTAATACACGTTACCCGCTTGGCTTTGCTGTTTGGCAGCCCTGTAAACTGGTCCAGGGTTAGCGCAGCCCTTTGTGCTGGATTGGGGATTTTGATGGCTTTTCCTTGCGCGAGGGGGTTCTTGGGGGCGTAACTGGTGCTGCTGCAGGGTTGCTGCGCCACTCTGTGCCACGCCTGGTTTTGGAGGCTAAAATCCATGAATACGATGTGCACGGAAATCGATTTTAGCGCACGTGGCTGGCGCAGACATTCGCATGCGTACATGAATTACCCTGTAAATGCATTAGTTCACCATATTATAAAAATACTTCCAGTAACTTGGTACCCATATATTCATGTGGGACCATGGCAGACAGCTGAGCTGCCTACACATGATATGATATGATATGATATGATATGGCATTTGTAACGCGCCTATACACAAGTGTTTCAAGGTGCGACGAGGCAGGGGGGGGGAACAAGGGGAAGACAGACAACGATCCTACTAGGCCAGGTATCATTCAGACCGCGCAAGTGCAGGGGTAGGGGAAGGGAAAAGTGCAAGGGGAAGGGGAGGGGGAAGTGCAGTACAAGTAAGTAGAATAAAAATAAATAAATAAATAGGGCCAGCTGGTGGCAAGTGCAAGGTAAGTGCTGGCAAGTGCTGGGAAGGGGGGGCTGTAGGAATACAGAGACAGTCCCGCAGTGCAGGGGATGCGATGCCAGGGAGGCAGTGCAAGTGGAGAGTGGCTGGGCCCAGGACCGAGGTCGGTGAGAGGGGCCCAGTTGCAAATTCAGTGCAATTTCAGTGTAGAATTTAGCAGGGGAGAGGGACAGCGAAAGCAGAGGCAAAGAGGAAGGTTTTGAGGTGCTTCCGGAACCGGAGATGGTTCTCCTCAAGTTTCAGGGAGGCAGGAAGGCTGTTCCAGAGGGAGGCCCCTGCCGCGGAGAGAGATCTACCCCCAGCTCATTGCTTTGAGAAGCGGCTGACCCTGAGGGAGTTGGAGACGGATGAGCGAAGGGCTCGGGAAGGAAGATATTTAGGGAGAGACATATTCGTCTTTTGTGACTTCTCTACTACTGTGCTTTACTGAGGAAAATTTTCATATACTGAATTACCCTCTGATCGTGCAGGCTAAGGATCGTTCGGACGGACACTGGATACTCTCCCAAGGGACCTGGCAAGTAGGCAAACCACTGCAGAACTGCTCTGTCAAAGCCTATGCGTGTGACAGGGATGTCGAGGGCTTCCTGCTTGATGTTATCAAAGGCAGCTGAGAGGTAAAGAAGGATGAGTAAACGTGGGTCCCCTTTGTCCAGTATGTGTCATCTATAAAGTTTAGCTGTGTCGTGGGTTGGACTGCATTGGTAGTTCTGTAAGAAATTGTGCAGAGTTATCCTTTCATGCAACTGGATGGTGGTGGTCGTCAGTCTCTCTGACAAAGAATGGTGGATGTTTGATGGGTTGATAGTGGGCCAGGCCACCCAGGTTGGAGTATGGGTTTCTTTAGCTGGTGGAAGGATCTGCCCTGTTTTTTATATTTTTTTTGTTTATAGTTTTTAAAAACTTTACAAAAAATGTTTTCTAGTAAATTTCTTTTCATTGCAACATAATATACAAATCAAAACAAACACAAGTACATCATTTAAAAAAAAATAGAAATAGCCAGTAATTCATAAAACCAAATGTTCGACTGAATTCTAATCATAGAATATCATAGATATTTACCCAATTGTTAAAAAGGAAACAACTATTTTTGGAAAAGGAAACAATCAGTTCAAAACTCAAGATATACAGTAGATATAAATAAAAGGCTAAAACTAGTAGGCTAGATAATCAAGAAAAATATTCCATCGATAGCTAACCACAACCAAAATACTCTAAAACAATACATTTCAAATTAGCTTTTCCATTTAGTGTAAAAGGTCATTGAGTTGTTTTGCAAAATAATATTAACGGTTCCACAGTCAAATATTTCACTTTCACCGTGAAACACTTGTGTATAGGCATGTTATAAATGCCATATCATATCATATCATATCAAGGATAATACCCCTCTATTCGAATTTGTTGGATTTTGCAACTCAATACACATAAAACAAGGTGTACTCAAGGTGCCTACAAAGCATCTTTCATAAACAGCTGTCAGACACCTATGTATATACTCATACATTACATTTTTTTTATAGCAGTTTAAATCTATTTCAAAACTTCCAGTTGGCATGTCAATATCCTCATATCTACAAGTGAAAAATAAATCATTATTTATAGAGATCCAATTGCAGTTCCAAATTAATAAGGACATTGTCTAAGGCAAAGATTAGAGGTTTGTGAGTGCCAGTCATCATTCTAATCCATAGTTGTTCCAAATAATCTTCTAAAAAAGGATTAACAAACTTTTTAAATAATTCAGTATGAAGTCCTTTAAAATTGATTAATTCTAAGACTAATTGTTTAAGCGATTCCCTTTTCTCATAACAATTTGGAAATCTGCGATGAGTCAGAGATCTGACTTCTATCACATTCGTCCAGTTCGAAACCCGTTCATGGGTATGCAGTTGGTTCAATTTGAATCTTAAGTAAGATCCCTGCACAATCTTACTCGGAAACGAAATAATGTATGAAAGATGTAAATACCGGTTCCTTAGGTATTTTGCGTACTCAGTGTAGGTTTTATAATGCGGGAGTGATTCTATAGTAGAGATCCAATCCTTGTCATATAATCTCTTTTTTACATATTCAGGGCGAAGTACTAAGTCTACTTGTGAGACTTCTAAATCCGTCAGTATGGCATTCATCTGATTAGAATAAGAGCTAAGAAATTTGCAGGAATTGTTCAGTACCATAGACTTTAGTTTCATATATAAATAATGTTTTTCCGGTTCAAGGGTTTTCGCATAGGAGCATAGAGATCTCCATTTGTACCGACTAGCTAAAGAAATCAACCCAAATTCATGTCGAATGACCGTATTGTGTATTGACAATGCCAAGCGTAGAGCCGTTTTCAACCGCCGCCCTTGTATCGTGTTCAGGCATACATGTATATCACATAAGCACATGTCTGTACAATACACAATAACTGATTCGACTTTTTTGTTGAGAAATTCTAATAAAGGCAATAAAGAATATTTACAGATTTTTTTAAATATCACCTTCATTCGTGAAAGTAGCGGGCAAGCCTTTTCATTGAGAATGTCTGACCAGTGTTTTAAAGAAGAGTAATTACTCAGGGTATACCCAGGGTAAATCAGAGTGGATAACTGTTTAATTGGTGCTTAATTATCTCCCATTTAAACAGTTTCAATTTCTTTCCAGTGGAAAAATTAAACATCACAGTTTTTTCTACATTTGGACTAAGATTATGTGCTTCTGCAAAATTTGCAAAAGTATGCAATTTATTTTGCAGACCATATGGCGTAGCATCGAAAACAATAACATCGGCGAATGCGAGCCAATGTAACCGCATAGTCCCCAGGCGAGCCGCATAGAATCTGAAGTAGCCCATAGCATATCCAAATCACTCATGTATAGGTTATAAAGGGTTGCAGCTAATGTACATCCCTGTTTCAAACCAACAAACTTGGGGATGTTAGCAGTAGTTGCACCTTTGGTTATTGTTACCTGATAAGATGTACATGTATGAAGTTTTAAGATCCATAGGATGAGTTCTCTAGAAAAACCAAAATGGTCCATTTTCCTCCATACGGCATTTCTGATCACAGTGTCAAATGCTGCTGTCAAATCTATGGAGGCCATATAGATCGGAGATGAGCACGCTTTTTTAGTGTTTGCTAAGAGATGTGAAATGACAGTTGCATTGAGAGAAGTGCCCATTCCATTTCGAAAAAAATATAATTTCCAACAATATGTATTTCCATTTGAAATAGTAATAAAATCAAAAATACCTTAGCAGCTGCGTCAGTCAGTTAACGCTATGGGGTGGTAGTTCTCAGGTCACATAGCATCGCCCTTTTTATAAATAGTTACGATGATTGCGTTCACCCAAGACTCTGGGATGGTAAGAGTTGCCAAGATAAGATCTTATTTAATTTTTAATATACTAGCCCAAAGAGCAGGGTCGGATTTGAAAACACAAGGGGGAATACCATCGAGGCCGGCAGCTCTAGATGGATTAAGTTTTCCTTTGGCCCATACTATATCTGGAATAAGAAACTGCAATGATGGTAAGTGGGCAGCATCTGGAATGGAGTAGCTTAAATCCTTAAATTTTGTTGGTAAACTAAACTTGTTTCTTTATATGTTCCACCCAGACTTGCGCAGAAATACAAGATTCTCCCATAATATTTTGCGGCTGAGTTTGTTTCAGAAGCTTCCAGATATCTTTAGCATTTTGGGCACATATAAATCTAAGCATTTTAATGTTACCTTGGTAGTGGGCATCAATTCAGAGCCATTTAAGCTTCTTCTTATACAGTTGAAGTATTGCCTTTTTATTGTTCAAATAAACAGATGGCACGTTTGATCTTTATATCGAATGACTGATGATATGATACTTCATTCTTTCTTTGCGTCATGTGGAACCCCTTAATTATCTTATCAATAAGTCGTTTAGTCACAACTTCATAATAGATCATGGAGGTTAGATCTTGATTAATAAAATGCTCAAGGTTGAGACGCCATTTTTGCAATTTTACTACAGAGAGATTGATTCCAGCACAACGACAGATTTGTTCTGTCCGTCCTCAAAAGTCCTAAATGGGAATTAGATGGTAACAAGCAAACAGAATGTGTCAAATTAAGTTGAATAATTGCATGGTCACTGCTATCCATAGGATGGATGATGATGTTAGATGCCAGATGCTGACAAGATTTTGATTCCCAAAAACAAAATCTATCTTTGAGCTGGAGCCACCTCGTTTCCATGTATATAAAGGACCATCATTTTCAAAAGGCACCAGTACCAAGTCCCAATTACAAAAGAAGGTAACCCATTGAGATCCTCTGTAACAATATGTCTGATTGTGTATAGAGTGCACCACCCCCGGTCCAGAAGTGGTATTAGAATTACAACAGGAATTGAAATCTCCTCCAATTACAATATCACATTCAGAATGGCAAACAAAGGCATTTTCCAGTATTGAATCCAATTCATTAAATATCGTATCTTGTAAGACTTTGGCGGGGTTCCAATAGATGTTTATCAAAAGAACAGACCACTGAGCAATATTGTGAAACTTCAATGAAATTACCATCAGATGATCAGGATCTGTTTGGCAGTACATGATAGAGAGTTATTGACTCCAATTGCCAAGCCAGCTGAAGGGCGACCAGATAACCCTTGAATGACATTAACACAGAACATTTCATAACCATCCAGAGTGAAATCAGTTAATTTCTTGGTCGCCTGAATAAAGACTACATCTGGTCTCGCAGACAAAGAAAGACAACCAAAAAAAACAACCAGGTTATTGTGACCACATTCGTTCCAGGAAAAAAGGGATAGCTTGGAGCACAAATATGGCTATGTTGATTTGGAATCAAATGACATGGATGTAATCGTTTTTATAAGAGGCTCCACCCAGGGCCAGCCTTTAATACATCCTGCCATAGACAAAAAATGTGCAATGTTTGAATTGGTTTCTTGGTCAGCACCAATACCTGGTTTGTTATGCTCATTCTCTCTCTCTATTTCTGGGTCCTGGAAATTCAAAAATTCCAGGGCATCAGATTCGGTGTCAAACTGATGCAATTCAAATCCTAATTCGAAAAGATCAGACCTATGGACCCATAGCAATTTTTTGAATAATTGATGAAGCCAAACAACTTAACATTCTGTAATTATTCTCCTGTGACAGTGATATCCGATCAAAATCTTTTGATAGCAAATTACGTAAGGCAAGGATCTGACTGATAACCTCCAGAGTTTGTAGACGATTCATACGAGTCTTTCCAAGTATGTTGCGACAACCTCTCCATCCAATATTATTATTCAGAGTTGGAGGGTTTTTCAAACTAGGTTTGACCTCCTTAGATATATCCTCTAATATTGGATTACCTTTCAAAGAAGTTGGTATCAGTGGAAAAACTGCACTTGTTTCTTTGTCTGGCAAACTCAGGGCACTATTAGAAGAATTTGGTTGATTTCCACTAGAGTCTCCTGGGACCTGACTAAAAATGAGTGAGTTCAAATTATCATTAGAAATAGAGCCATTTTGAAGCGCATGCCTTAATGAGGATAGTATTAAAGAATGCAAATTAGTTTGCAAGGGACATTCCTGTAGCTTAGAACATGAAGCATTAGCCAATACGTCTAGATGTAGTGAATTGGATTGAGGAAGACATTCCTGCTTAGAAGAACTTGTAGCTTTTGCCAAAGCAGGGGCAGAACAATTTTCATCACTTCCACCATTGCCCTAACCTCTGGGCGGGAGGTTAAATTCCCCAGTCCTGTTAGAGGTTTTTCCAGGTGTCTCAACTGCGTAGAATCAACAGCTTCAGCATATGATCTGTCAGCAAATTGACCACACGAAAATGGCATTTGTAAGTGGAGGAATACCCCATGGTTGGGTAAAATAGATGGAATAGATGGTCTCATAACAACAGGTTTAATGCCTTGACACGGATATAAATTTGACAAGAGGGATTGAGTAATAGGCCCTTGCAGTAATTTCTCCTGCCCCCCGTCAGTACCAATCCTAAGGGATAATTCAGGGTTAGTCGCTTTGGTCTTAGTATGAGCAGGTCTCGGAGAACTGGCAGTATTTTTCGGTAGATGGAACTTTTAGTTCCTTGGGCAATAAGTGCAAGCGACTCTCTTCTGTTAGTTGGGTCAGGTCTATTACTACCTCATCAATAGAAATCACCTGCAAATCCTGCAGTTCCTTCTTCTGTTGTACAATGGAAGAGGTTACTGGGATATTTTTATTAGCCATGTCTTTGCACTTCTTTCTAGTTGCCCTCCGTTTACCAGCCTTCCACAGAAGGCGGTTGTGGCGACGTGACAAAGGCATCGCTACATCATTCAATTTTTTCCCGTCCAATTCTTCACTTTTGATTAAATTAGTGAGCGCTGTGGGACTATTGGGATGAGACACATCATTACCAGAGGAAGAACTGACATTTCCTTGTGTAGCAGTATAGTCAGTATCTTTACTAATTTTCCCCTTCAAAAAGTGAAAATGTATTTGACCTTTAATGTCTTTCATATCCTGGATTGTATCTCTCATTTCCTGTGAGAGATCTGCCACCGTGGCCATTAAACATGCCATCTCCAATTATTTGCCCTTATTGTTGCTATTAACAAGGACATCATTGCCAACGTGTTCAGAATCTGATCCTGCACCATCAAGGGGAGTACCAGTTAAACAGTCTGTGTTTTCTGATTCATATGGGAAAGCCTAGTAGAAGCAGCACAGCAAGCAAGAATTTTTCCTTTCAGATCCTCATGAAATTCGTTGTCCATTTGACGGCAGGTTTCCCTTGCCGTCATAAAACCCTCTAGGTGATTAACTTTTGACAGAATAGACGAGATAGAGACTTTGATTTCTGTAATTTCTAGGTGGGTTACCTCATGGCCCTTGTCAAGTAGATCCAATATTCTTACAATTACTGGAAAAGTGTTAGGTTCTTCTGGTTCATGTATTGGGGACTGTCTAGAACTCAACGCGGGAATCAGAATAGTATGTGAACCCCTGGGTATCTCTTTTCTCTCTCCCCCAGATTAAAGTTACTTGGAACAGTAGTAAAAGAGGAATTCTGGGGACCATCATTATTAGGCAGTGGATTATTGCCAATGTGAATGGGAGACAACTCATCCAGAATGTACCTTGGAATGGGTTATCAGGGGTAAAAGTTAGTCACCATCATGATTTCCCAAGATTTTTGAAGCAGTTGTAATTCTTGGTTTTCTTACATAGGGATTTCCCCGAGAGTAAAGAGCCACTTCATCAATCCCATTCAAAGGGGCCTGATACGGGGTACACACACCCACAGAAAATCTGACTCGTTTATCTAATTCCTCTACCATTGCTGGTCCAAGGATGGAGCAATCATTAATAGGATTAAGATGAGAGTCAATTGATCTTTGAGATTGAGGAGAAGCCTCAGATAGCATGCCATTGTCTCCCATCATATTCTTTATGGATTGTTCTTGAAGGTTTACTTCTTTAAGTGAGTATGTGTAAGTCTGTTGGTTCAATGGGGAGGTAAGAGATGTGATGTCATGATCGATAACGCTCAAAGCATTGCCTAATTCACACACATTACCATCTCCAAAGGGGAGTTGAAATGACATAGATTTACTCCAACATTGTGTATGCAGGGACCTTTCCCGTATAGGGACCTCCCTTTCTAAACCCTGAGAGATGTCAGGGAGCTCAGTTAATACAATGACGTCATACGGGTACTTTCACCCCCACCGTTGTTATTCGGGAGTTTCTATACATCTGCCACTTCGCAATATAGCACCACCCACCATTTTGTTCTATAGTCAAGGCAATGTTATTAGGGCGTTTGATGAATCCTCACAAGTTCAGCGAACAGATACACGTGAATTTAACAATTTGTTCGAATTCAGTAGCAAATGCTCACTTGACTATGATTTTTTTTTAAACATATTTTATTGGTTTTTACAACATACAAAACATAACCAACACACCCGACTGTTGCGATTATTTCCAGCATGGCATTCGTTTCATGTTACATATTACAGTCAACCCCCTTCCCACCCCTTTAACTCGAGCTTCCCCTCATTGCCTCACATTTCTCTAATCCGGGGGCAATTCCCCCTCGTCATTTCCACTAGCATCACTTTCGTTGGAATCGATGATGGAAGATCCCGCCAGTGTGGCAACCATTTGCCTCCAAGCTATAAGTGGGCCCACTTCCTCTCCCCCCCTACTGACTGCTTTGTACCACGCCGTGGTCTCAGCGTCAGCCCATTTCAGGAGGTTGTTCCACCACACTTCCAATCTGGGCCTGTGAGCTGCTTTCCAACCCATGGCTATTCTCCTTTTGGCCAGGATGTATGCCAGGTCCTTGAGTTTACTGAGGTGTTTTAAATTCCGAGGTCTCGCAAATCCCCCCAACATGCATGCAAATACAGATTCCACATTCAACTTAATCCCCTTCTCGGATAATCGTAGCTTGACTTCACCCGAAAATCTCCCCACCTCCGGGCAGGCCCAGAACATATGGATCATCCCAGCATTCACCTCCCCGCACCTGGGGCATTTTTGTACGTCTGGGCCCCCAAATTTGGCAATCCTTAGGGGGGTCATGTATGCCCTGTGGGTGATATTTAACTGCATCTGCTGTAACCTGGCATTTCTGGACACCTTTTTGTGGTATCTCTGGGCTCTTTCCCACTGTCCGTCTTGCATGAGTTCTCCCGCATCTTCCTCCCACTCTTTTCTCAATTGGGGCAGCTCCTTGCTCACTCTGGACATCACTACTTCATATATCAGAGATATTTCATGCCCTCCCTCCGAGATATCGTACATCGTCTCTATGGCTGCATCCGGCTGCTCTGCCAGTGCTGCCTTGGACCACGTCTCCTTTACCCGTTTAATTATTCTAGTGTACTTAATGTACTGCCCACTGTGTACCCCCACTATCGCATGAAAATCCAGTGCCTTCCCCTCTTGCCATATAGCTCCCAGGGTCGCCAGGCCCACCGGTTCCCAGTATTTGCGGATCCCTCTCCTTAGTTGCTCCTCCGCCCCGCATAGTGCCACAAGTGGCACCTGCGGGGAGCTAGGGGTCAGTTTCCCCACCACCGTGCACACCTTACGCCACGTCTTCCAGCCCAGTAACAGAAATCCCAGGCACCCCCGCAGCTCTGATTTCGGTAACCATATTAGTTCTTTTAGGAAGTAGGGTTCGCATTCGCCCCTAAGTAGTCTAGATTCCACCGTCTCGTCTTCCGACAGCCATCTAGCCACATATTGTAGCAGCCCTGCCAGGTGGTATATCTCGAAGTTTGGCAGCTTAATGCCCGCTCTATCGTACGTATTCTGCAGTTTCCATAAGGCTATTCTGTTCCTAGAGTTATGCCATAGGAAACCTCGGCTCTGGAGTTTGGTGAAGAAGCATCTGTGCAGCATGTACGGGATGTTTTTGCGAAGTAATGTAACAGCCTGGGTAGGACCACCATCTTGAGCGGGGCCGCCCTCCCCACCATGGCTAGGGGGATTTTTGCCCAGAACTGCATGCTGTTCTTAATACCTTCCACCACCCTGTCCGTGTTATATTTGTTCTCATCTGCGGTCGTGTGATATATATTAATCCCCAAGTAGCGGAATGTTCTGGTCTGCCATGGTATCCGCAAAGTGGGCAAACTACCCTGTGGGACTCTCGTGTACCTGCCCAGGCGGAACATGCATGACTTCTCTGGGTTAACTGCTATGCCCGAGAGGGTGGCGTAGTTCTCCATCACCACTAGGACGTATTGCAAGTTCTCCTCAGGGAAGAGCAGGTACAACAACATATCGTCCGCATACAACGATATCAAGTGCGGTCCCCCTTTAGTTTGTACTCCTATTTCCTCGTATTGCTGTCTTAGGCAGATTGCTTACGGTTCCAGGGCCAGGATATACAGCTTCGGGGACCATGGGCATCCCTGTCTCGTACCTCTGCTGAGCTGCCATTTGTTCGATATATCGCCCCCGTTTTAACCCTGGCTATTGGGGAGCTGTACACCATTTTTACCCATCGCAGGTACTCTTGTCCCATGCCATACTCTTTCAGGGCCGCCAGCGTCCATGGCCACCTTACTTTGCTGGTGGCCATGGATGCTGGCCATGGATGCCAGCTGGTCTGATAGCACAGCGAGTAGAGCGCTCTCTTTGACATCTGTGCAGAGCCTGCTGATGCAGGTGCGAATCCCGGCAGGGCCAAACTCAGCCTTTCAAACTTCCAAGGTCGATAAATGACCACCACACACCCTGGGTAATAATAAGCAGCGCTCAGATACCTGAGGGTTTGTAGCGCTATATAAATGCTAAATTATTTATTATTATTATTATTATTATTATTATCATTACCGAGTCGAAGGCCTTCACTGCATCTAGTGAGACTATTGCTATCTCGCCAGGGCCCTTCTCTGCCTGTTCTATGACATGGTGCAGCCTTCTGTGATTCTCCGTAATGCTCCTGCCTGGGATGTAACCCGTTTGGTGGGGGTGTATGAGTTTGGTAATCACCTTTTTCAATCGGTTAGCCAACACTGTCATTAGGATTTTGCTATCCTGGTTTAACATGGACAGGGGTCTGTACGACCCACAATCCGTGCTTGGCTTGTCGGATTTAATAAGCGGGATGATTATCGCCTCCGACTCCGGCAGAGTCCCCCTCTCAAAGGCCTCGTTTAACATTGCCAGCGGTGGGGGGAGCACTTCCTGCCTATATGCTTTGTAGAATTCGCTGGGGAGGCCATCCGTCCCTGGGGCCTTGCACATGGGCAGGTGTAACACCGCTGTCTGCAATTCCTCTAGAGTTATGGGGGCATCCAAGTTCTCCCTTTCTTCCTCGCTCAATTTTGGTAAACCCATGTCTTCCAGCATTTCCTGTATCTCCTGTGCTGCGGGCTCTCCTGGGTCCTCATACAGACGTTTATAAAATCTATAAATCCCCTCATTCACTCCCTCTTGGGTATTCCAGACCTAGCCCTCTTCCCCCAGTATCTCTCTAATCGCTGGCCGCGGTGTCTCGTTCTTATATAGCCATGCGAGCAGCCTCCCCGGTTTGTCCCCCCCAGCGTGCTGCCTCTCAACATATTTTTTGTAGTTCAGATTACAGAGCCTCTCCCAGAGTCCCACGCACTCCTGTTGTAGTTGGCCCACTCGCTCAGCGTCCTTCTGTGAGGTGCTCCCTTTCCGCATAATTCCTTCTAGTTTCCTCTCAGTCTCATGCAACTCTCGCTCTATACCCCCTTGGAGCCCTCTGGATTTAGATATGGCCGCCCCTCTGACCACCACCTTGAAGGCCTCCCATAGGGTTCCCTCTGACTACACACTCCCCGTGTTGTTGTCGAAATACCCGATTATTTCCTCCCTGAGGTCCTTTTGGAAAGCAGTGTCTTTCAGCGCTTGGTCCCTAAGCCTCCACGTGGGGATTCTAGCTCTAGGAGGCTGGTGTTGCCAGGCCAGGACCAGAGGGGAATGGTCCGATAATATGCACACCTTGTATTCTGAGTCAGTCATTTCCCCGGCCAGTTCCTGGGTGGTGAACATATAATCCAGTCTCGTGTGCAGGTTGTGTGGGGCAGCATAGTGCGAGTAGTGCCTATCGTTTGGGTGTTGCTGCCTCCATATATCTACTAATCCAAAATCTCTCAGCAAGGTCTGTAATGTTCTTGCCGTAGGGGTGGGTTTGTCTAGTTTGGTATCCGACCTGTCCATTTTGGGGTGCAACGTACAGTTAAAGTCCCCTCCCCATATGACCGCGCCTCCTAAGTGGGGGCTAAGTTTGTGGTATAGTGTTTTGAAATAAGCCACTGTATCTTGGTTGGGGGCATATGTGTTTATGATGCACAGTTCTCTGTTCTCTAGCAGCCCCCTCATCACTACCATCCTCCCATCTGGATCTACTGTGGTTTGGAGCAGTGGGAAGGGCACATGTGGTACCACCCAGGTAATCACCCCCCTAGCGTAAGCTGAATATGTTGCGCCAATGGTGGTTCCTCTCCACTTTCTTCCCACCACCTCTTGTCTCTCTCTAGTAAGGTGGGTTTCTTGCAGCAGGGCTATATCTAGTTTTTGCCTCCTCAGGTACATCATAACCTTGTTCCTCTTCAGGTAGCTGTTGAGGTCCCTGACGTTCCAGGTCACTATTCTAAGTTCTTCCATCGTCAACCATATTTATCCCCTTCCCTCCGCCCCCTCCTTCCCCTCTTCCAGTTAACTTGGCCTGAGTATTAACTCGTTCCCCGTGCTTTTTCAACATAAACTCCCCAACTACCCCCCTTCCCCCGGTCTTCCCAACTAACAACACTGCACCCCCCCCCCATCCCCCTCCCCTCCCAACTGTTGCCCAGCTCCATCCCTGGATCTCAGGCTTACCTGCGCTTGGTTCTTTAACTCGGCAATGCCGGTCTCAAGAACCCAGCAGGGGGTTGCCGTTCTAACGGCGGCCCAGCTAAACTAGCTATGGGGGTATAAGAGCGAGCTCCTCAGACCTCCTGCAATTTGCTCTATTTTGCCCATCGCGGGCTCCTCTGCATATGCCACCCGGTGCTTAACTATTACTGCTGGCATCACCCTATCTTATATTCCAGTCCCAGTGTCAAGTTGGGCAGCGCCTTGTGGCCAGCCGCCTCAATTCTACTTATCTGCTCCGGCTTCCTTCTAGTTGTCTGATTTCAACGGGCAGTTCTGGGCATCCAGCCACTCCATTGCATCCACAGGGGAGTTGAAGAACAGGGCTCTGTTGTTATGGTACACCTTCAGCTTCGCCGGGTACATCAACATGTATTCGTAGCCCGCCTCTCGCAATCTTCTCTTCACGGCCCCATAGTTCATACTTTGTCTCTGCACCAGGAGTGTATAGTCCGGGTACGCTGTGATGTTCGCTGATGCCCCTTGTATTGTGCCTCCTTTCAGGAAATGCTCAAGGATCTTCTCCCTATCACGATAGTTCAGTATTTTGGCTATTATCGGTCTTGGGGGAGCACTTAGTGGCGGCCTCCTGGTTAAGGCTCTGTGAGCTCTCTTGACTGCAAAGCCCTGTGAAAGCACCCCTCCTTCTATTTCTTGCAGCAGCATCGTCGCGACATATTCCGTCGGGTTAGATCCCTCTGGCCCTTCTGGGAGCCCCACAAGGTGTATATTATTTCTTCAAGCGCATCCCTCCGCTTCCTCCGCCCTATTCTCCAAGTTGCTCACCCGTTGTTTCAGAATGTGGATTTCCGATGTGTGGGACGCGCATGCCGTAGTGTTTGGGGCAACATCTTTTTCAAGCTCGCCTGTGCGCTCCGCCAGTGCCCTTACATCTTGCCTTACGAGGTTCACGTCCTCCTGGACTTCTCCGACTTTGAGCTCCAGTGCCGCTTTCAATTTCGTCATGGCAGACTCCAGCTTGGTTTCCCACGTGAGTTTCAGATCGGCAATCACTTCCAGGATCTGCTGGTCGTTTCGTGTCGTGGTAGAGTCTGTAGAAGGGGTCCTGTCTTTACTCCTGGCTCCTTCCGCCGCCTGCGGGGACCTAGCAAACTCCTCCAGCGTGGGTTGTTTCGCTTTGATCTTGGCCTGTCTGCCGGCCATCACGCTGCTGCCGCAAAGCTTCTGTGTGAGTGTGGCATCCGGTGTTACCAGGCCTATTTATGACCGGCCGTGGCACCGGCGGACGGCTGTGGTTTGGCCCCCTTTTGCGCTGTGATTTGACCTTCGAGTGGGTTGTATCCTCCCATGTTACTGGCTGCTGTTGGCACCGCTGCCTTAGTGGACCTTGGTGTACTGGCCCGTATTGGGCCTTATGTTGGCTACACCTCCAGTACTTACAACTTTCAAGTGCTGGCTTTGAGGCGGGGTCAGCCGTGCTTGTATGTGTTTGCGGTGCTTCCCACTGGATGAGCGCCTTAGGTTTGTCCCATTTCTTTACGGCCTTGTGGGTTCTCACTGCCCCGCTGTGTTGGCCTTGATAGCTATTATGTGCACCTCCCTGCTGTGTTGCCGCACCGTGGTTTGCCCTTCCAGTCTGCTCCCATGGGCACCCCTGTAGCCCTTCTGCTCCGCTCACCGCCTGCCCACTGGCGCTTCCATCTGTGATTTAACTGTGCGCCCCACCCTGACAGTGTCCGCCAGGCACCTGGCTTTGTGGCAATGCACCCTTACAGTCCAACTTCCCGGACCGGGTGTCGGGGTCGTGTGCGGGGTGCCGCACATTGGCGCCGGCTACCTCCCGGGCCAGGGCTGGGTGCTGCAGCCTACCTTGCGGTTGTTTCCGGGTCTCGTGTCCCTGCTGCTGCGTTAGAGCGTCTGGTGCGGTCCCCCGCCAGCTGTGCCTCGGGACCTCACACCGGTTCCCGTCCCTCGCCAGTGACAATCTGCACTCCGGTGTATTGGGCAGCACCAGACCCGCCCACTTACTTTGTTTGCAGCGTATTTAGTTCAGGGATGTCTTATTCCCTTATGTTTGACTCCTAGGCGCGCCTTAGTGTGTGGGCTTGTTTCCTCAGTACAGCCCGCCTTTGTCGTGCCTCCACTCACGGCTGGGTCAGCGTGGCTTCTGTGTAGCTGCCCTGTATTAGGTGGCCATTCATGCAGTGGTGGCTCCGTCTTCCCTCCCCCTGTTGTTGTCCTGCTCTGCCCGTCCGCTTGCACTCCGCTCCACGGGCACCCCAACGAGCTTATGGAGCAAGTATGAGCTCCTGATCCTGCTGTCTGCCCGCTTCCTCTTCACAAAGGGCGCGCTGCCATGCAGAATGGAGTGCACCCCGTCCATCTGCAATATTTGCCACTGAGGCTCTAGTTGGAGCGTCTGCTTTTCTTCGCCCGCTGATGGCGTTCTCGGGATATGCTTGCGCCTTGTATTTGCAGCATACGCTGCGTTCCCGGCTGGTCGCGGGTGCTGCCACTCGAGGTGCTCGCTGAGCCCTCCTCTTCAACGACCGTCTTACTCCTTTGTTCGGCAGACGGGTCCGGCTGCCATCTTCCCCCGGGAACGCCATCTCTCGCCCTTATCACAGTTTTTGCCGTAGCTGCATAGCTACCTTACGGATTTCAGCCGGGATGCATTCATTCTGTGCTGCAGAGGATCCCACAGCGTTAGGTATTTTGCTGGTTGCAAATGCTCCAGTTTTAGGTGTCCATATACCGCAGGATCATCACGGATCTGCAGGAGACGGTCTGAAGCACGTCTTATGTCATGGCTGCTTGGCCACGCCCCCCTGCTAGCTTGACTATGATATAGAAGTCTATGAACACTCGTCCTTAATGTAAATAGGGTCAGAATTCCTAGTATGGAACTAACCTAATGCAGAACCCGCCGCTACGCCAAACAGCCAAACGGTCACAGAACACTTGCGAACACTTCTAATGCGCACATGCTGCGCGTGCCCGGAGGTTTAGTAGCAAGTGTGGGCCAATGGAAACACAAAGGGGGCGGAGCAGCCGGCAGGGCTGGGGGCAGGTCTAGGAAAAAAAGAGAAGCAAAGCTTCAGTATCGGGGCCGACGTTTGAACACGAACACAAAGAGTATCACAGCAAGTCACACAAAGAGTATCTCCATGTGCTAAAAGTTCAATAATTACTCGTGAGTCCAAGAACACAAACGAAGTAGCCCTGTTTTTGTACTGAATCTGGGAAGGTGCCTTGTGTGAGGGATGAATTGATGACATTAAGAAGTTGTGCAAGTGCTTGCCCTTTGACTTTCGGGATGCCAATGGGGAGAATGTAGAATTTGTATTGGGTTTGGGGGCCGGGAGAGTATTGGTTAGGTCTTCTGGAGAGATTGTTTCTAATTTGTTCCACCTTGATATGTTGGGGGCTAGTATGGGTGGCGATGCCTGTGATGTCAGAGATAAGGCCCTTGCTTGGTTTGCTTCATACCTTGGCCCCCAGACTCTTTCAGGTGTTCTGGAACAGCCTTACCTCCCTACTCACCCCCCTTACTGTTGACGTTCCCCAAGGGTCTGTCCTTGGTCCACTTCTGTTCACTCTCTATACTTTAACTCTTGGTGCCCTGATCTCCTCTTACACCTTCTCCTATCAACTCTTCACTGATGACATTCAGATCTTCTTCTCCTTTCCATACTTCTCCAATGGGTTGTTATCAGAAATGTCAAACTGTCTCTAAGCTATCAAATATTGGATGGCATTTCACTTGCTCATGCTCAACTCCACTAAGACAAAATTTCTCTGCTTCGCAGCCAAACAATCTTCCTTTCTTCCTCTTCTTCTCCCCTACCTTCCTTACTGTGCTTCCACTCATTACCTAAGTGTCATCTTCGAGCCATCACACAACGTCTTGCTCTTCATCTCCAAATCTACCACTGCAGCCAGACTCAATGTCACGCCGCCTGTCCTGGGGTCTCCTTACCCGCTACGGCGCTCCCCGTCTTGGAGGTTGTATCCCCGCTTTCGGCTTCGGGGTCCGGGGTTGTCCTGGGTCTCGGGCGCTTCCGGGTCTCCTGTGCGCACTGCTTTGCGCATGCGCGGGCGCCCGCTCTCCGTACATGCGCGGTGCGCAGGATGCTCGATTCGGGGAGATATGCGGCTCAAGCCTCGTTGTGGGGTATCCAATGCCTGGGAGACGGCAGGGCTTGCGTTGCAAGCCTCCCAGGTGCTGGTGGGCCTATTTAAGGAGCCCTGATCCTTTTCCAAACCGCGTCTCAACGCGGTTTGTTCGGATCGTGTCTTCTCTGCCTTGTGTTGCCTTCCTGTTTTCCTGTTTCCTGTTGCCTTCCTCCTGCCCTTGCCCTGCCTGGGGTATTCCCTGTCTACCTACCTGTTCTGCCTCGCTCCCTCCATCCTGCTTCCTTCCTGATTCTGAGTTCCCGCTGGTCCTCCTTGGTTCTGGTCCCTGTCATTCCTTTGCTGCCTGCCCGGCTCAGTCCTTCCTGATTCCATCTGGCTCTGAGTTCCCTCTGCTCCTTCTGGTTCCCGTGCTCATCTCGTTTACCAGCCTGCTCCTCCTGCTGCCTAGTCTTCGCTCCTGGAGGTACTGTTCTGCTTCTGGTCTCCTGATCTTCATCAGCTTCCCTCAGGATCACACTGCCTCCTGTGGACCTTGAATCTTCTACTCAGAGGCTCCCCCTGCCAGTGCTTGCACTGTCCTAACGCCACTCAAATCAGGGGTGAGCCAACCCGTGGCGTTGGGAGCCGGTTCACCTCCAATCCGGTTCCATTCGGGCTGGTGTTGGGCTGGTTCCCCGCGCCATCAGTCACGTCTCCTCGGATCATCTGACAGCCTGGCCTCATCACCAAGGAACCCAACCGGACGAACAGGTACGCAGCGTTCCCGTGACGCTATTTACAACACTCAACATAGCTCAATATCAAAAAAATCTTTTATCTTCCTTTCAATACTGCTAAAGTCCCTAGTCCTTTCTAGATCTGACTACTGTTCCATACTGCTCTTCCCAACTAAGCTTTTTCACCTCTGGGCAAAGTCCTCACCTTCGCGGTCTGTACACTTTTCAACCTTTCTCGTTTTACCGCTACCTCCTTTGCCCGTTGCCAGATTGGCTGGCTATCCATGGAACCAAAGCCAAAGTATAAACCTCTCGTCATCTTCAAAACTATTCATGGACTCGCTCCGCCCATCTGCTTATCTCGCTCCTCCTCCTCCTTGCTCGCTAAGATCATCCTCAGCTCACCAACTTGTCACCGCTTGAGCCCCCTGTGCTACCTCTCATTTCCGTTCTCTCTGCTTGCTTCCCTACTCTGGAATGCTCTCCCTCGCCGTACTACTCCAACTCTACCACTATTTAAATGCAACCTCAAAGGCCTCCTTACTTCTGAAGAACCTGTTTCCTAGCACTCTAGGCTACTGCATCACCCTGTTTTCATCTCTCATCTCTCTATACCATTCAGGGACATCGCTACAGCACTTTTCCGACAGCCCTCCATCCTTAATTCAGCACTTTCTCCACCATCCCATTCCTGTGTTATTCTATTCTGTCCTTGTACCTGGTTAATGTTTCCACCTTCCCCTACAACATCTGGTGTTCAAGTCAAATTCTCTCACCCCATTGTAAAGGACCCATGTCCTCCGCTCTGTTATCAGTAGTACATTCTGTAAGTGTTTTGTGCCATAAATGCATTACTTTCCCTGTGATTTTTTATAAATGTATGTGTTTGGAGCTGTCTGTGTCTTGCTTTATCTTTATCTAGCTGTTGATGACCTTGCACTTGTCTGTGGATTTTGGTATTGCAGCATCTGGCAGTGGGATGATGCAGCGCTTCACAATGTGGAGGACCTCTCTGCTCTTGTTGGATGCTGTGGGATGTATTTACCCATGCATCCGAGCCCTACCTCAAAACTGTGCAGTACTGACATGGAAAACCTCATGATGGCCAGAGCTTCCCAGAAAATGCACAGGGAAATGCATGAAGAATAGGCTGCCACTCATTTTGCCGATGTTATGGGCACAGAAGGACACTGCCTAAAACCACCATTGGACTACCCACACAGTAGTCTGAAACCATTGGGAATGGCAATGCTGATTGCCAAAAGCAAACCCATAACTGTTGGGAATTCATTTTCTTAAATCCCAAAAAGGGGTGCAGTACCAGTACTCACCACTATCCAAAAGCCGGCATTTTAAAACAACACCAGATTTTACTTTTTGCAAAACTGAATAAATGAACCCAAAACAGGCCAAAGAAAGACTTACTGAGAGGTGGATCCAATGTAAAGTTATATTCTGAAGTGACTTGAAGGTTTATAACAAGACTGGCTGCGCTGTGGATTTCAGCAGTTTAAGTAAATTTGGACTGAAAGACACTAAAAAAAAAAATCTAAATGTTTAAATTGACTGAGTGACCTACTTTTGAGTGTCACATAGGTTGCAATTGTTTAAATGTCATAGTTTTAAACTTAGAATCAGCCTTCTAGCTGCATATGTGAAAATGTTTAGTTTTATTTGAATGCAGAAACTGGGGAACAGAAATGACAGCTTAAAGAGATTCCAATTTGCCTGGCAACTACCCCCATCAGGAGTGAAACTTGAGTCACAGCTGTGCTCCCAGGCCTAGCTGCCCTTTTGCTGCTCACACTAAGGATATGCCATCTATCTGATAATTGAATTACCTGTGCTCTGCAGGAAAGTGAACAAAGCCCTGTCCTGGCTCAGGCAAAGGTTTTATTGGCAGGAGTCGTAAATGGTCGTAAAAAGTGGCTTCCTCCTGAGGAAAGGGGAGGGGCACTGCCTGTGAGAGCAAGCTGGCTTGGCAGAACTGGATAAACCAGTATTTCTACCTTGTGCTGAGAGGAAACCACACCCCTTTGTAGCCAGAATATTGTTTAGAAAAAGATGGATCATTCATAGAGCGGACATGTGAAAATTTTATAAATGATACCATAATTCTTGTGATTTTTCTGCCCACATTTTAAGAGGTTTTTCGACCCGGTGGCGTGTTCAGGGGGGTTTTAGCGGAAAAGTGGATATTACTCTAAATGTATGCATGTTAAAAATCTGAAACTTCATCAGTTAATGTCCATACTCCCTGCACACATGTATGTAAAGTTGGGTCAATGTCAGATAGTGAAAAATCAGTTAAAAAGTCAATTATGTGCCATTTCTGAATGCAAGCTCTTAGAAACAGCAGATTTGGACAGAGACATGGCTAAATTCAGCCACACCATGTATATGTAATTTCAAGCAACTGTGTAACTGTGAAATATGTCTTTTATTATCCAATATAGAATGTGTGCAATCTGACAGAGGAGTGTCCTATCTGCAAGCCATAAAATGACATCCCTCTGACTCACAGTTCATTCCCCAATCAAATGATAAATGGAAGTTTGACCAATTAGAAGCTGAGAGAGAGGTAGGGTCAGTGATGCTAGAACACACCCACATTCTAAACACATAAAAGCAGACAGACAGGACAGATAGGGACCTTCAATTCCATCTGCAGCGGGACGCTCTGCCGGAAATATCCATACTTTACCTCCATCAAACCTCCAGAGAGCCAAACTAGAGACTTCAATCTATCCAGAACTAGAGACCCAGACCAGAGAACCAGAGAGAGCTGACCCAGATCACTGTGAAGTGCAGAGACCAGAGGCGAGTTTAAAACCTGACCAGATCCATGGCGAGGCCCATTTCACTCAAGAATATAGTGTGAGTACCTAGAAAACTGTGCAGAACCAATCTCCTAGTTAAAATAATATAATTCAATCTATTTAATCTAAGTAGAACTGCCTCCTAACTGTCACCTGTCATTTGTAAAGCTGTCACTTGTCATTTCCTAGTTGCAAGCTGCACTTGTCTTTTTGAACTTTAAAATTTCAAATCTGAAAAACGACCTTCACAAAATCGCTCATATCTCCGCAACCGTTTGTGCTAGAGACTTGGCTTTCCTAGGACCCCAAAATGATAGAGATAGTCCTTGTGGTTCCTCTGTAATAGCGCTCGGCGGATCCGCGAATTTTGCCGCGATTTGCAAATTTCTTCACGTGTAAAAAGACAGCAGTTTTGCTTTTCCTTGCCAAAAACTTCGTTTACCTGCTAGTTACTACTAAAGCATTGTTAAGGTGATCCTGAATTCATAGAGAGTAGCTATCACTCACCCTGAACCTCTGAAAGGGAATTAAAAGCATTTTAGCATATTTTTTAATTCATTGCCAGCACATATCAAAGCAATTTGGGCCTGTGTTTTCAAACTTCTGTAGTCTAAGCTTGCTGGGGTGAACTGATTTACATTGATTGCATTTCTGAGAACTGTGTGTTTTCCTTCCATTTCCTTGCCTTGCATCAAGGGGGGGAGGGGATTGCCAGAGAAAAGTGATTACATTGTTTGGTTGAAATCATATTGAGTATTTTCTGTACTGCATTCATTGAATATTGCATCCACCTGAGCTTACATAAAGCATCCTCTACCACATTATACTTTTGTTCCTATTTACCAGTGTGCTACCTTATCCATTTCATGTCAACTCATTAGTGATTATAAGAAGTGTGCTAGTGCCAGATTCTCCGTTGTTGATCTTTATCATATCAGATTAAGTGTGCTACTCAATTATTAATTTATTATAAAGTGTGATATATATATATATTTTAAATTATCAAATAAACCTTTTAAACTTGCAAAACAGAACTACTTCTTGGCTCAGTGGGGTCAGGGGGATTCCAAGAGAGGGGTGTTATATAGGGGTAGTCATCCAGAACGCATGAACTGGACATAAAGATATATCAATAAGGGTTTTCATTCAGTATTCTAGACTAGGCGTTAACTTAGCTGTAGTGCTGAATTGAATCCTCTTACAAATTGGGGGCTCGAGCCGAGACGTTGGGTTAGATTTACCATTTGTGCAGCTTAATACAGTGTGCGAACTGACGGGATACATACATCCGGTCGGATCACCACGCTGCATTACGCTGTGAAGCATTCCTCAAAAGGGACACTCCAAGAAAAGTTCTGTTCTGCAAAAATAAAATACAAACTTCTGTAAGTCAGGACAGAGACCAATCTCTAGAATGACGACCTTAGTAGACATGAAAATAGCCAGAGAGCACCTCTTGCATAAGCTATTTGTGAGAGGTGAATGGACCGAACAGGGCCAGGATGTGTGGTTGCAGGCCATCACACAACAGGTCACTGAAACAGGGTCAGATATATATAGAGATCAGGGTCCCTTACATGTGGCCCTGAGTGAACTATATATGGCTCCTAAAGCCAAAGAGGAACACAATAAGATTGCCAGGATAGCAGCATACCTGTACCTATATATGGGAGACATGCAGGATAGATGTGCTGAAAGCCAAAATCTGGCAAATAGGCAACAGATGGCATTACAGAAGGCCCAATCTGATCTGGACTCTTCTGAGCAGAGGCTGCAGAGGAGCCAGGAGTCAGAAGATGATAGTAGGCAGCACATCGTTAAAATAAAGAAGGATATGGATGTGCTGCAACAGGAAAAGGTAGAACAGAATACCAGATTTCTGGCCTTGCAGAAGGAATACCAAGAAGGTTTGGACTCCCTACTGCAAAACCAGAAAAAGCTGGAGCAACAACTGGACTTCAACAGGGTATGTGCTGAGCAGGTAGTCACCCTGCAAGGCCACCTGGATAGAGTGAAGGCGGAGAGCAACAAACTGATTCTGAAAGACCTGGATACCCAGGCAGAGTTTGATCAGGAGCGCCAGAATGCTGGTGCCTTCCAAAGGCAAAGGGACGACCTGGCAGCACAGATGCAGGCTCTCAGTCAGGAAAGGGATACCTTAGGCCAGGAAGTCTGCCATTTAAAAAGAAAAATGGAAGAAAATCACCTGACCCACCAGGGACTGGGTGACCTCCAAAAAGAACACCAGAACTTGCTAGAGCACACCAGGAGGGTGGAGGATGCTCTAGCAAGAAAGGAGCAGGCCAATAGGGACACAGCTCAGGAGGTAACCCTCCTGCAGCAAAGACTGGCCCAGTTCTCCAGGACCAACCAGGAAGCACAGAGGGAAAATGAGGCCCTCTGTCAACACAATGATAGGCTCCAACAACAGGTAGCGATGCAGGAGAGACTGATAGAGTTGAGTAAGGCCTTAACAGAGGAACTGAAAGCACAAATGCAGGCTCTTGCATTGCAACAGGGAGCAGGGGCGGATAGAGATGAGGTCCGCTGGGAAAGAGAGACTCCTGACCATAACCGCAGGAGCCCTAACACCAGGGGCCTTCATCTCCCCCAGTCCCTGGACTCTACCACCCCCATGTCCCCTGGCGCACATGAGCACAGGGCCGCAGGGATGGCAGATTACTATCCAGCTAAGAGTATGGGGCTCATAGGCCAGTACCACTCAGGAATGGAGGGGTGGGCATCCGGGTATGGGCACCCAAGTACAGTACAGTTCAATGGGGAACCCCAGGAGAGTAGGCCCATTAAGGGCATCCTGAAAACCTCTGCCCAGTTAGGTCAGTGGAGGGGGTACCCATCAAATCCTGGCAGCAAGGAGGAATCTGAAGACTCCTCTGAACTGCGCAGGGCACAGGAGACCAGGTCCCCACATTCTGCCAGCCATTCCCAGGCTCGCAGAATCCGGGAAAACCTGGAAGAACAGACGGGAACCTCTGGGAGCAGTGCCTCTGAGTCCGAGGAAGAATGGACAAGGGTTACCCGAACCAAAAAGGCCAATAAGGCAAAAAGGGCCTTGCTTAAGGACCCCTTAAAGCAGATTAAGGCGATCAGGAGCGTCATCACGCCTTACCATAAGAACGCTAAGTATTCTGTTTGGGAGCACTTAGAGTTGTTTGAACAAATGATGGAGACTTTCCATTTGAAGGACAGCCAAAGCTGAATTCAATATGTAAAGTGGACCTTCTCCCCGGAATACTCCAGTTTCTTTGCGGGGCTGGAGGACCAAAATCATTTAAGATGGTCCACCTATAAGGCGGCCATCTTGAAACATTTTTCTGTTCACAGAAATCCTCAAGAGGCTCGCAAGGCAGCCTACAATTTGCAATGTGGGGAGGATCAGGCCCCACAAGAATTTGTGCAGGAGTTAAAGCGTGCTTTTGCACAGACCACAAGAAGGGTGCGCACGGATAGCAGGGAATTTATTAATACGTTTTTCCATGCCTTGCCCAAATATATCATGACCCAGCTCGTGAGGGATTTTCACGAGAAAAGATCTTTAGACTGGGTCATTGAACAGGCTACCCGGATCTATGAGGTGCAGAAACCGGTAGATAGCAAAAGTAATGCCCAGAAAAACCCCAAAGCCAACACCACCCCTGCTGCTGCCAAGGTGGCAGAGGTAAAGGTCACCCCCGTTTTAGATTTGGAGATGGGGGGGCCTAAAAACCTACCTGCACCTAATAATGCTAGGCCCAGAAGGTCCTCGGGCCAGTCACAGACAGGGAGCCAAGGAGGCAGCCCCACAAATGGGGTCCCTCGCTCTCCTGATTATGTAAGTCCCCGTTACAAGGGAAATCGACCCATCCTGGGTTATGTGTGGACTCCTCCAGCCCAAGGGGGGGGATCCAGCCAAGCACCTAACCCAGGGAACTTCCCTCCAAACTTCCCACAGGAGGGCAGAAATTTACCAAACCCTGGGCAGAACTTTTTCCCCAGATATCCACCCGACTTTCAGCCCCAAAACCATCCATCCTTCTTTCCCCAATTCCCTGAGCCCAGACCACTGAATCCGGGAGAGGGGAGGCCAAGGGTGGAGGGGTACCCAAATCTTCCCAACCCGGGGTATTACCAGAGGAGGGACAGCTACCCTTCCCGGGATCAGCCCAGGGGAGAAAACAGGGCCCCGTATCAGCCTGAGCGGGTTTCCCAGTTAGAGCGCCAGGTTCAAAACATGGCGCGGGACCTGGGTCACATACTGAGGGCTCAGCAGAACCCTCAGATGGGCGTGCCGGCGCAGAACGCACCCAACTCTGGACCTGGTGCTCCAGAACAATGACGGGGGCAGCACCCCGATAACTCACCGGTTCCCAGGGAGGAGGCACAAAGGGAAGGGGGGTGTAAAGCCTTGGAGGAAGCTTCCTTCCTCACTTGTAAACAGCCCCTGGAAACCCAGGAACCGGAAACAAAATCTCTTGCCCCTGAAAGTCTGCCTCCTAAGGAGCAGAGGGGGGGTAGGAGAAACAAAAGACCCAAACAGACTCAGTTTGAGGAGGAGGTACAGATCTTCCAATTTGAGGGAGAGGGATTCTCAGAGGATCCTGGGAAAAGGATCTTCTCCTTCAGAGAGGGGGGAACTCCTCCCAAAGAAAAATGGGTCCCTAGGGATGCAAATCCAGACTGGGGAGATGTGGAGACTGAGCTACCGCCGCCCACCATCTCATCCCAGAACCAACAGCAAGAAAATCCCCTGGTTCAAACCCATCCTGGTGACTGCCTCCAAAAAGGGGGGGGCGGCCCAGAAACGGAGCCAGGGGAACCCACAATGGCTCTGATCTCCAGTTGCCAAATTTTTCTTTCAGATTCCCAAGGCTCTCCACAGAATTCTGCCCAAATCTCTTCGCTAGCAATGTCCAAAACCAGAAAGTTAGCCCACCAGTTGTCCAAAAATGTACATTACCTGTGCCCCCTTGAGGAGAAGGAGGGAAGATATTATGCCCCGGTACAAGTACAGGGGCAGGGTACAATCTCGGCACTGGTGGACACTGGATCTCAAGCTACCCTTCTGTCCAGAAGGGCCTTTGACGAACTGAATGCAGGAAAGGGAGAGAATTACCAAATTCCTCTCACCTCTCTTCCGGGACAACTACAGAACTTTGACGGGAAGGAAATTCCCGTTGAGGGGACTGCAGACTTGGACATTAAAATTGGGCGACACAAGCTGAAACACCCGGTCATAGTTGTGACCCCAGAGGGAACCCCTTGTTTACTAGGGAATGACCTCCTGAGAAGGTTGTCACCCCTAATTGATTGCGTAAACAAGGTCCTCTGGACCCAGACTAGCCGACCCATAAAATTAAAACAGAGTGTCAACCATGTTAGTTTAAACGGCACATGCCACATGGTTGAACAAAAATCTGACCAAGTAGAATTTCACTTCCAGAACAACCAGATTCCAGACGTGACAGTAATAGCAGTAGGACAACAGACTAGTGATGGGGGGTCCTCTCTATTTCTGAAAATCAACCTTCCTTCCAGTTTAAGGTGGTATTCCACGCTGGAAGGAAACACTCTGAAATTCTATACCAATCCACAATCTGAAACTCCCACTCCTATAGTCCAGAAAGATGTGAAATCAGCTCAGAGCCTGGCTGATATTCAGCAAATTGGAGAGCAGTTGTTCATCCCGGTTCAGTTAAATGATGGGAAGGACTCTGTTCTCGCTCGAGTGTGTGTGAACAACGGTAAGAGCTTCATCAGCGAAGCCATGTTTCGCCAACTCCCAAAAGATCCAGCCATTCCCACCTTCAAACTGATAGACAAGTGGGAAATGGACCTGGAAGCACCTAATTCCAAACATCTCCTGCCAAGCAGGTGTATGCTCAAAATCTCCATTGGCAACAAGAGCATAGTCCACAATTCTTGGGTCGTGCGAGACGTCCCTGCCGCCTTTTACTTAGGCAGTGACATTCTCAATCGCTTTGCCATTAGTTTGGACCTAATAAACTTCAAAGCTTGGTCCCGATTAGCGGATAATCCCATGGGCTTTGATGATCCAGAAAAAGCATTTAGGTCAGCTCAATTGCTACCTTATGCAGTTGAAATTCAGGTTAAAGAGTAAGTCACCATCCCAGAAAGGACCCGACAATTCTCCCTGGAAGTGAAAGTTAAAAGGGGACAAGAGTTGAAAAACCCTGATGCTTACATACATCTAAATGCTTCTCTCCAACAGCAAGGGTTGGGGGTAAACCCAACACCATTAGTCAACATAGAACATGACACCATTCCAATAGAGGTGGATAACAGCGACTTAAAGAGTATTACTCTAGCCGCAGGCACCATTATTGGAATGGCGGTTGATGACCGACATTTCTCCATTGACCTTAGAAATGAACTGTTAGGACCAATCCCCAAGGACTATTTTGACAGTGACAGTGCTGACAACGCAACACCAGACAGGATTTTTACCCGGCATGGGGGGAACTTCCTGGTGTACACTTCCTGCCCGTATGGTAAGGAAGATGTGACGTGTGACTTCAGGAGGGATGAGGTGATTTTCCAGGTTCATGAAGGCTGCCTTTCCCACCTGAAGCCTCCGGTCCAAATCAGCACTCTGACCAGGGACTTCTCCACCCAGCTGGAGGAGGCCGCTGAAATAGCCAAACCAGAAGTCTTTCCAGGCTTCAGGCAGATGGTGGAAGAGAGAGTCAACCTAGCTGATGCCTGTGTGACTCTGGAACAAAAGCAAAAGTTGAAACAAGTTTTCTTGGATTTCCAAGATCTCTTTGCGGTAGACTCATATGACTGTGGTCGCACTGACATCCACACAACCACAATCCCCACGGACCCTGGCATGACTCCTGTGTTTGTGAAGCAATATCGCTTGCCTCTCGCATCAATGGAGTCCCTTACTGAAATAATTAAGAACCTTGAGTCCCGGGGAATAATCCGTCCAGTCCACAGCACCTTCAATAATCCGGTGCTGAGAATATTGAAGCAAAACGGCCAGTGGAGACTCTGCGCCGACCTCAGGGAGCTCAACAAACGGGTCCATACTTCCCGATGGCCTCTGCCCTACATTGACCAAGGGCTGGCCCAGATCCAGGGGTCACAGGTATTCACTGCAATAGACCTGACCAATGGATACTGGACCGTGCCTGTCAGTAGGGAGGACCAATACAAGCTGGCTTTTACCTTTGGGGGCCAGCAGTACACATGGACCCGGACTCCCTTCGGATACCTCAACTCCGGCAATGAATTCAATATTTTCCTACATAAGGCCATGCCCGACCTGGGTGCGAGGGGTAACCTGGCTTATGTAGATGATGTCCTCATCAAAAGTTCATCTGTGGAGGAACATATAGCGGAGATCCGTTATGTTCTGACACAGTTGAGGGCCGCCGGAGCAAAACTTTCCTTTCAGAAAGCACAGTGGTGTAGAACCCGTGTTAATTTCTTGGGGCATGAGATTACTCCTCAGGGTCTCTGTCCCCAGAAACTGAAAGACCCCACAACTCTGCGGGAACTAAGGATCCTCCTTGGACTGACTAATTACAGCAGAAAGTTCATTGAGGGCTACGCAGAGATCACCAGACCCCTGATTCATCTCCTGAAGGGGGGGGTCAAGTGGGAATGGGGTCCAGAACAATCCGAGGCAGTAAAACAACTCAAAAGAAGCCTCTCACAAGCGCCTTGCCTAGCTTACCCTGTCAGAAACAAGGAGTTCTTCCTGGAGACGGGGTTCTCTAATACGTGCTTGACGGCCGTATTATACCAAAAGCATGACAAGGTCAATAAAGTAATCTCCTATGCGAGCAAAACTTTATCCTCTGTGGAGGAAAAATTCAACGATTGTGAGAAGGCACTCCTGGCAACGGTGTGGGCATTGAAGAATTACCGCCCGTTTATCCAGGGGGAACACATCATAGTGGAGACTCCACACCAGCCTCTGCAATATCTCCAAAGTGACAGAATCCGGGCCGGAAATGTGAGTAACTCCCGAATTACTTCCTGGATTCTGTCAATGCAAGGCTTTCCTGTGGAGGTCCGATATGGCCAAAACAAGAAGAGTCCCCTCGCGCAAGGTCTGGCTGACTTGCATGATTGTGCTAGAGAAAACTGTCTCGAGGACGAAAGTCTAAAAATAAAGGACAACATGGAGGCATACCTTAATTCCCCCCACAAAGTCTTTGAAGAAGACAAGTGTGAGGGAATGCCCACTGTGTATGTGGATGGATGCTCTTACCATGTTGACAACGACGGGGAGAAAGAACTAGTGGCCGGCGTAGGGAATGCATGGGTGAATGAGTCCCCAGAACCCTCCGCTGGATACAAAATTGGTCCCCGAAGTAGTCAGGTGGCAGAATTGATGGCGGTGCATCAGGCCATCCTCACTGCTGTCCAGCATCAACTCCACGAACTGGTCATAATCACAGATTCGGATTATGTACGGAACGGGTTCATGGAGCACCTGGTTAATTGGAAAACCAGAGGCATGTTATGTGCTAACAACAAACCCTTGAAACATGGGAAGTTGATCCAAAACATTGATGATCTGGTCACATCGAATGGGATGACCATCTACTGGAAAAAGATCAAGGGTCATTCCAAAGTAGAGGGACCAGACAAAACTGGAAATGACTTAGCTGATCAGCTGGCCAAAACCGGGGCCATCCAAGGGGATCTAATTGAGATTGAGTCCCTGTTGGGGGAAATCCAGGTCACTGCTATCACTAGGTCCCAGACAAATGCTCACAACGACCTTTCAATTGCACAATGGAGTAAGGAGACCCCTGATGATGATTTGATTACTGCTCAGAAGGGGGATCCAATTATTGGTAAATTTTACCAGCACCTTGAGGACCCTGAGAACTTTCCCCTGACGGATACCGATTACATTGGGAAAGAGGACCTAAGAGTGTTGATGAAATGTCCAAAAATGTTCCGGATCCAAGACGGTTTGCTGGTAAGGAAATCCAAAGCTGGCCACGATCAGTGGGTGGTTCCTACCTCATTCCGAAGCCTGATGTTAAGTCACGCCCATGATGCGGCCACCGCCGGTCATAGGGGGTTTCACACAACACTGGAAATCTTAAGAGAGGTTGCATACTGGCCACACATGGGCCAGGACCTCAACCAATATTTGAAGGGTTGTCTTGTGTGTGCACAATTTCAGCCGACATCCCTCACACACCGGGCACCTTTACAAAAGCGGGGGATGACACTGCCATGGTCAGATTTACAAATCGACTTTGTAGGCCCTGTGATTCGCTCGGCTAGGGGAAATAAGTACATGTTGACTGTGACATGCTTGTTTACCAAGTGGGTGGAATGTCTCCCAGCCCCAAATTGCAAGGCAGAAACTGCAGCTGCCTTGATGATTAACCACATCTTTTCCCGTTTTGGTCTACCTCAAAGGATTGAGTCAGACAGAGGTAGCCACTTCACCAGTGAAGTAATGACAAAGATGTGGGAGATACTGGGGGTCAAAAGGAAGTTGCATATTGCTTATTGGCCAGCTTCTTCTGGGGCAGTAGAGAGATATAACCGGACAATTGTGAGCATATTAAAGAAGTTTGTGGCAGATTCTGGGCCAAGTTGGGATATCCGATTACCTCTGGTCCTAATGGCCATCAGATCTACCCCTTCATCTGCAACCAAAATGTCACCATTTGAGTTGATGACTCGGCGCAAGATGGTGCTTCCTCAGCATTTGCTCTACAGGACCCAAGAGCAGACACTGATAAATGCCTCCACTACTCATGAGTATGTAGAGAATTTAAGGAAACACCTCCAACATGCTTTTGCTTATGCTCAGCGGAATCTAGAAAGATCAGCTGATAGCATGAAGACCCATTATGACCTGAAAACTTCCAGGAAGGAATATCAGGTGGGAGACCGGGTCTATCTATACAACTTCCAAAGGAACCAGGCCAAGCAGCGCAAATTTTTGCCTACATGGAAGGGACCCTTTGAGATCGTCGATAAGATCTCCCCTGTGGCCTACAAGATCTGCATCCCCAAAGGCGGTTCGGCAGAGGGAGAAGACAAGTGGGTCCACATAAACCAGTTGAAGTGTTGCCATCCCAGGCACGCTCTGCAACAACTGGAGGAATCCTCTGGAATCCTAGCGGGTACTGTCTCAGACTAATTCTGTTCCAATCATAAAACATACCACATCTAGTCTCTAAAATATTGTGATTTGCATGAAACTGTCTCTTAGTTATACTGATTTTTTTTTAAATAAGAATGTAATGTTTCGTCATGATGAAATGCATATGCTGTCCCACCATCTCAACAGTGGTGGAAAAACGTCTATGAGTAGGTATTGCCGCTCTTCCTTTGTCGTCCTAGGAGAAAGAAGACCTTGAGACTGGCCAAGGAGGACGATCCGGAGACCGGGAACGAAGATCCAATGGGCCCAGTGGACCGCCCAATACTCCCATCAGGACCGGCGAGGAGAACCGATCGATCCGACCGGATGGAGGAAAAGATGCTGAACTGTGCCATTTATTGGAAGAAGATGAGGAAACATCCCAGGTCTTGCGAGTCCCATTCGTGAAATAGAATGGCCATCGCAAGAGGGGGGCTTGTGGGATGTATTTACCCATGCATCCGAGCCCTACCTCAAAACTGTGCAGTACTGACATGGAAAACCTCATGATGGCCAGAGCTTCCCAGAAAAT